>NW_026526688.1:49278511-50020386 GCF_024362965.1 Panthera pardus | reverse complement strand
CCACTATGGCACAACCACGTAGTGAAATATTACATAGTCACTAAAAATAATGAGCAAGATCTGTATCTACTGACATGGTAAGACAGTAACAATAGGTAAAAAATAAAATTAAAACAATTTCCTAAACAGCATATATATCCATTTTTGTGAAAAAAATGCACAGAATAAAACTATTTCAATTACTTAAAAAATAAAATAAATGCTCTGAGATTTTATAAAAGAACCTATGGTATATTACTCTGTGTATGAAATAATTAGCTCTGCTAAATCTATAAATGTGTACTGACTGGCTAACAAGAATAAACATTGGTGAATCACTGATTTATTGGCTGCTAATTGAGCAACAAGCCAGGGGACACTCTAATGCCCTACTGCAGGTAGAAAGAAAAGCAAAAGAACAATGATCAATTTAGTTTGAGTAAAAACTGATTTTTGTTAAGTTTATTTATTTTGAGAGAGAGAAAGAGAGACAGACAGACAGACACAGAATCCCAAGCTGACTCCCTGCTGTCAGTGCAGAGCCCTATGCAGGGCTCGAATTCATGAAGCCTGAGATCATGACCTGAAGAAAATCAAGAGTTGGACACTTAACTGAGTCACCAGGGGCCCCAAAACTGTTTTTCAATATATATTTTTTAACATTTATTCATTTGAGACAGAGCATGAGTGGGGGAGGGGCAGGGAGAGAGGGAAACACAGAATCCAAAATCCACACAGAATCCAGAGCTGACAGCTCAGAGCCCTGTGTGGGGCCAGAAACCACAAACCGTGAGATCATGACCTGAGCCGAAGTCAGATGCTTAACCAACTAAGCCACCCAGGCAGCCACCTGATTTTCAATATTAAAAAAATCAGATGACCTATCAGCTGAATCAAATGGTATGCACATTTTAAAAGAACTCTTCAGGGGTGCCTGGGTGGCTCGGTTGCTTAAAGTGTCCAACGCTTGATTTCAGCTCAGGTCATGATCTCAGGGTTCATGGGATCAAGCCCCACATCTGCACTGTCAGTGCAGAGCCTGCTTGGGATTCTCTCTCTCAAAATAAATAAATAAACAAACACTAAGAAAAAAAACAAAATAAAAGGGGGCACCTGGTGGCTTGGTCAGTTAAGTGTCCAACTTCAGCTCAGGTCATAATCTCATAGTTCGTGAGTTCAAGCCCCACATCAGGCTGTGCGCTGACAGCTCGGAGCCTGGAGCCTGGAGCCTGCTTCGGATTCTGTGTCTCCCTGTCTCTCTGCCTCCCCACCCCTGTTCCTGCTCTGTCTCTCTCTATATATTCAAAGTAAATATTTAAAAAAAATTTTTAATAAATAAAAGAACTTTTGATATATATTCCAAATCTCTCTTTAGTAACAATGAGATACTGCTTCTAAACAGGATTGCGTGGGTAACAAAAGTGATTTTTCCTAAGGTTTTCCTAAAGTACAACTTAGGAAAAAGTTGTAAGTTGAAGTTACAGATCTATAGAAAATAGAGAAGATCATGGACCCAAAGAGGTCCTGCCAATGTAACAGCAACTCTTAAGCAAAGATTAACAGTCATTTTGGCATTCTTACTGATATTACACTGTTTACTACAGGAATCTGCAGTATCTCAAATAAATAAAGGAACCTGCTAAGTTAACATAACTGGAGTAAACACCATCAGAAGCCAGGGCTCATCAGAAAGTGAGTGATATAGCAATAGCTGTTCATGCCCTACTTGTAGGAAAAGACACACACTCACTTCTTTGCAGAGAGCAATGAAAGATGCTTGGAAAACTAAGTTACTTGATTATCGTTCCATTAGAAAACAAAAGGACTTGACACATCTAATTTTTATGAAAGTGTAACATCAGAAATCTGATCTTACCAGCTTTCTTTTGAATATTAATTTTAAAAGCCCTTAAAATAGGGGCACCTGGGTGGCTCAGTTGGTTAAGCTCCAACTTCAGCTCAGGTCATGATCTCACAGTTCGTGAGTTTGAGCCCCGTGTCAGGCTCTGTGCTGACAGCCTGGAGCCTGCTTCCGATTCTCTCTCTCTCTCTCTCTCTCTCTCTCTCTCTCTCTCTGCCCCTCCCCCACTCATGCTGTCTGTCTGTCTCTCTCTCTCAAATATAAACATTAAAATTTTTAAAAAATAAATAAAAAATAAAAGCCCTTAAAATAAAATAAGCTAAGTATCTGTCCTGAAAAACAGCAATAAAGGGGCAGGAGGGGCGCCTGACATAGCTCAGCTGGTTGAGCATCTGACTCTTAATTTTGGCTCAGGTCATGATCCCAGAGTCGTGGGATCAAGCCCTGTGTCTGGCTCCACACTGAGCTTAGAACCTGCTTAAGATCCCCTCTCCCCTCTCCCCTCTCCCCTCTGCCTCTGCCCCTCAAAATAGAAAAAGGGGAGGGGGGTAGGAGATGCAACTTTTAGGAGGCTGTTTTCAGGCTGGCTACAAAGCCAGACCGAAAAAACACAGGTGGGAAAAGCAGGATGCGGCAACTGAAGAGGAAAGCAGACTGAATCCAGAAATACTGACAAAGTAGGCCCTGAGGGCTGTCAAGAGGGTCCCGCAAAAGATTATGTTCAGTAATTCTATTTCAATTCACATTGTCTGTAAATAAAGTGATCCATTTCATCATTCTCAGTTCAGATTTAATTTTCTTGACACCTTATATGTATACACAACGTTTTGCATTTCCAATTCAGAAATACCATCCCAAGGTTGTCTCACACACAGGGGCTACAGTGGGAACAGGAGGGATATTCTTTGTCTTCTTTCAGTTTCCCAAGAATGCACTGCAAGACCAGCAATGACTATTTCTTGATAATGAAGTTCCGCCTCCAAGGAAAATTACTGTATTGTTAGAGAAAATATACACTCAAAGCATATTCACTGTTCTAAGTGTTACTTTCCTTTTCCTAAAATCCATATGTCCTTTGGCCATTTGTTTTCCACATCTTATTATCTAAAAAATAAATTCAGTCTCAAAATTTTGTTTCCTGGTTGCTGAGTTTATATAGCTTCATATTTAACTCATAGGGGCTCAATTCCTATTAATCTCAGAATGAGGATTTCTTTTCAGGTCTATTTCATCTAATTTTTAAAGTCCATGTGTGCCACAAATAACCTAATCATGCAATGTGCTCAGTGATGACAGGGTTTAAAAACCCAAACAGGAAAAACCAATACATTTAGGTTCAAAATCAAAATGAATGGTAGACATCAAAATACAGTCTAAAGAAAGCGGAAAAGCTTTTACAACCAACTTGAAAACCAAATGGAAAGTTAAAGAGGTGCCTGCCTGGTTCAGTGGGTAGAGCATGTGACTCTTAATCTTGGAGTTGTGAATTCAAGCCCCACATTGGGTATAGAGTTTTTTTTTTTTTTTTTTTTTTAAATCCAGGGGTACCTGGGTGGCTCAGATTAGGCATCGACTTCAGGTCAGGTCATGATCTCATGTCTCATGAGTTCGAGCCCCATGTCAGGCTCTGTGCCAACAGCTTGGAGCCTGCTTCGAATTCTGTGTCTCCCTCTCTGTCTCTCCCCTGCTCACATTCTGTCTGTCTCTCAAAAATAAAACAATTTAAAAATTTTTTTTTAATTAAATCTTTAAAAAAAGGAGAAGTTAAAAGATGGCCAGATTCTGAAAAAAAAAAAAAAAAAAATCATATTGAAATTCTAGCCCAGTTTCCTCTTCCAATTAAAATCTATTAATCATGGGGCGCCTGGGTGGCTCAGCCAGTTAAGCGGCCGACTTCGGCTCAGGTCATGATCTCACGGTCCGTGAGTTCGAGCCCCTCGTCGAGCTCTGTGCTGACAGCTCAGAGCCTGGAGCCTGTTTCAAATTCTGTGCCTCCCTCTCTCTGACCCTCCCCCGTTCATGCTCTGTCTCTCTCTGTCTCAAAAATAAATAAAACATTTTAAAAATAAAAAAAATAAATTAAAAAAAATCTATTAATCAGAAAACTCTAATATAAGCCCGATTTTTCCCTTAGCAAGGTTGTATGGTTTGTATGCTTTGGCTATAAAATTATTTCAGTAAGATAAAATTTAAAGACCAGGATTTCAGTTAAAACCTCTTTCCTGGCCAGTAAAGAGTTGTTACTTTTTTTTCCAAATCTATATTGAATAATTTCTTCAACATGTACTTTCCAAATCATTCTTTTTATTTGATTTATTGCTCTTTTATGTGGGCAGCTACAGCTTTAAGTAGCCATAGTTCTAGAGTTTTTGGGGTTAAAAATACCATGAAGACAACATCACCTCTGTGAAAAGTAAAGATGTACCACATGTCTCCTAAAGAAAATAAAATCAACAGCAGCCTAACATCAACAAATTAATATGCTCAGAATTACTTTTGAGTATACAATCTGATAGTTTTACTAACAAACTAATATGAAATTTAAGATGGGTAGAGTTTTTCCTGAAGCCAAATGGGAAACAGAGGACTTATTATGAGTTAAACTCCTTTCTCCTTCTCTGATGGCAAAGCCTTCCACGCTGTACAATACAAAGGAAGAATGTGCACTTTATTAAGTTGCTCTCAACATTCCCTACTTCAAATATTTCAATCATGGAACTCCCAAGAAAAACCCACCTAAATAAATGCCCAAAGCACAAAATAAAGCTCAAAGGAATACAGCAGCTAAAATGGGGAAATGAATGATAGAGCTCACAGTCATTTCTTCTATTAATGGGACACTCTTACAGATTTAGAAGAGGTGTAGAGGTAGAGAATATTAGTAAGTGGATGAGATTTTAAAAAAAAAAAAAGTAGGAAAGGAAAGGGAGGATGGTAGGTTTTATTATTTACTTACTCTCCTAATAGTTTCAAAACATTTGGGGGGCTGAGGAGGAACATGTTATTGCACTAAATAAACGGCAACAGGGTAAGAAAAGGGCTGCATCTTAATTAAATCTTGAGCTCCATCCTTCCAAGCCAGCCCAGTTAAGCTTTCACACCTCTTTCCTACACTCCCTAATTCTGAATCTTTTTGCCTTTTTGTGGCGGCTTGTGGCTTAGTAGTTCACGTAAATGCCTTGTTTTTTTTCCCCTGGAGGAAAAAGACAGTATTGATTTGCTTAAAAGTATGTATGGAAAGCATTATCTTTCTTCTTAATAACAGAATTAAGGATTTGTCTATTCCTTAGACTGTCAGCACACCACTGAAGACTAAAAGAGGCTGAAGAGGGAGGTAACATCCCTCATGTCAGTCAGGTCTTTGTTTCCTTGCTCTTGTGGTGTTGGCTTTGCAAAGTAACCCAATTCCCATAAATAAACATTACAGGTCTATCAAAGCTACTTTTATGAAATAAGATTTTAAGATACTTTTATTTTTTATAGCTGTTAGTCTGCTCTGCTGCTGCATCTGCCCAAATTTAGGGAACCAAAATTAAAAATTTAATTTTAATACAGGGGAAAAAATTGGATTTCTTTTATTGAGTAGGTAACTTTCAACTTCAAATCTATCCCGTGCCTAAATTGATGGCATGCGCTTTTGTTCTTAAAAAAAAAAAAAGGAAAGAAAGAAAAGAAAGAAAAAAGAAAAAGCTTTCTCCTAGAGAGGAGCCGCCTAACTCCAAGTCTCCTGAGATTTAACGAGCCTCTAGGAAGATGTTAAAATGTCTTGAAACGTTTTTACAGCACCTTTATTTGCGAGGCCGTCTATTAATTACCCAGCAGTACCCCCACGGCAAATGCACATTAGCATAAAAGAGGGCAGCTGGGGGAAGCGTTGGGGAGGGAGCGCAGACTTTGCAAACTGATGGGATGGAGGGGACAACTTTTAGGCACTGGAAAGAAGAGGTCGGCCAAATGCCAACACAACATCTAAACCTGAAGCAATTCTAACGTGGGTCTCCGGCCGGCCCCAGACGCCCAGGGCGCCAGAGCCCTGGATGCATTGTCCTCCCCCCGGCCGCCGCCGCGTCCTCCACCCACGCTCCGGCGAGCGGGGAGCGCCACACGCCCCCGCGGCGCCGACCCAGGGAGCGGGCGCCTATCGCAGACGCCCTCCTCCACCAAGGATTTGGGCAAGGGGGAGGCGGAAGGGGAGCCGCGGTCCACACTCGCACAGGTTGCCCAGCGCGGGCTTAGGACACAGAGGGTTAATAATCTCCCGGGCGTCTGCCCACCTCAGCCCTCACCCCAAACTCGGCTCCTCCGCACCCCCTAGGCCCGCCGTCGGTCCCAAGGAGCCCCTCCGACGCCCCGCCACAGCCTGGCGCCGAAGGCTTTTGTTTTGGCCGCGACGAGAATAACGATCCCTGAGGAGGAGGAGGTGCCGGAGCTGCTGGTGGCTCCTCAGCACAGGGTTAGGCAGAGGAGCGGGCAGCCGCGGCGGCACCTCCTCATTCCCCACACTCCCCGCGCCCTTTTCCAGCTAAGAGGGACTGGGGAACCGCTCGCCTCGTCGCTCACCTCACATCTCGGGGCCGGGCTCCAAGGGGGGTTCAGCGCCGGCCGGGGGCGGCCACGGGTCCCTCAGGTAAACGGAGCCAGCGAGGACCGCCGACGCGCGCGCCGCTTCGGAGCAACCGCGAGCTTTTGGGAGCGCCAGAGCGCGCGGCCCAGGGAGCGAGCGCGCGCGCGCGCACGCACGGCGCAGGCGCGCTGCGCACACTCGGCCGCACGCTCCCATTTTGAGACCCACTTGGAGGTGCCGGCTCGGAGCTCTCGGCCGGTCTCTGCCTCGTGTTTGGGGGACGCCTTGTGCTAGTTATCCCGCTCCGGCGGAGTGGTTTCGAGCTCTGGAAGCGTTTCTCTGAAATGCGCTCAGCCCTCTTTGCAAAGCCCTCCCTCCCCCGCTGAAAAAGCGTGGCGACTCTTCTTATCCAAACTGGGAATTCTGTTATTGCAAGACCACCAAAACCTGTTCTACGAACGAGGGTGCTGACCTAGGGATCCGGGGTTGAAGGTGGTCAAGAGTAGGAATACAGGTGTTGAGGGTGGCACTGGGTGCAGATAGGAGTAGGCATCTGACCTGTTGCAGAGCTTCACGCTTAAACAACAGACTAGACAAGATTCTAGCCTAGGAGCAGTTTATATCCCCTTTGCCAGCACCTTAGTGCACAGGTGGAGATTGTGGTTATTGGTATCATTTCCCATCTTTTTCTACATAAGCCATTTCAGAGCTGAAAGAGTTCTTAAAGATCATCTAAACTCAACCTCTCATTTTTCAGACGAGGAAAATAGCACTCAGAAGGGTTAAATGACATCCAAAGTCACACAGCTTTTTAAGAAAAAGTCTGGATTCATTCAAGGCCAGGCAGTTCTTTTTTACTATACTGTTTTCCTTTTCGTCCCATTTCAAGCTAGACTTAATAGGCATCATCTTGTTCTGTTGATAGCCATGGAACTTAAAGTATATTGATCCTGTTGCACAACAATGTGAATGTACTTGCCACTACTCAACTGTACATTTAAACAATGGCTAAAATGGTAAATTTGTGTTAAGTGTATTTTATCACAGTTTTTAAAAGGCACTGAATAAGTGTTAAATAAGCAATGAGTATTGAGCTTAGGCAGCCATAAATATAGTTTAACATCAGAAGGTGAGCTATGGGGAAAAGCAAAAATTAATATATGAAGCAACATTTTCAATTTTCATAGTAAATACTTGTGCAGTAACAGTTTTGGTTTTTTGTTTGTTTTTTAAAGTAATACTGATCCTCAGGCTGATTCTAAGCAAGACAGTGTGTCCTGTTGAGCCAACACTGGCTCTACTGAGGAGGAGTGAGGAGGCAAATAGTGTATGTGAAAATCTGTATGCGGTATGTACTTCCACATCCCTTGTCCCTGCAGAACCTCTGAAGATGTGCAGCTAGATGTACTTTTATGCAATTTACACACCATCCTGTGAAAACTGTGAGGCATAGGACATATCATAGCTCACATGGGAAGTGAGAGTGATGTAGAAATTATCACTGTGTGTGTCAACATGATTAAATCTCAGAAATATAACATTGAAAAAAGTGAACTACAAGATATGTAAATTATGGTATCGCTTTAAAAACAGCCATATTGTTTGAGATCAAACATGCATCTATAAAAAGCATAAAAACTGGAAAAGGAGGCTACACACCAATTTCATAGATGGTGGTTGCCTCTAGGCAAGCAGGGAGGGAAATAAGATCTGGAAAATGTACAAAAGGGGGCTTCAACAGTTAATCACACACATGAAACGAAAATGTTAATATTTTTTAAATTTTTGGTGGGGTTACAAGGGTGTTTCTATGTAGTCTCTACATTTTTCTTTATATTTGAAGTAATGTTGAAGTATTTCAGACATTGAACTGATGTGCTCACTGTGAATATAGCCTGAATGTTGTCATTCAGAACAGAAGGTAAGGAGTGTCTTCAGTTAGATGATAAGGTGCCAGACAAGAGGAAGCCTAGAGAGTGCTGGTTGAGAGGATAGTCAAAAGGGAGCTTATTTTCACGTATAAGATTATTCAAATTAAACAGGGATAACATGAGATGGTTTCTTTTATCCCATCTCTCTTTCATTCCATGTTGTAACCACCAATAGAAAGTCTTTAATGAGTGAGAACTTCGCAGAGAGACACAGCACTCAAACGGAATGTTGTTAAAACTGGTCTCTTGATGAACCCATTTTGAAACCATAAATGTTAACTGGCAATGCTGCACATGGTAATTTAGTATTGCATCTACTACCTCCCCCGAGGTCTCCACCCCCCACCAAAGGCTTTGTTTACTCATTTATATACAACCTGATCATGTGGAAAAACCACAAAGCTGGAATTCAAACAACCTGGGTTCTAATTTCAGTTTGGCCACTCACAGACCTTTGTTAAGTCAAGGAAAGCAACAATCTCTATGAGCTTCACTCTCCTAAGCTGGAGGTATGCAAATGTTGCCGATTTCAAAACTACAAAACACAATACAAACATAGGTTTACATTTAAGTTGGAGGAGAATATATTCTTATCTATTTTAGAAATGTAAGGTAGTGAAGTTTTGGGTTTTTTTGTTTTGTGTTTGTTTTTGGGATTTTTTGGTTGTTGTTTTTGCTTGCTGCCCATAGGAACTGCTTTATATTTATCATGGAGCTCCTTCTGAAATTTTGAATTTTTGGTTGTTTTCTAGCACTTGTTAATAGTTCTATCACAACAGTTATCAGTGTGGGCCTTATATTAGGTATTTACACATTGCATCTTCCAGTCTTCCTCATTTTTTTATCCTTGTGTTCTCACCCTGCCCTTTATTACGTGGTGGGTACTCAATAAATTTAATTAGACTGGATTGTAAAATTTTCTAAATTTGGAGTTATTCTTATTAAGCCATGCCATCTGCTGGTTCTCCGGTGTATCTGTCAGTCAGCCTGAATTCCTCTTGAAATTCAGGATGAAGCATTTGTGAATTTGTGTGTTGGGCAATTTTCCCATGTCCTCCCACTTCCTTTTGCAGGTGCTTTTCTTTAATTGAACCAGTCGCGAATTCTTTTTCCTCCTACCCTCTTTTACCTGTTGGCCACTCTTAAAACCTGGAAAAGTGGAGTTTGCATTTCGGAGCCTCGGAATGACCAGAGAAATATAATTGGGCATGCTCAGTTGGTTGTCCTGATTTGGAACACAAATATGTCTTGAGTGCCTGTCAATTCTGTTTGTTTCAGGATCAGATGCATTTTCCTCCCAGCATTATATTGGGAGATTGCAGCCCCTCCCAACCTCTTGCGCTCTTGCTTTTTAATTTTATCCGTGTGCCCAATTTTGGAGCCAGCCCTTCTGAATCTCTTGGCCAATCAAGAGACCACACATTGTTGCCTAAGAGACCCCGGATGCCAGCGAAAGGATTTATAGATGGTGATTGGACTACTGACTGGAAAGAAGGGTGGGGGCTGGACAGAGTCAAAGGAAAAGCTGCCATGGCAACACCAGAGCTTGAGGCTTGAAGAAGGAGATGAGCTAAAGAGGTGAGAGCAGTGGGCAGTGCATGAAAAAGATGGAGACTTTTTTGAGAGCTCCATTCTAAGATCCTCCTGGGCCTCTCACAAGCCTTGTTAGTGTTCCTGGGGATTACATTTCGCTCCGTTTTCAGCTGCAGTTAAAGTACCAGATGCCTCGTACTTGCGAAATTAACAACAACAATTATTTCTATACCTAGCAAACACTCGCTCTTTGTATTGCAGTATAGTTTTTGCTTAGTCTCTACCCAGTTGAATGAAAGATGAATTCGTATTTAAATCTGACTATACCTTGTTGCCTGATAATTTCCTGATACTATCTGAGATCTTCTCTGATGATACTGCAGTGCACAATGAGTTGTGTGTTGGCAGAGAAACTCAATCTTATTCTCTGTGTATTCCAAATAAAAATCCGATAACCTTGAGTATAATTCCAGTGCTCAATTCATAATGTTCTGAGTTTTATCCTACATTCCTATTAGTTTTCGTCTTTAAACTGCTTCCCCACTATTGTATTCATTCAGTTGATTTAACCAATATTTGAGTACCAATTATGTAGTACTGGGATTCAGATTCATGTGAGCAATGTAAGAAAATGACATGAGCCAAGAAGCCTCAGAATTTTGTACTAGTTGTTTTGTACCAAAGCTCAGTGTGTCTGGGCGGATAGTGCACGGTGTGAGGGGCTGGGAGATGAGGCTGAAAAGGTCAATTGAGGTAAATTCTTAGTGGACCTAGACTTCCTTGCTAAGGAGTCTGGTTATGCTGTAGCCCTCAGAGAGCCTCTGAAGGTTTTTGAGCTGAAAAGTGACACAATCAACTGGTCCTTCAAAAAATACTTCCATTAGTAGATTGGTGGTTACCAGAGGCTGGGAGATGGGGAAAATGGGGAAACATTGATCAAAGGGTACAAACTTTCAGTTATAAGATGAGTAAGTTCTGGAGATCTAATGTCCAGCATGGTGACTATAATTAATAATAATGTTTTATACTTGAAACCTACTGAGTAGATCTCAAGTGTTCTCACCACACACACACACACACACACACACACACACACACACACAAATGGTAGCTATGGGAGATGATGGATGAATAATACTTTGTAATCATTTCACAATATAAACATACACCAAAACATTAAGTTGTACATCTTAATTACATACAATTTTTATTTATAAAAAATAAAACAAAAAAGCAACCCTTTCTGACAGTAGATTGCATGGTATATTAAAGCAGAGACTCTTATCTTTGTACCCCCTAACTCAGGGCTAATAGGTCCTTAGTATAATTGAATAATGGTGACAGTGTGAAGAATGGCTCAGAAAATGGGATTGGAGATTTGTGACCACTGTAACTTTACCAGAGGACCCATCCTTGCTGTTGGACATGGAACTAGAACCATACCATACATTGGGGGTTAGGGCCAAAGACCCCCTATCTTCCTTTTTATTCAAAGAAAACTTAAAGGTCAACATTCCAGGATGGCAATTAAGGTAGAAAGAGGTCACACACACACACACACACACACACACACACACAAAACAGCAAGCTTTATATGTGGAAGGAGAGGAAGACAACTTGCTTTGTCTTGCTGAAAGAGTGGGGATAGTTATTTCTTGTGCATGTTATATACAAGTGTCTGTCTTGTAATAGTACTGAGTGTTTATACCATGAACATGTGTGTGCATGCAGATATGTATACTGCGGGAGGAGGAAAAAAACACAAAAGGATAATGATGAAGGCAAGGGCAGGACAACCCCATTTGAATGCTTCAGCAGAACTGTATTACCAAGAGGGCTGTTTCTCCTGGCCAGACCTATCTCCTTAAAGCCAAGTTAATTGAAGAGAAGCTAATTTAAATAATTTCTAGCTGTTAGGCACCAGGAAAAAGAGAATAGCCAGTGCAGGGCCTTAGGGAGGCCCAAGAGAAGTTACTTTGCCCTAATTCAGAAATTGTACCTAGCTTGTTTCCTATACAAACTGGAAAGTTCTCAGCTTACAGCAGGAATTTTTCACCTGGGGTAAGCAAAATGTTATATTCATGTGCATTTTTCTACAGAAAGGATTCCTAGCTGTTATCATATTCTCAAATATCTTTATGGCCCTCAAAAAAAAGATTAAAAATAACAACTGGTTTAAAGAGAAAAAAGGTCAGACATAAATAAGAACAATACAAAAAGAAATATGTAATTTTTAACTGGGCGGATCTAGGCTCTGAGACCATGCTTTGTATCTATAATTTGCCCACTCACATACTTTTATAGCTGCCAATTAATAATACTGTAATGAAATAATTTCCTATACCTTTTGCAATTTGGCTAAACATGTGTGACTCAGATAATTAGCTGTTAGAGGTAGGGAAGAACGTGAGTGCTGATCTGGGTCCTCTTTATATCAGTGGTATGGTGGCAGTAGGCTACTGCCAAGAAGGAATTGTGTAATGATGACCTTGTGGTTTTAAAATATTGGCTTTCTCTTCAGCTATAACTCAACCCTAAGAGAGAATATTACCTGTCGAGTGAAAACCTCAAAGATTTCAGATCTAGCATTTGGAGGAGCCCCATATCAGCCGAAAAGTAATGGTTTTTTTTTTTTAATTGTCCAAATTGTCCAGCCTTTGCTACCGTAGAGTAATTTTTGGAGCCCATAAATCAGGCACGCAAGCCCTAGCTTCCTCGGTCACTACTGCTTTTTAATATGCAACCCATCTTTAAAGAGCAAGGAAGGCAGAAGCAAACAGAAACACTGAGGATATACATTGAAACTACCATCAGTCTGCTTCAAATGGTTTCCACCTTAAAATATTTTGCTATGGCTCTCTAATGGGTTTCGAGACACTCTGTAAATGACAGGAAGTTCTAAGAAAGGTTGCAAGGAAGCTACCACTTCTTGAGACCACTCATCTGTCAGACACTCTGCTGGACCAGTTTAATCTTCAAAACAGTGGTTGATGGTAGATGCAGATAGATTAAATGCTCACATAGATTGGGGGTCCCTGTGTGGCTCATGCAGTTAAGCATCCAACTCTTAATATCTGCTCAAGTCGTGATCTCATGGTTCATGAGTTCACGCCCCAAGTTGGGCTCTGCACTGACAGTGCAGACTCTGCTTGGGATCCTCTCTCTCCCTCTCTCTGCCCCTACCCTTCTCTCTCTGTCTCTCAAAATAAATAAATAAACATTTTTTATAAAATGCTCAGATAGATCGAATAACTTGTAAAAAGTTATACAGCTAGTAGGTTTTAGAGCCAGGATCAAACTTGTATGAGGTAAAAAGTTTTGTAATTTTTTAATGTAAGCAAATGTAATATTTTCAATGAAGCAAATAAGTGAAAGAGGAAATTTATTGCAAGAATATCAGGTGGCTCACAAAATGGACAAGAAAAGACAGGGGGCTTCTGAGGGGTGAGGCAGTGGGAGCAAATTAACAGAATATCAGTGCTATTGTGAACAACCCTTCAGTTGTTAGGTAAGGATGAACTAGCACCAGTCCAGCTGGCCTAGCTTGGTTTTATGACCCCATCTTGCCTGGGAAAGGGGAAGCCACCTTGATGAACCAACCCAGCAGACTCTAAACAATGAGAAGAAAGTAATTCTTCATGGAAATTAAAGGGTTTGTTTTCTTTTTTAATTTTTTTAATGTTTATTTATTTTTGAGAGAGACAGAGCACGAGCAGGGGAGGAGCAGAGAGAGAGGGAGACACAGAATCCGAGACAGGCTCCAGGCTCCGAGCTGTCAGCACAGAGCCCGACATGGGGCTCAAACTCACAAACCGTGAGATCATGACCTGAGCCAAAGCCGGACACTCAACCAACCGAGCCACCCAGGCACCCCTAAAGGGTTTTAATCAAATGAAGGCAGACATATACTGGGCATCTAAAAATAGCACATTTTCCAACCCAAATCTGTCCATCTCTAAAGGCTTGGCTTTGTCCATTACACCATTCTACTTTTTTTTTTTTTTAATTTATTTATTTTGAGAGAGAGAGGGAGAGAAAGTGCACATAAGCAGGGAGGGGCAGAGAGAGAGAATGAGAGAGAATCCCAAGCAGGCTCCACACTCAGCGCAGAACCTGACGCAGGGCTTGATCCCACAACCCTGGGATCATGACCTGAGCCAAAAGCAAGAGTCGGACACTTAACTGACTGCACCACCTAGGTGCCCGTACACCATTCTACTTCTTAAATATGGTGTCAAGCTAGAACCCTTGTTACTTAGAGATCAGAAGGAGGAGAGGAAGAAAGACACAGGGGCAAAGATGGAGTGCTTTATACTGCACTATGATTTTATAAGTTAAAATACTTCTTTCTGGCAAATGGGGTATATTTTTACCTGGGAATGATTTTAAACAGACCTGATCTGATTTCTAGTTCCAGCAGTTCCTGCTTCTGTAAACTTTGGCAGGGTGTGTAACTTCGGTGAGCCTCATTTTCTTCATGTGTAAAATGGGCTAAAATCTACAACCTCACCAGATTGTTGTGAGCTTTAATTAAGCATGCATGTAAAGTGCCTGACATGTAAAATGATCCCAGTAAATGTTCTTCCCCCCATTTCCCTCTTTCAACATACTAAAAGATGGCATGGTATTAGTATTTTTCATATTCTGAAGATTACATGATTCATTTCTTCTGATAGGTATGGTTTTTCTTATGGAAAGTATTCAGTTATTTCATGATGGCATTTGCACCTCCAAAAAGCATAGATGGCCCCAAAATGCAGACAAAGATGAGTACCTGGACACCCCTAAACCATCAGCTTTTGAATGACCGGGTAAGTAACCAGAGCTATTTTATCAATGAATCCATGCCTTAAGGTGTGTGTGTGGGGGGGGGGGGGGGAGTATAAAAACGTTAGTTATCAAAATATGAACAGGAATTGTTTAGGATTGTGTAATGGGTTAAAATAAAAGAGAGATGTAGGATTTTTTCCAAAAGCTTTTATTGAGCTCTTGCTATATGGGCAAAGCTGGTTGTAGACAGAATCTTTGCCCATGATGACAATGTCTTAGATTTGCTCTTTCCTCTACTGTCGCTGCTCCTCTCTCTCTCTCATCCCAAGTGCCTTTTTTCTCCCATCACTGGTTCTCTGCTAGAATAGCCAGGAATGAGAGAGAAGAGGGTACTCTTTGAGGAGTTCCCCAAAAAGATTTTCTTGCTATAGTTGCAGTTACTGGATAATGGTGGACATTTAACCAAATAAATAAAATGAGTAAATCTCAACTGATGACTCACATTACTAGGCTTCTCCTAAAAAGTTTCTTTCTTACCTGCATTCTGGGGAAGCACGAGTAGAATAGACCAAAGGATTGCAGAGATGGGAAGCTGAGTATCATGCTGGGGTGTGAGATTGGCCAGTCTCTGGGGATTTCCATTCCTGCTTCAGTTGGAGGCAGAATTTACCAACAGGCCTGTGAGCTCCTATTATCAATACCTATCCCAAGGACCACACCTCGTTGGCAGTAAAATACAATCAACATCAATAAAACTGACTTCATTATCTTGCTCCTACACACCAGTTCCTCCTCCTGGTAAAAGGCATCACTTTACACCAAGTCACTCGAGCCAGAAATCATCCTTCTCCCTGCCAGCTCTGGGTTGGTTTTCCCCAATTTACAAGCTCATAACTTAGCCTGTTACTGATGGCATAGAAGACATTACTGTTTCATAGTAAAACACAAGATTCTTGGAGAGACAATGAGCTTCATTACTCACAGTGCAGCAAGCAGCTGTAGCATCATGTTTGCATTGTTTCTTGCCCACCTTGTCCCACAAGAATGCTATAGAAGGCCCAGAAAAATACTACACACCATGGATTTGTAGCACAAACCCTTACTGAGGAACAGTAAACCCACTGCTTTTCTTTCTTTCTTTTTTTTTGATCCAAGTTAGTTAACATATAGTGTAATAATGATTTCAGGAATAGAATTTAGTGATTCATCACTTACATATAACATTCAGTGCTCATCCCAAGTGCCCTCCTTAATGCCCATCACCCATTTAGCCCATCCCCCCACCCAACACCCCACCAGCAACCCTTAGTTTGTTCTCTGTATTTAAGAGTCTCTTATGGGTTGTCTCCCTGTTTTTGTCTTATTTTTGCTTCCCTTCCCTTATGTTCATCTGTTTTGTTTCTTACATTCCTTATATGAGTGAAATCATATATTTGTCTTTCTATGACTGACTTATCTCGCTTAGCATAATACACTCTCATTCCATCTATATTGTTGCAAATGGCAAGATTTCATTCTTTTTGATCACCAAGTAATATTCTGTTGTATATGTATATACCACATCTTCTTTATTCATTTATCAGTCAATGGACATTTGGGCTCTTTCCATACTTTGGCTATCATCGATAGCACTGCTATAAACATTGGGGTCATGTGCCCCTTTTAATCAGCATTTTTGTATCCTTTGGATAAATACCTAGTAGTGCAGTTGCTAGGTCAGAGGGTAGTTCTGTTTTTAATTTTTTTTTTTTTTAATTTTTTTTCAACGTTTTTTATTTATTTTTGGGACAGAGAGAGACAGAGCATGAACGGGGGAGGGGCAGAGAGAGAGGGAGACACAGAATCGGAAACAGGCTCCAGGCTCCGAGCCATCAGCCCAGAGCCTGATGCGGGGCTCGAACTCACGGACCGCGAGATCGTGACCTGGCTGAAGTCGGACGCTTAACCGACTGCACCACCCAGGCGCCCCTGTTTTTAATTTTTTGAGGAACCTCTATACTGTTTTCCAGAGTGGCTGTACTAGTTTGGAAGGAATCCATTGCTTTCGTAGTAAGCAGTAAGCAAGTCTGCTCTTGGTCCCAAAAGGAGACAGTACCTCATTACTCAAAGTTGCCTTGCTCCAAACATAACTTGGAGAAATGGCCCAAGGAAAGAGCAATGACTCTCAGTATTCCAACACATTTAGGAGTATGAGAAGGAGGCCCAGGGAGGTATTTCTTCCAGCACCCCCTCATTTCCATATCCAATTCATTTTCAAGTTCTAGGAGACTTCCTTTTCATCCAGGGCTCTCTCCATTATTCATCTATATGCCTCCAGCTTCACCTTGTCAGTTCACACTCTCATCACCCTTTGGCTGATGCAGTGCTGTAACCCCTAACTGGCTTCACTCCCTCTAGTCCTACCAGTCCATCTTCTGCACTGGTCCCAGGATGATTTTTCTAAAATACCAAACTAAAAAAATTAAAATAAACATAAATAAAATTTTAAAGTAAAATACCAAGCTAATCCTATTATGTAAAACTGATAACACACCCTGCTCCAAAGAGTAAATTCCAAACCCCTACACATAGCATTGAGGATCTTTCTTAAGTTGACCTCAGCCAACCTCTCGGTTCCTACCCCTGCCACTGCTTCCTCCCATCCTATGTCCAGGCTAACTAAGTGGCCTCCAGATGAGCCATTGTTGCCCCCTCTAAGCACTAACTCCAATACGATTTTCTCTGGAAAGCCTCCTCCTGCTTGCTTTTCTTTGCTCTCATCACTGTTTACCAACTTTCCCACTCAACTGCAATGTGTTGAGTTGAGATTCTGTCTTTTCTCTCTGTATTTCCAGTGCCTGATAACATTCCTGAAGCACAAAAGATGGAGTCAGAATTCAGCCATCCTCCCTGGGACCTCCTTCAACTGACTCTCTTGCCTTCTAGTTCCTAAATCCCTCCTTTCTTAGTCTGGATTTGACCCTTGCCCTCTAAACCTAACTGATGTGCTAATAATCACTCTGGCAAAGCAAGAGCTTCAGTCCTGACCCCTCCTGTTCAGTACTTTCCTGTTTCTACTCTTCTGGTGTGAAACCTGAGTGACTTTGGGAGACAGATAAGCAGCCAGCACAGCAATCAGAACAGTGAGAAATAAAAGGGAGAGAGACTGAAAAGGAAAAAGATTTTTAAAAAAGTGAGGAAAGAAGAATGAGACATAGAATAAAAGGAGGGACCAGGAGAAACAAAAGGAAGGCAGAGAATGAGAGAGAGAAATCCAGCCTTCATCTGGCCATGAACACAAGTCTATTGGGAGTATTTTTTATTCAGCTCAACAACTGTTTATTGAGCACCTGTTTGTAAATGTTCTTAACTTTCCAACAGTTTATATAACAGCTTCTCTGCTTTCCCCCCCAAAAGTTCAATGTTTAGATTTGAAATCTGTTTCCACATAGAATTGTGAAGATTTTACACATATGTGAAAAAGTGACTTGAATTGAAATACATATTTGTTGGATGCCTTGATTTTCAGAAATTTTCTTTGAAAAATTGGAAGTCTTGATCGATTTAGCAGCTATGGAGAAAAAAAGTATCTTAGTTGCCTGATTGCCTGTTGCAGGTTGGTTAACTAGAGAAGCAGACTCTGGTATAGCATATAGAGCATCCACTGTGGAAGGCTTTCTGGATCAGCACTAAGGAAGGGAAAGGAGTAGAGGTAGGTGAGGGGGGAAAGGGAGGAGAAGGGAGAGAAGGTCGCAAGTTTGAGGCCTGGCACTGTAGCCACCAGCCTTTATACTTCCATATTGGGGCGCCTAGCTGGCTCAGTCAGTGGAGCATCCTACCCTTGATCTTAGGGTCATGAGTTGGAGTCCCACACTGGGTGTAGAAATCACATACATACACTTCTACACCGACCATTCAGTAGATGCTAGCTGCCCCATGGAAGAGCCTGACCTTGGACAAAGCAGAGCTCTCAACCTCATGGTTAACAGCCAGCAGCACTCCCCAACAGGTGGAATAAACCCAGGGCAGTGCATCACAGCAAGCATTACATTGTCTTATCTTGGTCGTTGAAAAGCTTTTGTCTAGAAATGATAATTTCTAGAGATAATATTTATTTTGTTCTTTAGAGCTCTCATTTTTTACCGCAAATTACTTTTCGGTTTAGTTAGATTTTAGTTTGGAGTAAAATTATTTTTTTAAATCTTTGCATGTATACACATATGTATGTATTTATTTAAATGTGCATAGACACACACATAAAATTTGTATATGGGTATACCAAACTATTAATAGTCGTTTCCCCCAAAGAGGTGGATGGCACTGGGGGAGGTGGTCCTGTAAAATGAAAGCTTTCATTTTTTGCTTTACATAGTGCAATAAAATTACAAATCTTAAAACAATTTTAAAATTATGTAAATAAAAATAAAGAACAGTAACTCTGGGAATTGGAAATTCTGGTTTCAGATCACCGATAATTTCCTGCATGACTTGAATAAGTCATTTACTTTCTCTGGGTTTTACCATCATCCTTTATAAAATGAGTATGTTCAAAAAAAATAAAAAATAAAATGAGTATGTTCGACCAGATTACCTTGGAGGTTGCTTCCAGATCTAACATTCTAACTGTGCAAAAGGTATTAAAAAACAGATACCAAGGATACAGCTGGCCAGAAGGTGTCCACACAATAATTTCAAAGAAAGAAATTCTTCTTTTTTTTTTTTTAATGTTTATTTATTTTGAGAGATGGAGAAAGCATGAGCAGGGGAGGGGCAGAGAGAGAAAGGGAGAGAGAGAAACCCAAGCAGGCTCTACACTGTCAGTGCAGAGCCCAGCGCCGGGCTTCCCACAAACCGTGAGTTCATGACCTGAGCCAAAACCAAAAATCAGACACTTAATCCACTGAGCCATCCAGGTGCCCCTCTACACTTCTAAAACAGGGCATTTGTCATTAATGACCACTGTAATTTTGAGGTCCTGTTTTCTGTTTTTGTTTTAATTTTGTCTTTCTTCAATTCTGTAGTAATAGGTAAAAGACATAACTATTTCAGACTGAAACAGGATCATAGACTTTTTTTTAAGTTTTTATTTAAATTCCGGTTAGTTAACATACAGTGTAATATTAGTTTCAGAGGTACAATATAGTGATTCAACACTTCCATACAACACTTGGTACTCATTGGGTCATGGGATTTTAACTTCACAGCAGACTTTAAGCAGAGAGATTGAATTCAAATTTGGGTGTCTAAAAAATAGCATGATCAGCATAGGCAAATGTAACAGATTTCAAATTAATTTAGGCATTATGATTTTTAAAGGAAGAATGTTTTAAACATACACATTTCTTTGCCATCTAGTGTTTTTTTTAATTTTCTTTTTTTTTTTTTTTAAGTTCATTTAATTTATTTTTGAGAGAGAGAGAGCAAGCCAGGGGAGGGGCAGAGATAGAGAGGAGAGAGAGAATGCCAAACAGGTTCTGCACTGTCTGTGCAGAGCCCAATATGAGGCAAAGCTGAAACCAAGAGTCAGTTGCTTAACAGACTGAGCTACCCAGGCGCTCCACCATCTAGCGTTTTAGTTGAAAGTAACCAACATTTCTTTTCAAGTACGGTTTACAAATGTAGTACAGTACATGTTAAAAGGGTGTTCTGAGAAAAACACCTAGTTGCCATCAATCAGTCATAATTTAGGAGCCCCTAAATGTCTTACTCCTACACTGTAATGATGTCACATGGTGAAATATGTAACTTCAGTGTCAACAGACTAAAATACAACCGTAGGATTTTGACTTAACAGCAGGCTCTGAGTAAACTGTGATATAAACAGACTGCAGTGTTCTGCGAGGAAAGAAGATCCATTTTAATATTTCTATTTTGAGTCAATACTTTGTTTTCCAGCTCTTTAAGACGATGAACCTGATTGCAAATCTTGGGAATGAAGACTTGCTCCAAACCAGAGAGTATAGGATTCTGAGTCTGACTGAGGACCTGACAAATAGCATGTCCCAAATTATATTTCTTGCAAGGGTAGAACAAGAACCATATCTGAGCTTGTCTAGTGGTTTTCCTCTCCCCACTCATTCCCATCCGTTTCTACTTGGGTCTAGATGCCTTTGGTAAGAACTGGATTTGCTTGGACCCGCTTAGACTTGGTCATTGGCTCTCTAAGGACTATTGTTTTAGCCTGAGTGACACTCCCCACCTCCCACCCCATTCCTTTCCTCCTACCTTCTTGCTGACTCTTCTCTCCCCTTCAAGTCAGTGCCCCTTTGTTTCCAAATGCCCCGTATTGTCATTGGGCACCATGATGGTCATCTCATCCTCCTTTTGAAAGGAGGTTGTGGTCTTGGAATCTAACCTTTTCTTATTCCCACTGTAAGGCCCAAGTATGGGCAGCAGTTCATTGTGAAAATAGGGCTGGGAGTCAGGACAGGGGAGACCAAGGTTTAGTGAGGAACCCAGTACAGAGTTGAGCTGAACAGACAGACTGGAACCAGTGATTCTTAAAAAATTATAAATGTAATCCTTCAGGCCTCTGCTTGTCCTCTCTAACATAAGGAAATGAAAAGCTCTTAGGGATTCCTTTTAGCTTTAAAATTCTATGACTTTTGAAGCTTTTTTATTGTTGTTCAATCAGCAGATGCTCGTTGAGGGCCTGCCATGCAACCCATACAGATTATAGAGAAATCTGTAATCCACATGGGAACATAAAATGACTGGAAGCAACTAGAGAGCCATAGCAAACCCTATAAACCCCAAGTGGAGTGTGGGCTATAAGTGGAATATGAGTTGAGAGGAGCCAGATCCCTAGATATCAGAGAAGTGCTGGTGCTGGTGACTTGGATTGGGCGAGAGATGATTGACAGGCTTTGGTTAGATAGAGGGCGAGAGTCCAGGAAATATTTGAATCCAGATTTTTAAATCTTCTGTATTCTATAGGTTCTCTTCTGTTTTCATCTAGAAATCCTGAGTTTATCTGTTGCCATTATTTGAGAGTCCTAATAGCCCAGGTGACAGTTAACAGGGGGAAGGGGAGAAGGGCATTCTTTTTCTTCTTCTTTAATGTGTGAAAAGTGTTTACCTGTGATGTGTGAGATCTTCTGGCCAGGAGCAAAACCGATGTTTCACAGGCCATGAGGTTTCTGTTGGACCAATTATTTCAATTCTTATTTTCCTATGCCCTTTGAAACTAGAGTTTGAGAGTCTAAAAAAGGAAGGAAAGCATTATCTGTTAGAACATAAAACCAGCTCCTCACCCTCCTCCGCAAAAAGGGAAGAAATAGGCCTTAGCTTCTCTCCAAGGGGGAACATTCTTACAGGGCTGGAAAATCTAGGCAGTGCTAAGAGGAAGGGAGAAACATCAATCCCAATTTTGAAAGCTGCCAGTGGGGGTGTGTGTAGGAGTGAGAGAGACATTCATGTCTGCTCATGACTCTCCCTTGCTTCCTGTCTCCATAACTCCCTCCTCTGCCACACATTCTCACATCAGTCTCCTTCCCTCATTCATTCTAATGCACACATGACTCCTGAAACCAATACTACACTGTATGTTAACTCATTTGAATTTAAATAAATTGATTAAATTAAAAAAACAATACACACATGACTGATGCTCAGAAAAACACCTCTGCGCTAACATATAAATCCATCCACATTGCACTGATACATCCATAAGGATATTCATTATCCAGCAAACACAAGTATCTGAGTATCTGTAATATGCTTTGCACTCTATACTGGAAATGTAAAAAATGGATCAGACGTGGTTTCTGTCCTAAATAGTCTATAATAACAAACCTATACAGATAAACACTGACTTGTATGTCCAGAGGTGTACATAAACACATTTCTAAGCCCACAGACATTTCAGTGCAGGTACACCCACTGAGGGGTGTACATACCAAGATATAAAAACAGAGCTGTTCATTCATAAATTTCACAGGTTCTCGTACGGTTGGTATTTGGGGGAGGATCTCTATTTTCCTGTTTTTCCTTTATCAGGTCTTTCATCTCTTTTCAAATTCTAAAATTGATTTCACTTTACAATTCCATTCTTTTCTTATTTCTTGCCTTTAAAAAAAAGGATTACTTTTTCTTTAAGATGAATTATTCCCCATGGATAAACTGAAAAAAATGATACCTTCCCCAAGTTAAAAATAAGTAAAATACCCTCTCAGGAATGAAATCTGTCTTTTTATACTCTGTTGGTACAGTCAAAAGACTGTCAATTTTTATTTATTGATACTTTAATGATGTCTTTCTTACAATGGGTATTTTGAACCATGAAATATAAAACCATTCCATTCTTTTTTATTTATTGCAGGTATTTGAAGAAAGAAGAGCTCTGCTTGGAAAATGGGTAACCATTCAAAATATAGTTACTTCAATATTATGTTATGTCACATTATCATAGAGCCCAAAGAATTCAGTTTGAACATAAACATAACTGAACACTTATTGCCTGAGAAATTTAACTGGTACCATCTGTGTGAATCGGTTAGGGTTCTACACTCATGAAGTAGGGTTCCATCTCTCACAAAACAGCGTTCAGAAAGGTGAGTTGGGATATGAGACGACCACTTAGTAACCAGCACGGTTCATCCATTGAGCTGCTTAGCATCCATCTACACCCTTCTGCCTCTATTTAAATTTCCAAAGGAAAGCTGTAACAACTTTATGCTTTTATTTAACAAGGTACCACTATTCGTTACACAACTGAAAACTTTCTCACCCTTTCCTCAAGGGAGACACAGAGTCCCCGTGGTCATTGTCCTTCCCTGGGTCATGATCAAACTCTAAGCAGTGTTTACTACTCATCAGATTCCTCTCTGAGCCCCACCTGTCTCTACCACCCAAGAGAACTGAAAGCATACAGTCATGCCAAAATGTGTACATGAATGTTAATAGCAGTATTATTCCTAATAGTCAGAGTGTAAATACCCAAATATCCATCAACTGATGAATAGATAAACAAAATGTGGTCTATTCTTTTTTTTTTTAACTTTTTTAAAATGTTTATTTTTGAGAGAGAGAGACAGAGCATGAGTGGGGAGAGGAGCAGGGAGAAAGGGAGACATAGAATCCTAAGTAGGCTCCAGGCTCTGAGCTGTCAGCACAGAGTCCAATGTGGGACTCAAACCCACAAACTGTGAGATCATGACCTGAGCCAAAGTCATATGCTTAACTGACTGAGCCACCCAGGTGCCCCAAAATGTGATCTATTCTATGGTAGACTATTATTCAGCCTTAAAAGGGAAGGAAATCCTGATACCTGCTACCACATGGATGAACTTTGAAGGCAATATGCTAAGTGAAAGAAGCCAGACACAAAAGGACAACTATTGTATTGATTCCACTTATATAAGGTACCTAGAGTAGTCAAATTCATAGAGACAGCAAGTAGAATAGAGATTACCAAGGGATGAGGACTTATTATTTAACAAGTACAGAGTTTCAGTTTGGGAAGATGAAAAAAGTTCTGCAGATGGATGGTGGTGATGGTACATTACAACAGTGTAAATGTACTTAATGCCACAGAACAGTACACTTAAGAGTGGTTAAAATGGTAAATTTTATGTTACATTTATTTTGCTAAAATTTTTTAAAGGTAAGAAAATTTTTAAATTTTTTGAAAGGTAGGAGAAAGGAATAAAGTAATGATACATGCTACAACATGGATGAACCTTAAAAATAATATGCTAAGTAAGGGGCACCTGGGTGGCTCAGTTGGTTAAGCATCCAACTGTGGCTCACGTCATGATCCCATAGTTTGTGAGTTCGAGCCCCATATCAGGCTCTGTGCTGACAGCTCAGACCCTGGAGCCTGCTTTGGATTCTGTGTCTTCCTCTCTGTCTCTGCCCCACCTCCCCCCTCAAAAATAAATAAACATTGAAAAAATTTTTTAAAAATAATAATATGCTAAGTGAAAAAAAAACAGACATAGAGGCCGCATACTGTATGATCCCATTTATATGAAATGTCCAGAATAGGCAAATCCATAGAGACACAAAATAGATTAGTGGTTTCCAAGAGCTGGGGGAATGACTCTAATGGGTACAGGCTTTCTTTGGGGAGATAATGAAGATGTTCTGGGGGCGCCTGGGTGGCTCAGTTGGTTGGGCATCCAACTCTTGATTTCAACTCAAGTGGTGATCTCATGGGTTTGTGAGATTGAGCCCCACATGGGACTCTGCCACTGATAGCAGAGCCTGCTTAGGATCCTCTCTTTCCCTCTCTCTCTGCCCCTCCTCTGCATGTGCTCACTCTTTCTCTCTCTCTCAAAATTAATAAATACACATTAAGAAGAAAAGAGGGGCATTCACTTTCAAATATCCCCTCTCTATAAGGAGAGCTTTTCTACTATTCTTCTTTTCTAATCTTATACTCTGTTAAACTTTTGCCTGCTGCTCAAAAAAAAAAAAAAAGTGTTCTGGAAATAGATAGTAGTGTTGACTACACAACCTTCTGAATACACTAAAAGCCACTGACTTGTAAACTTAAAATGCCGAATTTTATGGCATGTGAATTATATCTCAGTTTAGAAAATAAATTAGGATTACTTAAAAAAAAAAACTATCCGGGGCACCTGGGTGGCTTAGTAGGTTAAGCGTCCGACTTTGGCTCAGGTCATGATCTCACGGTTCGTGGGTTCGAGCCCCGCATCGGGCTCTGTGCTGACAGCTCAGAGCCTGGAGCCTGTTTCAGATTCTGTGTCTCCCTGACCCTCCCCTGTTCATGCTTTCTCTCTCTCTGTCTCAAAAATAAATAAATGTTAAAAAAAAAGAAACTATCCTTAGATTTCTCTAACTCTTGTTACATGTAATATACTTGAAATACCCCATTTTTAAGCATACCGCTAACACTTTTTCCGTAAGAGAGCATCTCTGACTGGAATGTAACTGGACAGGATGCCCTTTCCTATGAGTTACTGAAACTCATTTTCCTAAGGAAAATAGAAAGTTTTAGCCTGCTATAACAGCCTAAAGTTCTTAGGAAAGTTCGGGCTGCTATAACAAATTACATAGATTGGGTAGCATATAAACAGCAGAAGCTTATTTCTCATAGTTCTAGAGGCTGGGAAGTCCAAGATCAAGGCATGGGCAGATTCAAGTCTGGGAAGATCCCACTTTTTGATTCATAGATGGCCTTCTTTTCACTGTAGCGTCACATGGCAGGAGTGGGGAGAGAACTCTCTGGGATCTCCTTTTTAAGGACACTAACTCATTCATGAAGGCTTTATCCTCATGACCTAATCACCTCCCATAGGCCCCACCTCCTAGTACCATCACCTTGTAGGTTAGGTTTCAACCTATGAATTTTGGAGAGCTACAAACATTCAGTCCATTGCACTAACATAAATACTATGTCTTAATGTTCTTATTTGTTTTAGTTGGTCACCAATTCTTTTTTGTGTTGGTCTACAAGCTCCTGTCTAGGATATTTATTAGCCTAAGTACATTTTTAAAACTTGTATACATAGTATATCTGGAAGGATACACAAGAAAAGAGGCAACATTGGTTTCCCCTAGGGAGAAGGATGAGTCTGGGACAAGGTGGAAGGGACTCCTTTAGCTGAATAGCCTTTTGTACCTTTTGATATTTTTAATCATATGAATGTATTACCTATTCAAAATAATAAAATTTTATAAATATGCTAAAAATTAAGAAATTAAAAACACCAAAATTTTAAACCTAGCAGAGTTTTTCTCATATCCTATTTACATTTTAAACATTTTATTTTTTTTTAATTTTTTTTTATTTGATGTTTATTTATTTTTGAGACATAGACAGAGTATGAACGGGGGAGGGTCAGAGAGAGAGGGAGACACAGAATCTGAAACAGGCTCCAAGCTGTCAGCACAGAGCCCAATGCGGGGCTCAAACCCACGGACTGTGAGATCATGACCTGAGCCGAAGCCAGTCGCCCAACCGACTGAGCCACCCAGGCGCCCCTCCTATTTACATTTTAAAACTAACTTCACACTTGTCACCAACAACTTAAAAAAAGGCTTACTTAGAATAACTGTTTTTACACTATCATTCCAGTGGAAATCCCTGAATTAATATAACCAAGGCCAGTTCAGCCAGTATTTGGTGTGACCAGCTTTTGAATGGTTGGTGGGATTGCTGGTTGTTAAGTATTTTTAATATCACCCTGTATAAAATTCAAGGTCTTTAAACCTTTAAAAATATTTTGTTTATTCTTTTCTTTTACCATAGCTAATAGAAATATATTTGCAAAGATCACTAATTATCTCTCTTCTCCAATAGACTAGTTTATATAGGGAAGGCATAGTTCTGTATCTTGCTCTTTGTACATTTCTTGACACACCCAGACATTTAATAAATACTTTCTAAATGAATAAGTGATAATTACTGGTTTTTCTCTTTTGTCCAACATCAAATTTATACCCCGAATTTACTATGTCATGTGGTAGTCTATATACCTCCACAAAAGCCACATGAATTGAGTTTGAGGAGATTATTTCCAATTTGCCCTATTAATTTTCTATCTCCATTTTAGATTTTTTTTGTTTATGTTTCAGGAAAACCATGAGACTGATAACATAAGAAATGCAGTGCCAGGGTGCCTGGGCAGCTCAGTCGGTTGAGCGTCTGACTCTTGATTTCAGCTCAGGTCATAATCCCAAGGTTGTGGGATTGAGCCCTGAGTTGGATTCCACACTAAGTAATACTTAGCATTACTTAGGCTTTTCATTATAGGGATCAAATATTGGTTTTAAAGCGCAATCTAGTATTAGAAGTAAAGTCATTTTTAAAAATAATCTGGACTGGGGTGCCTAGGTGGCTCAGTTGGTTAAGCGTCCAACTCCAGCACAAGTCATGGTCATATGGTTCATGCATTTGAGCCACGCATCAGGCTCTTTGCTGACAGCTTGAAGCCTGGAGGCTGCTTCAGATTCTGTGTCTCCCTTTCTCTCTGCCCCTCCCCCACTTCTGCATGTTCTCTCTCGCGTTCTCTTCCCTCCCTTCCTCCTTCTCTCCCCCCCCCCCCCGCCCCCTGTCAAAAATAAATAAATAAACATTAGAAAAATTTAAAATAATCTGGTCATTGTGAAGTAAGACATAATATAAAACCTATCCAATAATAGTCCAAAATATATTTGGCCATAGAATGTCATTTTTGTTCATACATAAGTGCATAGTCTTATCTGATATTTTGTATAGTAACAAACAAAATAATTAAGAGAAACTGCAAACCTCTTCTACTTTACTGCTCCCTGCTACTACTTAATCCTTTATGTCTTAAATCTTCTCTGCCCTTCAATCCTTGTTAGAAAAGGCAATTGCCTCCCAAGAAAAACAACTCTCCAAAACAAACAGAACTATTTTGGTTGAAAAGAAAGCATCTCAAACTTTTTCTAGGCTTCTGCATTGTTAACAGGAATAGGGGGAAGCCTGGCTGGCTCAGTCAGTAGAGCATGTGACTCTTGATCTCAGGGTTGTAAATTCAAGCCCCATGTTGGGTGTGAAGATTACTTAAAAATAAAATCTAAACAAACAAACAAACAAACAAAAAGAATGTGTTAGAAAGAATTTGAAAAAAGTAGATGGCATCACTTTTAATTTGCTGGCAACAACTGTAATCAGAGCTGAAATTCAAAAGAGAAACAGGAGAAAAAATTTTGTAAATTGCATGATAGGTAAAGATTAATATCTAGGATTGTAAAGCATTTCTACAAATCAATAAGAAAAATACAGATATTCCTATGGGATAATGAGCTAATAGAAGAATGAGAAATATACAAAAATACACAAATGGCCAAAAAACTGAAATTAGAGAAATACAAATTAAAACAATGAGATTCCCAGTCCCTCCCTTTGCCTATGTGACAAAAATTAAGGAGATAGATAATATTCGATATAAGTAAGGACTTATTGGAGAGTAGGAGGATATGCTTAAACACAATTGGAGGAACTGTAAAATGGTAAAGACTTTTAAAAGACAATTTGACAGGATCAATTAAAGTTTTAAAGGCAAATGTCCTCTGAACCTGTAATTCCACTTCTGTGTTTCTGTACTAGAGAAATATTCACACAGGGCATGAAAAGGCATGTTTTGGAATATTGCAGTTGGTTTGTTTTTGGGGTTTTTTTTGGTCTTTCTTTCTTTCTTTCCTTCTTTCTTTCTTTCGTATTGGAAACAACCTAAATGATATTGGTAGTAAATTGAGTATGTAGATCATGGTATAGCTATAATGAATGGATAAATGAGAAAATGAAAATACTATGAATGAATGAGAAAACAATATGCTCCAGGTTCATTACATATCAGGTCATTTATGGCTATATCTTGTTTGTTTGTTATTTTATTTTATTATTTTTAAAAATATTATTTGAGAGAGAAAGACTGAACAGGGGAGAGGGACAGAGGATGAGGGAGAGAGAGAGAGAGAGAGAGTGACCATCTCAAGCAGATTCCATGCTCAGCACAGAGCCCAATGAGGGGCTTGATCCCACAATCCCAGGATCATGAACTGAGCCAAAATCAAGAGTTGGATACTCAACCAACTGAGCCATCCAGGTGCCCCCTGTTTGTTTTTTAAACTGCTTAGCAGTATCCCACAGGATAGGTATACTCTAATTTACTTAAGTGTTTCCTTATTGATAGCTATAAGTGTATGCAAATGCATAGAAATGCACAGCGGTGGGTACCTGGGTGGCTCAGTTGGTTAAGTGTCCGATTTCAGCTGAGGTCATGATCTCATGATTCATGGGTTCCAGCCCCACATCAGCTCTGCACTGACAGCTCAGAACCTGGAGACTGCTTTGGATTCTGTGTCTCCCTCTCTCTCTCTCTCTGCCCCTCCCCTGCTATGCTCACTTATGTGTGCGTGCTCTCTCTCTCTCAAATATAAATAAACTTAAAGTGGAATTGCATGGTGGTTATTTCTGGGGAATGGAATGCGATTAGATGGGGAGGAGCAGTTACAGAGGATTTTCATGTTTAATTGTATATGTACCTGTTTGAAACTTTTTAAAAGTTTATTTATTTATTTTGAGAGAGAGAGGGTGGGTGCACAAGTGGGGGACAGGCAGAGAGAGAGAGAGGGAGAGAAAGAATCCCAAGCAGGTTTTGCCCTGTCCACACAGAGCCCAACATGGGGCTTAATCTCATAAACTGTGAGATCATGACCTAGGCTGAGATCAAGAGTTGGATACTTAACCAACTGAGCCACCCAGGCACCCCATGAAACTCTTGAATAATAATGTATCCATACCTTAATTGTGAAAGTCGGTTTTTGGTAACAGGACTCAGAAACTCAACCAGATTGGGACAAATAACCAATAAGCAAAAAATAACAAGCCTTCTTCATTTTGTCCCCCCACTCACAGTAAACTTTTCTTTGCCAGTCTGTGTGAGGTGAGTGGAAACTGATGGCTGTAGCAACTGTCCTGATGTCCTGCAACTGCATTAAGAATCCTTGGAACAACTACTCCAAACACAGGATTTTCACAATTCTGTTAAGTCCAGAAAGCCCTGTAAAAAGGCATTAAAATAATTATAAAATATAATTGTGATAGAACATAACGTAACTAATTGATTTAATGTAATATAATGTAAACAAAGGAACTAACTGTGAAGGGAGGTACCATCTGTGTGATACAGGATGGGAGAATGGTCCTAGCTACTCCCCAAATTTCACATATTGGATCCCTGGCTACAATGTTATGGGTATTTTTACTTGAAAGGAGATTATCGAATTCCTGGACAATTAACTCTTCCGTGGATTATTTACTTTTTGGATTATTCCTAGCACCTTTTAAATTCCAAAGGGATTTCCCCCAACTGTGAAGCGTTCTTCTGAGTCATCAACCCACCTTCAATTGGTAGGAGTTCAAGGAATGCAAATTCATTTTGTATTAGCCTAAACAAACACAATTAGAAAGGAAAATCCCTCGAGGCAAAAAACACCTATCAACGCCAGATATAAATTACCTTTGACCATTATAATCAGGGAAATAAATGAGAAACCAATGTAATTATCTTTTTAATCTCTAGAGGAAAATGTTTTAATGTTTTCTTTTATAGATTTCTTCAGCACTTTATAATCCTAGTGTTCTTTTACATTCATTTTAAATCACTGTTATTCAAGCTGAGCTCATTCTCTTTTTGTGGGCAGCAATGAAAGTAGATGAGCTAACCTCCGTCATTCTAAATGTAATTCCCATCCTTGCCAATGCACAGACATAATTTTATGCTTTTTAATTTAATTGTTTGCATATATATTCTTTTTACACTGATTTAACCCACATACTCATTATTTTTAACATCACTTTGATATTTTATAATAAGCTGCCATGTATAATGAGTCATAAATCCTATTAAGAATTTTATACATAGATTATTTAATCCTCACAACAACCCTACCATTTAGATATAATTATTCCTAATGTATAAATGAGGAAATTGAGAGGTTGTTAGTGGTGGAGCTGGAATTTAGTGATTTATTTCCAAAGAGTATTGGAAATAATAGAATACTGGAAGTAAGACTTCCAATAGTCTCATTACCAAACCCATCATCAATCTGTAATGCCATCCTCTATTAGGCATTTTTGATTATTTCTGATTTTGTGCAGTGATAATAATATCTCATGAAAATTTTTTTTGTAACCATAATCATCCTGGGTCCCCATGTGGCTCAGTTTCTACAGAACCACAGAGCACTGCCTATAAGTCATTTTAAAAATGAATTCCAATTTTCACTTTGTGTCTCAAAGGAAAATCACAGCAGAACCAGTTTAAAACTCATAGCAGTACTTCTCAGGTCTCCTTTTGTTAAACAACAGAAATTCAGCCGAGTATTAAAAGTTAACAATTTAAAAGTTCAAATTGGCTTTATTGAACAATTTGTGAATCAGGCAGCATCCTATCTAGCAAATAGGAGCTCCATCAAGCTGTAGAAAAGGAAAGGTTTTTAAAGGTAGAGAGGGAGCCTAAAAACAAAATTACTAGCAAAGAATGCATTATTTTAGGCAAGGTTTTCTTCCTAAGTGGAATGGAAGGGATCCATCAGTAAATTGCCTAGTACTAACCGGGAAATTCCATGTTGACTGGTTAAAGTTATATTCCTGGGGAATTTATGATATGCAATTAGGTTAGGTATTAAATCTTGGTTTGCTGAAGTGGGGCCCTTAACATAGGTGACTCCATTTTGGTACTGTGGTTTTCTAGTTAACACCTTCCTTCATTCCTCAGCTCTGTCGTTCTCTAATTGCTATCTAAGGCAATGAATGACTGTCTGAACCCCCAAACCCCCAACAAGCCAAAACCTTACTGCTTTTCTTTCTCCTCACACTTCCCCTTTGGTTCTTTATTTTATAGATCAATGCAGTTTCTCAGGCATGGTCCTTCCCCTGGCCCCAGTCATTCTGGTCTGGCTTCTCTCTCTTCATTGTAATAATCCATCCCAAAAGGAAAGAAGTCCTGTATTGTGAGAGTTGGAAATATGGATTGTGCAGAAATAGGGATAGGAGAAATCAGGGAACACTCACACACGAATAGATTTTTATTCATTTATTTGTAAGTTGAGGTTTTGGGCTTTTTCTTCCCTGCCATGAGCACACCATAAAGGCCTCTACAGGAGTTGTGTCTTGACAATGTCAGGATTCCAAACTCAATGACAATTCACTACCCATTTAACTTGGCTTCATACACGTCACACAAAACAAAGCATAATACAAAGTCACCCAACAAAGAAGATACAACAGGGGGCAAGAAATTAATGAACCAAATGTGAAGTCAGTCAGTCCCTAAGTGCACAGTTAGGGTGAGGCCGCGGTCCGGTCTAGGTCATCTCTCAGCTCACACTGCTTATTATGTTCAAAAAGTGGGCATCTCTGTTATGTTCAAGATCAATCAGTAGGGGCCTTTGGCAGCATTTGCCTTTCAAATATGATCAGAAGTTGAAGGGTTAGGGTTTGGAGAGTCTGACAGTTTGCCGTAGAAATCCCCCCTTTTGAAAGGAGTTTAATTGGGGCGCGTGGGTGGCTCAGTTGGTTAAATGTGCGACTTCAGCTCAGGTCATGATCTCACAGTTTGTGAGTTTGAGCCCCGTGTCAGGCTCTGTGCTGACAGCTCAGCTGCTTCAGATTCTGTGTCTCCCTCTGTCTCTGCCCCTGCCCTCCTTGTGCTTTGCATATCTCTCAAAAATAAATAAACATTAAAAAAACTTTTTTTTTGAAAGTTTAATCAGTCTTGGGCCTTTGCAGGCCTCTTCTGGTTCTAGTGATTATGAGCTCTTGGTTCTTCCAGGTTCTTATCAGTTCTTAGCACTTCCAGTCTGTGCCGGTTTGGGTGAAATCTGGTCTTAGCTGCAACACCCTTCGTTGCTTATGTCACTGTTTGACAGGAGTGACTCTATCTTGCTTATTACATTCACCCTCCTGTCCTTGAATTATAGTCTGCAAACTGAGATTCCTGGGTCATTAAATAGATCTATAATAGTGAATAGTTTTTGATTAAGAAGTATTCTTGCCAGGGTGCCTGGGTGGCTCAGTTGGGTAAGCTTTCAACTCTTGATTTCAGTCCAGGTTGTGATTGCATGGTTCATGGGATCAAGCCCCACATCGGGCTTTGTGCTGTTGGTGTGGAGTCTGCTTGGGATTCTCTCTCTCCCTCTTTCTCTGCCCTTCACCTGCTTGCATTCTCTCTCTCAAAATAAATAAGCATTTTTTAACTTTAAAAAAAGAAGTATTCTTGCTAATTAAATATAAATACATATGACTATAATGAAGTTGATTTGTCATGCTTTATATGCCTTTTTAGGTAGTGTATTTTATGATTACAACTAAAGTTCCTTATAAAATTCTCATTACTTTATGATGACTGTAATAAATACCTATACATGATATGCAATAGTATACAGAATACAGGTAGCCCCAAACTTTCCTATTTCTCTTCTCTAATGGGCTAAGGAAAAAAAAGACAGATTTAGACTCTGGTAAACTGACTCATTCAATTGGTAGATGTTCCCATAAGAGCCTTTCTCTGGGTTTTGGCCAGCCCTCAAATTCTTACCTTTCATCAGTCATTGATCTTGGAACTGATTAAGGGTTATCTCTGGGGAAAATTATGAAGTAACCAAAGCTTTTGTTTGGCATGCCTCCAGATTACTCTGGCATCTACTTCCTGTCTCTGGCAGTCTTTTTTCCAGGTCCTCTTATTGACATTTTCTCTCCAATCAATCATTTACACATTACTGGGGCTTTAACCCAATATACTCCCCTTCTCAGGGATATTTGCATATTTTACCTTATCTCCAATTGTGAGTGCAAAGCTTTGTTTCTGATCCTGGAGTTTGGCACTAATGAGCTAATATAGAAACTCTGGTGGGAAAGGGGCTGCCCAGGTGCCTTCTCTTGAAATTGTATCTTTAAGTATATATTTTCTCAGTTTACAAATATGGCCAGCTCCCAACTTACTGATCTTATATAACGGCAAGTTCTGAGGTCGAGTGCACTTCTGTGTATGCACTCAGGTCTTGTACACGCTTGCATGTATAAATGTGAGAAAGACAGGTAAGTGGCAAAACATCAATTTACTAATTAGGGGAAGAAGTACATGCTATTCATTAGTAATAAAATATGAAACTTACTTTCTCTGCCATTCTTCTCTCTTCCTCTAATGAATCTCTGGTATCAGACTGAACCTGGAGGGTTTTTTCTTTCTTTTTTCCAGTTTGACAAATGGACAGACTCTCAACGGAGAAGAATCTTGACAGGCCTGTTAGAACGTTGCTCCCTGGCACAGCAAAAGTTCTGCTGTCGAAAGCTTCAGGAAAAAATTCCAGCAGAAGCTCTGGATTTTACTACCAAGCTTCCAAGGGTGTTATCTTTATACATCTTTTCTTTCCTGGACCCCCGAAGCCTTTGTCGTTGTGCACAGGTAAAGGCAAAGAATTAGTGTCCAACATTTTATAGTTATAGCCTAGAAAACTCTAAAATGAGAAGGAAAAAAAAAACACATGCACAAAACCAAGAAATAAGATGAGATGGTCAATATGTTTAGTCTATATAGTTTGAATTAATCCCTATCTTCTTTGTACCTAACTCTGTATTTAGTGCTCAAAAGTAGATAAAAATAATGTAAGACATCATTAGTATCCGCAGAATAGTATCTGCTGGTTGGGGAGATAGATACACATATATGAAATGGTTCATCAGCAGGATAGTCTTACAGTGCATAGCATACAACTAGGATAAAATTCTAAATTGTATGGTACAGCCCATTCATAAACAGAAGAGCTCAAAATAAGGTGCTAATGAGATATGTACCAAAGACTATGAGAGTAAGAGTTCAGAGTGAGTAGACATGCTTCCAGCGGCCTTGGAAAAGGGGCTTCTGTTTTTTTATAAGTAAATCCACCATGTATTAAAGTATACTTCAGTCACTTATGAGATAAACTAGTAGCCATTTTATTAAGTGTTTCCATAGAGGTTTGTAACACTAGAAGTTACTAGTCACCATGCAGTCACATATGTGTAACATGTTAACTTTAGTTTTTAAAGTTAAGAAGATGGATGCAGTAAGAAAGATGAATTAATAAATGGTGTTAGGACAATTGGGCAGCTATCTGAAAAAAGTATTCTAGTAGGATAAAAGATTGGTATGAAATCAAAGGAAATCATAAAATACTCAAAGAAAACATAAGGAAGGAGGGCTTTGTGAGTATTCTATAATACCAGAAGCTTTTAAAGAAAATACACAATTTAGGGGCACCTGAGTGGCTCAGTCACTTAAGCCTCCGACTCTTGATTTTGGCTCAGGTCATGATGTCTCATGAGTTTGAGCCCCTCATTGGGCTCTCCACTAACAGGCTTTCTTGGGAGTCTCTCTCTATCCCCACCCCCCTCAAAATAAATAAATAAATTTAAAAAAAAAGAGTATCATATAGCTATATGATGAATTACTGTGGGGACATTAGAAAACATGTTTTCAAAACACAAAGATGCTTATAATATGTAAAATGAAGAAACACAATTTAAAATTGTGTATATATAGTTTCCCAATTTTGTTTCACAATGCCTAGAAAAAAAGAAAAGAACTCTGTCAGGTTGTTAATAAAGGTAATCTCTGATTTTGGGGTTATGGGTATTGTTTTTCTTTTTAAATGATTATTTTATTTTATTTTATTTTATTTATTTTATTTATTTATTTTTTTTTGAGAGAGAGAGAGAGAGCGAGCACACAGGGGGAAGGACAGAGAGAGAATCCCAAGCAGGCTTCAGGATGTCAGCGCAGTCTCTTTCTTAGGACTCAATCTCACATGGGATCACCACCTGAGCCAAAATCGAGACACTTAACTGACTGAGCCACCTAGGTGCCCCGGGTATTATTTTTCTTTAAACTTCTTGGAATTTTTCAAATTTTGCACACTGAGACTGTTTCCATTTGAGGGAAATGTTATTTGAAATCACTAATCCTATCATATATGTGTACCATATGTCAATCTTACAAGATCCTGGCATTATGTTTTTTTCCCAGTACTGACTGTGAAGAAAACACAGGCAGTTGTTCTTCAGCTAGATTTAAACAATGTCATTGCAGTAAAATGAGCTTTGAGTTGTTTAAAAAGATGGAGGCAGGAAGGGTCTGATAATTTCGAAAGCTCCTACCCTCCTACCTACTCTTCAATTTGCCTCATTCCTGTCTACCTTAAAAACAAGCAAAAAAAAAAACACCAAAGAGCAAAAACAAAACATACAAAAACCTTATCTACCCCCGGGGAGTGGGGGAGGGAGGGAAAAACTTAATACCCAGGTCAAAACAAGATGTAAGGAAAATAAGGGAAAGAGTGAGAATTGAGATATTTTTCTCCTCATCCCATCCCTCCGAAACCCCACCTCTCCACTGAATTCTGAGTTAATGAACCATATGGGGATTAAGGTTGCTGTTGTTTCATTTCTGCATTGAACAAAGTAGATGTGATTTCTGTTCCTGCCTGCAGGGCTCTGTCAGATTCTCTACCCTTTTTCATTCTTCCAGCTCCTGAACCTGTTATTTCTTGTAATTGTGCCCTCCCCTCTCCTGTTTGTCTCCTCTTCAGCCCAGAAAACAATGCTAAACATAATGGAACTCAGTATTTGGTAGATGGAAGGAGGAAGAGAGGGCTAGATAAATGGATGGATGAATATTATAGTGTTCTGCCTTTGTGTGTGTGCTCAAAAATTATTAATGACTTAATCTTGAAAAAGCGACTAATTTCCCAAGATTGAAATTTAGGTTTGAAGGTTAGATGTTGTCTTTGCGACTCTTACAACACGACACAGAACCCCTGGGCTGAACTTTATATATGAACTAGCTTTCAGCAAGACTTGTTCAAAATCTGAAGTAAGTTACTATAAATACTGCTGCACCATAGTAGGGTCATTTCCAACATTTGCTGGATGTGTGAGAATGACCAGAATGCCATGGGAATGGAATGTAGAGAATAAACAGTGTATGCTCTATGGAATCTTAAAGGCTACAACGGGCACACCATAAGATATCAGTAATTGCGTTCTGTTTATAAAATTTCTATTTAGTTAAATCATAAGAACGGGGGGAAAATGGAAGCATACCAAAAATGAGTAAATAATATGCAGACCTGAGTTTCTATAACCCTCCTATAACTTTCATATGAACTTCTAGGAAGTTCCAAAGTCTATTTGAGCCACGGTTGCCTTGTTTGCAACATGAGAGTAGTAATAACACCTACCTCCTTAGGTTGCTGTGGGGATGGTTAATAGGTACTTAATAAATATTAGTTGACTCTGAATCTAAGTGTGATTTAACATTTACAGAAAATCCTCCTGCCTAGGTAGAGAGCATTTCAGGTAGATAATTATTTAAGTTGTGATTTGGAGGAAAAGAAAAATAGAGTTATCTCAGGTCCAGGGTGACAGCTCAAGACCTAGAAAAAATGGGCATGTAAACTGAGTTAAGTTTTTTTTTTCTTTCCAATTACTTTTTTTCAGGTGAGCTGGCACTGGAAGAACTTAACTGAGCTGGATCAGCTCTGGATGCTCAAATGTTTACGATTTAACTGGTACATCAATTTCTCTCCAACTCCCTTTGAGCAGGGTATATGGAAGAAGCACTACATTCAAATGGTAAAAGAACTTCATGTTACCAAGCCTAAGGTACATTTGGGACGAAAAGCAACAAATATACAAATATCAGCTATTTAGGAATACCAGAGGGGAGATGGATGGGGAGGGGGCAGGGAATGGGTTAAACAGGTGATGAGGATTAAGGAGGGCACTTGTAATGAGCACCTGGTGTTGTATGTAAGTGTTGAATCACTATATTGTACACCTGAAATGAATATTACACTGTATGTTAACTAAGTGGAATTTAAATTAAAACTTAGGGGCACCTGGGTGGCTCAGTCGGTTGAGCGCCCGACTTCGGCTCAGGTCATGATCTCATGGTCCGTGAGTTTGAGCACAGTCTGGCGCTGTGCTGACAGCTCAGAGCCTGGAGCCTGCTTCGAATTCTGAGTCCACCCTCCCCTGTTCTCACTCACTCTTTCTCTCTCTCTTTCAAAAATAAATAAACATTAAAAAAACTTTTTTTAATAAATTAAAACTTAAAAAAAAAAGGGAATTCCAGAACTAAGACTAAATGATCAAACTTGAAGTTGGGGAGGGGACTTGGTTGAAAGGAAGTACACTATTAGGTCAAAATTTTCCTTTTCTGAGAACTTGATAGCCTTGTTCAAGACATCCATGCTAGTTGAGAGTCCTCATGGGACACTCCCAAAACCACAGTTCCACCCAGGAGGCTAGGACTGCGGAACTCCTCATTCTGTTCAGATTCCTGGATTTCTGTGTCTCTGACTCACACACCAAGCAATTCTGACACTGAGACTCTGTGGAGAATGTGCAGTATTTGCTATCAAAGGGTCATCAAATTTTACTTTATTAATTCAAATTTTCTGATTCTATCAGGTGAGCTAAAGTTTATTTGTGTATCATTTACAAAGAAAATTTTTCCAATAAATCTGTAATTATGGAAATGAGTAATGAGTATACTAAAGTTCTTTTTAATCTAGAAACTAAGCAATGTAAAGCATTTACATATGATCATAAAAAGTAAATAATGCAGGAATAATTTTTCTAGTTGTTTTGTCTGCATTATAACCAATGTTTATGTTCATTCTTATAGTCACAGTTAATTAGATAACTCATGGGAAAATTTTATGAGCCTTTTCTTTATGGTGTGATCTATACACATGCAGAGTTGTGCATCGTTTTGTACAATAGATAAGTTCCTGAAAATTATGTGTAAATTAAATTTTTTAAATGATTTTTAAAACCACAGGGGTATCATATCCTGTGAAAAAATTGCAGTGAATCCTTTTAAAATTGAAGAATCCTTTTGAAAGATGAATAGTCAGCTCCTAACTTGTTCATTTAGGTTTAGTTTTATTGTTTTAAAGTAGAATCCATCTACATTTAATATAGTAATAAACTATGCATAATTAATATTGTTACAATTGCAACGATAAAACTAGTCTTTCAGATTTCAGTAATGGGTGTGCTCCATGAGGATTTCTTTTTTTTTTTTTTTTTTTTTTTAACATTTATTTATTTTTGAGACAGAGAGAGACAGAGCATGAACGGGGGAGGGTCAGAGAGAGAGGGAGACACAGAATCTGAAACAGGCTCCAGGCTCTGACCAGTCAGCACAGAGCCCGATGCGGGGCTCGAACTCACATACCGCGAGATCGTGACCTGAGCCGAAGTCTTACGCTTAACCGACTGAGCCACCCAGGCGCCCCGAGGATTTCTTTTAAAAAAGAAAAGTTTAAGTTGCAGTGATGGAAGAAGTTATTTTCAAAATTACCATGACTGTGACTTCTTTTCAGATCTGATAAGGCTTTTCTTGACTCTCATTTTCAGTTGGGGGCAGGGAATGTCATTCAATAGCTGAAGCTTGGGCAGTTCTGGGGCAGAGAAGAGAAAAGTGATTAACCAGTTTGTAGAGGAAAAGAGGTTTTGAGTATTACTTATAAAACTGACTTTACAGCTTTGTCTTTAGCAATAATTCTTTTCTATAAAATATGTATAACTGTATTTAAAAATAATGAATAGTTCTGATGCGAGAAAATTGCCACCTCTTTGCTTAGTATTATATTTCTTTAGCAAACACTTTGTTATATTAAACTTTAATTTTTCTGCTTGATAAATAGACCTAAATCAGAACAACAAAGGTTAATAAAATCTACTAATAAACTTAATGATTAAAGAAATAGACCTTGGGGCACCTGGGTGGCTCAGTCAGTTGAGTGTTCAACTTCAGCTCAGGTCTTGATCTCACAGTCTGTGAGTTCGAGCCCCGTGTCAGGCTCTGTGCTGACAGCTCAGAGCCTGGAGCCTGCTTCAGATTCTGTGCCTCCCTCTCTCTCTTCCCCTCCCCTGCTCATGCTCTGTCTCTCAAGGTCTCAAAAATAAATAAAAACATTAAAAAAAAAAATTAAAAAAAAAAAAAGAAATAGACCTAAGTCAGAAACACTGAAGAGTCATGTGATTAAGGTTAATAAAGTCATGTGACTAAGGTTAAAAAGTCAACTGTCAGCACCATACATACTTGAGTAATTTGTGTAGTTTCCTGTGAGGTTACTTCAGTGATGGTGAATGTAGGCAGCCACTGGAGTTTACCTTCACTCAAGCACCTCCCCCTTCCACCTCCCCCCCACCCCCAGTACCTTGTACCTGGCATGTGCTTCAGCAGAGCTTTTGAAAGCATTTTATGAGCAAATGGTTGTGGTTAATATTAGTTTCCTCAAGCTTAACATGAAGACTGGACTAGAATGATCTTTGTAACTATCTGCAAGGCTCTGTTATCCACCCCACACAATATAATTTCAAAAAGACTCAATCTAGAAAAGGAAGAGTAAGCTGAACCCAAAGTAGATAGAAGGAAGAAATAATAAAGAGCTAATATCAATGAAATCAGAGTAAACAATAGAGAAAAATCAGTAAAACCAAAGCTGCTTCTTTGAAAACATAAATAAATTTCATAAGTTTCTAGCTAGGCTGATCAAGGAAAAAAAGAGAGAAAACATTCATTACTCGTAACAGAAATGAAAGAGGGGGCATCAGTACAGATCCTGTAAACATGAGAAGAATAATGAGAGAATACTATGAATTAGTTCACATCACTAAATTTGACCACTTAGATGAAATACAGTTTTTGAAAATACAAATTACAAAAAGTCTCAATAGGAAATAGAAAACATGAATAAATGTTTATCATTTATGAAATTGAATTCATAATTTTCCATAAAACTCTAGACCCAGATAGCTTCATTGGTGAATTCTATCACAGATTTAAGGAAGGAATACTAATTCTTTTTTTTTTTTTTTTTTTTTAATTTGAGAGAGAGAGCATGAGCAAGTGGAGGGGAGGGGCAGAGGGATAGAGAGAGAATCTCAAGCAGGCTCCACACTCAGCATAGAGCCTGATGCGGGGCTTGATCCCATGACCCTGGGATCATGACCTGAACTTAAATCAAGAGTCAGACACTTGGGGCACCTAGGTGGCTCAGTTGGTTGAGCAGCCGACTTTGGCTCAGGTCATGATCTCGCAGTTTGTGGGTTTGAGCCGTGTCGGGCTCTGTGCTGACAGCTCAGAGCCTGGAACCTGCTTCGGATTCTGTGTCTGTCTGTCTGTCTGTCTCTCTCTCTCTCTCTCTCTCTCTCTCTGCCCCTCCCCTGCTCATGCTCTGTCTCTCTCTGTCTCAAAAATAAATACAAACATTAAAAAAACATTTTTAAGAGTTGGATGCTCAGGGGCGGCTGGGTGGCTCAGTCGGTTGAGCCTCCAACTTCAGCTCAGGTCATGATCTCACAGTCCAGGGGTTTGAGCCCTGTGTCAGGCTCTGTGCTGACAGCTTGGAGCCTGGAGCCTGCTTCTGATTCTGTGTCTCCATCTATCTACTCCTCCCCTGCTTGCACTCTGCCTCTCTCTCTCTAAAAAATAAACAACAACAAAAAAATTAGATCTTTAAAAAAAAAAAAAAAAGTTGGACGCTCAGCCAACTGAGCCACCCAAATATTAATTCTACATAAATCCTTTTATAAAATGGAAGACAGGAACACTTCCCAACTCATTACCTTTATACCAAAACCAGATAGAACCTTTATAAGAAAAGAAAACAAAACCCCAGACTAATGTCCCTCAGGAAAACAAACATAAAAATCCTTTAAAAATATTAGCAAATTAAATCAAGTTATTTATAAAGAAAGAATAATACATGATGACCAAGTGGGATGTATCCATGGAGAGTAAGGTTGGCATAATATTAAAAAATTAAGCAATGTAATTCACGGAATAAAAGAAAAAAGATGTATGATCATTTCAGTTTATGCAACAAAAGCATTTAACAGAAGTTCAATATCCACTCATGATTTTAAAAATTCTCAAAAAGGCTTTAGGTGAACAACATTTTGTTTACTTAATACAGAGAAGTATCACAGTTTCTATTCTGTTTTGTTAAAGTGTCAAACATTTTGTTACTTTTCAGAATGAATAATGTTTGTATAAAATTACTAACACACATGAGTTTTTTCTGCCTGAAATTGTTTATTGTTGTGTATTATTTATTCCCAGTAGTATTAAATAAGGTCTTCTTCAGCAAAAACAGACAGATTCTGTTTGATATAAGCTCAGAGAAATGAAATGAATGACCATTCTAAATGAGACCTGAAGAAAATATTGAATACTAAACCAATAATGAGCTATCAATTATATAAATATGAAAGGTCTTCTTAACAATCATTCATTAAATTAGTAAATATTTATTAAGTACTGTTATATGCTGGGTGCTGAGTATAAGGGTCCTAACCCTGCTTTCAAGGAGCCTAGTCTAGTGGCCTAGGACATAAACAAATACATAATTACAACACGGAGTAATACATGCTATTCTGTAATAGAAATGTATACAATGAACAGTTAACACAAGGATAAGAAACTAACTGATTCTGCTTGAAGAGATTGGGGAATTTATTAATTTTCACCAACAATTCAAGCAAACCAATTTACCACGCAAAGCTTCCCTAATCTCTTAAAAAACAAAAATTAAGCCTTTAATGGCTTCTCAACATACCATTACCACTTCCCTTAGGTTACAACCACATAAAAAACCTTATGAATTTCACACACAAAAATAGACTTTCAATTTGGGAAATTAAAGCAAAACTATTCTTTGGGAGCAGTTAAGGTTTTGAAAACCGATAAAATCTATAGTTTACCCCCCATATAACTCGAAGTTGTCCCTGTGTGTTATAGATAATTAAGCCTGGAGTACCTTTTTTGGAATGTGTACATTTTTAGGAATAAGTTAACTGCAATTGTGGAAAAATTATACAATGATGTGGTAGAAGAGGTCGCAGTACAGGATAGAGAGGTTTAGAGCGAGGACTTGAAAGCACGACAGTCCTAGATTCAAATTCTGACCCTTTGGGGTCCCTGGGTGGCTCAGTCCATTACGCATCTGACTTCAGTTCAAGTCACGATCTCACAGTTCATGAGTTTGGGCCTCGCATAGGGCTCTCTGCCATCAGCATAGAGTCCGCTTTTGACCCTCTATCCCCCTCTCCCTCTGATCTCTCCTTCCCCTGCTTGCTCTTTCTCTCTCTCTCTCTCTCTCTCAAAAATGAATAAACATTAAAGAAAAAAATTCTGACCCTCTGTCTTACTACTTATGTAATAGTGGGCAAGCTCATTGGTTTATCCTATCTTCAGTTTCCGCTTCTGTAAATGAGAGTAGTAACTATTACCTTTTAGAATTAATATGAAGGTTAAATAAAATAATGCATGAAAACTTCCTGAGAAAGTACCTGACACATACAAGTACTCCTGGATTGGTGGCTGCTATAATTATTGTCACCATTATCATTGCAGTTGGGGCGATGATGATGGTGGTGATGGTGGTGTTTTGTTTTTCGTTGTAATTATTATGATGTTTTAAGAACAGAAATAATTTTCTTCTTCTAGACACCTCCAAAAGACAGGTTTGCGGTTGCTGACATTCAACCAGTTACAAGCAGTTCTCCAGAGGAAAAGCAGTTTCCAGCATCCGCTTTCCGGTCCTCTTCCTCTTTGAGAAAGAAGACTCACGGGGAGAAAGAACTCCCACCCTGGCGATCCTCTGACAAACATCCAACTGATATCATTCGCTTCAATTACCTGGACAACTGTGATCCCATTGTGCAAATCTGGCAAGGGTGAGAAGCTCCGTGCTCTTTTCTACTTATTTGCCATTAGACACAATTTGCTGGCACTTCAGTATAGGAAAAGATGAAAATAGAATTTACTGTGAAAAAAAATGCTCTTCAATGAATAGAAGCAAAAAGTAATTGAGAAGTAAACCATTATTGGTAAATTTGCCTTGTTCATTAGGTTTTGTTTGCATTTTGTAGCTCTTATAATTTCACATTACAGCTTCTTTTGATATATATTTTTTTAATGTTTATTTATTTTTGAAAGAGAGAGAGACACAGAGCATAAGCAGAGGAAGGACAGAGAGATTGGAAGACACGGAATTTGAAGCAGGCTCCAGGCTCCGAGCTGTCAGCACAGAGCCCAACACGGGGCTCAAACTCACGAACCATGAGATCATGACCTGAGCCAAAGCTGGACACTTAACCGACTGAACCACCCAGGCGCCCCTTCTTTTGATATTTTAATACTTCAGGTTTCAGTCTAGCACCATAGAATTCATTCTGGTCTTTTCCTTTTCCATATTTACACCTCCCTTCTCTGACAGTGAGAAACCAGGCTCTCATATTTATTTATGCAAGTTATATATGTACATATATAATTTTGATTATATACTATATATATAATTTATATAAAAATTGCATACTATACACACACACATATACATGAACAGTATGTATTTACTTACAAATACTGAAAGTAATTTTAAAATTACTAACCTATTTCATTATTAAAACAAATCTGCTGGGGCGCTTGGGTGGCTTGGTCGGTTAAGCGTCCGACTTCAGCTCAGGTCACGATCTCGCGGTCCGTGAATTCGAGCCCCGCGTCGGGCTCTGTGCCAACAGCTCAGAGCCTGGAGCCTGTTTCAGATTCTGTGTCTCCCTCTCTCTGTGACCCTCCCCCGTTCATGCTCTGTCTCTCTCTGTCTCAAAAATAAATAAACGTTAAAAAAAAAAATTAAAAAAAAAAAACAAATCTGCTAACTAGACAGTATTTGCTTATGGTTCTTTTTTTTTTTAATGTTTATTTTTGAGCAAGAGAGAGTGCAAGCGAGGGAAGGGCAGAGAGAAAAGGAGACACAGAATCCAAGGCAGGCCCTAGGCTCTAGGCTCCAACGTGTCAGCACAGAGCCCAACATGGGACTCAAACCCACAAACCATGAGATCATGACCTGAGCTGAAGTTGGACGCTTAACCAACTGAGCCAGGCAACCCTGTTTATGGTTCTTTTTGACTTTAGTCTGAGGGCATATATTCATAACACTGTGTTCAAAAGTTATGTGGGTTCTTTTTTTAAATATCTCCCTTCACTGTGGTTTGTTACATAGTTCTAAAGTTCAAACTACATAAAAGCAAACAAGAAGTGGGCGCCTGGGTGGCTCAGTAGGTTAAGCCTCTGGCTCTTAATTTCGGTTCAGGTCATGATCCCAGAGTTAGTGAGATCAAACCCTAAATCGGGCTCTGTGCTGACAGTGTGGAGCCTGCTTGGGATTCATTCTCTCTCTCTCTCTCTCTCTCTCTCTCTCTCTCTCTCTCTCTCTCTCTCTCCCCCTCTCTGCCTTCTCCCCCCAATAAATAAATAAAAACTCTTTTTAAAATGTATACGGAAAGTGCACAAAAGGTATACTCAGAGAAGTGCCACACCCCCATCTCTTCCATTCCTCTCCCATCCTGTCATCTTTTCCACCCCATTCCCACTAACAAACCTAATTATTTTACCATTTTCAACTATCTGATTGGCAAACAGTTTAAAGGTTGACAATACATTCTGTTGGTGAGGCTATGGGCAAACAGGCACCTCATACATTGCTAGTAGGAATATAAATTGGCACAAACCTTATAGAGGGATATTTGGCAATTACCCAGCAAAAATACATATGTCTTTACATTTTGACCCCAAAATCCCACTTCTAGGAATCAACCTTGAAAATAAGAAAAGTAGGGGCACCTGGGTGGTTCAGTCAGTTAAGTGTCTGACTCTTGATTTTGGCTCAGGTCGTGATCTCATGGTTAGTGAGTTTGAGCCCTGTATCGGGCTCTGCAGCGTGGAGCCTCCTTGGGATTCTCTCTCTCCCTTTCTCTCTCTGCCTCTCCCCTGCTCACACTTTCTCTCTTGTCTCTGAAAATAAATAAACTTTAAAAAAAGAAAATATGAGAAGTATATCTGTATAAGGATATTTATTGCAGGGGTGTTTCCTATTTTAAAGTATTGGGAATAACTTAAATTTTCATACATGGAGAATGTCTGTTGAATAAACTGGGTATGGTCCATTCACACAATGGAGTACTAGGCACATATGAAAATGAGGAAGAGCTCTCTGAACTGATTGGCAGTAAGAAGGTATGTTAAGGGAGAGAGGCACATTTCAAGAGAGTATCTGTAGTATGCCACCCATAGTACAGAAAGAAGAGAAAGTAGGAAAATATACATCTGTGTCTGTATATACACATGTATCTGTTTGTTAATATACACATACATACATGTTTACAGGATAAATAAGAAATAAAGGAAATAAATTTTGAAATGTTTTGTAATGTTTTAATATGTCTGCTACGTTTTCAGAATATATTTAAACAGATTAACATCAAGGCAGCATAAGATAGTGAAAGTGTACAGGCTCTGGAGCCATATTGCTTGGGTTCAAATCCAGACTCCCACATTTCTAGTTTTGTGATCCTGGGGAGTTCCGTAACTTCTCTGTGCCTTAGTTTCCACACCTGTAAACTGGCAATAATAGTAATACCTAGCTCATAGGATCCCTGTGAGGTAATCCTCATATATGCAACATGCTACGAAAGCGCCTAACACGTAGTAAGTAAGCACTTATTTTGTAGGATGGTTTACTCAAATTATATTATGTGGCTATAGTAAAAGAAAGGGTAATCCCACAAAGTCTGCTGAGTTGGGGACATTCAGATTACTTGTGTATTTTGTATTTTCAGGACTACTCGAGTCCCTTTGGAGGTGAGATGAGAGTGGTATCCCAAATTAGGCAAGAATCAAGCTCTTTGAGGGTGCAGACCATGTGCCTTACTCATTTTTATATCATCACTGACTAGCTTTGCAATACTCATTAACTGATTTTGCAAGAAGTGTAGCCTTTCTGTTCATAAACTTTAAATTTTAGTTGCATCAGAAAAAAATCTAATTGAGTTGCTAATAACTTAGAAAGTACTGGGTGAAAAAAAAAAATCAAGGTACGAAACAGAGTTTTAGGAGTGGCTCAGTTGGTTGAGCATCCAACTCAAAATTTCAGCTCAGGTCATGATCTCATGGTGGCGAGATCAAGACTGAGTCCCATTTTGGGCTCCACACTGGGCATGGAGCCTGCTTGAGGTTGTCTCCCTCCCTCTCCCACCCCCCCTCCCCCACTTGCATGCACGCACACTCTCTCCCTCAAAAAAATAAAATAAAACAAATTTTGGGGGCACCTGGGTGGCTCAGGTGGTTAAGCGTCCAACTCTTGGTTTCAGCTCAGGTCATGGTCTCACAGTGTTCATGGGTTTGCTGCGCTGACAGTATGGAGCCTGCTTGGGATTCTCTGTCTCCCTCTCTCTCTCTGCCCCTCTTGCATGTGCTCTCTTTCTCACTCAAAAGTAAATAAATAAAACTTAAAAAAAAAAAAAGCAGGGTTTAAAAGAAATACTACCATTTATATTAAAATGGGTGGGAGGGTGCCTGGGGTGGCTCATTTGTTAAGCCTCTGACTTTGGCTCAGGTCATGATCTCACAGTTCATGAGTTTCAGTCCCACATCAGGTGAGCTTGAGCCCTGCTTCTCTCTCTGTCTCTCCCTCTTCCTCTGCCCCTCATGGGATTCTCTCTCTCTCGAAAAAAAAAAAAAAAAAAAAAAGGTGGAGGAGAAAGAATATATATATATATATATATATATATATATATATATATACACACACATATACACACATATATCCATAAAATATCTATACATAAAGTATCTTTGGAATATACACAAGAAACTGATACTATACTGTTTGCCTTCAAGGAGAACTGTAAGTTGGAGACAAGAATAGATGGAAAAATTTCACTGTACATCCTTTTGAACTCTTGAATTTTGAATCATTGTGAATGTATTGACTATGTATTGATCAATGTATTCCTGAAGATAGTATTTAAGAGTTTGTGTGTGGCCCTTATACTGGACTATGGTGGTAAATAGGAGAGAGACAAACTTAGATACCCAGGCATATGAATGGTACATTAACATGAGATAAACTGATAATGTCCTGAGTTTTCTGTGAAACTCAGATACCATTTATGAAAGGCAATAATCACATTAAGTGTTAATGCACTGAACACCCAATTAAAAGACAGAGATTATAGAATGGGTAAAAAGGCAAGAACTGACCATATACTTTTTACAAGAGACACACCTTAAATACAAAGACACAGATAGGTTTAAAAGTGAAGTGATGGAAAGAGATGTACCATGCAAAGAGTAAGCATAAGAAGGCTAGGATGACCACTAATATCAAATAAAAGAGCCATCAGGACAAAGAGTATTACCAAAGATAAAGAGGGACATTTCATAATGATACAGGGGTTAACTAAAGAGGAAGATATAACTGTTACAAATGCATATCTACTTAATTACAAGGCTCAAAGTACTTAAGAGAAAAATTGATGGATCTAAAGAGATAAATAGACAATTCCACGAACACCCTTTTTTAAGTGCATGTGCTACATTCACCAAGACAGACACGATGCTTGGACTCTTCAAAAAGTCAGTGCCATGAGGAAAAAAAGAAGTGGGAAAAATGTTCTAGACATAAGAAACATAACAACCAAATGCAGTTTGAATCTATATAGGATTCTGATTTAAAAAAAAAAAAAAAAAAGACTGGGGTGCCTGGGTGGCTCAGTCGGTTAAGCATCCGACTTCAGTTCAGGTCATGATCTCACAGTTTGTGAGTTCAAGCCCCGCATCAGGCTCTGTGCTGACAGCTCAGAGCCTGGAACCTGCTTCAGATTCTGGGTCTCCCTCTCTCTCCCCCTCCCCTGCTCACTCTGTGTCTCTCTCTCTCAAAAATAAATAAACATTAAAAAAAAAAAAAAGGTTATAGAAGACATTCTTGAAACAATTGCAGAAATTTGAATATGAATTGAATATTAAATGATATTAAAGAATTACCATTCATTTTCCAAAGTATGATGACACTAATGTGGTTAGGTAGGCAAATACTCTCTGAGGAGATGAGTATTGAAGTATTTAGGGGTGAAGTGTCTGTAATTTATTTTCTTACAGTATGGGAAAAATGCATACATACATATATATACACACATACATATATACGTGATGTGTGTATCTATATATATGTATCTATATAGAGAGAGGGATAAAGCAAAAATATCAAAATGTTAGTAATTGTTGAATCTAGTTGGAGAGTATATGGGTAATCAGTGTGCTATTCTTTCAAATGTTCTTTATATTCAAAAGTTCTTAATTAAAAGTTGGGGGACATTTTTGAAAACTAAGCAACAAGAAATATTTGAGCAAAGCTGGACTTTTTAAATAAAAATTTTTATACTGGATATTCAAATATCAAAATACAACCACTTGTAACCATCAGCTAGCATTAACAGTTTTGAACTCATGACCAATCTGGTTTCATTTATCCCTCACCCCTTGTTCCCTTTCCCCAGGTTACTTTGAAGACAAATCTAAAGGTTGTATTATTTCATTCATATATATTTCAATATATATTGAAATTGTGATATTTCATATCACATCTAAATCCATGGATGATTTCGTAATAAATCAAATATCAAACCAGTTTTGAGGTATCTTTGTCTGACAAAAGGTATTTTTAAACAGTCGGTTTGTTTAATCAGCTTCCATATAAGGTTTGCATGTTGTATTTAGTCCATGTGTCACTTAAATCTTTTTTTTTCTTTTTTCTTTTTTTGGATCTATAGGCTTATCCTCTGTCCTTTTTTTCTCCCCTTGCAATTTGTTTGTTATAGAAATCAGGCTATTTATTCTGTAGAGCTTCTCACATTCTGATTTTGCTGATTGTACTCCCAACGTGCAGCTTGGCATGTCCCTCTGTCTCCTGTACTTGGCCATACTGGTGGTCAGAGCTAGAGGCTTGAGGAGATAGGATCATGTACTTCCATCATGAGGTGCAAATCTCCGGTTGTCTCTTTTTTTGTGATGTTAGTGGCTATTGAGGATCATTGCTTAGATCCATTACTTCAGGCAGACTTTTTTGGAAAGTGCCAGAGAATAAACGCTTTACAGGATATATCTCTGTCACAACTGTTCGACTTTGCCATTGTAGTCTGAAAACAGTCAAAGACGAGATGCAAAAAAATATAAGCATGACTATATCCCCATATAACTTTATTTACAAAAATAGGCATTGGGCCAGAGTTCACCTCTGGGCTGCAGTTTGCTGATCCCTACTTTATCCTAATATGTATGATAGTTTTAGAAAACCAATACTAATATTAATACAAACAATAGGATTACTAAAAAACAGTTTAAGATTTCTTTGCCTGTATTTTTGTCCTTAGTTCTTAGTAGAATACTACAAAGAATATGTGGACAAATTACTGTGTTAAAGTCCCATGAACTAACTAATTCCTCCATGTGTAATAATGCCACTAACTCCATAGACAAGGTTGTTTCTTTTATTTGTTCTTAGATTTTAGGGATTTTCTTCCTTTGTTTTATTTTATAATTTTGAGAAAAATTGAGATGGTTCCAAAGTCAAATATATAAAACAAAGTATATTTGGAGAAGTCTAGCTTCTGTTCCTACCCCTCCATACTGTTCTTTGTTCTTGATTGGATCACATAGGGATCCTACTTATAGGTAACCATTTTTCAAGATGTTATGGTGTCGTCCTTCCATTTAAAAAAATTTAAGCAAATACACACAGGCATTTTTGAAATAAACATACCACTTTATTCACCTTTCTTTTTTTTCTTTTTTTTTTTTAACATTTTTAATGTTTATTTATTTTTGAGAGAGAGAGAGACAGAGTGTGAGCAGGGGAGGGGCAGAGAGAGACACACACAGAATCCAAAGAAGACTCCAGGCTCTGAGCTGTCAGCACAGAGCCTGACATAGGGCTCAAACCCATGAACTGCAAGATCATGACCTGACCTAAGTCAGAAGCTTAACCAACTGATCCACCCAGGCACCCCCACCTTTCTTTTTTCATGTAACAATATATCCTGGTGATCACTCCACAGTTGTATGTAGAATTACCCTGCCTTACTTTTTGTAGCTCATGGTACTCCATTGTGTGGATGCATCAGAGTTTATTCAACCAGTTCTCTTATGATCTACATTTGGCCCATTTCCACTTGAGTGAAAACGATCATTTAAATCATAGGAACAACAAAATCAAACAGACAAATAGCCATGCAAATTTAAAATGATTGTTTGTAATTTTCCAATGATTTCTAATTTACAGAAGGATGAAAAGACATGAAATGAACCCAGATTTCAGCCGACAGTCACATGATAAGAAAAATAAATTGCAGGATAGATCTAAACTAAGGAAAGCACAGTCACTGGTAAGTATTGCTTACAAAAGCTTCCCCACCATAACATTTGTGAAGATTGCTGGATCTTGAATCCTATTTGTGAAACTAAATTTGTTTTTTTTAATCAGAATCATCAAGTGGTGGTTTAAATTCTGGTCTCTGACAAGCTGTGTGACCTTAAAGACATCTTTTATTTAATTTCTCTTAGGTTCTATTTAAAAAAATTTTTTTGAGTATAGTTGACGTACAATGCTGCATTAATTTCAGGTGTATAAAGGAGTGACTTAACATCTCTATATGTTAAGCTTTGCTCACCACAAGTTGTAGCTACCATCTGATGACACCACACAACGCTATCATAATATCAGTGCCTGTAATCCCTGTGCTGTACCTTTTATTTATTTATTTTTAATATTTTAAGTGTTTATTTTTGAGAGAGAGAGAGAGGGAGAGAAACAGAGTGGGGGAGGGGCAGAGAGAGAGAGAGAGACATAGAATCAAGAGCAGGCTCCAGGCTCCGAGCTGTCAGCACCAGCCCAACACAGGGCTTGAACCCACAATCATGACCTGAGCCAAAGTTGGACGCTTAACCAACTGAGCCACCCAGGCACCCCTGTAGCTTTTATTACCATGAGACTCTACACCTCTATTTTCTTATCTGCTAAAAAAATAAAAAATAAAAAACAGACTGGATGAAGTGAAATGGATGAATCTGCTTTGAAAGTATACAATATAAAGGGAGCACAATTATCATTGGTTCTTTCTTCTGCTGTGAGTCTGTTGGGGTGGGGGGTCTCTATAGATTATTTCCTTATAGAGTGAAGGTTCCACTGACCTAAGAAAAAGGTATGCTTTCCTGCTCCCAGTGGGGCATGATTGTAAAAGTGCATTTGAAGTAACTTCAGAAAAAAGGAATTAGGAATTTTTCTTTCCCCAGTTAAAAAATAGCTAATTGACTACCTAATAAAGTCAGTGATTGTGATTAGGGAACATTATTATTTCAGAGCAGAGTTTCCCAAATTGTGGTTATGTACCCCCAGTGGATCTCTCTCAGCCCGTATGAGTCTTTGGAGCAAAGTAGAAGAGAATAAGGATGAAATAAAAAGTTCATTTTAGCAGTAAAGATTTAGGGAAAAAAAGCTGAGAATACACACGCAAGGAAAATTAATGTAAAGTGGATGTCAATTGGGAGAGGAATAAGTATGTACTCGTGAATAAATCACTTTTATAGCTCTCTTTTAAAGCTCTATTACTTTCTGTTTAAATGTATTTTCAAGTGTTATGTTTCAAAAAAAAGAGAGAGCTTTTATAAAATGAGCTTTTTTAAAAATAGGGCAGTCTGTATTCTGAGGGGCCAATTTTGTTGGACTGGATGAGGCTTATCACAGACATATGTACAGATGCCCAAGGGAATGAGGAAGCTGAAAGCAGAGCAGTAAAATTGTCAGTGAAAACCATTAATTGAGAAAAATAACTTTATGAGGCTTATCACATAGGCCATTTAGGCATGCTTCTGCCTGGTTTCCAGGCCCCTCCTGGGCCAGGAGTAGAAGAGAAATCCAGGGGAGAGCCAGGAATTTAAAGCACATAAAAGTTGATGGTTGATGTATGCTTACAAATTATCAGCACAGTCAAACATTTCTCTGGCCTAAAAAACAAAACAAAATCAAAGGCTAAACAGAAGCCTTCCCCATGGGCTTTTGACATTAACCATCTGTCACACACTAGAGGGGCTTGCTTAAGTTAAAAAATTCATTGTATTTATAAACTTTAAAAGTTGTGCTAATTAAAGCTGGAAGGGAAACCAGGGCAAATTAAACAATGATGGAGAACAACGAAGCTATTAATAAAATGAAGTGTGCAATGGTGGTGATCTACTTGTGTTGTTTATGTAAATGTACTAATTATAATCACTATTTATGCTTCGTACTTTTGATAAGGAGCAGAAAGCACAATTAAACCCTCCAAAAGTGTGCTAGGATCTTTTTCTCAGTCTGATCTGGCCGTTTGGGCCACGAGGCTGCATGTGGCTAAGGTTTCCCCCTCTCCAGGCAGTGGCAGTTTGCTCTCTCAGTGGGCCACGTAGCTCAGAGGAAATAAGCAACCTCCTAAGTGATGCAAGGCGATTGTGCAAATTTTGGAAATGCTGGATGTGGGACCACAGAGAAGAGGAAATGGGTTTTGAAGAAATTGAATTAGGGGACAGAAGGAGAGAAGCAAGGAAAACTCTGAGAATTGCCACTATGGAGAGGGTGGTGGACAAAGCCCCATGCAATTGCAGCAGAGGGAACCCTGTGTTCATTTGATAGAAAGGTCTCACGTCATTAAGATAGGTGTATGTAGGAAGATTTCAGGAGGAACTAGAGAAACGGGAGCAGGCAGAACTCGGGAACATATTATTAAGGTGAGGATGAGAAGGACAGACCCACAAAGCTCTGCCCAGCAGGTGCCTGACACCTGAACACTGAGTCTTTCTTGCCCCTGTAAGCAGAAAATACTTGGATACTTGGAAAAGGTAGAGCTTTGTGGAATGGAAGGGTTGAAACAGAACAAAGCTCGGGAGTATAAGAGAATACAGAGAATATTCCTTAAGTCATCTCTCCAGGACCGTGGCCATGAGGCTACTGAGACCCGTCTTCTTCACTTTTTGTCTGTCATGATTTATAGTTTTCAAATATGAGAAATGTCTCCAAAAAGAGAAATCTGCTTAGGGAAACAGTTTCAAATTCACATGTATTACGGTGAACTTGTGATGTTTTGTATTATTTACTAGACTTGAGTTTTCAAAACCTGCCCATTTAAAGGGTACCTGATTTCCATGTATGGCTTTCAATTCTAAAGCTGCCTCTTTACAGCTGTTTCATTTAACCCCTTCTGGTGTGAATCATTGATAGAAGATGGGAATAAAGCCTAGGTCTGATCACTAATGCTTTATAATTTTGAAGATTGTTTATTAAAATTATATAAAGAAATGTCCGTTGCTCTTAGTTATTAAAATTTCATAAAGAACAAAGCAATTTAAATATATAAACGCCACAGTACAGCAAGTACTATCTTTTAAAAAAAATTTTTTTTTAAGTTTATTTATTTATTTTGAGAGTGAGAGAGAGCGCGAGCGTGCGCGTGTGCGTGGGAGCAAGCAGGGGAAGGGCAGAGAGAGGGAATCCCAAATGGGTTTAGAGCCTTCAGCACAGAGCCAGACATGGGGCTTAACACGGGGCTCAAACCCAAGAACTATGAGATCATGACCTGAGCCCAAGTCAAGAGTCACCCAACTGCCTGAGCCACCCAGGGACCCCAGCAAGTACTATCTTAAGAAAATTTTCCATCTTGTATAAAGACATGGGAATTTCTTTTTTTTTTTTTTTTTCTCCAAATCTTAACAGCCAGACCTACAATGCCTGTTCAGGAAGGGGAAAGAGGGAGCTGTCTCCTTGGGGGAAAGCTTTGATGAGCTTGTGGGGAGGGATGCCACCTTGAGGGCTTGGATGTTACAGGCACCTGGTCTCCAGAGGAAGGGAAACCTGCTCTGCCGGAGATTAGAGGAAGTTTGTTGTTTCTCTTCCAGCTTGGGAGGAGGGAGAGAAGTGGTGGAGAAAGAGCCAGCCAGGTGCTGAGACAGGTCGGGAAGTGAGGCCAGGACCCATTCAGATCCGAATTTATTTGCTGTTACTGAGATGTAAACCCCGCCTTCCATCTCTACAGTAAATTCTCAATTTACACATGGAAGCAAGATCTCGGAAGTCTAGAAGACAGGAAAAACAAAACCTCCTGGGACAATTCACAAAAACTGAAGGGTGGGCTTTGGACGTCCTGGGACCTGGAGGTAGACTCAGAGGACCCCAGCTGACATCTTGTTTCATGTCATTTTTCTTTTTCTTTTTCCTACCAAGTTAAGTGTAAAAACATTAAGTACCTTTTAGCTCACACTGCTTTTTCTTGGCGATCAGAGGAGTCCTCACTTTCTAGGTTCTGATCTGGCCACGGATTTCAAAAAGCTTGCTGTTTCAGACCATTCACCTAAATGCAAGTAACAAAAGCCTTTAATTGCCTGCTTACTCTAATTGCTCTAGATAAGACCTTATCTTTTTCTGTACTCTGCTAATTCAAGCTTCTGCAGTTACCTTCCAACGCTTTCCAAGCTAACTTGGTTTTTAGAGTCCTGATCTTTTAAATGCTTCTGTAAGCTTTGTCACCTTTTTTTCATCCCCTCTCTGAATCAGAAGAGGAGGAAAAAAGAATATACTCCAAAGTGATAGCTGATTCTTGTCGTGAAAGAACAATGGCTTAAGAATCAGGAAAGCCAGTTTTCTGGCCTCTGCTCTACAATTAACTAGCAGTCACTCAAACTTTGAGTTTTCATTTTCCCATTTATAAAATGAGAGTTTGGATCCCACCATCTTTAAAGTCCATTCCTGTCTAACTAAAGCCTGGAGCTGCAGAACCCCACAGTCCCCTGCACATTTATTCCCTGGTTTCTTCTGATGCCAGAGGGACACAGCTGTGACTAAAGTGACTTTGCATAGAATACCAGAAAGAATCAATTACACTGGTGAGTTCTGATTATAAACCAATGGAAACTGGTTTCTGTCTCCTATCCTTTTCTTTGAACTTTAGAAAATACAATTAACTGTAACAGAAGTATTTACGAAACAAACCTATGCAGTGGTTTCCTTACAGGCAGTCTTTAATAGACTTCTTTCAAAGTCTGATGACTTCCCCAGGTGTTTGTTTATTTGGTTTGGATGGGCAGAATTAGAAATCTCAACAGGAGAGATCTTTAATTATTCAGCTCAATCAGTGAAACTCATGAGAGTTCCATTTGGAATACAGAGTAAGAAAGAATATGGGCTTTGTGGTCAGAGAGACCAGAGTTCTTTTACCAAATGGCACAATTTTGGATAAGTGAGTGACCAAACCTTTCTGAGCCTCTATTTCTTCATCTGTAAAATGGGAATAATGATTCCTCCCTTGCAGGATTGTTGTCCGGACTAAATGCCAGGTGTATCTTAGGTATTCAACACTTGTTTGTATTCTCTCTCCTTAAATACCATCTTATCTTGCAGGGCACCTGGCTGGCTCAGTTGGAAGAACATGAGACTCTTGATATCCAGATCATGAGTTCAAGCCCCATGTTGGGTGTAGAGTATTACTTAAATAAACTTAAAAAGAAATACCATATTATCTTTCACTTTGCTGACCAAGAGTATAGGTTTGGGACTCAAACAGCTTAGGTTCAATGCCTGATACCACAATTTTATTTGTTTTTTAAATGTTTATTTATTTTGGTGGGGGGAGGGGCAGAGAGGGAGACAGAGAATCCTAAGCAGGCCCAAACCCTTGAACTGTGAGATCATGATCCTACTGGAGCAGAAATCCGGAGTCAGATGCTCAACCACTCAACTGACTGAGCCACCCAGGTGCCCCTATTTTATTTATTTATTTTTTAAAAGCTCCAGACCCAACATAGGCTTGAACTCATGACCCCGAGAGATCAAGAGTCTCATGCTCTGCCAACTGAGCCAGCCAGGTGGCCCATGGCACCAGTTTTATTAGCTCAGTGATTTGGGTCAGTTATCAACCTCTGGGAGGTTCTGTTTCCTCATCTGTAAAATGGAGTTAGTAATGACACTAACCTCACAGAGTTAGCAGAGGGGGTATAAGGCATTTAGTAGTGCCTAGCTCAAATAAGTATTCAGTAAGTAGCAGCTGGTGTGGGTAATAGCAATTACCAGTATCAAAATCCCACCAGGTCACTGCCTGAGGCTGCAGGAGAGAGAGAGAGAGAGAGAGAGAGAGAGAGAGAGAGAGAGAGAACTGATGGTGAAAGCTGCAGAGAGGTCAGGCAGCAGCCAAGGGACATTGGCAGCAGGCTCCCCCCCTATGGAATAAGCTTCTCTTTCTCGCTTGTACTTTTACTTGCCCTCAGTTTTAGCTCCCTTTGTCTTTTCTTTCCCCCATGGTTTCCACTATGTGAAAAGTGATTGCATCCATAGTGGCTGAAATGTGAGCTACCTATTTTTTTTCCTGCATGGTCTCTGTACAGTCTGCCCCTGCACATACATACATGTATTCCCTCCTCAGCGACATTGGGTCTTTTATTCCACACTCAGACTGAACTGTGCATGTGTGTTGAACTCAATACTGTGAATTCTGTGCTACCTGTGCTCCTCTGCTTACTAATTACAATATTGGTTGTTGTTAATTTTTGATGCCTATGAGAAGAAAGGGCCTAATTGCTAAGAATCCCGGGGGCAAAATTAACTCTTAGGAAGGACCACTACTTAGAGTCTTTGCATTTATCCTTTGCCTCTAAAAGACCATAGTTTTCTTGTTCTGTCTTGTTATCTTCTTTGTGATGCTTTGCATAATAAATTACCCTGGCATTTCCAACAAGAGTGACTCTACCTGCTTCTCTTTTACTGAATATTTATTTTTTATTTAAAAAAATTTTTTTAATGTTTATTTATTTTTGAGAGACAGAGACAGAGCGCCAGAGAGAGGCAGAGAGGGAGACACAGAATCTGAAATAGGCTCCAGGCTCTAAGCTGTCAGCACAGAGCCCCATGCGGGGCTCCAACCCATGGACTGCGAGATCATGACCTGAGCCGAAGTCAGACACTTAACTGATTGAGCCACCTAGGCGCCCCTCACTAAATATTTAGACTGTAGCATAATGGCTACTTGTTTTTAAGAGTTACACATAAAATATTTGACACAAATTGGCTTCTCTTTGGGATCTATCAGAAGAGAAGAACCATGTTTGTGAATTATGTAATATTATTAGTTATATACATATTAGTTATGACGGGTATTTAATCACTGTTACTGCTGGGTTTAAAATATATATGTATGTGGGCTGCCTGGCTGGCTCGCTCAGTAGAGCATGTGGTTCTTGATCTCAGGATTGTGAGTTCAAGCCCCACTTTGGGCCTAGATCTTACTTAAAAAAAAAAAGTATAGGGGCGCCTGGGTGGCTCAGTCGGTTGAGCGACCAACTTCGGCTCAGGTCATGATCTCACAGTTTGTGAGTTCGAGCCCCGCGTCGGGCTCTGTGCTGCCAGCGCAGCACAGAGCCTGGAGCCTGCTTCTGATTCTGTGTGTGTCTCTCTCTGCCCCTCCCCCGCTCATGCTCTGTCTCTCTGCCTCAGAAATAAATAAAAATTAAAAAAAAGTATGTGTGTATATATATATATATATACATATATATATATACACACACACACACACATTCATACATACACACATTTATATGTGAATGAACACATACACACATATATGTATGTAGTATATATATTTGTGTGTTGTATAACATTTAGTAATATAGCATTTCACCACAAACTACATTAGAAGCCAATTTTCTAAGACATGGCTGTTTTGAAATCCGAGTTCACAATCATTACTAACAAACAACCATTGGAACTTTATGGCCTATGCACATTTTGCAACACACCCCTACCTTACTTCACTTGGGAGACTGAATGGTGCCATCACATAGTCTTGGATTTAAATTTCAAAACCCTGCCTAGGGGTTGCTTAGTCTTCCTCCACAGCTCACAGCTCTACCCCAAGGTTCCTTAAAAGATAAACCAAGAGCAAAGACAAGCCTGTGACTTCTTTAAAACTCTGTTGATGATTTTTCCCTAACACCCTCCGTTTCTCAGGGAAGCAGAGTGAGCAAGGACAAAAAGGGAACACCCTCTCCATAGTGTTGACCAAAGCAGGGGCCCCCTGGAAGGGTGACCACACGGCTCTGAGCAGCAATCTGGGATCCTAAGTAGGCAGGAGGACAGCAGGGAGCCTTCTCACAGAATTCTCAGATTGAAAAATCCAGGAAGCAGCTCCATTCTGGAGATTAAGCATCCAGGACTCTAAGACTTTCTTCCCAGAAGGAAACCCCTCTCAGGCGAGCACTCCTCAGCCACCTTCTCTGTCCTCTGAACCTTTGTCCCCACCAGTGACCCTTACTTATTGCTCAACCCATATCCTATGCTGAGACAATTTCTAAGAGTGAGTTGAAGCTGTGTTTATATGACTAAAACAAAATACTTCTGACTTTATTATTTTCAAATACAATATTCCATGTTTATACATAGTATTACCACATTACTCTTGAACTGGGTGTCATAAGAAAGTGTTGAGTGTAGATTTTTGTAAAAGGGGAAGGTGGATAGGGTCTCCTACGGAGTGAAGATTGTTTACCTTTCTTCCTTACCTTTCTTTACCATATCACAGGCTTGGGAAGATTAAATGAAATAATAAAGGTATGACACAGCACAAGGCAGTCAGATATGTGCAATTGTTTTTACTGGTATTTCTAGAAGGATGATTGACACACAGCAGGGGCTGTCATTATGGTTACTATATCTATCTGTTTTCCATATCTAGACACTCCTTACCTAGTCTATTCTCTTAAATGATCCCTGGTTTTATCCAGTGGTGTTGTTTGTATCAATGATCATTTGCAAGTTTCTGCAAATAATGTGAATGGAGAACCAGAAAACAAAATTGAAGTGGGGAGTGATACCCAGAAGTATATTCAAGCTGCTATACACAATTCAAGCTGCTTGTTCCTGGGTTGATAGCCCTTCTTGGGTCATAGCCTCCTATAAGGTCCTACCCTTTCTTGGGTCACTCAGCCTCCATAGCCTCTCCCCATTCTCACTCTTCTGTGCCCAATAAAATGACCATCCAGTTTGAAGATAAGAATTTTCTATCTCTACTTCAAAGTCCACCTGCAAGGTGCTTTTAGCCATTGCCCTGAAATGAAAGAGGAAAAATCATTCATATATTTATTCATTTATCCAACAAATATTTACAGGTACAAGGGTGGGCATTAGGGATACAACCATAATAAGATACAGTCCCTGCCCTCCAGGGGCTTACAGGCTGGAGGGGGAAAGCTTCCAATCAAGGAAGGGGTAACTCCTAGGTATCTGGATTGGACAGTTGTGTTAATGCTCATACCACCCATCACTGAGACTGGAAACGCAGCAGGACATGCTAGGTGCGAGAGACCTGTAGGAGTACCAGTGTACATATTCAGAAGAGAGCTGAATTTATGAGCCAAGAGCTCAGGAGGGACAGCGGGGCAAGAGATATAAAACCAGCAATTGAAGATGTAGGTACTGATTGCCTAGGAAGTGGGACAAGAACAGAACCCTGGAGACTTCTGTTATGTAAAGCATGGCCTTTACATATAAATGTCTTCCCTTTTAAAGACATGCTGACAAGACATAGAAATATTATTGGGTAGGGGCACCTGGGTGGCTCAGTTGGTTGAGCGTCCAGCTTCAGCTCAGGTCATGGTCTCACAGTTTGTGAGTTTGAGCCCTGTGTCGGACTCTGTGCTGACAGCTCAGAGCCTGGAGCCTGCTTCAGATTCTGTGTGTCCCTCTCTCTCCGCCCCACCCCTGCTTGTGCTCCGTCTCTCTCTTTCAAAAATGAATAAACATAAAAAGAAAATTAAAAAAAAATTTTTTTAAAGAAATATTGTTGAGTAAATATCTCTAGAAAAAGAACAGTAAGGGGCTCCCAGCTGGCTTAGTTGGTAGAGCACATGCTCTTGACCTCGGAGTCATAGGTTCCAGCAGCATCGCATGTAGGGTGTAGAGAAAAGAAAAGAGAACAGTAAGTTCAACCAGCAAGAAAAATGTATTTAAATGATAGATGGTCCCTGGCTTTGAATGGTTTGATTTAGGATTAACCATCAACTTTACAATGGTGAAAGGTGATTCATATTCAGTAGAAACCATACTTTGAGTTTGGGATTTTGATCTTTTCCCAGGCTGGCAATATGTAGTACAACACTCTCTTGTGATGCAGGCCGGGGAGTCACAGCTCCCAGTCGGCCACACAATCACGAGGGTAAACAGCTGATAGTTACAACCATTCTGTATCCACACAACCATTCTGTTTCTCACTTTTTTAAAAAATTCAATACATTATATAAGCTATTCCACACTTTATTATAAAATAGGCTGTGTGTTTGATGATTTTGCCCAACCGTAGGCTAATGTAAGAGTTCTGAGCATGTGTAAGGTAGGCTAGGTTGAGCTATCTATCATGGTCGGTAAGTTAGGTGTATTAAATGCATTTTTGACTTACAATATTTTCAATTCATGGTGTGTTTATCGGGACATAACCCCATTGTGAGTTGAGAAAGATCGGTAGCTGATTCCCTCCCTCTTCATGGGAATAGACTGAGGAAAGGCTACAGCAGATGGACCTGCACGTAAGTAAAGATAATTTATAACAACATTGTTTGTAAGAGCAACTTCATCCATTTGGGATTCTCATGGAGGCTTCGGCACCAAGGCACAATCAATTATTAACTCCATTTCTAGCTCCTCTCCCCTCTCTGGAGGATGGTCAGTGGGGCTGAAAATTCTAAGCTTCTAATCATGGCTTGGCCTTTCTGGTGACCAGTCCCCATCCAGGAGCCCATCCAGAGTCCCCTCAATAAAACAAAAGATGCTTCCAGTGCTCTTATCACTCAGGAAATTATAAGGGTTTGAGGAGCCCTGTGTCAGGAACATGGAGCAGAGACCAATGTGTATTTTTCTATTATCTTATAACCAATGTTGGTATAAAACACATTGCCAGTTATTTTAACCAGATCATCAGATGCTGTGGATCAAGGTACAAGACTGTCAGATTTATACCCTTTATGTAACTTCCTCATGTTTTTCCCTTAAATCTTATCTTTTCTCTTGCAATGATGGAAATTAAAGCCTTAAAATGAAGAGGGTCTACGAACTTGTTTTCAGGGACAGAAAGAAAGGGTGAATGTATGGAGACCATCTTTCTAGAGCCAATCTTAGAGGAAAGAGGAACCCAACAGTCTGGATAGGCAATGGCAATTACCAAGGGTGGGGGGGATGGTGGGTATGGGGAAGTGAATCCCTGGGACCTGCTTGGCTAAAAAGGAGAGTTTGAGAGGAGCCTGCCTCAGCATGTGAACTTTCCCCTGGGGACTTAGGAGAAAGAAGATCCTCAAATGCAGTGATAAATAAGCTTTGCAGAGTAATAGGATTAAATTTGAAACTGTTACAGGTGAGGTGTGACTAGCCCATTCTTGTATCCCAGAGAACTAGTCCTTTTTTTTCATTCAACAAGTATTATTTTTACCTTCATTGTCACTAAAATAGCAGAAAGGAACACCTCTGTTCTCTTACTTTATGTTGATCTTAGAACACTGAAAATGCTTATTCTCCATTGCTCTTAAAACAACACTGAAAGCTGCAAAAGAGGGAAGATTACCTACTCCCTTTTCTTCCCCTTTTTCCTCTCCAAGTCTAACAACTTACTACATTTAATTCCAGTTTTACCTACTTTTTTCCAGAAAAATTATCAACAAAAATGTATGGATCTCCTATAGGCAGGAACCCATAGATTCACTGAAGTGTAAGATTCCAGCTTTGCTCTCAGGAAGTTTGCAGTCCTGTCAGGGCACAAATAATTACATCCAGGAATGAATACAAATGTCCAAGAACATATGTTTAATGCAAAATCTGAGGTCTCAATAATAATGGCTTCAGGAATCCAGCTAAGGCAGAAATCCCTGAGGGTTAAGACACTCAAGCTTCTTGGAGAAGGTAGACCTTGAAGGATAGGCTAGATGTAGAGAAGAAATAGAGTGCATGAGGCTAGTGTAGGGTGTGAGGCAAGACCAGACAGTGTGGGGCATCTTTGTGGAATAATGAGGGACCTGGTTCCCTGGAGAAGAGAAAAGGAGACAGCAGTCATTGGCTAAATCAATTTCTTTTTTTGTTTATTTATTTTTGAGAGAGACAGAGACAGAGCATGAGTGGGGGAAGGGCAGAGAGACAGCGAGACACAGAATCAAGAGCAGGCTCCAGGCTCCCAGCTGTCAGCACAGAACCCGACTGGGGGTTCGAGCCCACAAACCGTGAGATCATGACCTGAGCCAAAGTCAGACGCTCAACCAACTGAGCCACCCAGGCGCCTAGGCTGAAGCAATTTTTGATTTGTCAAAGCCTAAAGTAGGATTACTTCCAGATTAACAGAAACTCTGCTGCAAACATACCCAGCAGAGCATGAGAGGGATATAACAAACCATCTGACGGCTGGGCCATGCCAGCTGAATATGGAATCTTGTGGGATCAGGATTTTATTCAGGGAAGGCTACAGTATCTGCATACCTGCCCCATCTCCTTGTGTCTCTCTGCCGAGTAGGGGCCAACGCAAGAGGGAACTTACAAGACTCCATTGCTCCTGCTCCTGCAAGCTCAGCTCGTATCTTTTTTTCTCTTGTTCTCCCCATCTTCCCCTCTTCCCTTTCTTGCTCACGGCCAGATGTCCAGGAGATATCCTTTCTCACTGTGAGTTTTGGTTGGAATGTCAACCAAATATGTTGCCTTTGCCTTTTTAGAATGAATGTGTGCATGCACAGATTAGTAGTGAGTGAAAATATGGGAACTCTACCTATGCTCACCTGACCTGAGAGTCCCAAGTCTCGAAACCAGGCCCTAATACCTTTCTGGTCTGTGAACTTGGGCTGGCACGTAAACTGCCTGTTCTTCGGTTCCATTTATTTGTAAAACGGAGATGCTAATGCCTCCCTACCTACCTTGCAGAATTTTCTTGAGGTTCAAATGAAATTATCGTTGTGAAAGCACTTTGGAGACTGACAAACTTATTATTAGCTCAAGGTGAAGATTGCATGGGGGTTAAGGGTGGTCATATTGAGAAGTCTCATTAAATCCCATCCAGCCCTACAATTTGATAAAGCTGTTTTGTGTCATTAAAATAAGTTTAATTATATGGCTTCCTCTGTGATGTTTTGGTGGCTGTCACTTGAACGATGTGTTTTTCCTCCCTAGATATCCCTGAGTGCAGAACCCAGCCCTGCTCTACAAGTTCCTGCTCATCTCGCCTGGTCTCCTCATGGGTGGGCAGGGCTCCCAGCCACCGAAGCAGCAACGAAAATCCTCACACAGCATCTCCAGAGGCACTCTGGGCTTCAGGCAATACCCATCCAGGCTCCAGATCCGGAGTCAGTTTAAACCTGTGAAAGGATTTCGATAGAAATGACAAGGTGCTCTACACATTGGAGAGTTGGATAGTACTTGGCTCATCTATTAGAAACTTTCTGCTTAGGTACCTTCTTGGGATAGCGAATTCTACAGTATTTCAGTGAAAGGTATTCATGGCATAAGTGCTGACATATTTACACACTTAGATACAAATGTGATGATAGATACCATGTGGTTGATAAAGGGACACAGGTTAGCAGGGATGGCCTGCTTTTGAGGAGGCAAAAGGGAAAGGGCCTGTTGTTGTTCTAGAACCCAGGAAGAGCTGTAGCCACAGGAGAGGGGCCATCCAACAGGATGTATTCTGTGTGGTGCAGGAACACAGCCACTTCAGAAACCAAGGCCTAGTGGGGAAGGAAGAGGGAGAAGACCCAACCCCTCTCACTCCCTGGCCCTTGACACTGACAGTGCTTGGCTTTGGTCAAACCTATCTGGAAGTCAGAGAACAAAGAAGCCTGGGGAGAAATGTGGCCAGGAGTGGGTCGGAGGGGTGTTTCCCAAGAAGGAATTACATTTCCCAAGAAGGAATTATAACTGATAGTCAAGCAACGTAAGTGGGCTCGAAAGAGTAATTTGGAAAATAGAAAATGTTACTTAGCTGCAAAAGTATTAGTCATACATTCTAAACTAAACCACCTACTCATGTACCATTTCAAGGTCCCAGAAGTTACCATTCTAAGATACTAATTTACCTAAGTAAAGCAGAATGATAGAAAAATAAATGTTTGTCAATCGTGCAATGCTGAACATGTTATGTTATTATATTGCATACCATAACATGTACTAATATACACATATTTGAATGTTTAAAATATTCAAATTCCGTGGTCTGGAAGCATGGCCCAGGATACAGTGGTTTGGATGCCCAAATGATTGGTGTAGGACAAAACATGACCAGCTTACATTTGATTAATTTGCACCACCCAAGGTGACACTAATACAGGACTTTGAGGCAGAGAAGAAGGAAAACACACCCAGGATGAGACCTTGTGTTCTTCCCATGGGGCAAAGCAGCTGGCTATCAGTTAAGATTTCTTCTTCCTGAAGGCTGAGCCCTCATGGTCGGCCCCCAGGAGTCAGGTGCAGCTGTGTAGCTGGGATGGCCTACAGCTTCTGCCCTGCTTTGCCCCACTGGCCCCCCTGGGTTATGTCAGGATCCAGTCACATTGTGGGCATATGTTTGAATGAACCAGTCTAGAGTATGTCCCCAGTATCTTCTGAAATAAACCAGAATCCTCTGGGGCAAGGACCTATCAAGAGAAAGAAGGGCTCGTCTAGTACAAGTGGTTTTATCTTAAGCTGTATTTGAGTTACCTATTCCTATAAAACAAGCCACACCCAAACTTACAACAAGAGCCTGTTATTCCCCTCATAAATATGCAGTTTGGGAGGGTTCTGGGGAAGAACTTGTCTCTGATCCACACAACACCCTCTGGGTATTCCCAACAGAGGGATGGAAGAGCCAATTCCAAGATGGTGTAGGGGCACGGTTGGGAAGTGCATGCTAGCCTTCCACTGGGTACTCAGCCAGGGCTGAGGGCAGGAGCCACTGTTGTTCTTCATTTGGGCTGGGATTACCTAGCATGGGGGTTGGGTTCTAAGGATGAGCATCCCAAGAGAAGACAGGTGGACTCTGAATCACCTCTTTTGTCTTAGCCTTGGAAGTATCTTGGTGTCACTCCATTGTTCCCTGGAGACCACAGAGGTTTGTCCAGTTTCAAGCAGAGCGGGCATAGAGTATGGAGAGTTGCAAGGTTCTGGAAGAACATGTGGGATGAGAAAGAGAATTGTGACCATTTTGGAATAGACTGTCTACCTCAGGGTAATGGTTCCCTGTGTGCCCCTTAATTATCATTGGTCACAGCACAGTTATATGAACTAGGTACACCCATGGAATTAGTCTGCTTGGGCAGCATAACAAAATACTACAGACTAAGTGGCTTATATAGCAGACATTTATTTTCTCAAAGTTCTGGAGGCTGGAAGTCCAAGATCAAGGTGTTGGCGTGGTTGGTGTCTGGTGAGACCTCTCTCTTTGGGTTGCCTTTTCTTTGTGTGCTCACATTGCCTTTCCTTGGTACTTGTGGAGAGAAAGAGAGAGAGATTTCCCTGGTGTCTCTTCTAAGGACACAATCCTCTCAGATCAGGACCCCACTCTTATGGCCTAATTTAACCCTAACACTTTTTTGTTGGCCTGATCTCCAAATACTGTTAGTCTAGGGGTTAAGACTACAACATATGAATTTGCATGGGGACACAAGCATTCGGTACATGACATCCCCCATAGTGATATGAATTAGATGACAATTGATAAAGATAAATTTATATTGATATTCATTAATTCAAGAGAACTTTATTGAACACCTACCTTGTGCCAGGCACTCTGCTAGGCTCTGGGTATATAGGTAGGAGAAAAAAACCTTCCTACCTTTAGTGGGTTTATAACTGGGGGGGGGGGGGGAGACAAAACAGCCATTAAAAGAGAGTGGTAGCTACAAGTTGTGCAGGCTGCGACAGCTCTGGGAAGGGACAAATAAATCGCTCCTTGTGGAGCTGCACAAGTGATGTCCAAGCAGAAACGGAGGATGAGTAGTGTTGAGCAGTAAATGGGAGGTGGGTCAAACAAGGGGAGGCATTCGAGAGAAAGGAATGAGCCATGCAGAGACCCAAGGCAAAACTAGGGTGACCGCCATTCTGGTTTGCACAGCCCTGTAGAGCCTGGTCTTTGTACTGAAGTCCCACATCCAGGAACACCTCAGTCACTGTGCCTTCCTGATCCTTGGCACTGTCAATGGTTCAGTACAGCTGGCACACAGAGGGGGTGCAGTGGCGGCAGGATTGGTGAGAGAGAAAGCTGAAAAAGTAGGCAGGAGTCCAAACGGGAACCAAGACGTGCTAAGGAATGAATACTTCATTTTGAAAGAAGTTGAGCAATCAATAAGCGATCTCCCATAGGAGAGTGACTGGCTCAGATTTGGATGGAGGAAGAGCTCTATCTTCTGGGTAATTAGGAAGAGAGACAATTCTGGGGGTGCCTGGGTGGCTCAGCTGGTTAAATGTCTGACTCTTGATTTGGGCTCAGGTCATGATCTCATGATTCATGGGATGGAGCCCTGTGTTGGGCTCTGTGCTGACAGCATGGAGCCTGCTTGGGATTCTCTCTTTCCCCCCTCTGCCCCTACCCTGCTTGCACACGAGTGCTTGTTTCTTTCTCTCTCTCAATATAAAACAAAACATTTTTTTAAAGGGACAATTCTGAAAGTCAGTGAGGAAGCCATTGTGGATTTCCAGGGACAAGACAAGTTTGACTTAAAATAATGCAGGGGGATGGAGAGAACCCTAGGATTTAGAATATCTTGAGGAGAAGTAACAGAACTTAGAAATGTAGATAAGGGGGTGAGAGACAAGGAGAATTCAAGGATGACTCCCAGATTTCTGGCTTGGGCAGCTGGAAATAGCTTGGAAATACCTTCCCCACACCACCCTACATGAGAATACCAACAAAGCAACTATTCTTCTGCTTCCCATACAGCTCTTGCTGACCTAAAAATTCTGTTATTGCGCCACTGACCCAGAAGTCTCAGCCATAGCCATTAGACTTACAGGAACAGAAGGAGGCTGGGGGCCAGAGGGGGAAGAAGATGGGCGTTTATTACATGCAGTACTTCCTAAATGATTTATGTACTCTAGCTTATTTAACTTTCACAAGAATCCTTGGAGGTAGGCAGGCTGTTACCCTCATTTCATAACATCAGATTGGGGATAAGGTGATGTGCTGCAGGTGGCCACAGCTACAGGCAGCAGAGCTGGGCTTTAAGCCCAGATGTGTTTGACCATAAAGAACTGTTTGGTTTTTTGTTTTGTTTTGTTTTGTTTTTTACACGATGCTGCTTCCCTAATGAACATTAGTTTCTATCTGATTGGATATTTTGTCACATCTACTGCCATGCCTAGCTCCATTTTCATTCAGCATTGAAGAAGGATGAAGACCAAGGGAAGGACTCTACCCACTCTAAGAGGCCAGCTGGAGGTTGCTTCTGGGAGCAAGGATTGCGAGAGAGCCTTTTAATCCTTTATAACTGGTCCCCATACTTGTTATATGTGCAAAAACCCTAAAGCCAGAGCACCTATGTAATTATTTTTGTGAGCATCGGGGCCAAGGGAAGCTATGAGACAGTGTCCCAGTCAACAGCCAGTTTAGGGAAGGAGGAAGTGTCAGGAGATGATATTCAAGAGATAGGGAGCTAGGGGAAAGACACAAAAGGGAAGAAAGGAACACGGGATGAGTTCCCAGGGCCTCCCTCCAAAAGATAGATGAGCTTGTCTAAACCTTGCAAAGAGCTCTGGAAACCTAACAGCTAGACCCCTGTGGCCCCTTCATGGAGGCTGCCCTCCCAGCTCAGGGACACCCTGCATCTGGAACCTTAAGAGAATCTCCAGTGCCAACCACAGCTCCTTCTTAGCCAGCTGGATTTACATTTTGATACAAATTTTGGCTTATCCCCTACGAAGTATTAATCTTTCTGTATCCACATAGCAATCTATCCATTTTGCTTCTAGTCATCTATTGTTATTTCTGCAATATTTTACTCTCCCCACCCACCACCTGCCTTCTAAATTTTTTGTTAACGTTTATTTTATTTTTGAGAGAGAGACAGAACACAAGCAGGGGAGGGGCAGAGAGAGGGAGAGGGAGACCCAGAATCCGAAGCAGGCTCCAGGCTCTAAGCTGTCAGCACAGAGCCTGACCACGGCTCAAACCCACAAACTGTAAGATCATGACCTGAGCCTAAGTCAAAAGCTTAACCAGCTGAGCCACCCAGGCGCGCCCCCACCTGCCTTCTAGATTGGGAATTCTTCAGAGGATCCCAGTTTCACTTGCTCTGTATTTCCACATTCTCTTTTATGCAGTAGGCACATGATTGGAGTTTGACTTGTCATTGGAATGTCATCAGAAGGTCTGAAATGTTCATTTCTCAGCGGGCTTCCTTATCCACTGACACTGGCAGAGAAAGGGCACAAGAGGGCGCTCCTTCCTCTCTTATCTCAGTCCAGGGAGCAGCACCTTTTCTGCCCATTTATATCTCTTGAAAATTCACCATATGTTTTCACTCTTATGTGGATCCTGAGAAACTTAACAGAAACCCATGGGGGAGGGGAAGGAAAAAAAAAGAGGTTAGAGTGGGAGAGAGCCAAAGCAAAGAAGACTCTTAAAAACTGAGAACAAACTGAGGGTTGATGGGGGGTGTGAGGGAGGGGAGGGTGGGTGATGGGTATTGAAGAGGGCATTTTTTGGGATGAGCACTGGGTGTTGTGTGGAAACCCATTTGACAATAAATTTCATAAAAAAAAAAAGAAAAGAAAATTCAGACATGACTGACATGGGTGAAGACATATTTTTACTCCTATTGGGGAGAGGTTTGGGACAATTTTGAATATTTATACAGACACCCTTAGGGAAATATGTATTCAGCTTAGGTCTTTGATTGCATTTGAATCAAATACCCAACAAGTCAGAACTTTGAGGAAGAAATATATATTTTAAAAAGTAACCTACCACTTTACACCCATTAGGATGGCTATTGTTGAAAACATCAATAACAAGTGTTGACAAAGAATGTGGAGAAACTGGAACCTTTGTGTATTTGTTGGCAGGGTTGTAAAGTGACAAGTGCTATGGAAAAATTAAACATGGAATTACCTTATGATTCAGCAATTTGGGTATAAACCAAAGCAATTGAGAACAGGGACTCAAAGAGATACTAGTATACCCATGTTCATAGCAGTGTAATTTATAATAGCCAGAAGGTGGACGCAGCACAAGGGTCCATTGACAGATGAATGGAGAAACTAAGTGTGATCTATACATACACTGGAATATTATTCAGCCTTAGAAAGGAAGGAAATTCTGACACAGGCTACAACATGGATGAACCTTGAGAACATTACGCTAAATGAGAGAAGCCAGCCTGGCTGGCTCAGTTGTTGGAGTGTGCAACTCAGGCTTGATCTCAGGCTTGTGGCTTTGAGCCCCATGTTGAGTGTGAAGATTACTTAAAAAAAAAAAAAAAAAAAAAAAGAATCTTAAAAAAAAAAAAGAAGAGGGGTGCCTGGGTGGCTCAATAGGTTAAGCATCTGACTTTGGCTTGGGTCATGATCTCACGGTTTGTGAGTTTGAACCCCGTGTCGGGCTCTGTGCTGACAGCTCAGAGCCTGGAGCCTGCTTTGGATTCTGTGTCTCCCCCTCTCTCTGCCCCTCCCAAGCTCATTCTCTGTCTCTCAATAATAAATAAATGTTAAAAAAAAAAAAAGAAGAAGAAGCCAGTCACAAGAAGAATTACTATATGATTCCACTTACATGAAGAACCTAGAGTAGGCAAATTCAAAGAGATGGAAGTATAATAAATGTTTCCAGGGTCTGTGGAAGGGGGAAGAATGGGGAGTTAGTGTTTAGTTGGTATAGAGTTTCTGCTTTGGAAAATGGGTGGTGGTGCCAGTCACACAACAATGTGAATGTACTTAGTGCCACTGAATCGTACACTTGAAAATGGTTAAGACTGAAAACAAATGGTTAAAATTGTAAATTTTATGTTATGGGTATTTTATCACAATAAAAAGGAAGAAAGGGGAGAAACACCCAAAATGTACAGTTACCAGTACTAAAATAGAGGCAAGTACTGATGATGGAGAAGCAGCTTATTTAAAATTTAAAAAAAATTTTTTTTTTCAACGTTTATTTTATTTTTGGGACAGAGAGAGACAGAGCATGAACGGGGGAGGGACAGAGAGAGAGGGAGACACAGAATCGGAAACAGGCTCCAGGCTCCGAGCCATCAGCCCAGAGCCCGACGCGGGGCTCGAACTCACGGACCGTGAGATCGTGACCTGGCTGAAGTCGGACGCTTAACCGACTGCGCCACCCAGGCGCCCCTAAAATTTTTTAAATGTTTATTTATTTTTGAGAGAGAGAGAGAGAGAGAGCGTGAGTGGAGGAGGGGCAGAGAGAGAGGCACAGAGCCAGATGCAGGGCTTGAACCCAAGAACTATAAGATCATGACCTGAGCTGAAGTCAGATGCTCAACCGACTGAGCCATCCAGGCACCCCAGCAAAACAGATTATTTTATGTGGGGAGAGAGACTAGGAAAAATTATAATCAGGGATAACACTGATCTGGATCTTAAAGGATGTATGTCTTAAAGGTAGGTAAAGCAAGATAAGTTCTTAGGTTCTTCTTTATGCCCTAAATTATAGTTTTTATGCTACAGTAGTCTCTCTGACACTCTACATTCTCCCCAAGCTTATTTTTTTCTTTATTTTGTGTATTTCCATAATTTAGGTTCTCTAGCTCCTGCCCTGATTTTATCAGAATCCAGATTTTTAAAAATAGTATTTGCTAGATTACAATGCCCTTTCTCCTACACGATCAACACATTTGAAACTTTATTTTTTTTTAATTTTTTTTTTAACGTTTTATTTATTTTTGAGACAGAGACAGAGCATGAACAGGGGAGGGGCAGAGAGAGAGGGAGACACAGAATCGGAAGCAGGCTCCAGGCTCTGAGCCATCAGCCCAGAGCCCGACGCGGGGCTCGAAATCACGGACCGCGAGATCGTGACCTGAGCTGAAGTCAGCCGCTTAACTGACTGAGCCACCCAGGAGCCCCCACATTTGAAACTTTAAACAATCTCATGAGACAAACATGGAAGATACTCCTTTCACCAATATACAGGTGAGGATTACAAGATTCACAGATGTTAATGGACCCTGCCGGGGTGTTCCAGTTAATATAGAGCCAAGGCAGGAACCAGATCTGTACTTCCTTTTCCTGGCGTTGGTTCTAAATACCATGTGGCCTCCCCTATCCTCTGCATCCACCCCGGGGTCAACTATTGCCAGCGGCCCCACTCTGACCTTGGGTTTTCTTCCTGTAGCTTTTCAGTTTAGGAGGGTTCATTCTCTCCTCTCACTGCATTTCTGCCCTTCCTCCTTACATCTCATACCCTCATTACTCTTAAGATCCCAGTTGAGAAATAGCCCAAATTCTTCCTACTTATCCTGAGATTTCTGTAGTAGAAATAAATCACCTTGTTAAGCCCTAATTTTGGCAGGATCAAAAAACATATTTATGAGACAGTATTTAAGAGATGTATCTTTTATACCCGTGTTCATAGGAGCATTATTTGTAATAGCCAAAGGTGGAAGTAACCCAGGTGTTCATTGATGGATGAATGGATAAACAAATGTGGTCTATCCATACAACGGGATATTATTCAGCCTTAAAAACAAAGGAACTTCTGACACATGGTACAATGTGGGCAAACCTTGAGGACCTAATGCTAAGTGAAATAAGCCAGACACAAAAGGACAAATACTGTGTGATTCCACTCGCATGAGGTACCTAGAATAGACAAATTCATAGAGACAGAAAGTAGAATGGGGGTTGTCAGAGGCACCAAGTGTTTAATGGGTACAGAATTTCAGTTTGGGAAGATGGAAAAGTTCTGGAGATGGATGGTACTGATGGCTACACAGCAATGTGAACCTACCAAATTCTACTCAATCTTACACTTAAAGATGGAAGAATAAACAAAGAGAAAGAAAGAGAGAGAGATGTGTTTAAGAGCCCAGTTTCAGATACAGCCTCATCTCTTACGGCGGTGGAGACTCTAAGAGTTGTGCGTTGCTATGTCTGTAAGGGAGAGGACCCAGGTTTCTGACAAAATGGCACCCGCGGAAACTAATGTTTCCACCCACCTAGGCTCCTGGTTCCATCCTCTGCGCTGCCTAGGACCATGCCTTCTCAGTTAAACCTTTTTCAGATGTCTTACATTCTTCACCTCACATTTACAACCTGCTTCCAAAATGTCATGATTTGACCCAGACTTGTTCCTCTCCTTCATTTTCACTAAACACTCTCCTGCAGGTGACATGCGTCTCTTTCTTCTGTTCTTCAAGATCTACTCCCCTTAAATCAGGAAATCTGGTCTCAGCCTCACCCTCATGGCAATTGCATTCTCATGGTGTCTTAATCTGTTGGGCGGCTCAAACAAAATATAGCCACATAGATTGGGTGGCTTATAAACAACAGAAATTTATGCCTCACAGTTCTAGAGACTGGGAAGTCCAAGATCGAATTGCTGACATGTCTAGTGTCTGCTTCCTGGTTTATAGACCACAGCATTCTCCCTGTGTCCTCACATAGTAGAAGGAGTAAGGGAACTCTCTGGGGTCTCTTTTATAAGGGCACTAATCCCAATTGTGGGGGCTCCACCCTCATGACCTAATCACCTCCCAAAGGCCTCCACCTCCTAAAATCATCATCTTGGGGGTTAGGATTTCAGCGTGAATTTTGGAGTGACACAAACGTTCATACCATAGCATGTAGGTTCCCAGGATACTTCTAATTGCCAAATCAAATGGTCATTTCTCCCATCTTCATCCTACTGGATCTCTCTGTAGCATTTGATCTAGATGAGTATTCTTTTCTTTTTAGAAGTCTGTCCCCAGTGTGGTGACTGCTGCCTCCTCATGAGTGCACCATTACACACAAATGGGATCTAAGGTAATCTAGAGAGGCTTCTGCAAGAGTAGATGAGTTGTTTGTCAGGGTGGCCTGTTCCTGCCTGAGAAGAAGTGCATGTAATTCCTGCACCTGGCGTATTTGTCGAGCAAACTGTCTTACTCATTCATGCTCAAAGATCAAAGAACACTCTAGGAAAGGTCCAATTGTAACCCAGTGTGATAGAAATAATCTCTCTCTTTTTTTTTTAAGCAGGCTCCATGCCTAACATGGGGCTCGAACTTATGACCCCGAGATCCATAGTCACATGCTTTACTGACTGAGCCTGCCAGGTGCCCAGAAATAAGCTTATTTTAATAAATATCACCAATAGTTTCAGCATTCTCATGATTGGTGATCTCAACCCCAACACACATAAAGGAGATGACTCTCCTATTAGTAATTAGTAATAGTACTAGTAGGTCTCTGTGGTGATGATTCTGGGGGAATGCATAAATATCAGGGTGGGTAATGTGATATCCAACACAAGATATTTATCCTTTGTTAATATTGTTGAAACACTGAATAGCTGATTCATCATGAGCCCCCATCCACCTGGTAATCAGTGTTATTTAGCAAAGATACCATCGTTTGTACTCAATAACAAAGCTGTTTCTTTTCCAGACCCCTTAAAAGATTCTAAAGGTAAGATAGGATCCCTGCAATCCAGGAAACTAACAATGTGACAGGAAGGTGTGCCTGATAGACAAGAAAGTACTGGAGAACCTCTGCATTTTAAAGATGTTAAGCATAGTTGTAGTTCAAAGAACAAAGTCAGTGTGGGCAGGAGTGATCGAAAAGCAGTTGTGAAGGTGACCCAAGCTCTGGAGGAAGGGTGGGCCTTGGATAGGCAGAAAGGAGGAGGCAACTGTAGGAGCCAGAAGAGTAGGAAAGGGTTTGCTACTGGGAGAGGAGTCAAAGCTTGACCTGTGTCCCGTGAGGGCAGAGCAGGAAGGGCAGGTGGAGAAGGCAGGGCCAAGGGCAGGCAACACCTGAACAAGATGTAGTGAGGAGCATTGTGGGCTGTTGAAGAGAGAAATAATCTGATGAAACCATTTCCAGAAGATTAGTGAGAAACAGGATAGATTTGAGAGGTAAAAGACGAGGGTAAAACCATGCAGCAAAAACCATGCGTTGATGATGCAGCAAAATTCAGGATAAGATAAAGAAGGGCTGGATTGGGGAGAGTGGCCCTAATGATGAAAATAAATCGATGGGTTAAAATGATAGGACTTTCTCAGTATCCACAAATCAATCAACATGATACACCACATTAACAAAATGAAGGAGAAAAATCATACGATCATGTCAGTAGATGAAGAAAAAGCATTTAACAGAATTCAATCCATTCATGATAAAAACAAGGTATAGAGGGGAAATACCTTGTCATAATAAAGACCATATATGACAAGCCCACAGATAACATCACACTCAATGGTGAAAAGCTGAAAACTTTTCCTCTGAGATCAGAAAAAAGACGAGGATGCCCTACTCTTGCCACTTTTATTCAACATAGTATTGGAAGTCCTAACCAGAGCAACGAGGCAAGAAAAAGAAATGAATAAAAGAAAAAGAAATAAAAGATCAGAAAGGAAAAAGTAAAACTGTCTCTATCTGCAAATGACATGATATTATGTGTAGAAAACCCTAAAGATTGTCCAAAAAACGATTAGATATAATAAATGAATTCAGTAAAGCTGAGACATAAAAAAATCAATGTACAAAAATCTGTTGTTTTGGGGCACCTGGGTGGGTCAGTTGGTTAAGCATCTGACTTTAGCTTAGGCCATGATCTCACATTTCGTGGGTTTGAGCCCTGCGTCAGGCTCTTTGCTGACAACTCAGAGCCTGGAGCCTGCTTCGGATTCTGTGTCTTCCTCTCTCTCTCTCTCTGCCCTTCCCCCGCTCTCTCTCTTTCTTTCTATCTCTCAAAAACAATGACTATACCTTTAAAAAATTAGAAAAAATCTGTTGTTTCTATATACTCATAAACTATCAAAAAGAGAAATTAAGAAATTACATCAAAAAGAATAAAATACTAAGAATAAGGAGGTGAAAAATCTGTACACTGAAAACTGTAAGACAATGATGAAAGAAATTAAAGGAGATACAAATAAATGGGAATATATTCTGTGCTCATGGATAGGAAGAATAGTGTTAAAATGCCCATATGACCCAAAGCAATCTGCAGATTCAATGCAATCCCTATCAAAATTCCGATAGTACTTTTCATAGAAAAAGGACAAGCAATCCTAAAATCTCTATAGAATAACTCAAGACCCCAAATACCTGAAGCAATCCTGAGAAAGAATAAAGATGGGGGCATAGTGCAGTCTGATTTCAAACTACATTACAAAGTTACAGCAATCAAAACAGCATTGTATTGGCATAAAAACAAACCCGGAGATGAATGATACAGACTAGAATCCCAAAATAAACCCATACATATGTGGTAAATTAATTTACAACAGAGGAGCCAAGAATATACCAAGGAAAAAGGACAGTCTCTTCAATAAATGGTGTTGGGAAAACTGGACAGCCAAATATGCAAAAAAATGAAACTGGACCCTTATCTCACACCATGCACAAAAATAACCTTAAAATGAATTAGAGACTTGAATGTGAGACCTGAAACCATAAAACCCCTAAAAGAAAACATAGGGGTCCTTGGACATTGGTCTTGGGAATGATGTTTTAGATTTGACACCAAAAACAAAGGTAACAAAAGCAAAAATAAACAAGTGGACTACATCAAACTAAAAAGTTCTGCTCGGCAAAGGAAACTATGAACAAAATGAAAAAGTAACCTACAGAATGGAGAAAAGATTTGCATATCATTTATCTGATAAGGGGTTAATAATATCCAAAATGTATAAAGAATTCATACAACTCAAAAGCAAAAAAAAAAAAAAAAAACCCAAATAATCTGATTTTAAAATGGACAGAAGAAATGAAGAAACACCTTTCCAAAGAAGACATACAAATGACCAATAAGTCCATGAAAAGGTAGTCAACATCACTAATCATCAGGCAAATGCAAATCAAAACCACAATGAGATATCACCTCACACCTGTTAGAATGGCTAAAATAAAAAACACAAGCAATAACAAATATTGGCAATATGTGGGAAAAGGGACCCTCGTGCACTGTTGGTGGGAGTGCAAACTGGTGCAGCCACTAAGGAAAACAATATGGAGGTTCCTCAGAAAATTTAAAATAGAATTACCTTATGATCCAGGAATCACACATCTGGTATTTATCCAAAGAAAATGAAAAAGGATATCAAAGGGGCCTCTGCACTCCCATAATTGCAGCATTATTCACAATAGCCAAGGCATGGATACAAACTAAGTGTCCATCAACAGGTGAATGGATAAAGAAGATATTATTGAGCCATAAGAAAGAAGGACATCCTGACATTTGTGACCACATGGATGGAACTTGAAGGCATTATGCTAAGTGAAATAAAGAAAACATAGACAAACACTGCATGGTATCACTGCATGGTATCACTTTATAGAAAGAAAGAAAGAAAGAAGAAAGAAAGAAATAAAGAAAGAAAGAAAGAAAGGAAGGAAAGAAAGAGAAAGAAAAGAAAGAAAGAAAAGGTGCAAATTTTAGCTGTGAGATGAAAAAGGTCTGAGAATCTAATATAAAACATTGTGATTATAGGGGTGTCTGGGTGGCTCCTTTTGTTAAATGTCCAACTCTTGATTTCCGCTCAGGTCATATCTCACGGTCATGAGATGGAGTCCCATATCTGGCTCTGCGCTGGGCATGGTGCCTGCTTGAGATTATTTCTGTCCCTCTGCCCCTCTCCCCAACTCATGCCTCTCTCTTTCTCAAAACAAGAAATATTGTGATTATAGTTGATAACACTGTATTGTATAATTGAAATTTGGTAAGAATATAACTTAAAATGTTCTCACAAAAACAAAAAACTCTGCATTTTATTTTGTATTTTCTTAAATGATCATTTATTTTGAGAGAGAGACAGAGACAGAGACAGAGACAGAGAGGAAGGGGCAGAGAGAGAGGGAGAGAGGGAATCCCAAGCAGTCTCCATGCTGACAGCAGAGCCCCACACAGGGCTTGATCTCAAGAACTATGAGATCATGCCCTGAGCCTAAATCAAGAGTTGGATGCTTAACTGACTGAGCCACCCAGATGCCCCCAAAACTCTGCATTTTAGAAAGATTTCCAGGTGTTTCTTATGCCCTCTGATGTTTGAGAAACTGCTGCATACCATTGTGTTCTTTCTCATGCGTTTTCCATGTAACATAGTGCGTTAGAAGGAGAGATAATCATGATTTTAGAAGTTTCACCAAGTGGAGAGTTGATTTGGTCCTTTAAGGCTGTATGGGGTTTGTTTGGACAGGCGTGAGCCAGGACCGAGTTCACGGGAGATGGAATGGTTTGTGCAAAGCAAAAGGGGAAAAAAAAAAGAAAAAGCGAACAGAGATTAAACAACTTTGTCTGAAGTCAAGAATTCATGAAGGGGGAGTAGTAGCGATAAGGTTGGAAAAACCCTGAATAATAGGTCAAGGTATTTATTTGGGAGTGCAGTTTTTTCTCAAACTTATTTATGATGAAATTTTGATACATTTCACTTTATCATAAAAAAGCAAATTTTAAGGAAGACAATGACTATACAATTGACATGCATCATAAAAATCTCAGCTACCAAACATGTGCCCATGAGAAAACCAAGCTGTTGAAGTAAACATGATCTGTTGTTGCCAAATATGTGTTATTAATTTGCTGCTTTTTCATTCAGTTTGTCATCTGCTTATGATAGCGAATAAAAGTTGGGATTCTTACTACATGGGAAAAAAATACATAGAGGAAAAAAAACTTACAAGTTGAGGACATTCTATCCATTAAATTTTATTTTCTCTATGAATAGGACAAAGGTCATGGTTATTTGATATGATGGCAGACCACCTTGGTGCAACTCAAAGAACATCAGTGTTCCTAGGGAATATGGATTAAGCCCCACTGTGCACCGTGGGAAGCAAGGGCCCTAAAGGATAAATGTGTGCTTTTAGGCAGATTACTCTGGTAACTGTATACAGGATGGGTTGTTAAAGATAGCGACCAAAGACAGGAAGAACAGTTAGAAAATTATAGCAGTAAGCAGCAGTAATCCAGGCTTGAGATGGAGAGATAGGACTTTATGTTTATATGGTACTTTGTTATACAAATTCTCTTCACAAACGCTCCTTAAAACGATCATGTGCGGTAGGAAGTATCATTTAAAAAAAAAAAAAAAACAAGCTGGAAGTTTAATTTGAAAGGTGTCTATGTGAGAGATATTTAAAAAAAATAATTGACAGGACTTAGTAGTCAAGTGGTGAGAAAGGAGTTGGGGTGAGGGGCGGTGGAGGAAGAGGGAGAAATCAAAGATGATCCCAAAGTTTTTAAACTTGGAAAGTGGGAGAGGCCTAGAGGAAAAGCTAATTTGGAGGGGGGTAAATTTTCTTTTTTCTTTTTCTTTTGAAATAATTTCAAACTTAAAAAAATATATATGTATTTATTTAAGTAATCTCTACACCCTGACGTGAGGCTTGAACCCATGACCCTGAGATCAAGAGTCACACGCTTCTCTGACTGAGCCACCCAGGTGCCTCAAAATAATTTCAAACTTTGAGAAAAGTTATACTAAGGGAATAGTACAAAATAAGTCTTCTATTCCCTTTGCTCAGAGACTCATTCAGCTTTTACCTGTCATCTTAATACCATTCTTTGTAGCAAAAGGATCCAACACGGGATCATGCATTGCACCCAACTGTGGTGTCTTTCAAATCTGCATCCTAGAGAAAAATTCCTCAACTTTCCTTTACTTTCATGGCCTTGGCTTTTTTTTTTTTTTTTTTTTAAATATTACAGGCCATTTTGCAGGCTGTCCCTTGGTTTGGGTTTGTCCAGTGTTTCCTCATGATTAGACCAGGTTATGCACCTTTGGCTGGAATACCACAGAAATGGCTGTGTGCTCGTTGCATCTTCAGACGGCACACAGTACCGATTTATCTAGTACTTGTGATGTAACTGTCATGATGCAAGATGGTACCTGACAGTTTTTTTCTATGGCAAACTTACTCCCCACCTCCCTTTTTGATTACTAAAATATTTTGTGAGGAGATAATTTGAAAGGTGGTGGCAAGGCTTGGCTTTGTGGCATTGCACAAAGAAGGTCCTGCACTTAGAAGGGACCCAGGCTTGGTTTATTTGTTGCTCAGTTCCCACAAAGAAAGAAGGAAAGAAGGAAGGAAAGGCCGAAGAAGCATACATTCAATTTCTGACTTGTTACATTGGAGTTGCCAGGACACCTAAGAGAAAAGCAAGACGAGGACTTGGGAGGGAAATCTGGGCTGGAGATAATGACTGGAGCTTTACATGCACACAGGTGGGGACTAAAATGGGGAGGACAGTCTCTCCAAGGGAATTAGAGAGAAAATGAGGAACAGAGGACCTAACCTTTGGGAACACACACAGATGCAGAACAGGAGAATGGGAAGCCAGCAGAGGAGTTGGAGAAATGCATCAGAGAGGGAGGGAAATTCAATAGTGCCCTGTGACAGAAACCAAAGGAAAAGGGGGTTTTATAAGAAAAAGTGTAGTCAACCACGTCAATGCTGTGAAGAAGTTTAAGGAGGTAGCTGACCAAGGGAAAAGATCCCCAGTTCTAGTAACTAGCCACAATGAAGAGATTGTTTGTTCTTTTAACAACAAAGGTTTGTGGGTGCGGGTTAGAGCACAGGCTTGAGAATAGAAAAGGTGCTGGTAGGGCCAGCTTCATGGGTATACCACCTGTGGAGACACACAGGGTCCTGTACTTGACAATAGTCCCTGGCTGGGGCACCTGTGTGACTCAGTCGGTTAGGCTTGGGACTCTTGGCTTCAGCTCAGGTCATAATCTCAAGATTGGGGTGTTCCAGGCCCGCATGGGGCTCTGTGCTGACAGCTCGGAGGGAGCCTGGAGCCTGCTTCTGATTCTGTGTCTCCCTCTCTGTCTGCCCCTCCCCAAATCCTGCTCTCTCAAAAATAAATAAACATTAATTTTTATGTAATGTAATGTAATGTAATGTAATGTAATGTAATGTAATGTAATGTAATGTAATGTAATGTAATGTATGTATAGTTTCTGTCTTGGTTTAGTGCTCTTGAAGTTCTCAACATTTTGGCAAGAGGTCCAGAGTTTTCATTTGGCCCTAGACCCTGCAAATTATGTAGCTGATTCTGGGGTGAGGGGGCAAGTGTAAACTCTCTTTTTCTTTGGGAATGTTTGTTGATGGCAGTGAGAGGGCACTATCTTGTGTCCCAATGGCAAAGTAGAGGTAAAATTTCATTTCGCCTTGGGCACGTGTGTTGGCAGAGGGTAGTGGATGGTAACGAGTTTACCAAAGCTGGTGAGGTAAGGCAGATTTACAGAAGAGAAAGACAGGTTCAAGGCCTTTGGTGCGGCAGACTTAACCTTGGGAAGAACTGCGGCAGAACTGGAGGAAACTGGTCGAGAGACAGCCCAGCCGAAGAAGGACGCCAAGCGCCAACGCCAGCCCTCAGCCTCCCGGGCTAGCCCACACCGACGCTAACGCGCGCGCACCGCTAGGGACGCGATTCCGATCCGCCAGCCGAGCACGACTGCGGGACAAAGGGGCCCAAAGAGCCAGAAGGCCGAGCGTCCGGGCTGCGGGCCGGGTCCCGACCTCCTCCGCGTCCCTCCCTGCGTGCCCCCGCGGGGCTGGGCCCGGAGGGAGCAAGCCGCGCGCCCCGGGGGTGGTGCCGGGAGGCCTCCGTGGGCCCGGGCACGTCCGCGCCGCCGCCCTCCCGGCCTCGCGCGCCCTGAGGCTGAGCTGGCGGGGAGGGGCCTCGCTCTCCCTCCCGGGCTCGGGCGCTTCCGCCCGCCGCGGCCAGGGTTAGGCGCTGGGCCCGGGGAGAAGACGGGGCGGGGGGCGCGTGTGGCCTCCGCTCCTGGGCCGGGCCCGGCGGCGCGCGGGGTGGAGGGCCGACGAGCCCACACGCAGCCTCTCCAGGATTCGCCGCGCGCTGCAACGGGGCGTCCGGTGCCCCGCTCCTCGGAGGACTGAGGACACGGAACCGCTCTGGCCGCACAGCCCCATCTGCACTCGCGGTGGGGGAAGGGACGCGCAGAAACCCGCCCGAGCCAGACACCGCCGTCCCCGGAGGGCCCCGCGTAACCTTCAAAACTTTTCAGAGGGGCCTCCCAGGAAATAAACCTGATTCAAAGAATTGGGAAGGAAACTGAGGAGATTTGAGGTCGGTTTCAGCCTCCGTCTGCCACCAAGTAATCAAAGTAGTATGTGCTTACTGTATAAACTGTGGCAAATACAGAAAAGTGTAAACAATTAGACCAAAGAAAAGCACCCACAATTCCACTACCCGCAAGCAAACACTTTACATATTGGGACAATCCTTCGCATGTTGGTACACACACGCACACACACAATTGCTAATTCTGTGCAAATTATCTTTTGTGTTTAAACATTTCTCATTTTCTTGCGCATGTCATTTTTAATGGTTCTATACTAACATTGTATAGCTATTCCAAAATGTAACCATTTTCATTCTTTAAAGGTCCAAAAGATAACGTATTTGTAAAATTCTTGATTCTTCATATTCAATTGTTCTCCACAATGTGTGCCTTAATATCTCCAGTCTCTCTGAGTGAATGGCCAGTCTTACTATACCTATGAACAGCGATCAGAGAAAGACACCAGGCCTTGAATGGGTATCCCCATCTCTCCTAGGCACCAAGCCTCTAATCTACCTTCCTCCTCTCATGAAAAATGTAAAGAAAAATTCAGAGCCTTTTGGATTCAGACATTCAAACTATTGGGGACTTTGGCCAGTTCTTGCTTTTCAGTCTCCCCATCATTTTCTATTCCCCTAAAGCTTAAAAACAATACCACCCAATCAATATCTTAAAGATGGCAAAGGAATCAGTCGGAAATCTCTCTTCTAGAACCCTGGCCTTCCCTACCTCCAGGTGAGGCTCCTTCAATATTTTCCTCAGGAGCTTCAGCCTGCTTATAGATGCAGTGGCTCCCGGGGTGGGGGGTGTCAACAAGAAGTCAAAGCTTAGGTATTAAATAATTATTCCTACTAAGAATCCCCGGGATGGGAGCCTGGGTGGCTCAGTCAGTTGGGTGTCTGACTCTTGAGTTCACAGGTCATGATCTCACAGTTTGTGAGATTGAGCCCGGTGCTCACAGCACAGAGCCTGCTGGGGTTTCTCTCTCTCTCTCCCTCTCTCTCTGCCCATCCCCCACTCGTGCATGCATTCTCTCTCTCTCTCTCTCTCTCTCTCTGTCAGAATAAATAAATAAACATTAAAAAAAGAAAGAATCCCCTGGAGAAACAACCTAAGTGTCAATCAATGGAGAAAGAAGATGTGGTGTGTTTGCAACACACACACACACACACACACACACACACACACACACCCCATGGAATATTATTCAGTCATGAGAAAGAAGGAAATCCTGCCATTTGCAACACTGGATGGACCTTGAGGACATTAAACTAAGTTAAGGTAAGTCAGACAGAGAAAGACAAATATCATATGGTACCACTTACATATGGAATCTAAAAAAAGCCAAACTCATAAAAAGAGAGAGTAAAATGGCAGTTACCAAGGGCTGGGGAAGTAGGGTAGTAGAAGAAATGTTGTTTAAGAGTACAAACTGGGGTGCTTGGGTGGCTCAGTCAATTAAGTGTCTGACTTTGGCTCAAGTCATGATCTCACAGTTCATGAGTTTGAACCCCACTTTGGGCTCCATGCTAACGATGCAGAGCCTGCTTGGGATTCTCTGTCTCTCTCCCTCTCTTTGCCCCTTCCCCTGCTCATGCTCTCTTTCCCAAAATAAATAAACTTTTAACAAAAGTACAAACTAGTAGATAAATAAATCCTGGAGATCTAATGCTCAATATAGTAATTATAGACAATAATACTGTATTAGAGACATCGAACTTGCTAAGATAGTAAATATTAATTATTCCTACCACAAAAAACAAATGATCATTTGGTGACACGATAGAGGTGCTAGCTAATGCTACAATAGTAATCATATTGTAATCTATAGATGTATCAAATCAACATTTACACTTTAAACTTCCACAATATATATTTCAATACAAAAAAGGTCCCATATAACTTGGACCTTCCAGAATAAAATAAATTGGAGGGTAAAGAAGCAACATTCTGCATACAAATGACCTCACTCAGGCTTATCTCACAAAAAATTAAAACTAAAATTAAAAATTAAAATTAAAAATTTAAATGGACAAATGCTATAATAAAGGTAAATGCAAAATGCCATGGGGGGAGGGGGAAGAACCCTCTGGAAAACTCTCCCCACTCAGGACACTTTGGCAAGTCATGGTCCTGGAAGATTTATTCTCCGAATCAGTGGCTGAAGGGACTGTGCAGCTTTCTGGAGCTTCGGCATTGCATTATAATAATGAATAATAATAGCTATTCTATTGAGCCCTAGCTTGCTCTGAGTGTTATAACAGGTCACAGCCACCCCGTGAGGAAGGTAGTATTATGACCCTCATTTTATAGATGAGGAAACTGCAGCTCAGAGTGGCTTTCTGATTCCTTGATACTCTGTAACTTATAGCACGTTGCTTTCTTTCTCTTCTCCCACTTTGCACCTGCAGAGAGTGTGACCTGAATAGGACATACACTTCTCACGTATTTTACACCCTTGTGTGCTATACCTACTCAATCACAGCATAGCACTGATGGGATCAAAACATAGCAGCAGCAACCACTTTTCATGTTTACTTCTATTTGGCTGCAAATTTTTCATCATGTGGTTTTACCATATTCTATCTGTTGAGCTGGCCTGCTTCCCCAGCCCCATAAATTCAGCTTGCTCCTGCTGCTGCACCCAGAGCCTCTTGTTTTGCCCTTATCTTTGAAACTTTTTTTGTAATGTTTATTTATTTTTGAGAGAGAGAGAGAGAGCGCGCAGCAGGGGAGGGGCAGAGGGAGAGAGAGACACAGATTCTGAAGCAGGCTCCAGGCTCTAAGCTGTCAACACAGAGCACGACATGGAGCTTGAACCCACTAACCACGAGATCATGACCTGAGCTGAGATCGAGAGTCAGACGCTTAACCGACTCAGGCACTCAGGCGCCCCTTTGCCCTTATCTTGGAAGTCGGTAATATTCATGTGTTTGCCTGGCATCTCCCATCTGGGTCACTGGCCTTGTGATAATTTTGAAGACTGCTTTACCAACTATTCTTTCCAGGGTGGGTTTGCTATTTACTTCTCCTTTCAGGTTTCCTTAAGACTATTCTCTCAGTATCGCTAGATCACAAAATGATTGCATTTTCAATCTAGAAGAGACTATCCATTCATTGCCTAGCTATCATTTTACAGAAGAGGTGCTCAGGTTACAGACGTCCAGTGCTCTTTCCTTCAGTCTCTGGTCCCTGGCTGTTTCCTTGGCTGCAGGAGCTAGCCTCACAGATAAGAGTAGGTATCCCACCAATGCCCTTAGAAAGAGCAGAGGCCTCTGTCTCTTGGCTCCTTAGGATGATTGCTTAGCCAATCCTGAATTAGTGAGCAATGTGGATTTTTCCTGTGTTAACTCCATAAGACATCCTGATAAACTGTCTTTTTTATTGGTCTGCCTCAGCTAAGTATCTGACCCTCAGTAGTGTAAAAGGGAGAACAGGTATAAAGGAAAACCTTTCAAAAATCCTGCTAGGTCATGCAGAAGAAAAAATCCTCCCTCCTCCTGGCCCAACACTTAAAGTTTCCTTAAAGCTGGATAGAGAGCTTTATTTTGTTTTTCAAACGATTTAAAATTTATTTTATTTTTTTATTTTTATTTTATCTTAATTTTTTTTTAAGTTTACTTATTTTTGAGAGAAAGAGAGTGAGAACAAGGGGGGTGGGGGCAGAGAGAGACACACACAGAATCCGAAGCAGGCTCCAGGCTCTGAGCTGTCAGCACAGAGCCCAATGCGGGGCTCGAACTCATGAGCCACGAGATCATGACCTGAGCCAAAGTAGGATGCTTAACTGAATGAGCCATCCAGGCACCCCTAAAATTTATTTTATAACATTACCGCAAACATATAGCACATTCACACCTTTCTAATTCATTGTCAGATTTTTAAAATATTATTCTTTGTGTTGTATTTTTATGTAATTTATATATTATTTTAATTTTGCAATTTGCTTTCCTCCCTCTTTGTACATATACAGAGAGATGCAGATATCAAAAGTGATGAATTTTCCCAAACTGAACACGGTTATTTGCATTCAGATCAAAAAAAGTTTCCATCATCCCAGAGCCCCCCAGTACAGAGCTTTTGGTTGTTCTTTGCTCTCTCCTTTTGGAAATTTGCCTCATGTGAGAATAGATTTTCATTTGATTTAAAGGTGGCACATTTCCCATCTTCCTAACCTGCCAAATGTATACAATAAAAGAAACATTTCTTTCCTTCCCACCCTTATGAGACCAACTTAAAATTAAGTTAATTAAAAACTTTGGCATCTTAGGAGAAAGTTGAAGGTGGATTCATAGATTCATGCATGGTTAAAGCTTCGGGAGACTTTGGAAAGAGGAGGTTATGGTTAAGATGTTGTCTTAGAGCCCAGGCCTCCCCACCCATATCTTTCCTTGCTTTGCTGATATTTTGTAAATAGCCACAACAGAGAGTGGAGAGAACTCTTAGGAAGAGAGACTTCAGGAAGATTTCCTGTGGAGAACTGAATAGTAACACTGTGGCAGATTGTGGAGGGTAAAGGTGGTTCCCCCTCTTCTATTCTGCCAGAGGGAACTCTGATGCCTTCTGGTTACTTCCTGGAATAGTCTCTATTCCTTAATGGTCCTTAATGGATGATACTCAAATTGTGAGCAGAGGCACCCCCTAGGGACAGAGAAAATTCACAGGGGTGCCTCGGAATATTTTACGTTTTTGAAGGAAAGATGGTGATACCTGACATCTGTCGCAAACTGTATAAACTGTTACTTAAAGGAAATCCACAGTTTCAACATTAGATTGCATGACATTTCTTTTGACAACATCCTACCTTTATAGAGTTGGGTTTTGAGTGGATGCTGTGTTCCAAAGAAAATTGATGGGGAAAAGGAACTGAGGGTGGTTATATGCAATCTGATTCCAAGGTTTGAGTTGTACAGTTCTTCACAGGTGCACAAATTTCATTACAAAGTAATTATAGTCGGGGTGCCTGGGTGGCTCAGTCGGTTAAGCGACCGACTTCGGCTCAGGTCATGATCTCATGGTTCCTGAGTTCAAGCCCCGAGTCATGCTCTGTGCTGACAGCCCGGCGCCTGGAGCCTGCTGCAGATTCTGTGTCTCCCTTTCTCTGTGCTCCTCCCCCACTAGCCCTCTGTCTCTCTCTCTCAAAAAATAAACATTTAAAAAAATTAATAAAATCGCCTTAAAAAAGAAATTGTTATTTAAAAATAAAATATAAACATCTAGTTCTTTCCATTTATGTGTATTATTTTTGGAAACAACCGCTAAATTGTTTGGATCTAACTGCTTAACAAATGGACCCATTAGGTGTTTCCTTTGGCCTAGGGTCTCCGTGAACCTTTCCCTTAGGCATAGGCTGGGTGAGATCAGCTTTTTTAGTAGTATGTGTCAATTGGATGTTCAGCTGGTAGAGGCAGAGTCTAGGTGATTTTATTCAGATGAGGAAACTGAGTCTCAGAAAGTAAATTGACACAGATCATCCAGTAGGGCAGAGCCAGGTTTTATGGGCCTGAAGCCATACAATTGTTGGAGCTTTGCACTTGCCCTCTTTAAGTACCACAATGCACAATTAGTTTCAAATTTGGGTAGAGGGCTTGCCAGGGGCCTATTCATGTAAGGGGTTCCTGAAGCTTAAGGTTCATTGGCTTCACAGAAAGTCCACTTGGCCGCCAGCTGGTAAGTGGTGGAAATGGAATTCAAACCCAGCTTTATCTGCCTCTAAAGACACAAAATAGGAATTTTCTTTCCCTAAAGATAAGCATAGAAAACCAGGGATGTGAAAATACTGCTAGAAATGTAAGCCTAGCTGGGTTATCTCCACACTTGACACCCACCCCCATCCCCAAGAAGGAACCTGAGAGTAGGAACATAATTCCTGTATCCTCTCACTGGAAATTTGTGACAGGGGACTGGAGAGAGCTTTGGTGTCAAAGCTGAGTTTGAATTCTGGCCCCATGGCTTCCTAGTTCTGAGATCTGGGAAAGTTACTTACCATCTCTGGGTGTTACTGGAGCAGCAGGACCCACACCCCACCAGACTGGGAGGATTAAATAAGCTATCACTGATGAAAGTGCCTGGTCTTACAGCAGGCACACAAACTCTGTTAATCTCCCACTCCTTCCTCTGCTCCCACACAGATATGTGTATTTGGAGACTAAATAAATACACACAAGCTAGTTGGTAGAGTTTCCTTCATGTGTGGGTAAATTAAGTAAATGCACATATATGGCAAGCAACTGTCTACAAAAGATGCAAATCAGACCAAGTTGGCAGATGCTTGCCTGGTGTCTTGTCTTGGTTCAGTGCCTAGCTCAGGGCCTACTTTCAGGGGTTCCCCGTTATCCACAGACTAAGGTCAAAACTCCTTACGCTGGTATCTGAAATTTTCCTAAATCTGGCCTCACCTTAACCTACCATTTTCTCCCACTATGATCCAACCCAAACCTCTCTTCTAACCCAACTGGTTTCCTCAACCTTTAAATATCCACCGTGGCCTCAGTGGAAAGCCACTTCCCCCACCAGGAATTCTCTCTCTCTTCTACTGTCCTGAATCCCACCAGTCCTTCAGGACCAGTTCTGTCTCTTGCAGTATTTTCTGACGGATCCCAGCCCTTGGGGACGCTAGTCCTGTCAACTCCTACCTTTCTGCCCATTTGTACCATGCCTCATATCTTAACCACACACTGCCTTACTTTGTTCTACAGCTTTTAGGGAGTTTGTTTTTCCTTCCAATTGCACTGTAAGTTCAATGCAGTGTCATGGAAATAACATCAGACTGAAGCAGAGACTTGGCTTCTGTTGGCAACTTGCTGTATAACCCCAGGCAAACAGCTTCCTTTAACTCAGAAGTGAGGGGGTTGGATAGGCAAACTCTGAGATTCCTTTCCTAAAATCAGGGCCCTCTCCACAGGGCCCAGCTCCATGACATGTATATATAATTTCACTTGAAAAACACTCAAACATTTGTTGATCACTGATTGCCAAAACACTGGCTAAAGGATAAATAAAGGGGAACACAATACAGGGCTTGCTCTTAAGGAACTCACAAGGGAGGACTAGATACACATAGTCACTTGTAGAATTTACTGAATGAGGGTCAGAAGCGAAAAGGTCAGGAACTGGTTGATTATCTGTCTGACATTCTGCCTGGTGGTTGCCTTTGTCTCCTCTCTGCACTGTTGGGCTCCGTGGCTGACAGCGCCAGCCCCTCCCATGCTCACCTCACGAATGCAGAGCTCAGAAGCTCCCTACTTCGGTCCTCACTATGCCACACATCCTGTTCCCCTCAGCTTACAAGTCAGCTGTGCAGCTCTCAACTTGGGGATGCCCCAGTCAACGTGGCTACCCTGCCCTCTGCCCTTCCATAACTGTCTGCTGGAACCTGAAGGCAGTCCTCTAAAGCTGGGCCTGACCTAATAGATTAAAATCTGGCTGCAATATAGAGTGGGAGGCTTCAGGGAAGAGGAAGAACATAAAGCATCAGGAAGAACACTAAGAAAACCAGCATAGTGGACAGCCCAGAGTTATTTCTTTGATGAGTTTGTTATATGCCAAATGCTTTCCTGAACACTATACCTATATTAACTCATTTAAACCTCACAACATTATTCTCGATTTATGAATGAGGAACCCGAGGCCGAGAGACGTCAAATAACTGCCCAGATAGCTAGTAGGTAGAGAAGCTAGAACTGGAATTCAGGCTGCCTGGCTGCACAGTCCGCTGTCCCAACCTCTAGATATAAAACCGCCTCTTCTGCAGTACCCGGTAAAAGCTTTCTTTTCTGTCAACTACGATTATTTCCTGGAGCTACCCTGAGACAGACAGAAGGTAACAGGCAGATACATTTTCCCTGGTGTGTGGTGGGATCTGGAAGGTGCAAACTGGGTAATCAAGACTGGAGTTACCGGTTTCAGGGTAGTCAGTCTGACTCTGAATTGCAGGAAAGGATCAGGCTACAAAGAAGGCCCTGGCAATAGGAGGTCTGAGCTCCGGTCTTAGTTCCAATCTAGAAAATATTTCCACCTTGCTGAACCTCAGGTTTCCCCCAACTTAAAAGTGACAGAAAGGGAAGGGAGTTGCACCAGGTGAGCTCCCCGGCCCCTTCAACAATCCGGTTACGGAGTTGGTAATGGAGAAGTGTGGGAAGAAGACCGTACAATATAAGGTCTGTGTGTGCAGAAAGACGTCTCTATCGGTGGAGGCAGGAAGGCGGTGTGTTTATGCAGCGGGGGTTGGGGGTGGGGGTGTGATTATACAGGGTCTGTGGACCCCAGGCAAGAAACTTAAGGAAAGAGGCTTTGCCGGGTAGGGACTTGGGGGAAGAGTTGAGGGCGAGCCCCTAAGCCGCGCTGCGCGCGGAGGGTGCATGAGGAGGCGCCGTAACAGTGGCAAAGTCAACGGGAGGCCTAGCGCAGCGCTCGCCGGGCGAGGAGCCAGAGCAGGGCCCCGGCCGGGCCAGAGGAGGGGCGGGGCGGGCGGGCCGACCGAGGCCTACGCGAGCTCCGGGGCGAGAGCTAGGCGAGGCCCGCGCCCACCCTCCCCCGGGCCACCTCCGCCGGCGTCTCTGCCGGCGCAGGCTCCGCCCACAGCACGTGTCACGTGTGCGCCACGCACCCTCCCTCGGCGCGGGCCGGGGGCGCTCGGGCGGGCCGCGGGGTCCCGAGGGAGGAAGCTCCGGGGGCGGACCAGGGACTGGGCACGGGGCCGAACACTGGGCACAGGGCCGGGACACGGCCAGAGCCGGCGGACGCCGCCAAGGGGAAGGCGGGCGACTTGGAAGGCGCGGGGCGGGGCCTGTCGTGAGGGGCGGGGCCTGTTGCTGGGGCTGGCGCAGGAAACGAGGAGAAGGGGCCAGTCCTACTGGCTGCCTGTTTGGGCTGCTTGTTTACTCCTGGCGGGGGAGCTTTAACCCGAAGGGCGGGAGAGAGAGAGGGAAAACGCGGAGCCGGATTTTCGAGCGTCTGGAGCAGGAGTGGGCGGAAGGAGGGGACTGCCGCGAAGGTGCCAAGGCCGCTGCGTTCCTGGAAGGGTCCAGCAGCAGACCTTCTGTAGTTTTTGTTTTTGTTTTTTGGCGTGTTTTTAAAATTTCCTAGTCTGTCTTGTGCTCCCTTCTTCTCCCGCCTCCACTCTTCTCTCTCTCTCTCTCTCTCTCTCTCTCTCTCTCACACACACACACACACACACACACACACACACACACGTTAGGGATCGGTGCTTGGCCCTGAAATTCCATAACCCTAGAGTGGACTCCCCAGAGGAGAGGGCTGTGCCTACGTGCTCATAGGGATCCCTGCCTTATGATGTGCGTGCCTGCGTGCGTGTTGTCCCTGAGTGAGTCTCTGACACTTTTCTTAATCCAGGAAATGATTCAATTGCAGTATCGTCATATATTTTGCGTGTCTGCGTGTGGGTACAGTTACACAAATAAGTTAATTTTAGTCTGTATTCGAAGCATTCCAGCTCCTTCAGCTTCGTTTTCCAATTTGTGTGGTAGATGAAAGAGCTTTTCGTAAAATGTGAAGTGCTCCATAAATGTACTCGCATAAAAATAGAGGAGTGGGGGCCGGCGCTGTTGCATTGCCTTCTTCAACTCAGTTTTTCATTATCTGAAAATTCAGTTGGTACCAGCACAGAGATACTGTAACATATAATTTAATATTGTACTGGCAACTTCCATATAACCATTTCATACGTGAAGAGTTGAGGCTCAAAAAGGCGAAGTGGCTTGTCAACAATCACACATCCCAATCACAAAGAGCACAGGGACACAAATCCTTTCACTCCCAAACGGTGTCCTAACCCTCCATCCATTCGTGTAGTGGACATATGTCATTTTCTCTGTCCAGCATTCATTCTTTTGGGACATCAGTCCTCTCCCTTTCCTGTGGTTTTGTGTAGGCTCAAAACTACAGTATCCCATTCCTCTGGCAACAGTGGACCAAAGGGTGGGCATTTCAACTAAGCAGAATCAATTAGAGTCTTTCCCTGGAATTAGTATATGAATACCAAGAGAGGGATTTTGTGTTCTGCTGGTATTGCTAAATTGGGGTGTCATAGTTGGTAACTGCCAGCAACAGTCTTCCCAAGTGTATGACAGAAGCTCTTTTTTGGGGGGGTGGGGGAACTCTTTTGAAGTAGGAAAGACTGGGACTAATAAGGGGCAAAAATAAATGAGAGGTTTAGAAGACAAACCCTGACAACTTTGTTTTAACCTGGGGCCTAGCTGTGTCTGTGGCCAGTACAAACTCCTGGATTTCCCAGTTAACTGAGCCAACAAATTCATTTTTTTGCTTAAGCTAGCATGAATTGAGTTCCTGTCACTTGTCTCCAAAGAGAGGCCTGTCTAATAAGTTTGGCACAGTATTATTTATTTATCCCTCAGAAAATAATGGAAGTTGGGTGCTTGCCACAACTATCACTTCTTAAGTATTCTAGTTCCCATGAGTCATACCAAGTGTGAGTTCCATGGATGTGGGTAGGCAGAAGAAAATAGAATTCTTCCTCAATATTATTGTATGATAAACAGGACACAATTCAACAAACCCAAATTGGAAGTTGGACAGATAACATTTAACTTTGGTGTATTGTGACGGCCTGAAGCATGAAGAGGGTAAGACTGAGATTTTTGAGATGAGATTATTAGAAGGTTTTCAGTGCGATGGTAAATAAAGAGGGACTGATAACAACTGCAGTTGGAACAACGTGAGGGTTAAGAGTGCCCACCCCCATCTCCCACCCAATGCCTCTGGAAGTCAAAAATCCATGCAGAACTTTTGACTTTCTGAAAACTAATGCCTAGCAAGCCTTACTGGTAATACAAACAGTTGATTAACACATATTTTGTATGTTATATGTGTTATGTAGTGGATTCTTACAATAAAGTAAGCTAGAGAAAGGAAAATGTTATTAAGAATATCATAAGGGGTGGGGGGCTCTCTTAACCCTCACGTTGTTCTGAGTCAACTGCAGTCCGACTCTTGATTTCCGCTCAGGTCATGATCTCCTGGTTTTTTGAGTTCGAGTCCCTTGTCGGGCTCTGTGCTGACGGTGTAGAGCCTGCTTAGGATTCTCTCTCTCTCCCTCTCTCTCTCTCTCTCTGCCTCTCTATTTCTCTCAAAAATAAATAAATTTTAAAAAAGAAACTTTTAAAAAAAGAAAACTTTAAAAAACTTAAAAAAAGAAAATCACAAGGAAGAGAAAATACATTTATGATACTGTATGTGTCTTTATTTTTTAAAAAATCTGCTCATCAGTGGACCCACGCAGTTTCAAACTGTGTTGTTCAAGGGTCAACTGTATGCTATTGGCTAAAGGATAGAAAGGTGAGCAGTCAGTTTTAAAGAAGTAATGAGGACAGGGCATTGAACTGCAAGGAGCAGGGGCATTTGGAATCACAGACACAGAAGGAGTCCCTGACAGATCATTCTTCTTCCTCCTGAATGATTCTGGTGATGGACAGCTAGCTAGGTCACCAAGCAAAAGGTGGTCAATGGTCCAAGGAGAGCAGCGAAGAATGGTCCTTCACATCCTTTGTCTGCTCTTCTAAGGGTCTGGGGATAAAACTGTAGAGGCCCTGTGTGTGTTCCTTGGGAACTCAGCAGGGAGACTGGATCTGGTCTGATACTGCTGTCATGAGAAGGAAAAAAAATTAAAATTTAAATGTATACAATACCAGTCCCTTGCCATTCCTTGACTTCCAGAGGAAGGATTCTTGGCTGGCTCACTCACCTGCTAGGTCTTTGACAAAATTAAGAGACAGAAGTCAGCAGTAGGCTTATTTCTCCACTTGAGGAGGGAGGAAAGAGGGAGAAGGGGTAGTAAGGAAGCAAAGAGAACAAGGTTGAAGACAGTGGAAGAGAGGAGGAGGGGAGAGAAACAGCTGTTGGTGGGAGGTGGGGGGCAGAAATTCAAAAAGAGGATTCCCGGGAGCTTTGTTGGGTGTGGTGAGATAAAATCCTTCCTTGGATTCCTCCTAAAGAGAACCTCAACAAAAACTCACATTATTTTCAAGGCATTTTTGAATTGAATTTGCTTTTCTCCTGGCTCTGTCACCCAGACCTCGCAGGTCTGCCATCAGCATTTTGAAACTCCTCCAGCTAACTGAAGGTGCTATCACATCTCACCTCCTGCACCTTTTCCCAACACATGGAAGAAACCAGAGTGACAATAATAACTTCCATTTATCAAGTGGTGGGTTAGCATACTGGCAATGGTGCCAGTGGAAGCTGAAGTACATGATAGTAATGATTTTCCAGCCATTTTGACTCTTAGTATTCATGTCAAAGAAGCCTGGCAGATTATTGGCTAGTGCATTTCAAAGATTCTCTTGATTAGTTTAGATCAGGAGGTAAACCATGAGGGAAGAGTAAAAATGTCCAAGAAATAACAACCTAGAATGGTCTGGGAGTGGATAGAAATCTGGTTTTCGTATATGGCAGATCTTCACTCCCATGGCTGGGTGCTAAATGGCTGAAAACCCAGTTGCTAGCCATTTCTCTTGCCCTCAGGAATCATTGCAAGCTTGTTGGGGGAACCTGAGAGGCAATCAATTATACTGTCAGAAGGAGCTGGTTGAGATTTGGTGATTCAACAGTTTATGAGAAGATTATGAGATTGGTCATGTCTGAAACCGGGATGAGAAAATCAGAGTGCTCCCAGGTGGATAATATAAAAAGGTAATTGAACAGGATTTTACTAATTCACATGATTTGTACTCCAATGTATTATAAGGATTATTGACCCAGGACGTGGCCTAAAGCTAGCTGAATTGTAGGTTAAGAAAATCTGTGTGGAACTGGATATGTTATCAAGGTAAGATTATGGGTAAGTGTTTGATTGACTTTCTCCAGAAGACTAAAGATCAGGAGTCCCATTCTTTTCATCTAAATTAATTTAGGCTGGTCTGTGCAAAGAGAAGCTTTTGTGACTAAATGATTTGAACTTGGACAAATTAAATTTGAAGGAGAATCTAAGTTTCAGACATTGCTATTTGTACTGAAACACAAAAGGGAATTAGATGATGTGTGTCAATCCCTTTTTGCTTCTAGCATCTTACAAATTGGTCTTGTGCAGTGGAATATCCCCCTGGATGGTGATGGAGGCTAGCCTATGATAGATGTAAGAAATTGTGCTAACTGCAAATACAATGAAATGTTTGGTACAAATAGGGAATAGTCCCTGATGTTCGATTCATAAGAGCCAGAAATTGTCATAAAATAATTGGCAGCGTTTAAAATGCCTTTAGAAACACGCTTTTGTTTGATTGGCTTATGGGTTTACGGAGTTTTAGAAAAATCTTTTTATTTTGTTTGTCAAAAAGTCATCCAGTTGATCAGCCCCAAATCCTGGGCAGTGGTTAGCTGGCCCAACACTGGTGTGGCCCTGTGGAGATTTTAAGTATTTCCTGGTGTTGATGGTGCTGCCATCCGACGGTTTAGAGAGTGGGTGCAAATCATCCTGTGCCCATTGTGTTTAGCTTGTCAAGAAGTATGGTACTCTTGCACACTTGGAGTTAAACAGGGTTTGAAACATTCTTTTTTTTTTTAAATGTTTATTTTTTGAGAGAGAAAGAGAGAAAGAGGGTGAACAGGAGAGGGACAGGGAGAGGGGGACAGAGGATCTGAAGCAGGCTCTGTGCTGACAGCGGACAGCCTGATGTGGGGCTGGTAGGACTCCCAGAGCTTGAACTCGGGAGCCATGAGATAATGACCTGAGGAGAAGTCTGACGCTGAACCGAGTCACCCAGGTGCCGCTGGGCCATTCTTGACATCTGGGTGGTCTGGGTTGTGGCAGGCATACCTGCCTTGGCAGGAGTTTGGTCCTATAGAAGAATAAGGAAGAATGGCAGAATGCTTATGTGAGGCTAGTGAACAAAATGGAATATATTTGAGGGGATGAAGTTTAACAGCTTGACAAAAATGAAACTCTGGTAACTTTACTAGGCCAGCAGCCCCTTCTGCCATTACAGGGAAAGTAGGAAAGCTTTAAGGGCAGAGTTACATGACCAAAACAGGGGGCAGAAAAGTTAATTATTACTGTTGATTGGAACCCAAGAAAATAAAATAAAGGATGGCCTGGGTGGGCATTCACAGTGTATACTTTTCTGGCAATTCTGTGCTTCTGACTGGTTGTCCTGCCTTTGCTTGATCTCTCCTCTCTCTCTTTTGATAGCTCCCAATCTATTTTTTGAGTAACATTTGTAATCTAGGGGCCGAGGTGACTTCAGGCTCCCTGCAACCCCAAGCATAACCCAGTCCTCTTTAATTTCACAGTCTAGTGTTTCTTGTCCTTTCCCACCTTATTTAATGTTGCTTATCTCTTAAATAGCTCGGTGTTATCTCTCCAATGGGTGGGAAAAGCTGGCTACATCAGCCCATTTTAAGGACTTTCTATGAGAAGATTATTATCACAGAGGTTATAATGTGGAAACCTTGTAGAGAAGGGCTCTGTTAGTATTTAGTATTTAATAGTATTTGTTGAGTTGAGCTGAATTGGTATTTTCACCACGTGGTATTTTCCTGTACCTGGTATGTTTCAGAGTGAAATCCATGTCTAGATAGTCTTAAGCCTGTGCAAAAATTATTTCCTCGGACTTGCACTCCTCTGGTCTCAGTTACTAGCACCTCCCCCGGGGCACAGTGTAGGATGAAGCTGGAGTTGGTCCACCCTCAAAATGGTTCTGTTCTGGATTTTATCTTTCTGCTCTGACCAGCGAGATAAACATACTTTTAATCCCCATTTTTAATGCACTCACTAGAAAGCAGACAGGGTTGTTCCAGAATGGATTTCCTGTGTCATAGAAATCACAGAAGCATAAAAGGAAAAACCAGATGTGCGCAGAGAGCCTGCCTGGGCTTACACATTCTTTCATACCCAGAGTCATAGGGCTTTATGGTCCATGTTCCCAAAGCCAGCTCATTTTTTCCTCTTTCGATTATGTACTGTTGTCCATATTCACAGAGTTTTAGAGCTGGGAGGAAGCAGGCACGGATCTGGGTGTTTATGCAGTGGGGTGTATCTGTGGGTATCTTAACACATGTGAGGACTTGTTTGCTTGAAAGCATGGCTGTGCCTAGCCAAGCAATCTATTCCAAGGATACCCTTAAGCTTTGAACAACCTACTTGCAACCTATCAATCCTTTCTCTTTAATGAAATGCAAAGCCCACCTTCTCCAGGAAAGCCTTACAGATTGAGCAGATCAGAGAGAAGACACCATTTGCCCCAGGCATACTTGAATACTCCTTTCTCTTGAGAGTTTCGGAGTCTTGTGCCTTTTAGAATGCAAAAGCTTAAAATAAGTGCTGGGCCTGTTTTGTCCAGTAGGATATATTGTGCTTTTTCTCAACCAAAAAAAAAGCAAAAAGTATGTTGCAAATGCAGACTTAGTGGTATTATCCTTTTCACTTGAAACCGTAGCCTGGTTTGAGGCTGTGTTTAGAACTGTGTGGCATCTCTGATAACACAAGTCCTGAGTGTAAGTGGATGAGAGACAGGTGGCAAGCAATTGGGCAGCTGGGACCTTGATGCCCTAGTGTAGGAGAGCTAAATTCTGGAGGGATTATTTGGGACTAAATAGGGACCCAGTACAGGGGTCCCAGTACAGGGGTAATGTTCTGGCGGTCTAACCAGACCCTTGATTCGTGATTATTTCTTGAATGCGTATTCTATGCCGGACACTATTCTAGAAGCTGGGGATACAGCAGGAAATAAAAAATAGTTTCTGTTATCCTTGAACCTATAGTTGAGTGGATGGAGACAGGCTGGCAGGTGATGATAAGTGCTAAGAAGAAAACTAAAGCAGAGCCAAGGGATGGTTAGGTGGTGCTATTTTAGATAGATTAGCAAGAGAATGTCTTTCTCAAAAGGATGCCTTTGAGCAGAGACCTGAATCAAGAGATGGAGAAGTCATGTGGGAATCTGGAGGAAGAGCATTCCAACTTAAAGGAACAGCCTTGGAAAGGCTGAGTTGGGTTGGCCAACCCAGCCTTTGGAACTGGGTCTGAGAATAGCAAGGGAGCCAAAGTGGCTGGCACTGGGTGAACCAGGGAAGTGTGGTGGGCAGTCAGAGAGTTGACTGGGGCAAGACTAGGTAGGACCTTCTGGTGAGGGAGGTGGGAAGCCACTGAAGGTTTTGAGCAGAATAGTGATATGAACTGACTTAGGTTTTAAAAGGATCATTCTGACTGCCATGTTGTTGAATATGGAGGCAACAGAAAAAGCAGGGAGACCAGTTAGGAACCTCTTATGGAAGTCCAGGTCAGGGAGGCAGTGGTCTGGGTAGGAAAGTCATGGAAAAGTAGTGGAAATCACCCCCCCCCCCCCATTTCCACTACTTTCCCACTACTTCATAGATAGAACCAACAGGATTTTCTGGTGGATTGGACATGGATTATGAGAAAAAGTAAGGAGTTAAGGATGACTCCAAGTTTTTGTTTGTCTGTTTCCTGAGCAACTACAAAAATGGAATTGGCATTTACTGAGAGGCAGAGAAGCAGAATTCTGGAGGGAAATCAGAAGTCTGGTTTTGGACATGGTACATTTGAGATGTGATTGGACACCCAAGTGGAGATGTCAAATAGGGAGTTGATTGGTGACAAGAATCTGGAGCTCAGGGGGCCAGGGTAGGTATCAAATCAGGCTCTGGTGGAAGTGGAACCTGAGGACTCAGTTCATTCCATAGGCCTCATCCTGTTCTAAATAAATGGTTAGAAAGTCTTCACCAGCCCTGGAATCTAACTGAGCATCTGAGACATATTTTGAACCAGGGATTGCCCAGATCATGGATGAAATAGCTCTATCAGTCCCCCAGTCCAACTAGCAATTCATTGTTAATCAATGTTTATCAAGTGCCTACTACCTGCTGGCACTGTACCAAATGTTGGGTATTCAGTGGAGAATAAGAGACGTTCCTCGTCCTCATAAAATGTTTAGTCTTATAGGGGATTAGGACAAGAGAAAGAAGCTCTCAAGACAGTGCAGTGGGGTAAGTATGGAGGAGTATTGGACACAAGGGAGAGGCACGTAATCCAGTCTTGGAGGCTAGAGAATGTGCTATGGAAGCCAGCAGACTCCTGAAGAATGAGTAGGGATAGTTAGGTAAAGAGGTGAGAGAGAGGGCTGGAGAGTGTTCTAGGCAGAGAAAAGAGCATGTATCAAGTAAAGAAAGTCTGTTCAGGCAAAGGACAAAAATTCCGTTTAGCATGTCTGGAGTGCAGTGTGAAGGGGGTTGAAACAGAAGGGCAGGTAGTAGCTGGAGAATTAATTAGGAGTCACACCACGAAGGATCTAAATGAGCTTTGCCAGGACTTTATTATAAAGCTATGGGAAGAAAGCCTTTGAGGAGTTGCGAGGCAGAGGGAAGAGGCCATAGTAAAGAGTGAATTGGAGGGAGGCAAGGCTGGAAGCAGTTACATCAGGGGTTTGGGGATAGTGGCAATCTCAGACTCATATTGCCCTAAAAATCACCTATAAATATACCCATATGATATGAGGCAGAGCCTGGGCTGCTTTGCTTAACCTTAGCTAATGGGAGATGCTTTCCAAGAAGATAATTACTGTGATGGAAAAGAGATACAAGATGCTTGCATTGTAATGGGGGGCTAGGGTATGGGAGGAAGCAAGGTGGAGGGAGAGCCTCCAGGAAGGGCAAGCTCTAGTCGCTGGCTGGCGGTGGGGGGAGCCAAGATCGCAAAGCAACAAGTTAAAGTCTTTCTACAGTTTGCTTTGTGTAATGTGTGTGCTATTCGGTGCGTCTTTAGGACAGGGCCTGGATTCTGTGTGAAGAGGCTGAGTGCTGGGTGTGTGTTTGGTACTGGATGTTTGTGATGGGAAGTTCTCTCTGAGTCTCTGTTAATGTGCAAAACTCTGGAATGCAAACTGTACAAGTACATACCTGCAGTGGAAAGGGATATGCGTGCAGTACATGCTGTGAGAGAGCACAGGCCTTTTTCTGGCCTGTGTTCACAAAACAGTCTCAAACAGCATAAACTACGGGTTCTGTTCAAACTTAGAGACCCTTTTGGTTCACTTTGCACCCAGCGGGAACTCACTTATTTGTCAAATGAATGATTGTTCCTGTTTTATTAAAGTTCAATCGTTTGGGGGGGAGGATTTATAGGTTTGGTTACAAGCAGGAACTAGATGTTTTAAGAAAAATAAACTGACAGCCCAGCACCAACATCCATTTACAAAATCTGGCAGTTTACGTACTGTAATGGAGTTTATATACTAGTTGGAGTCCTACCTTGTGTAAAAAGCTTTCACTATTTCATTTTGTTCGACAAACATTTACTGAACACCTCAGCCACGTAGGCAGCACCGGGCTGTTGCTGCCGGAACTCATTTCCCTCTCCTCTGAGCCACCTTAGTCTGGGTGCTGCAATTAAAGCTTAATTATATGCTATCTTGTATTGTTCCTTAATTGTTGCATGTGCATGAATCCACTTCAACTAGGCTGTCTGTTCCTTGGGGGCAGGGACTATATTGCAAACTTCAGGAATAGGCGAGGAACTTAGCAAAGGTGAATATACAGTCAATAAACACCCGCTGTTTGAGAAAAAAGGGAAAAAACATGAACCTATTTGTAAACCGTAGTACTACATAACATATACGATACCTTAATAAGGGAACATAACATTATTGTAATTAACAAAAATATTCTTGTAATAATAAAATGTGAAATTGGAATCTGCGTTTTCCTGGTAAAGAAAGGTTTTGTGCATTAATAGAATTGCTATGATCCTCACAGTGGCTTCATTCTGGTTCTTTTTAATGCAAAACAAGAATGTTTCCTTGAGGATGAGAGTCGAAAGGTACAATCAGTCTTTGGTGAACTATTGGATAGCAGTATTATCCGAAGCAGGATTTCTCAACAGTGGCACTATTGACATTTGACACCAGGTAATTCTTTGTTGTGTGGGGCTGTCCTGTGTGTTGCAGGATGTTTAGCAGCATCATTGGCCTATACAAATTAGATGCTGGTAGCACTCCCCTCCTCCTACTGCCCCCCACCCCCACCTCAGTTGTGTGCAGACATTGCTACCATCTCCTGAGGGCAAAATCACCCCCAGTTGAGAACACATGTCCTATAGGAATTTTGTTCTATTTAGATATTTTTCTAATGTAACAAATGGTGGGAGAAAGGGGATGGGAAACGATATTTATTGCCTATTTGATAGGAGCTAGGCACTATACCTATGTTTTCTATTTTATCTTACAGGTAGAGAAGCTGAGGTTCAGAGACATAAAAATCTGCTGAAGATCATAAAGATAAAGCAGGAAAGTCAGGATTGCAAACCAGTCTTGTCTGACTGCAAAGTTTAGTCCTTTCCAGCACACACCCCACTGACTCTCTGCAAGAAAAACAGCATACCTCAAGTTGCAGAAGTGCAACAAGTATGTTCAAAAATATTTAAAACTTTTTGGGGGAGGGAAATTATTGCTTCTATTCCTTAAACTTACTTGAATGTAACTGTATATTGCCCATACCTATCGACACAGGGGCCCCTCACTACCGTTGTAACTCTGGTCTTATCTCTGAAAAACATAGAGCAACACAATGGAATAGCTTCAATTCTCCTTGTTACAAATTATACAAAAGCCAGAGCCTAACGGTGCCAAAAGCAACTGGTGTCGTTTACATAAGGGCTCGAGAGCTAATAGTTAACTTTCTCTCATTTAATTCCAGAAAGAGTAAATACCGCCTTACTTTACAACTACAAACGGGTAAAATCGAGTAAAATGTCATAAAATGGAGAAGAAAACATTAACCCAAAAGGAAAATGGAAAGGTTGGCTCCGACGCTCCCTCCCTCTCACGCTTTCGTTTGCGCTCCGGGCGGGTGCCGGCTGCGCGGCCTCGGACTCTATCGCCCCCGCCAAGCTCCCGTCCTTGGCGCCTCGAGCTTTCTGGCTTCCTTTCCCGCCCTGGGGCGAGCTCGGCCTCTAGCGGAGAAGCCCGTCACGGAGCCAGGCCTGGAAAAACAACAGCAAGAAACTTTGGCTCGGTTTGCGGTTCAGTGAAACAAGGCAAACACTCAAGTTTGGTTCGGGGCTGCAGCCGCCGGTTCCGATTTTGGGGTGGGGGTGGGGGGAGGTGTCACAACTCGGTCAGGTTCAAGTGCGCATGTGCGCGTGGAGTCGCTCGGGCACTTATTGAGCGCCCACTGTCTACAAGCCGCCGGGGGTGTGTATCCCCGGCGCGCGGTGGGTGTGCGGGGAGGGCGCGTGCGCGCGTGGCCGGCGGGGGCGCGCGGGCCGCGTGCGCGCGCGCGCGCGCGGCGCCTGTGGCTGGGGAGGGGGGCGGGCGGGGGGGTGTGTCCCCGAGGCTCGCTCTTTCGCTCGCTGGCTGGCGCGCTCCTCCGCTCCCTTCCCGGGCGGGGAATCCGGGCCGGGTTGTGGCCGCGGCCGCGTACGTGAGCGCAGTGTCCCGGAGAGGGAGGGCAGGCCGGCCAGGTGGGCGCGAACGGAGCCTCGGCGGGCGGGCGGCCGGAGAGGAGCGGGGCGGTGGGCCGCGCCGGGTGGGCGGGCTGGGGCCGCGGCAGCTGCAGCCCCGAGCCAAGCCGAGCTGTCCGAGCGGGAGCTGCCCGGCCCGCGCTGCTGCTCGTGGCGGGGCGAGGTGAGCTGCGCGGGGACCTCGCGGCGCTGCAGCCCGGGGACTGGGGCGGCCCGGGAACTTCCCACGCTCCGCGCGCCCGCGGGGGCCGGGCCGGCGGCCTGGGGGCCCGGGAGGCGGGCGCCGCCGGGGCAGCGGCCGGTCGGGGCGCGGGGGCGCTGCGGCAGTGCCAGTGCCCGCGCTGGCCGGGTGGGGGGTGGCCGCCCGCTCTCCCGTGCGCCGCCTTGTTTATCTCGCCCGCCGCGGGCGCTCGCAGAGGAACCCCCTCCCCAACTTTGAGCGGTTGTCCGGAGTCGCCTCTTCGACGGAGACTGAACTGCCCCCTCCCTGACCCTTTCCGGCTGGGCCGCCAGCCCAACCCTCCCGGCGCCTCGCGCGTTCCTGCCCACTCCACCGAGCGAGCGAGCGAGCGAGCGGGCGAGTGCCGGGCTGCGGGACGCGCGGCGCGACACACCCTCCACCTCGGGGGTTGCCCCCTTCCCTTTCTGGCCCCTTTTGTCCACCCCCACTTCCTTACATGCGGTTTAATCCTGCCTCTCCTCACCGGTGTCTCCTGGCCCTCCTTGGAACTGGCACTGTGGGCAAGTGGGGTGCTCGGGTGGGGGCCTGGGCTGGGAGTTTGTCATGTGCAAACAATTTCAAAGGCAGATTTTTCTTCCCTGTCTTGGAGTTCAGGGCTCAGCGCCTTCACTTTAGGAATGACTCAGAAATCTAAAGAAGCCCACCTGCCAGGCGGTGGGGGTGCCACCGCCTCCTTGATATCAGGCAGTCTTAGGCAGTTTTCGGGAGCTTTGGAACATTTCCACCAGGCAGGCGTTTTCATGATGTCAGGCCGCCAGGCGCAGGGTTACGTACAGGCCACCACTATCTTCTTTACACTCCTCGTTCTAGAAAAGTGTCTCTGGTGCAGTTTGCCTGAAAGTGAGTGATCAACAGGTATCGCAGGCTTTTGTGACGCCCTCCTAAGGTGTTGTGTAAACAGAGGTTCCAGGTCTCAAGGAACTTGAAACACAGGGGAACATGGGAATTAAGTTAAACTCTACAGGCACTTTTGAGGGGCTGCTGTGTTCTCAGCACTATGCCAGGCTCTCAGGGAACGATGATAAGAGGCACACAAGAAATCTAAGGCCTCAGAAATCCCATTGGTGGAAGTGATTTGAGAGCTCCAGTTCAAATTAATGTGCTATGGCTGCCTGAGGCACTGTAAATGCTGGGGGTGGGAGGAGGAATATGGAAGGAAAGGTTACAGTTGGGGGATGGATTTATGGTACTAAGTCATGAAGTAAGTCAGCACTTGGAGAATAACTCGCTGGCCAAGGCCCAAAGGCAAGAGAGGGAGAAACTACAGGTGCCAGAGGTAGCAGAGGTACTGCCAGAGGAGAATAGGTCTGAACAGTTATCTCAGTGAGGGAGGATACAAAAGATACAGGAGATGATTCCGTCCAGGACTTAGTCTCAGGGAGGAGACAGAAACACTTAAGCATGTGAAATAAGACCTCAAGATAAGGCACAATTAACTGTCGAAATGCAAGGTATAGGAGAGGTGCTGCTGGAGCTCAGAGAAGAGTGTTATGGGCAGGAATCGCCAGGACTTTATTCCTGGAGGATGAGACCCTTGAGATGGGTCATGAGGTGTGATTGAACATGGCTTTCCTGAGAGACAGGAGGTGGGCTTGGCCAGACCAGGGAACGTTTCCTGAGCAGGAGATAAAGATGGAGAGGAACAATGGTTAGGATTGTGAAAGTCCTAGAAAGCCAGGCTGGGGAATTGCACTTTACCCTGTGTGTGCTGGGGAGACATTAAAGGATTTTGAGCCAGAGAGTGACGTAACAGGAAGGTATTTGGAAAGGTTTTTTAAAAGTAATGTTAGGAGACAAATCGGTAGACTGTTATAGTTGTGGAGTGCTCAGAATTTGGACTGGGATAACTGAAAATGGAAAAGAGGGTGGATTTTAGAAGCATTACTGTTGAAATAATCTGTTGACAGGGGCAGGGTGAAGGAAGGAGATGAATGGAAATTAATTCTTTGTGGAAATTGATTACACGCCAGGGCCTTGGAACTGCTGTCGTTGGTAACTCGAGAAATCGGAAATGTGTATTTTGGAGAGAAGCAATTGACACTCAGGCTGCGGAGATTTCCTGTATTTGCCAAGACATCCAAACATAGGTGTCCTGCAAGCCACTGAAGCTCTGGGACTGGTGGGAAACCAGGCTGCCCGAGCTGGGGGAAAGAAGACCCTCAGAGTGGGGCATCGGCTTGGTCATAGCAGTAGAGGATGCTAGTGAGTGGGACTGAGAGTCTGAACTGGAAGACTGAGCTGTATTGCCATTCCTGTGACATTGTCAGGTACTGAACCTGAAGTTGGCAAAGCAAGTTGGGATTGGAGATTTGACGAAGAATGGAATTTGCTAAACACATAAATTGCTGGGCTTTGAAACAAGTTAAATTTTACTCTCCACCGAGACCCTTAGGCTAGTAGTCCTGGTGTCCCTTCATAGGTGTGTGTGGGGGGTGGGGTGGGGGTGGGGGTTGGGGTGGGGAAGCAACAAGATGGGGGAGCAGCAAGGTGACAAGGAGCAAGGAGGAAATTTGGGGCCCAGGGATACTGCCTTTCCCAGGGCCAGGTCTGTCCTAACCTGTGCCATTACCAGTTCCCGAGGAACGTGCAGTGGGAAGCTAGCTGGTGCCGGTTTTTTCCTGAGCTCTGAATTCTGCTTTCTTGTTGCAAGGATGACTTAGGGTGATTTGCTGAACAAATTCCCCAAGCCTCAACTTGCAACATCTGAGGGCTGGCGAGTTTGAAGGATGATTGCAAAAAGTTGCAGAATGGAGTGGAGAATAGAATAGCAGTTCCTTAGCCTCTGTATTTCTCTGAAATGCAAGATCAGTGAACTAGCAGGGGAAGCTGACTTGGGTGGGCAGAGGCGTCCATTGGATATTTTTTCTTTATAGGTAATATATAGGTATAGGTCAAAAAAATTTCACAGAGCAGTGGTTGAGCTAATTTACTCTTTAAGAATAGGGTGTTTTGACTGTGACCTACATTAAGAAATAAAAATTACGTCATGACCTAGGTACACTAAATCATGTATGTAAGGATCTTAATTTAAGTTCACAAAGCACTACCTTCTTTTGCGTGGTGCAATCTCCTTTGGTACTTTTATTCTTTTATTTTTCATTTAAAAATGCTTTTTGTCTCCCACTAAGGTGACTTAACTGCACTGTAGTGGATGTAACCCATGGTTTGAAAACCGGTTAAAGAGAGTTTTCCAATCTAGTAAGTATTTATTAAGCTGCTCAGGTGCAGGGCTCCCCTTACTGGTGCCGTAAGTGGAAGCAAGCATGAGGAAGAGATTGAACATTTACAGGCTAGTTGGAGAGATAAGATATACCTGTGATTAAGAAGCAAGGCAAGATGATTAAATGCCAGAGTGAAAAGTAAGTACCTGTAGGGTTCATAGGAGGGGGCGAGCATCTTGTGCTGGAGTGGCTTGGGAAAACTTTTGGGAATAGTGAAGGGAGTCTGGGATGAACTCTTTGGGGTGTCTTATGGTGCCACATAGGTAGGAGGGTGTGTAACACAGACAGAAGCTTGGAGTTAGGATGTGCACAGTATATGTAAGAGTGAATCAAAGGGTTCTTGTTAGAGAGTGGGGGGAAACCAGTCTAGAAAGGTGGGTTACGATCAAAGTTAGGGGTTGTAAGCCAGCCTACAGAAGTGTTATAATTTTCAGTACACAAAGGTTTAAAAAAATTGGGAACAACCCAGAAAACCTCCAGGTTTGGGACTTTATAAAGAAGCAGATCAGGCAGTGAGCAGTGGCTGCCTCCTGTGCACGGGAGATGGGCCCTGTGGTCCCCAGTTGTCACTGTCCCCAGACTCCCTGTCACATCGTGTGGCCGCTTGACACTCCCTGTTTAGTCTTGCAGGACTTTGGGTTTGCGACCTGATCTTTCAAGAGGCTTAAATGCCAACCTGGGGGAATTTGGGATGGCTGTGCAGGCTCCGGGTGGCCACTGGCGGATTTGGGTGGGAGTCTGACATGATGGAATCTGAGAGATTTGTGTGCAAGTGATTTGTTTTAGGCAAGTCAACAGTACTTTCTGAGTTGCTGCTGGCTAAGACTTTGGAATCTTTTTCTGATGATTGGAATGGTGCTAATTAGGGAAGGCTTTGGGCTGTATTCTCTTATTGTGAGGCCCGTTTCTAGTGACCCCAAGATCTCTCAGACACTCCCATTGTCTGCTTCTGGCTGGCATGATTAGATGGTGGCTCCTGGTATGTATGTTCTGAGAATGCTGTTGGGGTAATAATTTGGTGTGATGTGAGTCATGATTGTCAAATGCCATATGACATTAGATTAGATCTTTGGTCATGTGATTCAGTAATAAAGGAACAGCAAAGAGAGGGGCTGTTTCACTTCTTATTTCCTTACTCCTAGGATTACCCCAGGGGGTAGGCCTCTAGGATCCAGAGATTCATAAGCCAGTATTCAAAATGACCACAGAATTATTGGCTCAAACTCAGGTGTTTGTGCAAAACGACTCCTGAAAACTAGGCTTATTTTGGGACGAGCTGAAGTGAGTAAATTCAGGTCTCTGTGGTCTAGAGACAGTTTGGTTTACCCTGGAAGTCCATAGCCACCAGTGATTCAGAACATTTCCCCAGGTAAGCTACAGGTGAGAGGGACCAAACAGTAGTCACCCTGCTTTATACAGGTTGCACAATCTGATGACTTAAAATTTTGCTGTTGTAACATTAACAGAAGTCAAAACTGAAGTGCTCTTTGCTGAAAAATGTGTATTAAGGACATGGCTTTAGGACATGAGGATAACCAGAAGTCAGCCTAATGGTATCAAACTGAACCCATTTCCTGTCTTACGTGGTGGTTTGGTTACTAGAACAGAGGAATGAGGCAGTAGCTGTGGTGCACTGTGACTTTGGTAAGGTATTTAACAGTTTCTTGAGATATGATGGTCTGTATTAAATAAGTCGTAGAATGTGCTGGTTGGTGTTATTAATTTGACAGTTGTATGCAAAATCTGTTAATTAGTGGCACTGAGTCAGCCTGGAAGGGGGTCTGAAAATGAGTGTCACAGGGTTCTATTCTTGGCCTTGAGCTGTTAACATTTTTTCCAGTGTTGCAGATGGCAATACAAGAAGGTGCGTTTGTCAACTTTGTTGATGGCGCAGAGGTGGGACAGATTGCTTATTTAGTAGATGAATCAAGGTTCACTATCATTCAGAATGAAGGCCCAAATTAAAAAAGAAACGCAGTAAGGGGTAAATGTAAAGTCTGATGTCGTTTTTAAAATTTGAATTGTAATTTATCGAGATGTTCATACGTTCTGGTAAGTTAGTTCTACTTCTAGAGGTACAGCTAAGACCATATCCAAAATGTAGATGATGTTTTATGCACAGAGATTATTCAGAGGTTTTTTTTTTTTTTAAACTGGAGTGAAAAATTAGAAACAGCCTAAATATTCAGTGGTATGAGTGGGCTGGAAGTCATCTATAAGTGATTCTGATGGATATGTCTTTATAATGGAATATTATGAAGCCATTAAAAATAACGTTTAGGAATAGCTGTAAAATAACATGCACAAATGTTTCTGCTAAAAGCTAAGGTGCATCTATAATATGATTTCAAATCTTAAAGAAACAAAGTGTATAGAAAATGGCTGGAAATGGGGCATCTGGGTGGCTCAGTCCATTAAGTGTCTGACTTTGGCTCAGGTCATGATGTCATGGTTTGTGAGTTCGAGCCCCGTGTTAGGCTATGTGCTGACAGCTCGGAGCCTGGCTCCTGCTTCAGATTCCGTGTCTCCCTCTCTCGCTGCCCCTCCCTCCCTCACTCTCTCTCTGTCTCTCAAAAATAAATAAACATAAAAAAAAAAAAGAAAATGGCTGGAAGTAAATATATTAGTAATTCTGATACCAAAATACTAACACTGGATAGATGGATGGAGTTAACGGACTTATTTTTACATTTTACATTTATTATTTATATACTCTATAACATGTATTTATAACATAGTGGGGAGAAAACACTGCTATATATTTTTAAATGTATTTTCTAGAGTAGTTTTGGGCTTACAGCAAAACTGAGAAGGTACAGAGATTTCCCATTTGCCTGGGACGCATGCATAGCCTCCCCCACTATCAGTTTCCCACCAGAGTTGTACAACTGTTGCAATTGATGAACCTACATTGACCCATCTAATCACCCAAAGACCATAGTTTACATTAGGGTTTACTCTTGTACATTCTAGGAGTTTGGACAAATGTATAATGCCATGTATCCACCATTATTACAGTATCATACAGAGAGAGTACTTTTACTGCCCTAAAATCCTCTGTGCTTTGCCTATTTACCCGTCCCTCCCCCCAACCCTTGGCAACCACTTTTACTTTTTCCTGTGGGCAGTTTAGCTTTTTCCAGAATGCTGTATAGTTGGAATCATACAGCATGTAGTCTTTTCAGATTGGCTTATTTGGCTCAGTAATATGCAATTAAACTTTCTCTTTATATTTTGATAGTTTGATAGCTCATTCCTTTTTAGCACTGAAGAGTATTCCATTGTCTGGATGTACCACCGTTTGTTTATCCATTCCTCTACTGAAGGGCATCTTGGTTGCTTCCAAGTTTTAACACTTTTTAGGAATAAAGCTGCTGTAAACATCTGCAGCTGTGTAGGTTTTTGTGTGGACATAGTTTTCAACTCCTGTGGACAAATGCCAAGAGGTGTGATTGCTAGATCGTATGATAAGAGTATGCTTAATTTTGTAAGGGACTGCCAAACTGTTTTCCAAAGTGGCTGTACCATTTTACGTCCCCCCCCCCCCCCCCCAGCAGTGAATGAGAGTTCCTGCTATTCCACATCCTCACCGGCATTCGGTGTGGTCATTGCTCTGGATTTTGGCCATTCTGGTAGGTGTGTAGTGGTGTCTTGTTCTAATTTGCATTTTCCTAGTGACATGCAGACGACATCTCTTCATGTGATTTTTGCCATCTCTGTATCTCCTTGGGTGAGGTGTCTGTTAAGACCTTTGGCCCCCTTTTTAAAATCGAGTTGTTGTTTTCTTACTGTTGAGTTTAAAGAGCTCTTTGTATATTATGGATAATTGTCCTTTATCAGATGTGTCTTTTGCAAATATGTTTTCCCAGTCTATGGTTTGTCTTTTCATTCCCTTGAACACTGATGTTTAAAAACACAAAACATTTTATTGTTCAAGGACAGGATAGGGTAAGGGTAGATGGTTTATTCAGTGACTGATCTTGAGTACCTACCTGCTATGTGTCAAGCAGTGGATTAGGCACTGGAGTCACAAAATAAGACTCAGTCCCTGACCTGACGTTGATGATCTGATTGCAAGGGGGAGATCGTCCTGTGAATAGACAAGCACACTGTAGCCTGGGTGGTACCGTAGGCACACTGAAGAGGGCAAATCATGTGGGGAAAAAAGTTTTGAGATTGCTCTGTTGTTCATGGTTTAATGTGAGCCCTGAGTGGGATGAGGCTTTTAAAAAATTGAATCTAGTTAGTTCATAACTGGATCAGAAATTCATTGTTCCAAGCAAAGGATCTAGTTTTAGCGACCTCTACTGGTCATTTGACATTTGGGCCATGAGGGGGTTTGGGAGGCATGATTTAAGGAAACATGAACAAGAATGACTTTATCCCCAGGAAGGGGTGATGCAGGATCAGGAATGATGGGAGTGAGGACGCTCGTGGGGTGGGTACACAATAGTGCTTTTGAGTATTTTCATGTATTAGCGGGTATAGGAAAGAGTAGATTTACTCATTGTTGCTTTTGGTGTTGGAATATGACCAGTGGATAGTACAGTTGGTTTATCCTTTCTAGCTTCAGATTTCTTATCTGTAGAATGATTATACATTATAGGATTCCTTATCTGTAGAATGATTACACCAGGTTGATGAGCTCTCAGTTTCCTTTTAACCCTAAATACTGGGAGAACAGACATCAGTTCAGTACGAAAAAGGGCTTTTTAGCTGGCAGAACTGTCCAACAATGGAAATGTCTGCCCATGGAATAGTAAGTTTCCCGTTGTCAGAGGTATTCAATTCGGGCTGAATGCTGTTGATAAGAAATGCCGTAGAAGAGAAGGACAGGAATTAGGCTGACCTCCAAAGTCCTTTCTAGCTGTTAGGGTCAGGTTATTAAGTGACTTGTCAAAGCTGAAAGATAATGTGGAGGAGGGGATATACCTTTAGTTGTGTAGTATTTGAGTCAACATCATCATGTAAGCTCTTGTAAAAATTTTTCTTAAAAAAAATGTTTTTAAGTGGGTCCCCACACTTGAGAGACACCTTTGGGGTCATTTTAGAAAGGTTGAGGAGACCCGTTTCCAGGTTGGTTAGGGTTGTGGCCCCAGGGCTACTGAAAATTGAATTTGGTCTTTACGAAAAGCAAGAAGGTGGTGGTGGGGTGGAAGTGGCAAGTACTAATAAAAGAGATTAACATGTAGAAGACCAATGTGTTTATTGGCCAGTTTTATTCAGTAATAATGAATGAATCAAGATGGGGTCCCTTAATTGAACACTGGGTTCTCTGCTTGGCTTTGGAAGGACCAGGGAGTGCCGTTGACCATCTCCTTCCTAGTTCATTTCCCACATTGCACACATATCACCAGGTATCGCACGTTAAACACCATCCTGACATCAGGGATAACACTGAGCCTCGTGATGGCTTTGTAGGTTTAGGGACAAAGAGAATGAGGGATGGATAAATTTAAAGAAACTTTGGAGTGGGATTTTCCAGGAATGTACATAATTAGTTTATATCAGACAATAAGTTTGTGGTTTGAGTTAAAAATGTTTACTTTTTCATTTTTATATATAGCTTACACGTAGAAAATTTGATTTAATTTTGTCTAAATTTTACTTAAATATATGGTTTGTTTAGAATCCACTCTGATTATTTAAAGTTTTTAGATTTTCTTCCTGCTACTTTTGGATTACTTTTTTGTTGTTGTTGGGGGCACTGTTAGGGCTAAATCCCATAGCAGAAGTTTCTTGGCTCTGCAGAGAGAATGGAGGTTTATCTCATCTTTGGAGAATATCATGAGATGGTTTCTGTCTCCATTGTCCATCTTCACATTTTGGCACTTGAAAAATCAGTATTTGGCAAGAAGGTGCTCTTTTTGCACAGAGTAAAAGAATTTGGGGGTACACAAAATAGGGAACGACAACTTTAGCTGCGTGTAAGAAACATAGGCAGAACTTGGCCATTTAGAACTGTGGTTGGAAATGCTTGTGTACTTAAAGTGCTCGGGTGTCCTCTATCTCAGTATCATTTGGGGCTCACAGTGTGCGGCACATCAGCTGTGCTTGTTGAATTGCTGTGAACTGGTTCCTTGGGCCACATACAGGAGGCATGGAAACCACTCAGAGTATCATATGCTTTTTTTTTTTTTTTTTAAAGCAAAGTATGATAAGAGATAACCGCTCACAGCCTTTTTTGTCCTCTGAGTATTGGGAAGCCATAAAACTCTTTTAGTAAAAACAACCACATTCAGTGGCTGTTTTTTTTTTTTCTTTTCCCAAAGTGCTGGTGGAATGAAAAACTCCCTCTCCTCTTTCTATTTTTCTTCTGCTGCAAATGAATTGCTCTTGGTGTGCCGTTCTTAAATTCATGTGTCCTCTATCCATTTTAATCTTGTTATCTATTTTTATGGTGACTGTCGCCATGGTACTCGAGCTCTTTACATAGCACAACAGAGATTTCAGATGTCTGATAGGACAGCTCAAAGTTCTGCTGCAGCTAGCAGAGAAACAGTGTTTGAGTAGCTTTTTTTTTTTTTTAATTGAGGTATAATTTGCATACAGTGGAATGCTTAGATCTTAAGTGTGCTGTTCAATCAGTTTTGACAAATGCATTTTGAGATAAGACATTTCCATCACCTCAGACATGTTCCTTATGACCATTACCAGATTATCCTCCCCTGTAACCAGAAGTATTTCAGCTCTGATTTCTGTCACCCTGGGTTAGTTTTGCCTTAGTAGGTTCTTAATTTTAAAATGTGTTTCTAGTAGTGCTTTGAAGAGGTGTAGGAGTATTCTATATGGCTAGGTGGCCCTGGTAAGTAAATAATTTTTGGCACTTGTGTGCTGGGGCATTCAGATTCTTTCTCATTAGTCCACGGCATCCAGATTAATGTCAGAAATTCTGATTCCCAGGTAGAAGAGTCTGAGGCACAGCCAGCCCAGTGTGGGATATGTGTGGTTGGGCAAGGGTGTTTAGTTGGTTGTGTTTGGGAGAGCTAGAACGCTCAGCCAGAAGAACTGGAATTGCTCCTAGGACATCCCCTTGGATTATCCAGAAAGCCCCCTGACATACTTTCTATCTTTTGCCTCTTCCTTGAGCTAGCATATAAATTTAAGAATTCACAGAGTTAGAGCGTTGGGCTTGTAATATTGTAACAAGATTGGTGTTACAAAACCCACTCTCTGCACTGCTGAGTGCTCAGCCTCCTGGAAAGCATGTGTCAGATTCAGATAGAAATTGCCCCCAACACATTATGAAATGTATTGAACAGGGTCAGTTTCTTTCTTTTTAAAAAACTTAAATGGCTAAATGAAACTTTCATTACAAAAGTAGTACATGAATACATTCTCTGTAGGAAAAAAAACAATGCAAACCTTCCACAGGAAACAAAATCTTCCTTGACAGCCACTCCTAATCCCAGTCCTTCTCCAGAGGTTAACCACTGTTAGGAGTTCGTTGGTGTCCAGATGCTTTACATACTTGGGTTTATACCTATAGAACTTAAAACAAGTTAAGTGTATTTAACTGGCACTAGGAGCACTGTGCTGTGCTCCCTGTCTTCCACAACAGAACATCTTGGTGATTGCTTCCTGTCCGTATGTATATCTAGGACTTCTTGATTTTGTCCAACTCCTGCATGGCCTTCCTAAGAACCTTCCTAAGCAATGGACATTTAAATTATTTCTAAATCTACTGTTACAAAACCTGTTACAATAAACTCAGCTGCACATGCCTCTTTGCAACACAGGTGAGTATTTCTCTGGGGTAGGGAAAGAGCAATTGCTGAGTAATGGGGCACTCCAATTTGAAATCTTAAGGAAGATACATTATAAGGCTAGTTCTTAGCTTAGACTTAATGTAGGCCTGGGCATACTTGAAGCATGCTCACATACAAAGTAAAGTCTTCCCTCCCTCCCTCCCTCCCTCCCTCCCTCCCTCCCTCCCTCCCTCCCTTTCCTTCCTTCTTTCCTTCCTTCCTTCCTTCCTTCCTTCCTTCCTTCCTTCCTTCCCTCCCCGCTTCCTTCCTTCCTTCCTTCCCTCTCCCTCCCTTCTTTCCTTCCTTCCTTCCTTCCTTCCTTCCTTCCTTCCTTCCTTCCTTCCTTCCCTCCCCGCTTCCTTCCTTCCTTCCTTCCCTCTTCCTTCCTTCCTTCCTTCCTTCCTTCCTTCCTTCCTTCCTTCCTTCCTTCCCCCCTTCCCCTCCCTCCCCTCCCTCCCTCTCTTTCTTGTTGACACACAATGTTATATTAGTTTCATGTATTCAACACAGTGATTCAACAATTCTATACCACACGTGTAGCTACCATCTGTCACCATGCAACTCTATTACGATACCACTGACTGTATTCCCTATGCTGTGCCTTTCATCCCCATGACTTAACTCATTCCATGACTGGAAGCCTGTACCTCTCACTCCCCTTCACCCATTTTGGCTGTCCTCCCACCCCTGTCCCCTCTGGCAGCCATCAGTTCTCTGTACTTATGAGCCTGATTCTGCTTTTTTATTTGCTTTGTTTTTTAGATTTCACATGAGTGAAATCATATGGCCATTTGTCTTTCTCTGACTTATTTCACATAGCATAATACCCTCTAGGTCCATCCATGTTGTTGCAGATGTCAAGACTTCTTGTTTTTATGGCTGAGTAATATTCCATTGTGTATATACCCTGCATCTTATTTATCCATCCATGGACACTGGGTTGCTTCCATATCTTGGCTATTGTAAATAATCCTTCAGTAAACATAAGGGTGCATATATCTTTTCAAAATTAGTATTTTTATTTTCTTTGGGTAAATACCCAGTAGTGGAATCATATGGTATTTCTATTTTTAATTTTTTGCGGAAACTCCATGCTGTTTTCACACTGGCTGCACCAATTTGCATTCCCACCAGCAGTATATGAGAGTTCCTTTTTCATTACATCCTCACCAATACTTGTGATTTCTTTTTTTTAATATTAAAATTCTTAAAATTTCTTTTTGATTTTAGGCATTCTGACAGGTGTAAGGTGATATCGCACTGTGCTTTTGATTTGCATCTCCCTGATAATTAGTGATGTTCAGCATCTTTTCATGTGTCTCTTGGCCATCTGTATGTCTTCTTAGAAAAGTGTCTATTCAGTTTCTCTGCCCATTTTTAATTGGATTTTTTTTTTTTTTTTGGTGTTGAGTTGTATAGTTTCTTCCTATATTTTGGATGCTAACCCCTTATTGGATATACTATTTGCAGATATCTTCTCCCATTCACTAGAGTTGCCCTTTTATTTTGTTGCTGGTTTCCTTTATTGTGCAAAAATTTATTTTTATGTAGCCCCAATAGTTTATTTTTGTTTTGTTTCTCTTGCCTCGGGAGGCAAGCCTTGAAAAATGTTGCTAAGGTTTCCAGTGTCAAAGAAATTACTGCCTATGTTCTCTTGTAGGATTTTCATGGTTTCAGGTCTCACATTTAGCTCTTTGATCCATTTTCGGTTTCTTTTTGGGTATCGTGTAAACAAGTGGTCATTCTTTTGCATGTAGCTGTTCCATTTTCCCAGCACCATTTATTGAAGACACTGTCTTTTCTCCATTGTATATTCTTGCCTCCCTTGTCATAGATTAGTTGACCATATAAGCATGGGTTTATTTCTGGATCTATTCTGTTCTTTTGATCCATGTGTCTGTTTTTGGGCCAGTACCATACTTTTTTGTTTACTACAGCTTTGTAGCATATCTTGAAGTCTGGCATTATGATACGTCCAACTTTGTTCTTCTTTCTCAAGGTTGGTTTGGCTATTCAGGGTCTTTTGTGGTTCCTTACAAATTTAAGTATTACTTGTTTTAGTTCTGTGAAAATTTCTGTTGATATTTTTGGTTTGCATAAAATCTGTAGATTGCTTTGGGTAGTATGGGCATTTTAATAATATTAATTCTTCCAATCCATGAGCATGTGTCATCTTCAATTTCTTTCATTGATGTTTTATAGTTTTCAGTGGTATACATAGATATTTTATTCTTTTTGGTGTGGTTGTAAATGGAATTGTTTCCCTAATTTTTCTCTCTGCTATTTCATTATTAGTGTGTAGAAATACAACTGATTTGTACGTATTAATTTTGTGTCCTGCAACTATATTGAATTTATTTATAACTTCTAATAGTTTTTTGGTGGGGCTTTAACTGTTTTCTATGTATAGTATTATATCATCTGCAGATAGTGACCTTTTAACTTCTTCTTTACCAATTTGGATGCCTTTTTTCCCCCTCTCATGTCTGATTGCTCTGGCAATTGTTTTCTAAGACTAGGGCAGGATTTAGGTTGTGCTAGATGTATGCCCCCCATGAGTCAGGGCTGCTTGGCTAGAAGGGTTGGTGTTGCAAGAACCCCTTTGAGCCTCATGGTTCGTTCTGTTTGGTCTCCCCAAGGACTTTGGTCTGCATGTTGGTTGTGGTTATGTGGAGAAGAATCACAGGATGGATAAGCAGCACACTGAGGATTCTGGATGATAAATTTTAAATCCAGTTAATTTCCTAACAGGAGACCTTCAATGCATCTGTAATTCTTTTCCATGACATCTTTAGAATACAAAGTGTAGCTTAAATGCTCAAGCCAAGGGCGAGGCACATTTGGAAGCATTTTAGTGTTCTTAAAAAAAAATCTAGAACACTGTCATGTTACTTTTATTAACAGTTTCATTTTATTTGGAGAAGGATGATGTGTGTCTCTCTGTATTCACACTTCTTGCCATCGTCTCTGGATTTCTGAGAACTCTAGAAATGATGAAAATTCATCATGTCAAGCCAAGTCCTTGCCTTTAGGAGCCACTGTGGCAAAGGAGGACTTGGCTGTGTCCCTCTTGAAGGCACATGCTGGTGCTGCTGGTCACCTATTTGCTGGTGAGAGGTGGAACCCTTTTGCAGCCTGAATTATTTCACATGTATTTGCCTTCAGATCCCTTGTGCAGATACTAATGAAAACAGTTCTGGTTCTGACCCCAGGGGAACCCCACTGTTGCATTAAAACTATTGTCCAAACCCAGTAATGCATTTATATTGTATTTATATTGCCTTCTTTTGGGGGGGTATTGAGGCATCTCCTTCTCCCGTCTCCCTGGAGTGTTAACAGGCATTCCCTCCTCGGTCATTTAGGATTTGGGGACAAAGTTGGCATCCACCTTATCTCTCCCGTTTGATAGATTCTCTCGAGGCCCTCCTGGCCTTGATCTTTCTGGCTTTCTTAGCATGCCCTCCCCATCACACCACACAGCCTATGTTTTACAGTATCTCTTTCTTGTTGGGCAGCAACCAGTGTCCCCAGTGTGGATGAATCTCTAAATTTATGGCGTGGGGGGTAGGTGGGCGGTGTGTTTCTTTTTGTTTTTAGTACTCTTGTAGTGGTGCTGGTGCTGGACAAACAGTTGGTTTGTTCGTCTTTTGACTTTTGTGATCACAGTAGTATGACAGTCTGATCTGTAGAGACATACAGGTCTTTTTATGGCGTTCTGACTGTTGCCCCGGAGCTTTACATGGTTATACTGTTTTTTCCTTAAATGTACTACATTGCCTTTATCATTGTTAAAATTTACTGGCTGCTTTCTGCCCTATTTGTTCAAAATTTCCCCTGTGATCTTCCCATAAGTTTGGCTCATCACTACCCGGAGTTTGGTGCCTTATTTCTGTTATTATTATTATTATTATTTATTTATTTATTTTGGCTATCACTTACCTGCAAGGAAGGGACAAGGTTTAGTACTTGAAGTGCATTTTTTCATTTTTTTTTCCTAGGCTTCTCTGTCAGACTGAGGGAATCAGAATCTCTAGGAAGAGGAGTGTGGAGACTCTTTAAAAATTTTTTTTTTTCAACGTTTTTAATTTATTTTTGGGACAGAGAGAGACAGAGCATGAATGGGGGAGGGGCAGAGAGAGAGGGAAACACAGAGTCGGAAACAGGCTCCAGGCTCCGAGCCATCAGCCCAGACCCTGACGCGGGGCTCGAACTCACGGACCGCGAGATCGTGACCTGGCTGAAGTCGGACGCTTAACCGACTGCGCCACCCAGGCGCCCCATGAGACTCTTAAAAACCAAGACACTTTGGAAAAAAGCTGCATTGCTTCCTCAAAGCTCCAAATTATCCTTTGAGTAGGAGCCAATGTTTTCCTCATTTTACAGGTGAGGAAACTGAGGCAGAGAGGTGAGGTAATCTGCCTGAGGTCACATAACTGGGAAGTTAGAGTTCATTTGCAACCCAGTCTCACTGTGCATTCTCTCTGGGGTATTTATAAAAGTGTTAAATAAGAATAATTGTAGTCCTAATCCTGGGTAAGCCCCACACTTGATACTTTGCTATCATAATGCCCATTTCATTTCCTCTTCCAGGCCCAAACCACCAATACCACATTAACCTCTCAGTGACTCAAAGTTTTTACTAACAAGGGGCCTTTTAAGAGGCTATTTAGTCTAGCCTCTTACTCTTCCTGATGCATAGTTTTCTTGCATAAGATAGTAGACAGAGCATAGCTTTTGGAGTCAGACATATCTGATCTGATCACATGTCTGTTCTGTCACTGTCTAGCTGTGTGGCTTTGGGCATATTACTTAACCTCTCTGAGTTTCAGCATCTCATCTGTAAAAAGGAAAAGCTGATGGTACTTGTCTCATGAGATTATCGTGAGGAATGAAATGTGATACCGTATATGAAATGCTCAGCAAGTGACTGGCATATAAGTCTTTGGCAGATAATAGCTATTGGAACATTCCTGAAAGAACATCAGTCTTTGAAAGGCTGTTTATTCCATAGAAGATCCCTATTTTTCTTTTGCCAGTTTATTCTCTAACAGTTCTAGCAAAGTGGTTAGATGTGATTTTGTGTGTGTATGTGTGTGTGTGTGTGTGTGTGTGCGCGCGCACATGGCAGTGCCTTTTCCCTCAAAAGGTCCTAGTCCTCTGAACTAAGTATAGTCTACCTGCTAGCCTGATACAGGGCTGAGATTCCATGTGGCGGTGGCCTCCTTGACTGTCCTTGGGGCAGGCAGGAGCTCACCAGTGCCGCGTAACCATGGCCTGTGTATCTTGGCCTACTGAGCACTGATTTCATCCTTCACTTGTCTCAAAACTCAGGAGCGTGAGCCATCTGGTCTCTGTGATTGATCCACATTTGTTTTGGCATTTTGGCTTAGAACATCCTCTCCAGTGAGCGCTCTCTGACCAATGCCATTAGCCTATCCATTTTAGGAGAAACATTCAAGAGTGGACACCCTGATATCCTGAGCCAAGACGGGGGTGACTGACCACTAATTCATCCAGTGTCTCCATCTCTGTTTTGTATTTGAACTCATCGTCAGCCCCACAGTTATGGGGGCATGAAGACGCCTTAAACAGCCTTCTTCAGAGAAAGGTACTTCCTTAGTGGTCATGCTTTGGGTAAGCACCTTGTCCACTGTGTTCATTTTTCACTGTGTATTTAAACAGTCTTCCTTTATGATGTCTGTAGTCTTTTCACTTAGGCCGACTTTCTATTTTCTGGGGAAACGTGTCTGTCTCCCTCACTCTCCAAGCACCCAGCAGATTTTTTTTTTTAATAGATTTATAACATACTTTATTTCAATTAACTTATGTCAAACACTTAAAATTTTAACATGCACATCCATCTAACTTTAGGAGCTTAATGCTAAGAACTATCTTCTTCTCAGGTTTCAGTGTCAGAGTGCTGGGTGTTCTTTGCCTTTTCCTGAAAGAAGCCCATTCTGATTCATTCATCTAATTATACAGCGCAAATATATGAATGTAGCTCCGGAGCATATTAAGTGCTTTTATAAACAAGTGCTGGATGTGTGATCCAGGTGGGAGCTCATAGTTCTTTAAAGGCAGGGTCTGAAGCTTAGGCTTCTTAATTATTCTGTTCAGTTCATTGGTAAGAGCCTGGCACATGTGTTGAATATCAGCAGGTTTTTAAAAACGCTGTTCTGGGGTGCTTCTTTCCCTGGGTTTCTGGTAAGTTGGTGCTGAATTGTTTCCCATATGGGTCTGCACCGGTGTGGGCCTGATCCGGATCTGGGACAGCTGGAATCTCAGACTGAAGTGTCTGCAGGAGGCAGGCCCTGGAGGTTGTTCAGAGAGGCCGGTCAAGTTACGCCTCAGGGAGCTTTGGCAGCAGGCCTTGAACCACCCTGGGCAGGGCACCAAGAGTGAGATTTTGGCTTGGGGGAGGAGAGCAGGATTGGGACCTGTGTGCAGAGAGTGAAGTGAGTAGGGGCCAGGTCATGTGGGAGACGGGCAGTGGCCTGGGGCTCTGGCTTTCAACTGCAGGGGCAAAGCTGTCTGGCTTGGTGTTGAACTCTAAGCCCTGATCCCTGGGGTTGATTCATTGTGGCCAGCAGGCCTCCAAATGGAATATGCTGGACTCCCCTATCTTGCCGAAATCAGTTTTGTTGTGATTTCAGTTAATCAGTGGCTTACCTGCAGTCTACTTCTTGGTTTCCCTTAGAGCCAGTCGTTGTATTACTGGTTCTGGTTGAATATCCTTTGCTAATCGCAGTTCCCAGATGCCAGCTTGACAGTGGCTGCTGAGCATTCAGAGTGGCCCGTTGTGGTACGTAGCTATCTAGCACTGGTCTGGAGTAAGGGGACGGGGAAGGAAACACGTCTGTCGAGTTCCTTCCTGGTGCTGGGAACTTTTCTCAGTTTTCACAGGTGAGGCCGGAAATTGAGGTTCCAAGATGGTGACTGAGTGTCACAAGTCACACAGGTGGAGGTAGACCTGTTCGCATCCCTATCTACCAGCTGTTCTTTCCCTAGAGAAGTGCCCCCTGCAGGGAGTGTGCCTTGGCTCAGCTTCTCCTGCACAGGCTGGGTGTTCATTTTGATGAGCCAGGTTCAGCCCCTCAGCAGTGTCTAGCCTTTTTTCCTCTCTGAGCCATGGCATTCCTGGGGGATTGGAAGCATTCCCGTTGGTATTGGAGGAATGCTTCCCTCTCAGAGCATAGCAGAGTCTCCCAGGGGAAGGTGATAGAGTGATAGGGTGAGGAGCTGCCCCCCATCTGGAAACAGAAAACACACATAGTTAATTGGGGAGTGGGAATAAAGGGAAAAGTTAGATTAAAAGTTGATTTGTAGTAGCTTGCCACCTCCCTTCTCGCCAGACAGGTCTGTAGCCATTGGCTAGTCAGCCATTTTGGTCTTAGAACAAATTCTGGTGTCCAGCTCCTATTTCAGGATTTAAATGCTTTCACCCACTAGAATATTCTGCCAGGCCAACATCACGTTTCTTGTGATTTATAGTTTCCGAGATTATAGCTTCCCATTAGCTTGCCTTTTAGACTGGTGCCTCCCAGATGAATCTTGGATTCCTGAGAGATATTGGGGGCACCTTGATCCCTTTACCTGTTTATCTTTCCTGGTTAGGTGTCTCTGAGTTGACCTGTCTTGTCTGCATGTGCATGGTTTCTTATGTTTAATTTTGGGGCTCACTCTGCTGGCCCGCCCCCAGACAAGATGGCACCTTTCTTGGGCACCCGAAGCCCCTTTGTGCTCTGATCATTCGCCACAGGACAGGGCTGCTGCCTTTTTATTACCTGTTGATTCCAGCCAGGCAAGGCAGCGGGTGGCTCACACCCTCCTTACAAGCCCCACTATCTGTTTACTTAGCATTGTGGACAAATGCGATTATTATTTTCTCCAGTTTTATTGAGAAATAATTGACCTGTATCACTGCAGGAGTTGAAAGCATACAGCATGATGGTTTGATTTACATATTTTGTGAAATGATGATCGCAACAGATTCAACTAATACCTGTCATCTCATATAGATACAATAAAAAGGAAAGAAGAAAGGGAGGAAAGTGTTCCTCAGGATTTACTGTCTTAACATCTTGTCTATAGATCACACAGCAGTGTTGGCTCTAGTCATCATGTTGGGACATCACTTACTTATCACTGGAAGTTGGTGTCTTCTGGCCACCTTCCTCTGATTCCCCCCTTCGCCATCTGCCTGCCTTTGGTAACTACAAGTCTGATTTCTTTTTCTATGAGTTTCTGTTTGCTTGTTTGCGATGTTGTTGTAAATGGTAGGATTTACTCGTTTTTCATGGCTGAGTAACATTCCATAGTGTATGTATACATATTCTTTATTCATCCATTGATGGACACTTAGGTTGTTTCCATTTCTTAGCTATTGTAAATAATGCTGCTGTGAATGAAGGGGTGCAGAGATATCTGACTTAAGGTTTTCTGTACCTTTGGGTAAATTCCTAGAAGTGGAATTACTAGTATGGTAGTGCTGGTTTTAATTTTTGAGAACCCTCCACACTGTTTTCCACAGCAGCTGCACCAGTTTGCATTCCCTCCGACAATGCACGAGCGCTCCCTTTTCTCCACATCCTCACCAGCACTTGTTGTCTTTTGTCTTTTTGATGATGGCTGTTCTGACAGGTGTGAGGTGTTATCTCATTGTGGTTTTACTTTGCATTTCCCTGATGATGAGTGATGTTGAGCATCCTTTCACGCACCCATTGGCCTTCTATATATCTTCTTTGGAGAAATGTCTGTTCAGGTCTTTTGCTCACTTTTAATTGGGTTATTTGTAGGTTTTGTTGTTGTTTGTTTCTTGCTGTTGAGTTGGATGAGTTCTTTATATGTTTTGGATATTAATCCCTTATCAGATATATGGTTTGCAAGTATTTTTTCCCCCATTCTGTAGGTTGTCTTTAGGGAATGTGATGATTCATTCAAATGACTGTTGAATCCAAAATAGTTTTTTCTACTTTAACGACTTACATGGAAAAAAAAAAAAAAATAGAGAATGAATTTCTCTGCCTTTTTTTTTTTTTTGTCTCAGGATTGGCACCTTGAGCGTCATTACTGCACAGGCTTCCCTTTTGGCATGTGCACTACTCAGGGCCATATGCTAATGGGCTCTGGATTGGTAGGCTTTTTAAATTCTCACCTCCATGTTTTATTCTTTTTTTCTAAATTCTTTTTAATGTTTATTTGTATTTGAGAGAGAGAGAGAGAGGGAGAGAGAGACAGTGCATGAGTGGGGGAGGGGCAGAGAGAGAGGGAGACCCAGAATCTGAAGCAGGCTCCAGGCTCTGAGCTGTCAGCACAGAACCCGATGTGGTGCTTGAACTCACCAGCTGTGAGATCATGACCTGAGCCAAAGTCAGATGCTTAATCGACTGAGCCAACCAGGTGCCCCTCACCTCCATGTTTTATATTTTTGGGGGTGGTTCTTTTGTTGCCAGCTTGAGCTTTGCATTACTATGAAAAGTAATAGGTCCCTTCTATTAGATCCCTTCTTCTGATAGATCCCTCTTCCCAGTGAAACTCACACTTTCTTTCTCATAGTCCTATGAAGATCAGATAAGGCCATGGGGAAGGCATCAGGGCTGGGAACTCCAGAGCCCTCCAACCTGAGCCCCTGTCCTGCTGCTGGGTCTCCACTTGTACAGAAGACAGAACTAGATCAGAGAGGATCCAAGAAAGCTGCAAACACCACAGCTTGCTAGCTTGGGCAAATAAATGACCTTGAGGAGCCTCAGTTTTCTGAGCTGTAAAATGGAGATTATATTGTCCTTCCATATTTTTTTGAGTTGGTGGGAGGTCAGGAAGAAAAGGAAGACCCCAAATGTGTGCATTAAAGTGAGTGTAAACCCAAGTGTCATTCGAACAGTCCTTGGTGGTTTGAGTTAATGAGCAGATCTCTTACATGCCTACTCTAAAAACTGCTAGAGAGAACTGTTAGTTCTCTGTGGCTCGTTCTCCAGGACATAGTCAGCTCCTGGTTCCCTCCCTCCCACTGGGCTCTGGGTAAAATGCCGAGTCAGCAATCACTCATCTCCCCGCCTCCTTCTGGAACGCTCATAGTTTTAGCCCAGTTGAGATCAGGTTTAACCACAGTGCATGCACGCACACACACGTACATATGTCCTTATGTGCTCTCCCTTCCCCCCATGCATGTACAAAAACAGTGCTGCATAAACTGTCTCCCTCACACAGCACATTTGCAAGCATGTTTTTCTTTAATGCCTGCTACTTTATATAAATTCTCTGCCTGTTTTCAATAGAACACTAAAACTCTATCTTTGCTTTTGATAACCTGCCTTCATTTTAGGGCAAGCCGCAGGTATTCTTTCTTATGACGTTACTTTTGAACCTGGGACTCTCCTCACCCACAGGAGTATCATCCATTTAAAAATCCTAAATCTGATGGGCTAAACGAGATTTGGTCTGTGTCCTCAAAGGGCTTACAGTCTAAGGGAGTTGCAGCCCTACTGGCAGCGGTAGAAATAGATCCCTGAGCCTGACCATGTGCCAAGCACTGGCCTGAGAAGTGTCTCGTGTAACACAGAGTAGTGTATGCAGGCCAGAGCAGCGGAACAAAGGGCATCACAGCAGCGGTTTTGAAAGCGACCCGGGGAGCTAGGTGTGAAGGAAGGGGAAGTGCTTGTTCCTGGGCAGAACTGTGAAAACAGCTTTCCTTCCCTGCTGGCAGTGCAAACAGAATGGTCCCTTTTACTTGATTGAATGATCGCTGTGCAGTCAGACTAACAAAAGTGTTTGTTGATGAGGGTCCTTTATTATTTGCTGGAGAAAATTCAGTGTAACTAGATCAGATGACCTATTTCTATGGCCCATCTGCTGGAATATGAAAATAGCAGTGCTATTTGGGACCCTTATTTTTTCCTTCCATTATTCTATTACATGTATTACAATAATGGGAAAGCTCGGTACTCACAGGGGGATGCTGTGGAGAGGATGGGGGATAGGCAGCCTTTAAGGTGCCTGTCAATCCTGATAGTCTATAATTTTAATTTTACTGGTAGTCTAACCCATCATATACCGATGTGGTGTAATCTAGCTTTCTGAAACCATCAGAAAAAGAAGATGATTAGAATGCCCGGAGAGTCCAAATGGTCATTTTTCAAACAGCTGATTTAGAAATGTTGGTACGGAATCAATCACTAATGTGCCCAGTGCTGTATATCTTAAAGCTTGTATTGTGAAAATCTAAAATGCACACCACATATTTTGAAATGCTATAATAGGGCCTGATAAATAACTTGAGAGGTCTGAAAGTTTTAGCTTAGGCCCTTAGCCACTCTTGGAGGGGTTTCTTTCAAAAGCCAGGCTGGGCAGAGTCCTCTGGGAAGAAAGGTTGAGGTATGACCAGTGAAGGCAGTATTTTGTTTGTTAGTTTTTTACTTTTTCTGGAGAAGGCACTCCAGGAAAAAAAACAAAGCTTTAGAACCACCAGTGGTAATAACAGAGTATGACAGCTGGTTTCTGCCAGGGTTCAAATGGTGATCTGAAAACTATGAAGACCACAGACATGTTTGCATATTGTCATAAATATGCTGTAAATGCACATGGCATCTCTTGACAGAGATCATCCCTGGCTAAGAATTGCTGGAAAATGAATTGTGTGGGAATCCTGTTCTCCAGTGAGTTCTGTTGTAAAATAATAGATATGCTTTGCTACAATATTTTGACCTTTGGATGAGCTTAGAAAATCACTGTGGGGAGTGCCTGGATGGCTCAGTCAGTTAAGAGACCGCCTGGATTTCAGCTCAGGTCACATCTCGCGGTTCATGAGTTCGAGCCCCACATCGGGCTCTGTGCTGACAGTGCAGAGTCCGCTTGAGAGTCTCTGCTCCTCCCCAGCTTGCGCACTCTCTCTCTCTCTCTCTCTAAATAAAGAAACTTAAACTTTTTAGAAGAAAAAAATCACAGTGAAAACAATTTTAAGTTAAAACTTTATAGTTTTAAGAGAAAAAAATAGCTTTCTGATAAAAGATTTAAGACTGATATGCAAAATACTAGCCAAAGAACTGAAAACTCAAGCTGTTATTCTGGGTAGTGGTTACCCAGTGGAGATCATAAAATAGGCAGAAAGCTGAGGTTTAGTAGAGGACCTGAAACTCTTGGCAGAGGGTTGATGTCCCTCACCATGCTCCATAAACTATTCATTAGAGAGGAAGCAAGCACCCAGGATTTAGCAAATGGGAGCCTTATTCCAAATTTCACTCTCCTTAAAACAACAACAACAACAACAACAACAACAAAAAACTCCCAAGAAATCCCATTAGTTGTGTACTGAATCACGTTGCCTTACGACTTGCATCCTGTAAGTGCCATTAGGTGATGTCCTGGCTTGCTGCAGTGTCCTTGGGTGGTAGGAGAGAGCAGCCATCGTGCATGAGTACATGCACACACACGTACGTGTGCTGAGACAGGTGGTTGTCCAGCACCAGTCACATGTCAAATAGCAATTTGCAACTCAGAACCACAGAAAGGGTTTGTTTTCCTACTCTGTCTGTTCCAGTTATTTAACTGATGGCAGATGTCCTCATTAAGGGCTATTAGCACATCAGAATATGTTTGCTGAGCCTGGAAAAGAGTTAACCCCTTTTGGACACTGACCAATATATGAGGGCAGCCAACCCCACCCATTAGTGACAACAGCAGGGTGAGAAGCACAAGGTGACTCAGGATCCTCTTAAAGCTGTCCATAACTGGGTAGGCTGTTTTTTAGAGTGAGTTTATGCTTCAAAGAATTCTACAGATAACTTCATAAAGTGGGATTTGGCTACTTGTTGAAACACTTTTAGCGTTAACCTGAAATAGATGTTTCTTGATCTCTTTTTGTTGCACTAGACCCATATAGTAAATTAAGGCATGGCTCTTTATGTGGACCACCGATAGCTCCCAAGAGAAAATCCATATGGGGAATGACTAGAAGTAGATAGGAGGGAAGAGGGGTTTGAAGGAGGCTATAGTAGACTGAGAGAAGCATGCTAAGGAGGGACGGTAGGATCCTCACTCAAGGTGCAAAGTAGTAGGTGATCCTAGAAAGTCACTCTAGGTCCAGAGTTAACCTGGCTCCTTTACCCACTTGCATCATAGACCCCTGTAGGTACTGCAGTTCATTTCTGAATCCCTGAAGGACTCTGTTGATGATGTTGTCCATAAAGCCATGTCCATAAAATAATGAGTTTACTAATGAGCACAAGAGAGGCATTGATCGCCCCTGGTGATGCTGCCTGCTCTACATTTAGTCTGATTTGTATTCTTCACTTCCAGCTATCAATTCCCAGTATAAACTTAGCGAAAATTTTCCTTAACTTTTGGGATTGTCCCATTATCTCTTTGTGCCCTCTCAGAGGGCAATCAATAAGTGTGTAAAGGTCTTCCTGAACCACTGAATGATTAACAGTGACTTGGACTGTTTGACAAGGTCATGCTAAAGCACTGACCTTTATTTTGTAGGTAGGAGGCCAAGTGGAGAAGAGATTTTCAAGGAAAGAAAATGCACAAAGAAATGGAGAGACTTGCAGGGAGCTATTTTTTTCTATCAAGGTTCATTGACATAGGAAAAAAATACCATGTAGATGAAAAGTGGCTTAATTGACTGTTTTATTTTGAAAGACCCCACACCTACTAGAAACCTCCCTTCCCCTGCCCAGGAGCACTGGCTCCTATTTGTGTAGCCTCAGCAAGCTGACCTCTCTGTGGCTCAGTTTCCTCATCAGAAATAGAAGACTGTTGATCTCAAGTTGTTTTTGAGGATTTAATTAGGTACAATCTGTGAAAGCTAGTGCCAATTAGGTACTTAATAAAGGCAGTTTCCCTTCCTTGTTTCTCTTCTGCTTTTAAAAATTAAGATGTGGGCATACTATAAATAAATCAAATAATAAAATGTATTTCAGTGGATTTGGGCCAGTTAAAGGAGAAAGGCCAGAGAGAATGAAAGCAAATGCTGGGATGAGCATTGGGTGTTGAATGTAAGTGATGAATCACTAAATTCTACTCTTGAAATCATTATTACACTAACTTCGATTTAAATAAAACTGAAAAATTAAAAAAAAAATTAAAAGTAACAACAAAAGCAACGAAACAAGCATCACAACAAAATGAAAGCAAATGCATGTGGGGACAGGCTGGAAGTGGACAGGTTCACCAACTTGACACAAATCCAGCAGGCTTTGGAGGGCTTGGGCGTCACAAACCAAGTAAAAAGTATCCTTTAAATTAAAAAAGAAAAAGGCTTACAAAAACATCGTCAGAGTCTGTTAGCCAAATATTTCAGGCCCCATCTGAAGACTGGAAGCCCAGGAATTTTGGAAATATTATCCTTTCTTCATTTTCAGTGCTAGAAACCTCAGACTTCCTGCTGTGGAAAAGTGGGGGTGGCCACTGTGTTTTTTGGTCAAGAAAAGGTTGGTTTTTTTTCTTTTTTTTTTTTTTCCTGGATGGGTGCTGCCATCTGATGTCTCCAAGTGGCACTGCGGCTTTGCCTCTAGCTCTTAGGAACCCATTGAAATTAAAAAGTCAGAGGTTCTTGTTTCTGGCTGGAGGCTTCAAGGATGAGGGTAGATGACTGAGTTCCTAGAACTGACTTAGCTTGGATATACTTTTTTTTTTTTTTTTGTAGTGGTAAATAATTTACTCCTTACATTTTTCTTCCTTTTTAGTGTTCTAGTAAAGCTTCCCAATAGTGTTATTCAGTAACACTGTGAAGTCACCAGACAGCTAAACAGGAACTCTATAGGATGCTGTGACTCTGACCTTTTCTTATCTGTTCTTTGCTTTCTAGGGAAATCATAGTAGAGATTCCATGCTATCTGGTTCCATCTGATTCCGATACCATGCTATCTGAAGCTTGGAGTAAAATACTTGTAAAAATGAGCCAGTTACTTTTTCTCGGTGTCTGCAACTTTATCGTTATCTTTTAAACTTATTTTTCCCATTTGTGTTACTGTAGAGATGTTTGCTTAGCATAATTTGCTGGAATATGGTTGGAAAGAGGCCAGGATTAGGAGATGTGGAGATAGCATGGGACCCAAACAAAGCCCCGAGACACTTTGGGACAAAGTAGGGAAAGTTTATGGAACTGTTCAAAATAAGTTTGAATTCATAGCTGTGATGATGGTTTTCTTCTGGTGTGAGTGTGGCCAGGGGAGGGGGAGTGGAAGGGAGGAGAAATGTGGCTGGAATAGTCTCTTGAAATGCCAAACTTAAGAGACTGCAGTAGAGTTAGCCTGGTGGGGAATGAATTATCATTGGTATAGAGGTCTATGAACATCCTTGTATTTTATACCTCCTACAGCACTGGGGAATGTGCTTTGCACATAGCAATTCCTCAACTAATTATTAACGAATAAATGACTAGGAGGGTACAGAGGACCTGGAACGGCAGAGATTAGGAATGTGCTAGCGAACCCAAAGGAAATGAACCACAGGACAGCCAAAGAACTATGAGTGCTGTGCAGAAGGAGGGCAGCCTGAGTTTGAAAAGGGGTGGGTCTAACTCTTCTTCTGCCAGGAGACCCAGGCCTGAGAGGTAGGCCCCCTGGTAGGCACCTGCCCCTGAAACCCTGTGTAGGAGCAAAGGGTTCAGGTTTGTGGTGGTGAAGGGACTGCAAAGGCCTGTCCTGTTGTTAGGTGACCAGTGGAAGTCAGTTATCAGGAGTTGGTGAGAAGGGCACCTAAGTAGGCTGGGGGAACCAAGAAGGAGGCTTCTGACAGTGCTACTTTGTATTTCTATCATACTTCACAGGTTGTGAAGAGCTTCTACAGAATGTTCTCATTTGCTCCCCCAACATATTGGTGAAGGGAGTATTAGTGTTGTGATTTACAGATGAGGAAATAGGCTGTGAGTAGGCACTGACCATGTGGTCTGAGGGCAGATCTGTGTTTTCCCTGCATCTCACTTAGTGGGAAGGAAGGCTGCAGGGCAGGGGAGGGGTTTCCCAAGGGTAAGCTTGTTGACTGATTCAGATCACTGAGGGATCTGGAAGATGAAGTTCTTGTTTTCTGGAATGGTGTAGATGCATGAAAGTCAGGGAGGGGCCCAGAGAACTCCTGAGGGTCCCACCCAGCCCTGGAGTTCACCGAGGGCCACAGTGGTTAGAACCCCTCCTCTCTCACAGGAGGATTTTGACTAGTGAAACATCAGACCAAGGTTTCTAGCTTCAGTCTCCTCCCTAGCTTTTCCCTCTCTAGAATGTGGAGGACAGTGCTACCCAGTTCCCTGCTTTCTGCAGTATGATAAATGGGGGTACATGGATGCCTCAGAGTATGCTGAAAGGACACTCCCCATTTTTCACAGTGGCTCCTGTTTATCATGGGATGAACACGCCGACCACTTTTACTGCTGTGAAGTCAAGCTCTCAGCGTTAGTTTCTCAAGTGTAAAGTAAGGAAAGGAGAGTTAGCTTCTCATTTCTGTGGCTCTTTGCAACTTTGAAGCCAACTAAGCTTGAGAATCTACGAGTCTCTGACAAATGTCCTCATACTTTGACTTAGCGATGTCCTACATAAGGACCTGACCTAAGGAAGCGTCCTTGGTATGTGTGTGCTGAGGTTGAGCTTGGAGGACGCTCCTTGCAGGCAGAGCAGATTAAACAGCACAATGCAGGATACAGCCCTCAGGTACGATAATAAAGGATGTGTTAAGTTAGCAATGATGCATCTGCCTAAGAAAATACTTTGTGGCTTCTAAAAGCATTTTTTATAGAATAGCATTTAATGATACAGTAAAACCTACACAAACTATTAAGTGAGAATTCATGATCCCATATTTGTAGAAACAGAAGTATGTAAATATGTATGTAGAAGAAAGCATGGAATGTTACATAGGAAAATTGGGTATCATCTCTGGGAGACAGCATTTTGCGTGGTTTGTTTTTCTTTGTGCTTATCAATATTTTCTAAATGTCCTACTAGACTGGCTATTACTTTTGTAAAAACAAAAATTGTAGAAGTTACTTTACAATGTTTCTTCTACTTTAATGGATACTTCTGGACTCCTGCTGCATGTAGGGCATTGTACTAAAAAGCTTCCTGATTACTCCAGATAGTGGATAAAGGACTCCCTGTCCCCTTTGCCTCCCCAGGAAAGGCAGCAGCATGGCCAGCGTGCTGTCCCGGCGCCTTGGTAAGCGGTCCCTCCTGGGAGCCCGGGTTTTGGGGCCCCCTGGGGCAGCCCCATCCTCGGAGCCTCAGACTGAGCTGCTGGAAGGGGCGGCTACCCAGCCCTTCCTCGCCTCTAAGGACACTTCCTGCCGGGAGCAGCCCAAGGAGATCCTCAAGGCTCCTGGCCCCTCGGGCCTCCAGCAGGTGGCCTTTCAACCTGGGCAGAAGGTAGGTTGATTCACGTGTGGCCAGGTGTCTGATCTCCCCAGGCTTGGGGCTGGCAGGCCAGCAGTGCCCTGAGCGACAGGCCACAAACTCTCTGGGCACCAGTTTGTACACAGACCTTTTACTTGTATCCCTGTGAGCCCTTGGGCAGCAGGCTTCTCTAGAGAACGAGCCATCGTTAGCAGACCCAGGGCTCCTCCATGACAGTGCTGTCTGGTGTCTGTTATTCTGGACTTAGGCCTACTCAAAACCTCAGCTCAAAGCATGGTAAGAGCTCAGTTTCTTGTCTGCCTCTGCCTCAGTTTCCAGCTTGATAAAACAAGAATCTCAGGCTCATGAGAGACAGATAATATTTCATCTTTGAATCACCTTTAGACATTTTCAAGAGGCAAAGGTGTTTGTTAAGTCAGGATGACATTTGGATTTCCTTTTCTAGTGTTCCCTCCCCTTGTGGCAGGGCTCAGTCATCACCTGTACCTGATATTATCACCAGGTCCAGATGCATTGCCTTCTCAAGGGCCCATAAATAGAGACTCTACCTTCTACCTCCTTGCTGAGGCTTCTGTTGTCCAGGCCTCTCTTCCCATGATACAAGTTGACTTGCCAACTGCTAGGCACCCCTTGAGAGAAGTCAGCCTACCTCTCCACCCCTCTATCTAGTCCTTAGGTAGACTTAGAATTCTCTGAAGGGAAAAATTCAGAGTGTGATCAATTCAAGGTAATAGTTGGAAATATATATAGGCAGCGGATATAAAGGACTTCAAAGGCAAGACGGAGTAAGACATCAGGAGGTTGGATACAGATTCCAAATTCATTTGGTTAGAGAATTTAATCCATTTACATTTAAAGTAATTATTGATAGGTAAGGACTTCTATTTTGTTAATTGTTTTCTGACTGTTTTGTAGTTCCTTTCTTCCTCTTGCTGTCTTTTTTTGTGAATTGTTGATTTTTTTGTAGTCATATAGTTCGATTCCTTTCTCTTATCTTTTGCGTATCTACTAGAGGTTTTTTTCTTTCCTAACAGAAAGCTAACAGAAAACATCTTATGGTTATCACAGTCTATTTCCAGATGATAACAAGCTAACTGTAATTGTACATGGATTCCATGATCAGAAAATAATTCCAGAAAATGGCATGTTTGCTCTCTCCATCTAGAGAGTTTATACGGATCTGTTTTGGGAAGAACTGATCCACTGTGGCTAATTTGGGTGCCCAGGTGGGAGCAGGTACTTGAGCTGGGAACATCTACTTGAATTAAAAATGAGTCAGAGATAGGGGCACTTGGGTGGCTCAGTTGGTTAAGCATCCAACTTCAGCTCAGGTCATGATATCATGGTTCATGGGTTTGAGTCCCATGTCCGTCTCTGTGCTGACAGCTCAGAGTCTAGAACCTGCTTCAGATTCTGTATCTCCCTCTCTTTCTGCCCCTCCACTACTTGTGCTCTATCTCTCTCTGTCTCAAAAATGAATTTAAAAAGTTAAAAAAATTTAAAAAATGAGTCATGGAACTAGTTTGTGGCAGGTGGATCCTGGCTCTCACAACTGGGGGCATATGGCATAAGAACTACCAAGTACTGACCACTGGTTGCTCTTTTTTTCCCCCCTCAGGTTTATGTGTGGTATGGGGGTCAAGAGTGCACAGGACTAGTGGAGCAACATAGTTGGGCAGAGGACAAGGTGACTGTCTGGCTTTTGGATCAGAAGTTACAAATCTGCTGTAAAGCGGAGGAGGTGTGGCTGGCTGAGCTGCAGGGCCCCATTCCCCAGGCACCAGCCTATAGGCCTGTCTCCAGGAACATTGATGTCCCAAAGAGGTTTGTGTGGGAGCGCTTGGGCTCTGGGCTCTGGAAGTCATGTGGGTGGTGAGGTACGGGGTTGTGGGACGTCTTGTGATGGGAAAGGAATGTGAAAGTCCTAGCTGTCTAGTTGTCAAGATACTGGACAAATGGGATACAGAGAGGGGGCATCCTTTCAAACAAACAAACAAACAAACAAACAAACAAACCCAGAATGGCGTCTTTTCTTCCCTGTAACTCTATTATGAGTGGTATATCTTTGGCATGGCTAAAGGCTATTTTTGCCCCTTCATTCTTAAATTAAAATTAGTAGTTTTTCATGATGAAAGACGGGAAAAATGGCTTAGATCAGGAGTTGGCCAACTTGTTCTGAGTGGGCCAGATAGTGAATCATGTAGTGTGTGGCCCAACCAGTCTTTGTCCCAACTACTTAGCTCTGCTGTGGCAGTGTGAAAACAGCCACAGACAGTACACAAAGGGCATGGCCGTGCTCCAATAAAATGTTACCTATGGACACTCAGATTAAAATTTTATCTTATTTTCTTGTGTCACATATCAAGAGAGAATTATTTTTAGAACCATATAACAATTGTGCCACTCTTAGCTTATGAGCTGTATAAAAGTAAGCAGCAGAGCACGTTTGTCCCATAGATTGCTGACCCCTGGCTTAGATCTTCAAAACCGCTGATGAGTGAAGAATGCCTATTTTGCTTTAGAATTTTATGATACAATTTTCCCCCAAGAATGAATGAATATATATATATATTATATGAATATATATATGAATTATGTGAATGAATATATATATATATATTCTCATCTCCTAATTTCTGTATTATATATTCCATTGGTCTTGTAAGACTAAGAAGGAAAATTGGCCAGTGGGGATTGCCATATGTTCAGGGTGTACAAGTAGTCAAGCCCCATTCCATTATTTCTGTGTCTGTCTGTGGGTACTACCCTTGTTGACAGCATATCCAGTGTCTTCAGACCAGACCAGAGCAATAGTATTTGCTTGTGAATTCAGTAGAACGCTGGCAAAGAAATTGTTTTGTTATTCTATGGAAATAAAAATTCAAAGATGACACACAAAAAGGGGATGCTAATATGTTTACTATATTACTAGTCTTGGTTTAGCTGCCTCAAACATGGTCCCAGATTTCAGTGGATCTGAACTGTAAAGAAAGAATTAATATAGTCCTTTGAAATAGATGAGCCACCTAGAAATTTACTTCAGAATAACTTTTCAAACATTGGCCATAACTTATAGACAGCTCTAAGTTTACTTCCACATGATGTTTATATGGATTTTTAAAAGTCCATATGGATTTTTTAACATATGGATTTAAAAAAATTACATGTAAAATTTTATAGACCTCTGGTTTCTAAGCATTGAGATTTACACCAGGAGATCTAGTGTTTCTGGTTTACTTGCTCATTGGCTTGTGTACTACGTTCAGGAGCTATCAGAACACCTCATCATTTTTCTTAAGGGGAAGGGAAAAGAACTGGTTGGTGTAATTGCACCTTTCTTAAATTTCAATAGAAGATGAGGAAAGGAGGGTAATTTTAGTGCCTTTGAATTCCAGCAGGCGTCTTTTATCCCTGTGGTTGATTTTATTGCTTTTGCTCTTCTTCCTTTCCCCCAAGTAAAATTCTCAATTTTAAGCCACAGTTAGAGTTACAAAGTGAATTTCGGGGACAGTGGCGCTGCCTCCAGGTGTCAGCAATGGCATGGGACCGACCTGCTTGCATTGGAGTTGACTGATACTAGAAATGCAATTCAGAATGGGTATTTTTCATGAAGAATGAGGAGAGAGACCTTCATGCTTTAGTTAGCATGCACACTGGCTGAGTGGAGTGGGGTATAGAAGGGACAGTCCAGAAGTGCAAGACGATCATGCTACCCGCTGTGTCGGAAGTAACCTTTGGCATTTACCCACTTCAATCTAGGAAGTCGGATGCAGTGGAAATGGATGAGATGATGGCGGCCATGGTGCTGACATCCCTGTCCTGCAGTCCAGTCGTGCAGAGCCCTCCTGGGGCTGAGGCCAACTTCTCTGGTGAGGAAGGGGTCCCTGGTGGGTACTGGGTGTGGCACAGGCCCGCCACTAACTGCCTCTGCTTAGACCAGCCAATTGCCTGGCAGTAGGATTTCCGGAGTCTCTTCTCACTTGCATCTCAGACTGGCTGAGTGGCATTGAGTTAGATGCTTCCATTCTTTTTCTTCAGTTTCCTCAGCTGGGGAGGAGTTTCCTGGTGCATTGTGAAGATGATTGAGCATGAGGCTGAGCCACACTGGCCACTCGAGTAAGTTCTTCTATGGGAGTAAGTGAGTGAGGCACTTTGGTGGGGGCCTGAACAAGGCCAGTAGAGGAATATTTAGTTCACAGAGAAACTTACTAAATGGTCCCCTAGTGGCCTCAGAAGATTCATGCCCCCATTCCAAGTGCCTAATTCAGCCTTGTAAATTCGTGCGGGCCTACAGGCCAAGGACCTGGAATAAATGAGCTGAAGTCTAACAAATCCAATTGCTTAACACAGAGCAATAGTATGACTTCACAGCAAATTCCTGAATTAAAAGAAAATCCTTCTGGTGCGACCCCTAAAATATATATGATCAGTAATATGGGAGGAAGAAGGGTTGCCTTATGTTAGTAGTTTGACCAGACTGATAGTGAACCTGAAGTTGTTTTTGAACTTCATTATAGGGCTGGCCTAACTTACTCCCAGGGAATAACTTTTCTTCATTGGTGACATCTAACTGAATTGTAGGCTACTTAAAAGCTTACAGGAAAATATGAGTTAGCTGTGAACACTTGTCAGGAGGAAGGTGGCCTTTGCAAGTATCCCTCATAAGGAATTTCCCTAGATAGAAGGTAAATTGAAAGGTGTGGTAAAGCAGGCTTACTTCCTTCACCCAGAGCCTGCCAGACGGCACCTATGTGTGAAGCTGAGCATTGCACACCTGCTCTGTTAGTGCCTGGGAGCTGCACAGGCAAAATGGGGAGGAAAGGAGCCAACTTTAAGTTTTTTAGGAAATTCCACAAGTTTAGGAGATCCAGGAGGAAGATCAGGAAAGTGTCATAAAGGCAAAGAAAATCATTGACTCCAATTCCCATCAGGTCGTGTGCGTCTTGTGTGTGTATCATACATAAGTACACGTTCACACACACACATCCCAGCACCAACATTAGACACATCTAACTGATAATATGCCGTGATCCTGATATCTTAAGTCCCAGTTTGACAGACATTTTTAATGGTCTATTAAAGATTTTTTTTCCATTACAGTGTATTTCTGATCTTATGGTTGAAGTCAGTGGAAAAATAAGGTTCCTTGGCAGCTAATTATATTGAAGTATTTTGCCAGGTGTGGTCTATGCCTTGCTGTAATAATCATAGGTACTATTTGCACAGAAACCACATATTCTCTTTGTTCTCTGTACTGTTGGGATGGCTGTGTGTGTGTGTGTATGTGTGTGGAACAGAGGGAATTCTACACATTTCTGAGAAATTCACTGTAAACTCTCATAGCTGTGCATTTGCAGAGGAGCGCTTTGTTTTCATGGTATAGAAAATCTGTTACCCTTGCCCTAGAAGATCTTATGATCTAAGGTAGAGTCATTTATGTTTATCTTATAACATAGAGATTAATGTATGATACTACATTTTTCTTTTGTTTTCTGTTTTTCTCCCATTGTATGTCAATTTGCCAGTTCCAGTGTTTGAGCCATTTGGGCAGTTCCTGTGTGGAAGGCTGCTGTACTATAGGGTGAACCTGCCATTTGACCTGCCCTTTTTCTCCAGAGGCCTGGTCACACTAGATGCAGCATTCTATTCCCTGGCCTGTCTCTCCCTGATGTACATGTGTGGGCCTTGGACCTGTTGGCCCATTGGTGGCTTCTGAGTTCTTCCCTGAAGGGTTATCCTGTTTTAAGCCCTACATGTGCATGTTTTCAAGACATGGGTCGCTTCAAACTGGGTTTTCAAGAAGTCATAGCTTTGAGACTTGACAGTGATACTTAGGGAGGGAAGAGTTCCTCCATCCCATTCTCTTCATTTGGAGGAGAGCCTGCCTTGGAAACACGGAATGCTGGGAATTTCAAATGTCTAGATTAGCCTAGAAGTAGGCTAATCGAGCTTGGGAATCGAGCAAGATGAGAGAAAAGCATTAGGGTTTTTATCCTGACCATAAGGGAGGTAGTAGTTGACCTTAGAATCCAGGGTAGGGCAGCTGTTTGGAATGGCTACCCATGCCAGCAGGTGGGGCTTTAGGGGACATGGCCATCATATGACACATGTCACAGTTCCCCGCCCCCCCTTCTCTTGCTATTTCTGTGTCTCAAAATTTCACATTCTCCTGTACTATAAATTAATCTGGATTTATGGCCTAGTCATGGAGAGTCTAGGTTGGATCTAAAGCAGCAACAGGCAGTTTTTTGTTTGTTTGTTTTAAATGTTTATTTATTTTTGGGGCAGAGAGAGAGGGGGACAGAGGATCCCAAGTGGGCTCTGCTCTGACAGCAGCGACCCCCATGCAGGGCTTGAACTTAGAAACCATGAGATCATGACCTGAGCCGAAGTCTTGTGCTTAACCAACTGAACCACTCAGGCGCCCAAGACAGGCAGTTATAAACTGAAAATTGCACCTGTCTCCCTGTGGTCTTCTTCCTGTCTAGACGCACCACTGGGAGCAGGGCAGTGGGTTCGGGGCTGTGTTGGATGGAAGGGCCTCCCCGTCAACTCATGATTAGTTTGAACTGGCTTTGCCACTCCATGGTGGGGTGGGGGGAACCCTAAAACCTCTCATTTCTGAGCTCTGGTAAAAGGATCCCTGCTCTGCACTACTGGCCATTTCTTACCACAGCCACGTGGGTAATCATTAACCGACAGACACACACTGCAACTTTGTTTTATGTATTATTAATAGAAAGATAACGAACTCTCAGAAGTTCGTCTTTCCTTCTCCAGATGTGTTGCTTGTGGATAAAAGCAGGAGTTACCCAGGCTGTAGCTAGTCTAGTAAATGTCACACCTCTTGTAGCCATAAGAGCTGGTGCAACTGTTTTTTCACATGCAGGTTTTGAGGGCCTTCCCTGTGTTTAAATTCTTGAAAGGCATTTTTCAAGAAAGCCTGGCCCAGAAGCCCTTAAGTTGGCCTTGCCATCTGACTCTGCTGCTGGAGGAAGGATCCCACATGAGATCCAGCAGGCTTGTGGTGCAAGTTCTCATCAACCCTTTCAGGCCTAGATGCAGGAGGAGGGGCTCTCCCTCCCCACACCCCACTCTCCTCCCTGCTTTTCTTTTTAACATATAAAGTGAGAAATACATTTTAATTAGGCTATCTTTCTATTAACAACACATAAAATGAAGTTGCATTGTGTGTATGGCGGTTAATGATAACCCACGTGGCTGTGGTAGGAAATGGCCAGTAGTGCAGAGCAGGGATCCTTTACTGGAGCTTAGAAATGAAAGGTTTTAGGGTCCCCCCCCCCCCCCCCCCCCCCCCCATGGAGCGGCAAAGCCAGTCAGAGCCAGAGCCAGGAATTGGATTCAGGAACCCAGACTGCAAACTAGAATTTCATGGTCTCTGACTGGGGCTGTTGGTCTGGATCTGGTGTAGACAGAGGTGTGCCAGAGGTGTCCCCTGCCTGGGGATAGCGTGTGAGCGCCCTCTGTCTTCTCTCTGGTCAGTTTCCCGCGCGGCCTGTGATCCTTGGAAGGAAAGCGGTGATGTGTCGGACAGTGGCAGCAGCACCACGAGCGGGCACTGGAGCGCGAGCAGTGGCATTTCTACGCCCTCGCCTCCCCACCCCCAGGCCAGCCCCAAGTATTTGGGGGATGCCTTTGGTTCTCCCCAAACTGATAACGGATTTGAGACCGATCCGGATGCTTTCCTGTTGGATGAACCAGCTCCACGCAAAAGAAAGGTATGTGATGTGGTGTGGGGCTGACGTCAGCTTGGGGCTGGCTTTGGAGGGTATGGGGGGCCCCCCAGGTCCTGGGTGTTCTCAGGCTCCATCCCATTTCAGTTTTCCTTTGTTCCTCTGTTCTGTCATGATATCCCCAGGAGCCCACTCCTCCTCTTTTATGCTTGTTCCTTTTCACCTCTGCCCTGATCCCTGCCCTCTTTGCTGCTCTCACATAGGGCCTGTGTGTAAGGGCCTCTGGCAGGGTCTTACCCACAGCACGAAGCACTGGTGTTGGCAGTGGGACCGAATCCTGGGACCAGGCTCTCTGCCCCTGCCTGTCAGTTTCTCTGGTCCCAAATCCCTTCCCTAGAGCCTTTTGTTGGCTTGTATTTGAAGGCAGCTCAAGTCTCCACTGGATGAGGGTGAGGAGTGGGGAGGGGAGGGGCACATCCCAATGCTCCCATCTTCCTTTCTCCTAGAACTCTGTGAAGGTGATGTACAAGTGCCTGTGGCCAAACTGTGGCAAAGTTCTGCGCTCAATTGTGGGCATCAAACGACATGTCAAAGCCCTCCACCTGGGGTAGGTATCAAGCCCGGGGCATCTTTGCCTAGAGACCCACTCGGGTGTTCCTCCAGCCTGCCACCCACAGCCAAGAATGGTTCTGAGAAAACGATTTGCTGAGAATACCACCTGGTGCCTATCCCCGACCCCTGTGCCTGGCAAAATAGCCTGTTGGAAAGAGATCTGTGCTTGGAAGGGAAGACCCTCTTCTCATGGTGAATGATGATGCCATTCATGGGGAAGGAGCGCCGCCCATCCTGTGGACGTGTCTTCCTGCCTCACTGTAGGGGGAAAGATGTGTGAATTCTGGGTAGAAATTGGGTAATTTGACGACACCTCATTGTGGCTTCTGCACCTGCTTCCCCTCAGGGAGCTGGGCTCCATTAGCTCTGACTCCCTGGAGCCAGAGCTTCTCAGGGAGGTGGAAGATGACCCCCCAGCCCTCTCCCTTGAGGAGAGAGTGTGACCACAGGTAGGTGGGACCTGGAGGGGACCCGGGGCAGAGCCAGATGGCTGTTGCAGGAAGAGAGACACGTTCTGTGAGAGGAGGAGCCTGAGGTGCCAGGAAAAACCGTGTTCAAGCACGTAATCCTCTATGACGCCTTCTGGCGTCCCAGGACAGGGCCTTCTGGATGTTCTCGCGGGCTCCTTCCCTGACTTATTGGGTGGGCCTGGGCAAGTGCTCTTCCCTCTTCTGCCATGCGTTTCCTGAGGCAACTTGTTCCTGACCCTCACTGCATCTCCTTCCCTCACAGAGACACTGTGGACTCCGACCAGTTCAAGCGGGAGGAGGATTTCTACTACACAGAGGTGCAGATGAAGGAGGAAGCTGCCGCTGGTGCCCCCACAGCTGACCCAGCCCCAACCCCCAGCATGACCAGCCCGCCCCTTGCTCTCCTCCCACCACCTCCTCCCAAAACTCAGTCCTCAGGCCCAGAACACCCTGGCCTGGAGTCTTATCTGCCCTCTGGTGCTCTCAGCAAGTCAGCTCCTGGCTCCTTCTGGCACATTCAGGCCGACCATGCATACCAGGTATGAGGCTGGGGCACATTGGGAGCTCAGCCGTGTGGCCGTAAAGGATATTTGTTGTCTGACATGTCACTGGCCAGCCTGATCACAGGCCACTGACCACCCTGACCGAAGGCTGAGCCCTTTGGCTAAATTGCTGATCTCTAGCTTCTATAAAGAGGGAAAGAAAAATGATTTCACACTCAACAAATGTGGGAATTCCAGAGTTCTGCATCAGTGGCTGTCATGAGTAGTCACTAGAATCTGGCTGAATCCCTGAGTAACCAGGTGGATGGATTTGGACTGGGGAATCGTTACATCACTGCTTACAAAAGTGGATGGAATAGTGCAGTTGGGTTGCCCAGAGTAAATCTGTAACTTCTCTAAAATTGTGTTACATTAACAATCCAGCACCCTTTGTTTTGAATACCTACCGTGTGTCAAACATTGGGCTAAACTTTTTTTTTTTTTTTTAAATTTTTTTTTTCAACGTTTTTTATTTATTTTTGGGACAGAGAGAGACAGAGCATGAACGGGGGAGGGGCAGAGAGAGAGGGAGACACAGAATCGGAAACAGGCTCCAGGCTCCGAGCCATCAGCCCAGAGCCTGACGCGGGGCTCGAACTCACGGACCGCGAGATCGTGACCTGGCTGAAGTCGGACGCTTAACCGACTGTGCCACCCAGGCGCCCCTGGGCTAAACTTTTTAAATAGAATAAGACATAGTCCCCAACCAACCTTGTGAAATGCATGGTTTAGCTGGAGAGAGAAATGAATATGTAAGTTTGATTGAGTATAATGAGTGGTCAAAGTACCTTACGAGAGGCATGAGAAATTGCTGTGGGCACAGGAAGAATCACGCTGTTATGCCCACGTAGCTGGGAAAGTTGTCATGGAGGGGGTTACATGTAGGATGGTCCACATAGGTACTCTGAACACACAGTTTGTTTTCTGGCATTTTTTTTCTTAAAATCCTTTTATGCCTTCAGCTTGGTTTTATCAGACTCTAGGGTGATTTACACGTTAGTAATTAAAAAGCAGTGCTCTCAGTCAGACAGCCGTCACAAAATGAGCCAGCTCTCCTTCTCATTAGAACGAGTGGCTGCCTGGTTAGTTTATGTTTGGCCAACTTCAGGAGGCCCTTCGGGAAGCTGGCTGACCCTGCAAGTTGGGACCTATAGAGGGCGGCTGCATCCGGGCTTCCAGGAGAATGTTGCTGCTTCCCAGTGGTTGCCTGGGGACATCATATACTTGGTGCAGCAACACCACCTGTGCTCAGAAGGGTTTTGGACTGCTTCGGGGAACTGCCTGTAGCATGTTCTTGGTAGGTGAGCCAGCTGAGAAGCTAATCCACTGTGATGATTCAGTCATGGGGCTGGCCTGAAGACCAGCTCTCAGAGAAGGGATCCAGCAAACAACTGGAGCCAGGGACTAAGGAGGGTATCAGAGTTGGGCTCGCTCTGCCGGGAGCAGAGTATTCGCGTGCACCCCCGTCTTTTCCTCTTGGAGGCCCATGCTCTGTGGCGGACCGTGAAGTCGCAGGAAACATGGGCGGACTTGCTAGCTGCCTGACTGGGCTCCAGGCTGACCTGCTCTCATCTCTGGCAGGCTCTGCCATCTTTCCAGATTCCCGTGTCGCCACACATCTACACCAGTATTAGCTGGGCTGCTGCCCCCTCCACGGCCTCCTCCCTCTCTCCGGTGAGTGTGCCTATCTCTGAGCCCGTGGGCCCCCCTGGGGGTAAGCCTCCGCATGTTACCAGTGCTGGAGGCCATCTCCCCGCACTTGCCTCCAGCGCCCAAACTTCCTGAAGGCCTCCATACACTCTCCCCCTTGCCTTGCCCTCCCTAGTGGGTCACAGCCCTCCTAGGAGGTGCAAGGAGTGTGTCTGCAGAGGAGAAGCCAGATAAAGCAAGTTTACTGCCTAGGAAGTCACCAGGCAGGTCTGCAGTCAGTGCCCTATTGAGCTCTGAGTGTGGGTGGGTGCTCGTTAAGGTTTCAGTGTGGAGAGAGAGGAGGGCAGAGAATATGGAGGAGGTGGGGAGGATGAGGGGAGGAGCATGAAAGAAGATGGGTGCTAGTGGGGGCACTGGGAGGACCGTGGCCTTAGGTGGCTTGCCTCTGAGCTAAAATAAATCAGATGTCCTTTTGAACCACCCATAGTGGTCGTGGTCTTAAATATCGCCTACAGGAAGGCATCACACATTGTCAAACCTGGGTGCCTGAAGGTGGCTTTCAGGCAGCGCAGTCTCTCCCTCGTTCCACATGTGGTAACTCCATCTAAACCTGCAGGGAGCAGCCCACCAGGAGGCCTGAATAGGAGAGACCCTGTTCAGGTCACTCACTCTTTCGAAAATGTGGTTTAAAGGCCTGTCCCTCACTCTGCAGCCTTTCCTCCCTACCTGGCGCCTGCTCACCTGTGCCTGGAATATCTTACCAGGGAAAGCCTCCTGCCCTCCTGCCACAAAGAGGGGCTTGGCGGGTGTGGCTGACTTTCTGGTGGGATGGTTGTCTCACCTTTTGCTTCTGCCCTCATGCCCTTGGCCTGTGCTTATGGCCTCTCTCTCTCCCCATGGCCAGGTCCGGAGCAGGTCACTAAGCTTCAGCGAGCCCCAGCAGCCTCCACCTGCAATGAAATCCCACCTGATTGTTACTTCTCCACCCCGGGCCCAGAGCAGCGCCAGGTGAGACAGTTTGCTCCGTGGCCTCCCTTCTGGTTTCTGTCCTCACTGTCCCCACTACAAGTGTGGGTTCTGAGTCCACCAACCCTAGTCTCCTGGGTTAGTTCCCCCAGGGTGGCTGGGGGTGAGGGGGTGGGGGTGGATGCAGGGGAGGGTAGATGCAGGGGCGGAGGCCTTTGCTCCTCTGGCCCCTTGGCTCTTGCCCTTCCAGCCTCTGCTGGTTTGCTCAGCCTCTCGCCTGGCCACTGTCCAGGTCTGCAGCCGCCACTGCTTGTCTGTATCCTCCTTATTCTTTTTTGCCAGGAAAGCCCGTGGGGAGGCTAAGAAGTGCCGCAAAGTGTATGGCATCGAGCACCGGGACCAGTGGTGCACGGCCTGCCGCTGGAAGAAGGCCTGCCAGCGCTTCCTGGACTGAACCCGCCCTGCCACCGGCTCATCCTCCCTGCTCCCTGCCCCCACCGGCAGCCAGACCGCGAAAGACAGACGCGTCCCACGCCCTCTGCAGAAACCTGAACGATAAAGAGTGGACATTGGGAGTTTGGGTTCTATTGGCTAAGGTTTAATACGTAAAACATTTCCCCCCTCCCTTTTGGGAACATTTGAGTTTTTAAAAGAAGAAAGGAAAATACTCCCCCCGTACCCCTAAAATAGGAGAGAGCCGAAACTGACCAAGGGTATTCTGCAGTGAACCAGAGACCAAAGAATTAATTACCCTCTCTTTCCCACGTCTCTGTCTAGGGGATTAGTTTGCATGTATCAAAAGAAGGAACAGCTCATTCTGTTTTCCTGCTGAGTTGGTGAATTCTTTGCTTTCTCAACTCTTCCAGAAGGGACTGTGAGCAAGATGAATTTACTTTTCTTAAAAAAAAAAAAAAAAAAAGAAAGAAAAAAAAGTTTCTGGCTGATGACTCCGAGAGCAGGACCTGCTGTGGTTGGTGGGGGGATAGTGGGGGTATCTGTGCACTTTTTAAGGTGCAGCCAGCCCCTCTTCTCCACCCGAATCCAGGAGAAGGGAGAGCCTGTCCTCACCGAGCAGCTTCTATGGAAGTAAAAGGAAAACCCTTTCTTGATGACAACTGTTTGAATCTGGGTTCTCTCTGAAGTTGGGTTGCATCCCAACAAGTATTGTATGGCTTCTTCTTAAAGCCCAGACTAATAGGTTTTTAAAGACTGTCCCCAAATAGCTGAGCCAAAAGGCTATACGAATTCACTTTTTGAAATGTGGCAGTTAAACACTACCTTGATCATTCTTTCCTCTGTTCCTTGAGGAAACATTGGAGGGTTTAAGTGTTCGTGAAAGCCCTCTGCTGTTACCTGAGTGAATAAATTCCCTCTTGATGTTCCTCCCTCCAGTTGTGGAGGTGACACCTTTAAAACACTTTGTTTTCTTTTCCCAGTGTATTCAGAAGCCTTTTATCTGATTCAAGTTCCCTTTCATTTGGGTGAGAGACCCCACCCCCACCCCTGTGCAGGTTCCTCTTTGTCTCTGGCTTTACCTGGGATTTTCCCATTCCCTCCGAAGGCTGCAGTTGGGGCTGGCGTGGGGGATGGAGAGAAAAATAAAAAGAGAGAGAAAGGTAAGTGGCAGCTTGCCCCCATGTTGGAGCGTGAGTTGGCAGGTTCCCAATTTTTAGGTTGGGTCAGAGGGCCTGGGAGAATGTGATAGGACAGGACTCTGCCATCAATGCAGGAGGTCTCTGGAATTTTATCAGTGTTGGTCCAGTTCCTGAGATGGGAGGGTCAATTTGATGTGGTGCGACCTTCTCGGAGGTATCTGCTGAGCACCATTTCTTGCCTGCAGGTGGGAGGGGGAAAGTTAACTCTGAAGAACTCTCTGGAGGAGGGGTTGGGTTAGCAGCTGCTAGTGCTTTAGCCCTCGTTTCTGGAGGCCTGAAGAACTGAGAGCAGCCTGGATTGCATTGCTTGGGAAGTAAATATGCAAAACTATTCTTGTTGATGAGGGAGATGTGGACGGGGAGCTTGGGGCCCTGCCGATCAGTGCTTAATTAAACTGTTTAATCCATTTCTTGGATGAAAGACAAGCTGAGACCTCAAGGGAGGGCATGTTTTGTTTTGGGGCTCCCCTTTCTTTTAAGCCTGACTTGTTTGGGAGTTTGTCAGGTCGGCATGAGCATGGCCACTCGGTGCCCAGCTGTCTGGGGTCCCAGTACTGCACTTATATCCCTGAAGTCGGGGGCTCGAGAATCCCACCAGACCACCTATCCTGGGGCTGGGCAGCAGCGTCCGTCCCCTGGCTGTAACCAGGCCATCCTCTCTTACTCCCAGGTGGAGATACTGGCCTACTGAGGATCCTTTGGCCACTGCATGTGGGACTTGTGCAGGTGCTTGTCAATCTGTGACACACAGAGTATTAGAAAACCCGCCAACCTTAGAAGCATGGTGTTGTGAAGGGTGATAGTGACCCGGGTTTGGTGATGGAGGGAAAGACACTCATTCATAGGTGTCTTTGGTGGTAATGGGGTATATTTTTATAACTTAGTAAAAAAAAATGTGGAATCTGTCCCTAAAGCTAGAAACCAGGCCAGCAAGAGGTGGCCCAGTGTCCTTCTTCCTGTCTCTTCTGCCACCCTGAGAATTAAAAGCTGATGGCAGGTTGTGGATTGTCCTGACTGCTCACTTCCCTCGTTCATCTTCAGATCTTCTTGGTGAGGGGAGGGAGCTTCTGAGACGTGAGGACTCTGCCCAGCAGCATCCTCCCCTCTCTTAATCAGGCTCTTGTTGAGTCTTGTCTTCAGAAAAGCTGTTTTCATTTTCCCCCTCAGTTTGGACCGTGTCGATATAACTGGACAGCAAGACTTCCTCTAAGTGAGGTAGGCTTCTCATGTCCTTGGTACACAGGGCAGAAAAGGAAGAGGAGAAACAAGAAATGGATGAAACAGTTTAAAAACTGAGGTGGCTTTTTTTTTTTTTTTAATGTTTTATTTTGGTGCAGCTTTCCCCCATCTGTATGTGCTCCTCTCTCCTTTTCCATGGTGATGGCCTCCTCTAGCCTCTGCCCTCTCGCTCCATCTTGTGGCTGTTGTGTTCTTGACATGTGGTCTGTCCTTGGGGTTGCCCCGTTTGTTCTTCTCGGAGGGTGGGGGTGGCTTGTGAACTGATCAGCAATTTTGCCTGTTCTCTACATCTTTGTGTCTCTCCCTGCTTCCCAGCCCACCTGGGCAGCAGAATCTGATAGGTCAGGTGCCACAGGAGTGCATTTGAAACTAACAGGACTGATTTTTGAAAGAAGTGATGTTGGGAAACCCATTTATTCCAGGGATGTTGACCCTATTCAAAGTATTTCTTGGAATTTACCTTTGGAGTCTGTGGTGCCTGCTTGAAATAGCCTTAATGATACTAAATCTGTACCTATGCTCATTCAGTGCGGAGTCTGGTGAATGATGTCTGTGGTCAAGTAAGATCACAGGCGCAAAGCTCATGGATGGACCAGTGAGGAAAATAGCTTGGATTTATGTGGTTCTTAAGCTGGCTGTGAAAGCAGGTTTGTAATTTCAGAGAGCGTTTTGAGTGATAGCCACATTGTGATTCTAAGCCTATAGCTTGACTCCTTGGAGGACATTATTAATTTGGATGTGGAAACTCTGATTTGTTTGAAGAAATCTGTCCTGTTACTTTCTGGACCTCCCAGGTTCTGACTTTACCAGGGGCCAAAAAGAAAAAAAAAAAAAGAAAGAAAGAAAAAAAAAGAAAAGAAAAAAAAAAACAAAGGAAAAAAGGAGAGAAGAGGGAGATAAATCCCATCTGTGAATTTGTCTTATTGGCGCCTTTTCCCCCAGCTGTCTTCCAAGTATTATTTTTACTGTTAAAAATTTTTTTAAAAAAATGTGAAATGTAATGTTTTTACAGCAACAATATGAAATATATTTTATAAGGAATAAAATGGTACATTGTCTGATTTAATGTGTGCCTGTCCCTCTACCCCTTCCCCCTACAAAGGATAAGATTACTGTTGTTCTTGGTGTTAAACAAATGGTGGCATGTGGGCAAAGCGTACACATTCATTCATTCATTCATTAGCTTATAATAACGATAGGGACCAGGGACCAGGCCAAGTGCATACATGAATAACCAAGTGCTGACCTAAATAATCCAATGAGAGAGTTACTACTACTATTCCCATTTTACAGATGAGAAGAGGGAAGCACAGAAGTCAAATAACTTACCCCAGGTCATAAACTGTGAAATAACGGCACTAAGATTGTAATCCAGGTAGGAACCATTTTATATACTGCTTGTATTGACAGTGGGGAGCGTGTTCTTGGCTATATCCCTGAGTTGGTTGAGGAGTTGGCAAATGACTTAGGAAAAAATAAGTCCTCTTCTGCTTATGGGATGGGTTCTGACTTCAGGGAACAATACGGGACACTCCCCGAGTTCTTTGATTCCATGTACTGTGATGGCCCAAATGGCTAGTTAAAAGCTGGCCTACGTGGGAAGCAGAGAGCAAACTCCCATCCTTGTGCACTGGGGCTGCTTTAAGCAATTTTAGCTTCCGGGACCATAGGCGTCTCTGGGAAAAGGATCTGGAGACCCCTAAAAGGCCCTGATGGTGAGAGTGGTGTGCCCCTAGACCCAGGGGCTGGATTACATCACTCAAGCCCAGCAGCATGTAAAGCTGGTATGGGGATGGCCATTTTCCTTACCTCGTGGTAGAGTACAGGGCTTCTTTTGCCCCGTTTTCCCTTGTCCCCTGCCTCCCAAGAAAAGTCCCAGTAGAATCCATTGCTCCACTGCCGTTTGCCCAAGCTCCTCTACATCACTTGTGACTCTGGGCTACATATTCTCAATTTGTACTTCCCAGGCTCACCTTTATGGCTGCATGCACAGACTCCCTAACTTTCCAGCTTCTAGTTGGGTTTGACCCACAGGTGACAGACTGGGGTTTGAAGGGCTGGAGGACAGAGAAATTGGGGGATTGCATCACCTAGCCCTTCCTGCAGTGTCTGAATGGCTAAGGTTCCCTACTGAGAGCTCAGCAGGGCTCTCCAGTTCCCCAGCAGAGCTCCTTACCCTCCTGACTGATTTCCCATCATCCAGTATACACTCTAGACATTTGAGTCTCCTCAATTGCCCTGTCTGGGTGCACCATATGTTTCTTCGCCTGACAGTTACACCTTGACATGTTTCGTGTTAAATTGGAGATAAACATGACATCAGCGAGTTCATCTAGGCTCTGCCCTTTTCCTCATGTCTTAATCCAGTGGTCTCAAAACAGCAAGATCTGCATCACTTGGAACTTGTTAAAAATGCAAATTCCTTCTGAGTCAGAAACTGGGGGTGGATTCTGTGTCTCCACCAGCAACCCGCCCCAGTGGTGATGTTGACAGGCACCCGGAGGTTCTGAGCACCCTGCCTCTCCCCTCCCCACTCATCCATTCATGCACTTGCTGGAGATGCAGTGCAATCGGAGTGTTTATGCTCCGTGTTCTTGCCTGTCGTGCTTTATATAAAGCAGAGCCATGTGCTTTTTGCTTCTCCTTCCCAAGAGAGGCAGCGCTGATGGTGTGTTTGGAGTCTGGGCTTCTCAGACTCCTCAGACGGACATACAGCCAACCAACTTATTAACTGTTTGCTGAGTAGAAGTTTAATGGAGAAATATCTGTTTAAAACAATCAGCCAGAAAGAACAGCTCTTTTACAAACAAGTTATGGCAGTGACAAGTCAAAACCCCGGGTTTGATTTCCTGTTCCTTTGACCCACCCCTGGAAGAGGAAAGAGGGAAGTGAGAAGGAAAGATGGGGCTGTCAATATGTTAGCTGGAGGAATTACAAAAATACACTCTGATGTAGCAACAAGATTATCATGAAACATGCCATGGGGGCGGGGTGGGGGAGTGGGAAGGGAAAGACAGACTGGGAGAGTCTCCACCCTGGGGTGGAGACCTGGAGGCAAAGCTTGCCTCAGTGTCTTGGGGAAGAAGGAATCCCGATTCCCAGCCGGCAGGTCTGGGGCTGGAGACATGCTGTTTTGGGGATCACCCGGACACCTGGGGAGACAGAAATGATTAAAATGGCAAACTCAGTAGTTTTCCTGACCTTTCAATCCTATTTGTCCTGGTGACTGAGCAATAGAAGGGAGGCAATAAAAAGCTTATCAATGGAATAAATAGCCACTAAAACAGCAAGTAGGGTTCCCTAACTTCTATACACCTTGAGTCTACCGGTAGGACTCACGGAATAAAGAGGAGGTCTGTGGGCTGGGACTTGAAAGGCATAACATAGGCCCCATGCCCAGAAACAGCTCTCTTATCCCTAGTATTTGGAATCCATATGTAGTAATTAATTCATTTCTTGAGGCTAAATAGTGTTCTCATTTATGGCTCTTTAAACCAAGTTTCACTAATTCCTCACCATGAATGAATCTGCTCACTTTCTACTGTCTACAACGGTTAGGGGATGGGGGCATAAGACATAGTGTGGGGACAGGGAAAATGATGGTAAGTAGATACCCCTTTTCACAGTTCTGTCTAGGACTGGACCGCCATGTCCCTCTTTCCTAACACATCATTACGCATTCTAAATAGGGCTCTTTATCCCATTTCGCTGTTAGGTGGCCCTACTTTCTCTAACCTTCTAAGTATATATTAGTATTGGATATCTCAGAAGTCCAGAACAGCCCTGGCAACAGGATCTCCCAAGATGGAGAAATCTCAGGCATGTGTAGGGCTGGCTGGGCTACGTGTAGGTGAGTGAAGACAAGGTTTAAGCTGCCTGTTGTGGACTCGTAAGTACGTATCCATATTGGAACTCAGCTACCATGAATGTGTGCAAAAAGGAAATTCAGAGATCATTACAGTAAGAGGAAGGAGAGCAATCAATAATACCCAACATGAACTGGTTAACGTTTCCAATGGTTCCATCAAGAACTTCGTATCTTGAGCAAAGCAGCAGACAGAGGCTAGTTGCCAGTTATGTTTCAGTGCCTCTCAGTGGGAAGCTTAATAGAAAATTAGGAAAATCAGTTGCCTGAATAGGGGCTGAAATCATTTCTTTTTGTTCTGTTTTTAAATAAATTGATTCCTGCTAATGTAATTGATTTTAAACTGTCTTTAGGTAAAGAAAACGGTTGTGGTTCAGAATTAGACAAGAGCCTCAGTGTCCCTTAAGAGCCACTTTAAAGAAGAATAAATGTCTGAGATTTGAAAGAATTCAATCCATGCCACTTCTGAAGGATATACTGAGTTAGGTAATGTGCAAATATGGCTTAGGAAGAAATAGGGTGTTGGTTAAGGATCCAAGAGTATGACTTCAAAAATGGCGTGGGTTAATTCAGGGCCTTCGGAAATTAGTCATTCTGCTAAAATATACAGGGCAGGCCTCTCCTCACAACTTAATACATATGTCTGTATTTGGCAATGGGCCTGTTGCAAACCAGATTACCTGCAAGGAGCTATGTGGGCTGCCTCCATGCTGAAGTGTGGGTGCCAAAGATTAACATTTGTATTAATATACTTTGAATGAAGATTATTAACATTTATTTACTTTTGAGAGACAGAGAAGGAATGGGAGAAGGGGAGAGAGAGAGGGAGACACAGAATCTGAAGCAGGCTCCAGGCTCTGAGCTGTCAGTACAGAGCCCAACATGGGGCTCTAACTCAGAAACCGTGAGATCACGACCTGAACTCAAGTTGGACGCTTAACCGACTGAGCCACCCAGGCGCCCCATTTGAATCAAGATTATTAATGATCTGCCTACCTTTGACATACGGGAAGCAAAACAAAACAGCACATATAGACATTTTTTTTTGTTTTATGCTTCTGAGTCAGGGAAGACCCCCCCACTTGGGTAATGTTTGGGGAATGTTTTTGACCAACTGATTAATTCTTTCCATTAGGGTAAGTTTCTAGACTGTTAGAGAAGAGGTATGAGGCTCTGAAGATAATCAGAATCCCAAATATGAATTAAGGCACATATGCTTGATGGGTGGGATTTTCTTAGATTTTTGGAAAATTCCACTGTGCTAGTTTCCTATGCTATTCAAAGTTATGTACAGGTTGATGGGCTGAGGAAAGTGGAGTTTGTAATGACTGGGCAATAAACTAGGGTTTTTGATGTTTATTATCTGATATGTATTTTAGTATCCGTATAAGCATTCCCATGGGAGTAATGGCCAGGACGGAGAGAGGAATAAAAGCAGGCAAACAAACAAAATAAAACAAAAATGGCCTCTGGGAAGAAAGTGAGGAAAGATGATGATCTCTTAGTCTCTGTTCTAAAACTACTGGGTCAGTTGGGCCAAATCCTCAAAGGCTTGCTCAGTAATGATGCCATTGACATCAACAAATCAGTCCATCTCTGGCAAGGTGGCAGTATGGACAGATGACAAGTGGAAGAAAGAAAAGCAGAAAGTGTAACTCCTGGTCCTAACAAGAACTTCTTGATGGGGGAGAGTGGGAAAGTGTAGTGCTTTCTGTGGAATCCAGGCACCTTGAGATACAGGGGGTAGAGGAGGAGATAGCTAAGCTGTCTCTGAAGGTGAAATAGCAACAGCACAGCCACAGAAATCAGGCAGCGGATAGCTAAAGGTAGGTCTAGCTATTGGTTCTTAGAGATAGTCTCTGAGGAAAGGTGAATTGAATGGTTGTTATGGCAACCGGATAGGAGGATTGGTCCACTTAACTGTCCCCATAGTAACTGAGCTTCTGGAGAGCTATAGAGGAATTAGTTATCTTAACATGCTACTATTATCCCCATGGTAACCAATCTCTAAATGGCAGTGGTCAGCCTTAAGGAGTAATCCCAGGAAAATCTTTGCTCCCTAGAGAAAGGGTGGGTAGGAGGCAGGGAGGTGAATTGACTTCCCCTGCCTCCCAGAGGCTGAACACCTTGAGGTGGTGTAGGGTGTGTGTATGTGGCTGGGGGCTAATGTGCTTCCAGGCCCAGGAGGAAGGCTAAGACAGTTGGGTATATAAGGTTTCCTTTGGCCCCCAGCTCATTCGTGCCCAACTCACTCATGGGTTGAAGTGGATGGTGCAGCTGGGAGGGGCTCCCCTTCCGGCTACACATTACCATTCTGATGCAGAGTGCGCCGGCGCTGGCTGGACTGCAAGCTCAGGACCAGGTACTGCCTCATGAACTCACTGAACCGCTTCTGGTTGGCCAACTTCCGGGCCGACTTCCGGGCCCCGGTGAAGCCCCCAAACCTCTTTTGCAGCTGCTTCTGCTCCATTTCTCCAGTCTCATCCATGCCGGGCTCTGTCCCTTTCTGGGCTTGGATTAGGCTCCTGATGCGAGGCATTCGCTTCAGTTGTATCTCGGAGGAGGCGCTTGGCTGGTAAAGGGCAGCTGCCACGTGCTCTGGGTCAGCAGGGCTGAGCTGCCAGGAGCCCCTGGCCATGACCTTGGTGCATGGAGTCCAGAGAGGGCTGCTGAAGACCTTCCCTTCACACTCAAGGATGCACACCTGCAAAGACAGAGGTGGGAGAAGGGAGGAGGACCAGGAATGCCTATTATATTAGTCCAAAGAAATAGTCTTTTTCTTTTTTTTAATGTTTATTCATTTTTGAGAGACAGAGAGCATGAGTGGGAGGCAGAGAGAGAGAGAGAGAGAGAGAGAGGAGAGAGAGAGAGAGAGAGAGAGAGAGAGAGAGATAAAATCCTAAGCAGGCTCCAGGTTCTGCACTGTCAGCACAAAGCCCGATGTGGGACTCAAACTCATGAACTGTGAGATCATGACCTGAGCCGAAGTCGGACGCTTAACTGACTGAGCCACCCAGGTGTGCCAGTAGTCTTTTATTGTATACAAAATTTACATCGATACCAATACAAATGCTTCAGAAGCATCTCTTTATTAAGTCACCATTCAGTAGTTACTTTGGTTCAGAGAATTTCCAAGTTATAAACAGAAAACGATCTGGCCAAGCTCCATCATGTCACAAAGGAAGAAACCTGGGACTCAAAGAGGTGAGATTAATTTGTCCCAGGTGACACAGAAAGTTAATGCAGAATGAGTGCCCCAAACTACACACAGAGCCCTCGTTGAGTTTTTGAAGCCAAACACAACTCATGGCACCCACAAAGAAGAATTTTATTTTGTTCTCTTTTTGGCTTGAGAGAGGTCGGATTGGCTTAAGAAATTGGGGATGTCAAAGCATGTGCTGAAATCTGCAAGGCTATTTTAAGGCCACTGTGTTAAGACGAACCCTGGTGTTGTTCATTTTTTAGCCCACATACTCTAATTATACTATCTGTGCATCAGCTCTAGAGAATGAGGGTCAAGACCCTTTGGGATGTAGGTAGGTTGGGCAGTTGGGTTCCAGGTGGGGAAGAGGGGCCATCAGATGCAATCTTTTAGACTTGCCAGGCCCCTGGGAACTTCGGGCACTGCTCTGTCTCTCCAGGCATCTCCCACTTCTACTCTAGACCAACAGCTTGACCATGCTGTTTCCACGTTCCTCCTAACTGATCCTGGCCTTGGCCTTGCCTCCCACATTCCTGTCTCTGATTGGGTCTTCTGGAAGCGTCTACCTCCAATTTTTCTTATTGTTTGCTGTTTTGGCTTCACCTCGAATGCTTCTCTGTGAAAATCCCACTGCAGCTTCTCTTTGGACAGCTGCAGGACATCAGAAGACTGGTGTACGTGCCCAGTACCCCCTATCTGGGGAGCAAAACCCTCGCCCCGGTGTTCAGAGAGGCACAGATGCCAATACGAGCAAGGTTTCCAACCTGACCCCTAACCGAAGAGTGAGATGTGCATGCAGCTATATCACAGACCTTACAGCCATTCCACCAAACCCTAGAAAATGTCTCCTCCAATCCTACTTCTCTCGCAACCCCTTGCCACCCCTGACCCTGACTCTCTTTTGTCCTCACCAGGCTTCTCCAAGATGTGGTCTGCACTCGTGCTTCTATCTCAGCATCTTCAATTTTTTTCTCATGTCCTTGAAATCTGCTTCCCACCCTCATCTTCCACTAACTGCCTTCTTCAGGACCACCAGTGAATTCTGGTCACCAGATCCAATTAGCCCTCATTCTCTCTGACTTTGCAGCATTTGGCAATGTGCACCACACCCTCCCCCAAATTCTCTGACATTGCACTCACCTCTCAGACTATGTACCTTCCTCCTGTGTTCTATCTTTAAGATTCTTTCTTCTCATCTCTCTTTATAATCTACCTCTTGGTGACTGTTCATTTCTGTGATCATGGTCATTTCATCTAGGGCATCCCAGGTTTATATGTCCAGCATCTGATATCTATCGAACTCCAGACACTTCTCTGATCCCTGTCTGGTATCTCCACCAAAGTGTCTGACTAGCACTTAAAACACAATTTGTAAAGAATGAAGCCTACCTTCCCTTCTGGGGCAGAGACTGCCAATGCACATAGGATACCTTTACTAACAGGACACTTGTCCTCCCCAAGGCCACATGTATGTTTCTCAGTCTCCTTTGTAGCCAGAGGTGGCCAATGACATATAAACGACAGTGACCAAGTGAGGCTTCTGAGGAAAGTAGGGGGCTGACTTATCTGAGAAAAGCATCCTTTTTTAATCTTCTTCCCCTTCTTCCAGCCTCCTGCTTAGAATGTGGACATTTTGGCTGGTGCTCCACTGGCCATCTTGAAGCCATGAGGTGACTCAGGGTATGGAAGCCATGTGAGGGTGGCAGCCATATACAGATAAAGCAGAAAGGGAAGGAGCCTGGGACATGGGTGATGTGGAGGAGCTACACAATACCAACCCTGTATTGTCCACCTGCCAACTTCTGCATAGGGAATCAAATCTCTGTCTTATTTGAGCCACTGTTACTTTAGGTCTCTCTTACTAGCAGGTGGATTTAATCATCCAGTATTACTTTTAATCATCCAATAGACTTTCACTACCCTAAGTCTGCCCTTCTGCTTGGTCTGGGTGTGAATCGAAATCATCTCAACTTTAAAAATATTTTTTAAATGTTTATTTTTGAGAGGGGGGGAGGGGGAGGGAGAGAGAGAGGGAGACACAGAATCTGAAGCAGGCTCCAGGCTCTGAGTTGTGCTCTGTCAGGACAGAGCCCTACGCAGGGCTCAAACTCATGAACTGCAAGATCCTGACCTGAGCTGAAGTTGGATGCCCAACCGACAGCCTCCTAGGCACCCCCAAATCATCTCAACTTTAAAAAAGACAGAATTCAAAAGCCAGTTAAATTCCTGAGGAATAGCACTGGCATTTAAAACTTAACTTTTACAGGGGTGCCTGGGTGGCTCAGTCGGTTGAGTGTCCGACTTTGGCTCAGGTCATGATCTCACGGTCCGTGAGTTCGAGCCCCACGTCGGGCTCTGTGCTGACAGCTCAGAGCCTGGAGCCTGCTTCAGATTCTGTGTCTCCCTCTCTCTCTGCCCCTCCCCCACTCACACTCTGTGTGTCTCTCTCTATCAAAAATAAATAAACATTAAAAAAAAACTTAACTTTTACAAAGCTCAGGTAATTCTGATACCTGCCTGGGTTTGGAAACCACTGACGTAGTCCATGTTTGCATGTTATGATGAGGTTCGGTAATGTGTCCAAAACTATACTGTTAGACAACGTATCACCTGAACAAGAAACCAAATGTCTTGAGTTCCAACCCAGGAGCTCTGTGTGCTTGCAATACAAATTGGTGGAAATTAATGCAAGAGTAAGGATCTTGTGAGACCAAAGGTAACGTTCTAATGGGAAAATTACTCACTTTCTGTTGGGTCAGAGTGGGGAAAGAGACAGTATCCAGTGGGAGTGCCACTCCTCTTCACTGATAAAGTTTCCAAGGTGCATCCTTTGCCAAGCCCTCCCCCACGGCCCCCTGCTAGCCATAGGTGGTGACAGGGGTCCCTGTTGATACACAAGTCGTGGGCTTTCTGAGCATGTCTTTGCCATTTAGATTTTCCTCAGAGATGCTGACAGAACGAATATCATCAGTGCCAACTTTTTCACACCCACAATGTCACTGGGTATGAAAGAATGATAGACAACTTCCATTGGTGGGGATAGCAGAGTTTAAAACAATGGTACCTGCAAACTTGAGTGTTCTTTAAGAATTGCTACTGGTTTGCTAGAATCCAAAATCTTTTTTTTTCATGTTTTTATTTATTTTTGAAAGAGAGAGAGAGACAGAGTGTGAGCAGGGGAGGGACAGAGAGAGAGAAGGAGACACAGAATCCAAAGCAGGCTCCCGGATCTGAGCTGTCAGCACAGAGTCCGATGTGGTGCTCGAACTTGTGAACCACAAAGTCATGACCTGAGCCCAACTCATGAACTACAACATCATGACCTGAACTGGAGTCGGACACTTAACCAACTAAGCCATCCAGGTGCCCCTAGAATGTAAATTCTTAAACTACACCCCTGGAGACACTGATTAGTAAGCCAAGGGTGGGGCCCAAGAATCTGCGTTTTTAACAAACACTCAGGTGATTTGGAGGCTGGACTGTGAGAAATCCTGCTTTGGAACTTGTTCTGAGGAAGGTGTCATCATGGAAGTGGTCAGAGTCTCCTTCAGAGAAAGGGTTACTGGGGTCTGTATTTAGCCTGCTCCTGAAATATTTTGAATAAAACTAGGTAGAACCAATTTGTAGGATGTTCTTTCAGATCAAAATCCTATTGGGTTATTACTGTATAGCAGTGGGTGTCTCTGGGGACAATTTTGTTCCCAGGAGCTATTTGGCAATATCTGGAGACATTTTTGGTTGTCATAAGGTGGGTGGGGGTGGGGGAGATGCTACTGCTATCCCATGAGTAGAGGTCAGGGATGCTAGTAGACATCCTACAGGACAGCCCCACATGACAAATAATAACCAACTTAAAATGTCCACAGTGGTGAGTCTGAGGAATCCTACCTTCCAGGATAAAAGGGAAAGCATGAATAGTATTGGGAAAACCAGCAGAAGTGTCAAATTTTGGCACCAACAAGGACTTTGAGCGGACTTGGTCCAATCCTCACAGTATAGGAGCCCCAAATGCTTGTTGAACTGTTCTGTGCCTTCAGTTTACAAGAACAGGTGGAAGTTGTTAAACCTAGAGGCTATTAGATCTTCTATGAGCCCCTGGGTTGCTAAGCCCAGATGGTAATTAGATTGTGTGTCAATCAGAGAAAATGCAATTCTATGATCAAACCAGATGCATAGGTTGTACAGAGACTCAACATACTGTTAGATGCATTAGGTACTAACAAAATCATCTCAACTCTTGATTTAGGAGAAGGTTTGGGGCAAATGTGGAGGATCCAAATTCACAACAGCATTTGTGGCGCCAGATGGGCATATGAGCTTAATGCCTAACACTCTGGTCTAAGGGACCCACCAGCCTCTTTCCAGAGATTGGATAATGGCCTCTTAAGTGAGCTGGACACATTTTCGCAGCCCACACTGATGACATTTCTATATTAAGCCAGAGTGTGGATGAGCATCTGGAAAGTTTCAGACTGGTGCCAAATTGATCTGTAAAGCTGGGTTTGTGGGGAAACTGAGCAAAGGGCCATTTGGACATCTGAGATCAAACATTAGGGAAATAGGCACATGAGCCCACTGGAAGGAAACGAGGAAGCTCATTGATATTGTTAAGCGTTTGCCACTAAAGAATCAAATCGCCTCTGACCAAGAGACATTTGGGAGCTATTTGTTTTAGGAGGTTGTTCTAGAATATCTGAGGGCTAACACGAATTGGCAAGCAGATGAATAGTGCAAAAGAAAAACATGCTAGGAACTCTTAACTGCAAATTAACTAGGAAGAGTTTTTGTGTAATGAAGATACAAAGCACTAGGAGAAGTTAGTTTCTTTTGCTATTAATCAAGTTCCAGGGAGTTTTAGATAAATTTCCCCAGACCTTGAGGGTTACTTTCTCCTTTGTCTCTAAAACAACTCAGCGAATCTTGTTTTTTCTACTTTAGCTGAGGGGGTAAGTGCCATTCATAATTAGGTGGAAGGAGCCCAAGATATTGCAGTGGGTTTGAGTGTATGAGTCATTTACTGACCAAAATTATAGTCTAACAAAAAGCCAGCCATACTTGGACCATTGACCTGGAATGAGAAATGCAGAACTTCTTGATAAAACCAAGAACTTAGGGGGTCCTAGGAATCGCTCAGTAATACATAACTTAGTGGAGGGATTGGGAAGGTGACCCTTGCTGAGATATCTAAGTTCCCCCCACCCCCCATAATTCACAGAGTGGAAAAAGGTTGCAAGATTTGGAAATGAGGTGTGGTTGCCAACATTCTAGGCATTTCATCAAACATCTGAAAATAGGTTAAAAGTGAATACAAACTAGAGGCAAAACAGCCAGGCAGTCAGGTCCTCTGAAGGTCAGCAGGCACTTTGAAGCATTTATCCCTCAACCATGAGGCTGTAACTGGCCATATTTTAACTTGTTTCAAAGAAGTATCTAACAGCGTTTTCAGGACCCCAGAGATTTAACATGCTATGGAGGAATGAAAACAAATTCTTTAATGGCTTTGAAAGGCACCAATGTGAAAACGTGGCAGCGTCTGCAGTGGATGGACCTATTAGGAGACTAAGGGTCTTTCAATTTTACAGTTTCCATGGGACATGTTTATTGAGTACTGCTCTGTGCCACACTCAGTGCTGCATGCTGGGGATACCCAGGACAATCAGAAGAGGAAGCTCACACATTATGGTGAGAGAGTAGCAGATACGGATAACTGTCAGAAGACAAAGGAGTGAGGGGCTGGCTCTCTTGGGGGCAGGTGGAGAATCAGCACAGTGTTCTCACAGGTGAAATTTAATCTGAGTTTTGAAGTAGGGGTATTGGATGAAGATGAAGGGAGAGGCATGTGCGAGATGGTGGGGCAAGTTCCTGAAGCCTTAGCAAGGCCGGGAAGGGAAAGTGGGATTTCCCAGGAACTATGAAAAGTGATTGAGCCCAGCAGAGAGGAGGTGAGGCATGTACCTTTGGGAGTCCCCTACAGCCTGGGGAGAGCTGAAGGCCTGGGGTCCAGGGATGGCATCTCAGAAGGAGAGAGTATGGGGAGGAAAGATTTCCTGAATCTTGATCACTTAGGTTTAGAGGGTGGGGAGGGGAACAGGAACCCACCAGGAGGTAATAAAAAATGAATCGGAATGGGGAAGAGAACCAGGCGAATTCGCCGAGTTGACTGGGAGAGGACAGGGAGGAGGAAACCTGCAAATTGGCTCCAGACCTCTGAGAGAGCAGATAAGAAGTGATGCAGCCCAAAGGGGTGAGGGCTGCAAGTGTAGATTACTCTCTGGGTGTACAGATATCTTTTCAAGTCCTAATGCTTTCTTTGATGGGGGAAAACAAAGCATTGCCATGAAAGCTAGAGATTCCAGCATTGTGCATAATTTTCAGTCTTGTCTAGGCTGCAGATGGAGAATTTAGCAGTGTGGAGATGATCAGATTATTGCTTAATCAACTCATCATTGGTTTACATGTAAACCAAGTTGGCCGCTCTCCTTACTAAGACTAGGGCAAAGTGTTTTTTTAGATGAGCTTTTAAGCCTCTCTGGGCTGCACGGAAAAAGCCTGTGGGCCTTCTGTGTTCCAGCCAAACTCAGCTTTTCTCAGTTCCGTAAATGCCACTTCCCTCTGGCACAGGCATTTGAACGTGTATTCCCCACTCTCTCTATCACCTGGGACCCTCTCTCTGCCTCTTCGCTCCCATTCTTTAGGTTTCCTTAGAGACTTCAGTTCCTTCAAGAGTCCCGTCTGTCCTTCTAGTCTGGGTTGGGGTCCACTGTCTGTGCTTCCCCAGCATCCAGTAGTTAAGCCCTCTTGAAGGGATTGTGGGATCTTCTCTCCCACTGGTTGCAGACTCCATCCATCTGCTTCCTGGACCCTTTGGCCTGGCCCTGTGCTCAGCATACAGAAAACCAAAATGGGTGAATGAGGACGGGCCAACTTTGGATGGGTCATCTGGGGATGCTCTTCATGATGCTGTAGAAACCCACTGAGCAGGCGAGGGAAGAGCTTGCTGTTTGGGTCTGTAGGGCCTGTGTCTGCTCATCATTAGTGAGCTAGCCCAATGTAAATATGTGTTCTATATTTGTACACTCGCCTTAAGGAGCAGTAGTTACTTTTGGTTGTTTTTAACGGTTGAGGAGTTTGAATTATGACATCTTTTGAAAGAAGTTTGACTACAAAGAAAAAATGATTGAGTTATGTTGGATTTAATAGAGGAATAACTCTTTAGGCTGACATGAAAGCAGTTGAGAAAGTTTATTTAAGGAAAAGAAATTTAATGCCAGATTAGAACCTCAAATTAAAAATTTAAAATATAGGGGCTCCTGGGTGGCTCAGTCGGTTAAGTGTTCAACTTCGGCTCCGGTCATGATCTCATGGCTTGTGAGTTTGAACCCCGCATCGGGCTCTGTGCTGACAACTCAATGCCTGGAGCCTGCTTCGGATTCCATGTCTCCCTCTCTCTCTGCCCCTCCCCCTCTTGCACTGTCTCTCTCTCTCTCTCTCTCTCTCTCTCACAAATAAATAAAACATTAAAAAAAAAACCCTAGGAAAACCAAAAACCAAAACAAAATTTAAAATATAAACAAAATTTAAAATATAAGAGAGCATTTGGGTATTCACTGTAGAATTATCTATAATATCAAAAATGGAGGGCAACGTACATGTTAAACAGGAGGGGAATAGTTAAACAAATTATACTGTATTCCTAGAAAGAAAGAACTTAAAATCATGTTTAATAACATGAGGAAATTATCCTGGTATAATGTAGCAAGTGAAAAACCAGGACTCTTTCTCTGACAGGTGGGATTAAAGTAACGTTCTTCTGTTACACTTCTCTGAATTTGCCAAATTCTCTAAAATGAGTATGCATTATTTAATAATGGGAACAAAATGGCAGCACAGGCAGGTCTTTATTTGAAGTGGAAAAGGGGAAAGATGACAGAGTTTGCATTTAGAAGATGCTAAAGTCAGCATCTGTTTCCTATCCACCACGTGGCACCAGGTGAGTCACATGCCCCCTGGGCAAGGCCTTAATTTCTCATTCTGGGTTGGAGGAAGGAGGGAGAAGAAGACGGAGGGCGTTCCATGGCCTACCTCAAGGTTGAAGCTGTCAAGAGCTGGGCGGAGCTTCTCTCTGCAGGTCAGACAGTCCTTCTGGCAGCTGCTGGACACGCTGGAGAAGAGGCTGAGCAGCAGGAGGTCACAAAGCAGGATTTTCATGGTGCGGGAGCAGGAAGCAGGGGGCTAAAATACTAAAAGAAGTGAGGGTGCGCCGCAATTAGAACAGCCTTTCTGGGGGGGTCTCACACAGGGGATGCCACCAGAGGGGACGGCGCCAGGCCCAAGATTCGCCTCCCAGGAGGGAGCGGGTTGTCAAGGATACAAGAGGCTTGCTCCTGCCAGCCAGGCCTACCATTCATGCAGGGGTGAGTGTCTGGGATCCTAGGCGGAGCACCCCTGTGATTCCTGCCACCTAGCTGGCCTCGACGTGCACAAGCACTTCCAGGGGCATACAGACCTCACTTTGCAACTTACTAACTTGTGGCTGTAAGACAACCTCTCCAAGCTTCAGTTTTCATGTCTGTAAAAGGGGGATAGTGCTACCTGTCTCGTCATAGGGCCATTGCGAAGAGATGAGATCTGTAAGGAGGTTTGGCAAAGTGCCGTGCATGAGTGAGACATGTGCAGTGAGGTTCATGGATGACTCGTGTCCTTTGTCTCCTCCTCCCCAGCCTTCCCTGCCTCAGCCAGGAAAGCCCCACATCCCAGAATTTGCTCTTCCAGGAAGCTCCCAGATTCCTTGTCTGTTTCCCCTGCGAGAGGTGAGCTTGCTTCCTGAGCACAGGGCCAGTATGTCCACCCTGCGAGGCCATCCAAAACACAGGACCAGGTATGTGGAGTTATTTATTGAAAAATGAACAAAGACACTAAGATAATAGCTCAAATTATTATTAGTTGGACCAGTAGTGTATAATTTTTATGTAGGATGGCCTGAAAGATGTGCGGTTTTTCCTGTTCCTCTTTAAATTTATCCTGTGAGCAAGCCTCCTGAATCAAAAAGCTATTTCCTTAGACTGCATCATTTTGGGTCCCTGTAGAAACATCTGTATTTGGAAGATTAAATGGAAAGGGAACAAAGGAACTTTCTGGCAATGTTGTGAATGTTCTTGATTGAGGTATAGGTCGCAGGGGGGGTATACATTTGCCAAAACCTGTGTGCATTTCCCTATATGTAAATTTTACCTCAACAGAGTCCAGCGTAGAGAAATAAAAATTATCGCCTTGATTGCTTTTTCATCAGACAAAACTAAGAAAATGTATAAGCCTTGCTACTCAAATGCAGTCTGCAGTCCAGCATCAACATCAGCTGGGGTCTTGCTAGAAATGCAGAATTTCAGGCAGGAACCAAGAACCACTGAATTTGATCTGCCTTTTTAGCAAGATCTTCAGGGGATCCATACACATGCTAAAGTCCGGGAAGCCCTGGGAGAAGACGGATGTGGAATGGAGAGGGTCAATAAGAGAAGGAAGGGGATCCTGCAGTTGAATTCACCCAATGGCCATATTGGGAGACTCCCCCAGCCCTTCTTGTGTGTCATCCAAGCATCTCCTACCAAGAGGATGTCCACTAAAAGATGCTCAATCAGTGTTTTGTTTTTTATTTTGTTAATGTTTCTTTATTTTTGAGAGAGAGAGAGACAGAGTGTGAGCAAGGGAGGGGCAGGGAGAGAGGGAGACACAGAATCCGAAGCAGGATCCAGGCTCCGAGCTGTCAGCACAGAGCCTGATGCAGGGCTCGAACTCATGAACCATAAGATCATGACCTAAGCCGCAGTGGGACACTTAACCAACTGAGCCCCCCAGGCATCCTAGTGTTTGTTAAGTCAAAGAGGTGACATTTGAGATGGGTTTTGAATGAATGACAGTTTTCCAAGAGGACAAAGAAAAGGGCATCTGAGCGGCCCGAGAAATAGCCTTTGGAGAGGCAGAGTCAGGCTCACAGCCTGTGAGGCAAACAGGCCGATGTACTGGGGCCACCTGCCCACACTCCCTGAGGGAAGCTCCCTGCTAAAAAGAGAGGTTTGGTCCAGATGGAACCATGTCTTGTTTGCCATCAAAAGGGTTTGGGCTTTATCCTACAGGTGATGGGATGTCCAGGGCTAATGAACAATGAAGACAAACACCTATACAAATAAACATATCATACGCATTTTTCTTCTCTATCCCAAGGGCCAGTGCTGTAATTGAGACTTATTGCCTTGGTTATTGTGATGACCCCTAATTAGTCCACCTAATGATCTGGCCTCCCACCAAGCCATGTCCACATCTGATGCCATCACTTCATACTTAAAATAAATCTGTAACCTCCAATGGGACTTAGTATTCCTCCTGCCTGCTTTTTGTAGCGTTCTCTCCTATCATTCACCCTGCTGTCTCTTCTGGTCCTAGCGAATCATGTATAGCTCCCAATTCTATCCTGTCCTTAATGCATTTGTATCTTGGCAAATGATCTTCTTTCTGCACAGACTAGTTGTCTCCACCTCAAACTTCTGACACATCTCAAGAGTTATCCCCTCTGGAAAGCCATCTCTAACCCCTGGTCTGAGTTAGATGAATCTCCTCTGCTTCTATGGCATCGTGAAACATATCACAGTGGGAAGGCACAGAGCCTCAGGGGCCTGTCAAACAGGCACAACAGACCTGTGTGATAGAGTTGTGATTTTCTTACCTGCTCATCATTGCAGAGTGACTGGGTTCAGATTCCATACCTGCAACTCAACCTCTCAGTTCCTCATCTGTAAAAACTGGACAGTAATAGTACCTATCTCATATGATGATGAATGTGTTGATGTTTGTAAGCAGTTAAAATAGCACCTGGCACATAACCAGAACTATACCCAGGGGCACCTGGGTGGCTCAGTTGGTTAAGTGTCTGACTCTTGATCTCAGCTCAGGTCTTGATCTCATGGTCGTGAGTTCAGGCCCCATGATGGGCTTTGTGCTGGGCATGAAGCCTACTTAAAAAAAAAAAAAAAAAAAAAAGAAGGAAAAGAAAGAAAGAAAGAAAGAGCCCCAGTACATAGCCTTCACTTTATAACACTATCATTGTCTCTCACGTGGCACTTATGACATTATACTGTAAACTTCGACTTAGGTATTTATTTCTCCCACTGGACTGTGACTTCCTAAAGGGTGGAAACCATGTTCTATGGTTCTCTGTATTTCCAGCACCCAGCACAGGGTGAACAGGCACCTAAGAGGTGCTCAGAAAGTCTGATAAGTGACAGTGGAGACTTTTAGGAACACTTTTTGTTCTTAGTTACCATAGAGTTGAGGAGTGTCTAGGAGCATCGGCCCCACTAATGGCACAGGAGCCACTTCGGGACCCGTGTAACTGACAACATGTCCATTAGCTAATTGTTCAGTTCAAGACCCCTGGGGAGGGGTGGGCACCACGTTGTTCCAGAGCAAGGCAAGATGCCATCCTAATCTGGAACCCCATGCCTGCTGTGGCAGAAGACTGGTTACAAATGGCTGTGAGGGCATGGTTGGAATAGTGTTGTATGGTAAATTTTCAGGTTAAATAGCTGTTGGTACGCCAGCCACAGAAGCTCATCACACTTAAAGACTCTTTTGAGGACTGCTTGCATATGTCTTTTGTTTAACTTGAGACTTGCCTTTACATTTCTTAATCTACTACACTTGAGTCATTCTACTTAAAGGGACATTTGTGTAGAACTTGTCCAGAATGGCATGGCTGTGCCCTCTATGGCCACGTGATGGCAGTGCCTGTACGTTACAGAGGAAAGGGAAGGCTAGGAGAAAAGGGACTGTTTCCTTCCCAATACACAATTGCAATACATAATGTTTGCATAGGCTGAGCTGATAAGTTGTGACAGATGTTAATGAAATGCTCTCCAGCTGAGGTTTTTCATGAACCTCATTAACTGCGGCTACTTGTACATTCAGGAAATGCCTGGTGGATTGATTGATGTTTGTTATCTCAAATTCCGGGTAAATGGGTTTTTAGGGTGAGGTGAAGAAAGAAGATGAGCTCCTGGGACATTTAACGTGTAAAATGTGTTTGAGAGCCTCCCTGCATGTAAAATATGAGCTGTCCTTGGTTTGGCACTTGGCAAACCTTGTCGAATTTACTTGGCATTAGCTTGGCCCTCCGGCTGGTCCCTGATACGTCGCTCTTCCAGTCTCCAACCACCCTACCCTCTGTGTCCTTCCCACTCCTCATTTTGGAAAAGTGACTCCACCTATTATGCAAAAACCGTCCACACACAAAGCTATTTATTCCCTCCAATTCAAAGAATCCTTAAAATGGGTCCGACCACATATGCCCATCTCAGGCCTATCCTGGTTGTGATATTTCAGTGACATCAATGTAAGTGAAAGCTCAAAGTAAATCTAATTAATCCTTACAAAGGGGACCATATTTTGTACCCTTTGGTATACTCCTCACAACACCTAGTACAATTGCATTCTAGGTTAAGTTAGATTTTGAACTGTATTAAAAACTCAGTAGAAGTTTTTCATTTGTCAGAAATCTCAACAACATCTACATGCTTTTTTTTGTAGCTCTGTGCACAAGTTCATGTCAATTACAATGAAGGCAAGTGGGGCTCCTGAGTGGCTCGGTTGGTTGAGCGTCCGACTTTTTTTTTTTTTTTTTTTTAATTTTTTTTAACGTTTATTTATTTTTGAGACAGAGAGAGACAGAGCACGAACGGGGGAGGGTCAGAGAGAGGGAGACACAGAATCTGAAACAGGCTCCAGGCTCTGAGCCGTCAGCACAGAGCCCAACGCGGGGCTCGAACTCACGGACCGCGAGATCATGACCTGAGCCGAAGTCGGCCGCTTAACCGACTGAGCCACCCAGGCGCCCCGAGCGTCCGACTTTTCGATTTCAGCTCAAGTCATGATTCCAGGGTGATGAGATCAAGCCCCACATCAAGCTCCATGTGAGCATGGAGCCTGCCTGGGATGCTCTCTCGCTGCCCCTCCCCCACTCGCGTGTGCATGCTCTCTCTCTCTCTCTCAAATAAAAAAATAAAAAAATAAAAAAAAATAAAATGAGGGTGAGGAATTAGTTAATTCATGGGTTATATTTATATTTCATCTTTACTCTTTGTGCGACTCTGGGCAAATTATCTTACCTCTGAGAGTGTTTGTCTTCTCACCTGCACAGTGGGGATCATGACAGGTGGTTGTCATTTATTGCACAGTACTGACAGTCAGTAAGATAAAACTGCCCGGAATATGTTGGAATTTTACCTGTATTTACTTGTATTTCACTTGGCGACCCACGCTCAGGCTAACACGTCCATGTGGTGATACTATAATCTGGACATCTCTTATTGAATAAAGAAATGTTTAATTACCTTTTATTTCAGTAGTGACACCTCCTAAATTTAATTGTGCCTCACGGTTTATGAAGACAAAATACCACTGTGTGTTAGCCTTAATCTATTTGCATGTAATCTTCCTTCCAAGGGCAATATAATTAGTTGCTTATCTGTTTGGAGGATTACGTATGAAGCAAAAAGTTAATTGAGTTTTGTCTCGTGACCTATGAGAAAGCCTGTAATTTTGGAGCTTTTAGTGGAGAAGGGAGGAGGGGCCTCCTGATAGAGGCACATATGTGTAGATGTTGTTCTCATCAACTGTGCGTGAAGATACTGCTCTTCTACAGGTAATGAATGCTTTTCATATTCATATAAAACCCTATCATCTAGGGTTAATAGTATACTTCTTTTTGGGGCCCCTGGGTGGCTCAGTCGGTTAAGCAGACTTCGGCTCAGGGCATGATCTCGCAGTTCGTGAGTTTGAGCCCCGTGATGGGCTCTGTGCTGACAGCTCAGATCCTGGAGCCTGCTTCGGATTCTGTGTGTGTCTCTCTCTCTGCCCCTCCCCTGCTCGTGCTCTGACTCTCTCTCAAAATAAATAAACATGAAAAAATTTAAAGAAAATAATATACCTCTTTTTGAGAGGCACATAAGTTCATAGGGGTTAAGCAACTTGCCAAAGATTATCCAGCTTATAAATAGCAGAGCCAGGGCTTAACCTCAGGTGTTTGAACATCAAATTGTGTGTTCTGGGAAACCATAAATTCTATATTCTGATTCTGCTTCAGAAAGGTTGGCAGATTCTGGCGGAATCTCACTGGAATAGTCTCTCTTTGTATTTAACAGTAATCCCATCACTATTATATTCATAATACGATGTGCCAGGTGCTGTCCTAATTGCTTTGTAAGCATCCATCCTATGGAATAAGTGCTATTATCCCCATTTTACAGCTGAGAAAACTGAGACTGGAAGAAGAGAAGTAACTTGGAGCAGCAGAGGTGAGCCTCAAGCCCCTCTGATTTCCAAGCTCATGCTCTCACTAGGCTACTCGTTGATCTCTGCAGCTGTCTGTCTCCATGTAAGTGAATTCTTTCTAAGGACCTGAACCCTAGGCTTCCCCTCTCTGATTGTGACATCCTTATTGTTGCCTCCCCTTCGTAGAAGAATTTTTCATTGCCTACAGGCACAGGGTTTATCTTCTACACCCCCCATTTCTTTGACCCATTGCAGACAGGACTCCTACACTGAGATTTTGCTTGTTTACCAGCTATTACTGAGGAAGGCGTCTGTAATGTCTTTTCCTCCTCTGACTAATGCACTTACATCCCAAAAGGTCCTTCTTCTGCTCTAAGCTTCCACCTGGAAGGAGGCAGTGAGCATAGAGGAGGTGGAGAGCAAAGCAAGTCCCCCGTCCTACAGAGACCAAGTGTGCCTGGTGCTGGTGAACAATGAATGAGAGCCCTGTGCCTTGAAGCAAGAGGCCTGGGCTCCAACTTCTACTTTGTAGTTACCTGTGGGATCTTGAGCAAGAGCTTTTCTTTCTGTGGGCCTCAGTTTCCCCTTCTCTAGAAAGAGGCAATTGGGTTAGAAGGTTAATATTTTTTATTTTATAAATACCCAGATATTTGTGCTCTCCTGGTAAGAGGAAGCAAGAAGGAAGGAGGGAACAGGGAGGAAAGATGAGGGTTTCATGAGGCAGTGGCTTCGGGGCAGCACGGGACAGAGGTGGACACAGCTGGGGCTCAGGAGAGGACCTGGGGCAGGGCAACAGACACATTTCCTGTCAAAGCTGCCACAAAGTTAGAAAGGTAACACCTTTTTTTTTTTTTTTAAGCAGTCTCCACACCCTGCTTGAAGCCCAATGCAGGGCTCGAACTCACAACCCTGAGATCAAGATCTGAGCAGACATCAAGAGTTGTCCAGCTCAATCGACTGAGCTACCCAGATGCCCTTGGAAAGGTATCGCTCTTAAATTTGATCTCCCGTAACTTTGAATTGCCCACGGTTCCACATACACTGTCAAAATAATGTAAATGGATTTTTAAAAGGCTTTTATGTACTTTTATAACAAAATCACTTAATGGTCTTTCAAAAAGATTCAAAAATACAAATAAGCAAAAGAGCAATGAATCTAGACCTATCATCTTCAAACTTCTTTAACTTTGTACCTCCAGCAATCCATTTTGAGCACACATTCCCAACTTACTTATAAGTTCTATACATTATAAAACCCAGTACAGTGCAAAGTAAGAGCAATAGCATAAAAAATAAGGATTTAATATCCCAAAGCCCAGTGGGTTGCTGGGCATCCATGCTCCTTTTGCAGACCATTAGCCTACACTCGTTAGCATTCAGCTACATGGATGTGGGTTCCAAGGAGGCAGAGGACAGTTTGACACTCTCCCTCCCGCATTTAGCACTACTCAGCGTCTGTCAGGATCATCACGTGTTTCTTGGCTGAATGAATGAAATGATGAATGGGGCGTGCGGGGTTGGGGAAAGAGGGGAGGCTGGCTCTGAGCCTTCGCTGTGTGGTGATTCACTGATATTTTCACTGGGACTTGGACTCCTTGGAAGCAAGCTTTGCACTTCACCTGCCAAGCCAGGCCCTTCAGAGCTGGCAAAACTTGTTTCTGCAATGCTGAGGCAGCAGCCAATATTTGCAAAACCACAGGATCACAGAAAGTCAAGACTGAATGTGATAGTAGCCTATCTAGGGAAATGCCCAGAAAAAATCAGCTTGCCCCCAGATTTGATGCGCCCCAAATCTCACGGTTTGTGGTTAGTGGGAAACCTTCATGTTAGACAGTGGGAGCACCTATAGGCATTTAAATAAAAGTGTTTAGAAAAATCCAGTGTGCTTAATGAATTCTCAGCCATTCAAGCCACTGCAAGATGCTGTCATGATGACTCCGTTTTCTGAGAAGGGCCCACCCCCTCCCAAGGATGTAGCTCCAGATGTGGGGTGATGGGTAGATTGCAAGTTTCCATCATGGGCTTTGGGAGCAGTGGGGCTATGGGGTGGGGCGCACTGAACCATGCTGACGAAAACATAGCACACTCACCCTAAACCTCACATCCCTACTGTGTATAGGGAACGTGGGGTTTATCAGCAAGGAATAAGCACGTAGAGAAGTTTAGCTCACTGCCTGGCACATAGTAGGTTTCAATAAAAATGAATTCTTTTGCCCTCCTTCTGTGCCTTTGTCCTGGCTGCCACCTCCCTGTCCAAAGCCCTTGACCCATCCAAATTTTACCTCTTTGCCTGCCCCTGGAATCTCTGGAGCATGTGTTCCTTCTTCCAAATCCCTCCAGCACTTGCTGTCTGGACCGTGCAATTTAGGACTTAATTACAGCCAGCCTTGCATTGTCTTCTAATTGTTTGTCCCCTTCCCCCCCACTGCCCCCCCCCATTAGTTGGTAAGCACCCTGGGCCCTGAGGGGGTGGCGTGCAGAAGCCAGGTGGGCTGGACTCAGTCCTCACAGGGCTCAGTCCAGTTCAGTCCTGAACACATTATTTAGCCTCTCAGCTTCAATTTCTTCAACTGCAACAAGGAGATAATGACACTACCTCACAGGGCTGTTGCTGGGGATAATGGGTGTGAAAGCGTGAAGATGTAAATCATTGTACGCATGGAAAAGGCTGTTATTGTCGCCTCTGTTGAATCCACCGGCCCCCGCCATGCACTTCCCTGCCTGGTAGAGTGTAGATGATAAATACCTGATTGATTGAATACAGAATAGCTTTGTGACAGCTCCTGTCATAGGCTCCAGAGAGCACGGGTTTGAGCCTAATCCTGCAATTACTCCCTTCATTGACAATGCAAAATCTCCTGCATCCTCTAAATCCTGGAGTACCCTCAGCCTTCAGCTGATAAAGCAGGGGCTCGTGCCCCATGGAGAACAGAGCTGCACCCCCAAAACAGCCCCAGGATGGGCCACAGTGCCCTCGAACGGCAGCATGCAGAACGGTGGAAACTGCTTCTTTTACTAGGGCGGTGGTTGAAGACAGTCTTTGCAGGCACCCTCGCCTGCAGAGGACTCAGCAAGCCCAAAGGAACACTAATCTTTTCTGTTAAAGGTATCACAGCATCAGTGGAAGTATATTGAATATTTCCCTGCCATACTTTATAAATGCGAAAAAGGAGCAACCACCCACAGGCAATGAGAAAGCAGCAATTTCTTTGGGAGGTTTTGATAAGAAGCCAGGCAGTTACTTTCCCCCTTCTATGTTGAAAACTCTGGTTTAGGCTTGCTGGCAAATGCCATGCAAAGCTCATCTTTTGTTAGTCTGCCGAACAATGTTATTGGTTATAATTGGGGCAATTATGGGCTGCTCGAGGAAGCGAAACACAGATGTTTAAGCCCAGGATCAGGGTATTCAAGTCCAAAGCAGCTTGCTTTAAATAGTCCATTTCCCGAATCATCCTGCTTTACTTGAAATTCCCCCAGAACTTGCCCATGTTCAAAGTGAGATGGGGGGGAGGGGTACTGAAGGGAGGGGAAGGAGACACACATGGGGCAGGGGGAGAGAGAGAGAGAGAGGCGCACAAAGGAGACAGAAAGGAGGCTGAGAAAGAGCAAGAGTTTGGATGACTTCTGAACGTTATATTCATCAGGACCCTCAGAGACCTTTTAGTGGGAGAGGTGGGCAGGAGGAGAAACATGCAAAGAAAGAGAAGAAACCGCCACATAATTCAGGGTCTGGGAGTCCAAGGTCATCCCTGCAGAAATCTACTTGGGATTCACACACAGTGGCCCTGTTCAGCACTGTACTGGTCGAGCACGGCGCCCCGGGTCCCACTTTTCCCCACATCATTACTAGCAATTTCTATTCAGTGCATAAGGGAGAAGGGTTCCCTCAGGACAGAAAAACTCAAACCCAAATCAAGTTCAGTGGTATGTTGAAAACCAGCCTGAATACACTACGAGGGAAAGGAAAGAAAGGAAGTCAGCCACAGAGAAAAATCACTCACAAGGATGCCCTGAAAGGCAAGTCCCCTGCCCCAGTGCCTGCTCCTCCCCTAATCCCACTCCTGCATCCACCTTTTCTCAGTAGGGGCCGCATCTGGGGAATCAAAACTTTTCTCATTTCCAAGTTCAGCTCTTTCTTCTTCTGCGTCTCTTCAGGATAAAAACCTCAGCCCTCCCCTCCTACCCCCCATCTGAGCACTGAAACTAAGACGAACGAAGAAATAATTCCCCAGGAGGCCAGCGGCATCCACCCTGGACAAAGAGAGGGTGAGGAGAGAGCCCCGGGCTCCCAGCTGTTTGTCTTGGGGCTGGGGTTCGCATGCAGTTGCCTACCTGAGAGCTGTCAGTAGCCTGGCTCCTTCGGATGTGAGGCTCGGTTCCGCCGTATCAGCCACACCAGCATATATATATCCTCCCCCCACCCGCTCAGCCCTCCCCTTCCCTGCCCACCTCGATGACACATACACACGCTGACCCCCTTAATCAAGCGAATAGCAGAACCTACAATCCTCCCTGGCTGCTCCCCGCCCCCTTGGCTCTGTGCTCAGACCTGTGACACCCCAGCCTCCCCCCACCATCCATCCATTCTCAAGCCTGCTTTACCTGGACTCTGTTCAGCCAGGATCCCACAGCTGCCTTCCCTTTGCTTCCAGAGGCACGGCGAGGGCTGATGGGGAGCTCTGGCAAGTCAGAAAAAAAGACTCCTGGTGACAGTGACGAGGCAGACCCCAATCCTGGAGTCTCCTTGAACAACCCTTTTGCACAAGGAGTAAAGAGTAGGAAGCGGGCAGAAGGAGGGGGAATCTCACACGAAGCTCCCACCGGCACAGGGAAGCCCAGAGCTGGGCTAAGCCAAGCCCCCTTTACTGCAAATGCCCCACGGGCGGCAACTATAAGGCCACTCCAGGGAGTGGTTCTACCTGCGATGGGTCAAGTCAGGAGGCATTTTGCAGGTGCCCGCAGCCTGGCACAATGTAAAATGCTGAGCCTTTCAACTCAGAGTGAAGTGTCTGAGATTCTGGCTTCTGTCAGAGCAAGTTACTTCTCTTTGAGAACCTCAGGTCCTTCCTCTGTAAAATGGGTATGCTACTGCCCAGGGTGATTGTGAGTAGAAAAACGAGATTCTGTTTCTATTTGGAACATAGGAGACCTTTAATAAATGAGTGCTGCACCCCCTTCGTCCTCTTCACGTTAAATAAGACCAACTGAATCTGACAATTCCCTGTCAACAGCTAGTGTCACAACAGAGTACTTTCAGAGCTGCTGCTGTACCTTAGGGCGTTGCCCCCGAGTGCCTTGGAGTCTCAGAAGCTGTTGGAGATGCCCCCGCCACTCAGTGTGGAGCCTCCTTCCCTTCCCACGGGGAAGGCAGATCATGGTCAGCCCAGGCAGGCCATGTTTAAATCTGCAGCATTCTTGGGGATCCCTCCTTTCTTTGGCCCTAGGCGAATTGCCCCATGACTTCCTCCTTGGCTCTCCTGAGAAGATGCAAAAATATTCCAGAATCCCAAGACATGAGGCTATGTCATTCAAGAAGTTCAAGCACCCTCTATTTGCCTCGAGAGTGGCAAATCTGGCTCTCTCATGGACCTAAGAACGGTGGGGAAGGATGAAAGAAAGCATCTGCTTTGACTGCTAATGGCATGGTTTTTTTTTAGGGGGTGGGTGATTGAAACGTTCTGGAATTAGATAGTGCTGATGGTTGCACAACATTGTGGATATACTGAAAACCACGGAATTATGTCCTTTAAAACAGTGAATTTCATGTTATGTAAATTACATCTCAATAAAAAAAATAGAAAGCAAGTGAGGAAGCACCTGCGCCAAGTTAAGATCAACAAGTTCTAAGAAGACAACTTCCCTTCCATCTGTATTCATAGCAAAAGGGTCCAGGAGACCAACATACCCTAATTTTAGATCTCTAGTGCCTGAAACTTACACTTTGTTGTTATTACAGGTCAAAGCCACCACTCTGAACTCTGAACAATTAGCATGATATGTGGTCAGTTTTGCATCCTGATGTATGTTGGAATGTAGGCATGGAGTTTGATTTCGCACATAATGGGGCAGATATTCCTGGTTGCCTTCCTGATACTCATTCCTCTGTTCTTTCTTACTAAACAGTAACCTTGATTGTATTCTAGGTGGCAATGTGCTCTGCTACCCAGCCTTCTTCAAAGCTAAAGGTAGCCAATGAGAATCAAGTTGCTAGTCATTGGGTGGGGCTTCCAGGAAATCTTTTAAAGGGGGCCAATTCAACTAGACAAAGCGTCTTCTTTGCTCTCCTTCCTTTCTGCCTGGAACACAAATGTGATGGCTGGAACTCTAGTAGCTATCTTGGGTCATGAGACAACTTTGAGGATGAAAGCCATGAACTAAAGATGGTGATGCATAAAGACAGAAGAATTCTGGGTCCCTGATGACTATGGAGATGCCATATCCATCCTGGATTTCCAACCTCAACTTTTTTTTTTTTTTTCAAGAGAAAAACCTGAGATTTTTATTTTAAGTATCAGTCAGAGTTCAGTTAGCTATTGCTGCATAACAAGCCACACCAAAGTGAGAGGCTTAAACAAATCCTTTATGTGGCTCGTGATACTGCAAACTGGCCATTTTCGGCAGGGTGATTCTTTTGATCTCAGTTTGGCTTCCTCATGAATCTGCAGTCAGTTGTGTGTTGGCTTCAGGAAGTTGGCTGCTGTTAACTGGGGGCACCTTGGTTCTCCTCCATTTGTCTTATCCTTCATGTGTCTTTCGGATCCCTTCAACAGGCTGGTCTGGCATAGTTTCATAGCAAGGCTGAGGTGCAAGCCCAAGCAAGTATAATCAAGCAAGGAAACCAGCAGATGCACGTAGTATCACTTGAGACCTAAGCTCAGAGCTGGCACTCCACTGCTTTTGCTGCATTTACTGGCTCAAGGCAGTGACTCAAGGCCAGTCCAGAGCCAGGTTGGGTGGAAACTACAAAGTCATAGGGCGAAGGGGGTGGCTCCACAGAGGCTATTCACTGGAGCCATTGATAACTCTAATCTACCATGTTTTGTTTAAGCCACTTATTTGGATTTTCTGTCACATACAGTAAGAAAATCATCTTGAATGATATACCTGCCTTTGAGCACCTGGTCATTCCCAGGGTGTTTGGTAGCCAAGTGCTTTTCTTCCCATGCAGTTGAGGGAAAGAAAGCACAACAGTGAGAAGTCACAGCTTCTTTGAACTCTTCTCGCCTCATAGCAAATGAAAGAGTTGAGCCAAATGACCCAGAAGTTCTCTTTGGGTTGAATGAAGCTACATATTCTGATAGGGTCGTCTCCTATAATGCACGGAGGGGAAGGGCAGGAATGAATCTAGGACGGGACTTTACAACCATTGTTCTGTGGGGGGTATAAGAACCAAAAGCCAGAGAAGATTAGAAAGGGTGCAAATTGGGTATACTCACAATCACATAAAGACTTTCTCCTGGGCACTTTGCCCCTGAATCATGGCACCTTCCGGTCCATAGCCTTCCCTTAGGTGTGATAACTGGTCATTGAAGAATACGCTGTCCTCTGCTTTTCTGACAGTGTACATTTATTAAAATCATTGGTGAGGAAAGGTCACACAGCCTATCTCTAGCGATTACGAGGCAACGGCCGTTCACTTCTGCTTGTACCATCTTGCCGTCCTCTTGCAATAGAGACACCCAAGCCAAAGGGGCTGCAAGAATTAGACTCCATTCTGTTCAGATGGGTAAGTTTTGAGGCAGCCGTTAGAAGCTTTTAAAACCGCCACCAGAAAATTTCAGTAAAGAGAGTATAAGGGGAAGAAGGCAGCCATAGCTAGGCTCCCACAGTGAACTCCTGGAACCTCCACCCACCCAGCAATTTTCCCCTCTCAACGTAGAGAGCCTCTCACCATCAGGTTTTTGGCTGCTCAGAGTTTACTGATTAATTACAGCACCTACAGCCAATTGGTCTCCTTAGTAACCACACTAGCAGGGTCCCAGCTGGAAAAGCTGCTTCTTATTTCCAAAGAGGGCGAACCCTCTTCACATTTTAAAACACCTCCAATTGGAACACAAACAGACTTTTATTATATTTATTTATTTGTTTATTTTTTAGAGAAAAACATCCCTGCTTGTTGCAACAGAGAACTTTATTTTTATTCATTTTTATCTTCACTTATTTTTAAAATATTATTTAAATCCAAGTTAGCAAACATACAGTGCAATATTGGTTTCAGGAATAGAGCCCAGTGATTCATCACTTACGTACAACACCCAGTGCTCATCCCAACAAGTGCCCTCTTAATGCCCATCGCCCATTTAACCTCCCCACCCCCTACCCCTCCCCTACATGTAGCAACCCTCAGTTTGTTCTCTGTATTTAAGAGTCTCTTATGGTTTGCCTCCCTGTCTGTTTTTATCTTATCAACAGAGAACTTTAAAGTATTAAGTCTGTTTTCCTTTTTCCTTTTTTTTTTTTTTTAAAGTACAGTTGACACTCAATGTTACATTAGTTTCAGGTGTACAACATAGTGATTCAACATGTCCATTATGCTGTGCTCACCACAGGTTTAGCTACCATCAGTCACCATATAATACTATTATGATACCATGATTATATTCCCTCTGCTGTACTTTTCATCCCTGTGGCTTATTCATTCCATAACTGGGAGCCTGTATCTCCCACTCCCCTTCACCCATCTTGCCCAACCCTGTACCCTCTTCCTCTCTGGTAACCACCAGTTTGTTCCCTGTATTTATAGGTCTGTTTCTGCTTTTTGTTTGTTAGTTTATTCACTTGTTTTTTATTTTTTTATTACTTTTTTATTTGAGAGAGAGAACCTGCAAGCGGGGGAGAGGGGAAGAGAGAGAAAGAGAGAGAGAGAAGCTTAAGCAGGCTTCACGTTCAGCATGGAGCCTGATGTGGGGTTTGATCTCACAAAACTTGGGATCATAACCTGAGCTGAAATTAGGAGTCAGAAGCTCAACTGACTGAACCACCCGGGTGCCCCTTCATTTGTTTTTTTAGATTCCACATATAAGTAAAATCATATAGTATTTGTCTTTCTCTGGCTTATTTCACTTGGCATAATACCCTCTAGGTCCACCCATGCTGTTGCAAATGGCAAGATCTCATTCTTTTTTTTTTTTTTTTTTTTTGGCTGAGTAATATTCCAGCATATATAAATCCCACCTCTTCTTTCTCCATCCATCTATCTAACCCAACACTTGCGTTGCTTCCAAATCTTGGTTATGGTAAATAATGCTGCAACAAACATAAGGGTGCATATATATTTTTGAATTAGTGTTTTTGTTTTCTTTGGGTAAATGCCCAGTAGTGGAATTTACTGGATCATAGAGTAGTTCTATTTTTACTTTTTGAGGAAACTCCATACTGTTTTCCACAGTTGTTGCACCAATTCACATTCTCACCAACAGTGCATGTGGGTTTCTTTTTCTTCACATCCTCACCAGCATTTGCTATTTCTTATCTTTTTGATTCTAGCCATCTGGTAAATGTAAGGTGTCATCTCATTGTGGTTTTGATTGGCATCTCCCTGATTATTAGTGATGCTGACCATCTTTTCATGTGTCTGTTGGCCATCTGGATGTCTTCTTTAGAAAAGTGTCTATTCAGGTTCTCTGTCCATTTTTATTTGGATTATTTGTTTTTTTGTTGTTGTTGAGTCGTGTAAGTTCTTCACATACTTTGGATATTACCCCCTTATTGGATATGTCATTTGCAAGTATCTTTTCTCATATATTAGGTTATATTTTCATTTGTTGATAATTTCCTCCATTGCGCGTATTCCCAGTAGTTTATTTTTGCTCTTGTTTTTTTTCCCCCCCTTAGGAGACATATGTAGAAAAATGTTGCTTTGGACAAAATTTTAAAACAAACCCATGTTTCTCTACAACCTTGCTTCCAACAATGAATGGATTTTTGAGCAATTGAGGGAAACTTGAATTTTAGTGATCAGTAAGAGATGGGTTTTATTTATTTATTTATTAAAATTTTTTTTAAATGTTTATTTATTTTTGAGACAGAGAGAGACAGAGCATGAATGGGGGAGGGGCAGAGAGAGAGGGAGACACAGAATCGGAAGCAGGCTCCAGGCTCTGAGCCATCAGCCCAGAGCCCGACGCGGGGCTCAAACTCACGGACCGCGAGATCATGACCTGAGCTGAAGTCGGACGCTCAACCGACTGAGCCACCCAGGCGCCCCAGAGATGGGTTTTAAATGAAGACCTAGTCAAATATAATTTTAAGGCAAACAACCAGTTTGACCTTTACAAGTGTAAGTTTGACTACTCAGAGTATTCGAGTGCTATGCTAGGCGATGTGAGAACAAGAAGGACCTGGACACAGGTGTCTGCCTCAAGAAGCTGGCCTGGCGGACAAGACATATGATAATGAATGGTGGCTCGGACAGGGTATACTATAGTGTCTCAGACAACTTAAGAATTAGAAAGGGGCGCCTGGGTGGCTCAGTCAATTGAGTATCGTTTAGTATCCGACTTCGACTTAGGTCATGATCTCTCTCGCAGCTCGTGAGTTCGAGCCCTGCGTCAGACTCTGTGCTGACAGCTCAGAGCCTGGAACCTGCTTCAGATTCTGTGTCTCTCAATCTCTCTGCCCCTCCTGTGCTCGTGCTCTGTCTCTTTCTCAAAAATAAATGAACATTAAAAAAAAAAAAGAATTAGAAAGCACACAGTAAGGTGCTAATTGTAGATCAGATTAGAGGTTAAAGAGAAGTTCAAGTGAGAAGGGAGAGAGGGCATGATGTCTATCTTCTGTTTTGAGTGAAATGTTGAGATGCAGATGATCGACAGCAGGATCTGAGTAGGAGAAAAGTGACAGCAGGGCTTCAATGTGGGTGAGTATGAGGACTGCTGGGACATTAGTCTGCTCCGGCCACCATAGCAAAGTACCACGGACTGGGGGTCTTCAGCAACAGGCACTTATTTTCTCACAGTTCTGGAGGCTGGAAATCTAAAATCAAGGTGTCGCAGGGTTGGTGTCTCTTGAGGCCTCTCTCCTTGGCTTGCAGGAGAGGCCATTTTCTCCCTGTGTCCTCACATGATCGTCCCTCTGTGTGTCTGTGTCCTAATCTCCTCTTTTTATTATATTTTTTATTTAAATGCTTATTTTTGAGAGAGAGAAAGAGAGAGAGCACAAGCGGGGGAGGAGCAGAGGGAGAGGGAGACACAGAATCTGAAGCAGACTCCAGGCTCTGAGCTGTCAGCACAGAGCCTGATGTGGGGCTTGAACTCACAAACTGTGATATCATGATCTGAGCTGAAGTTGGATGCTTAACCAACTGAGCCACCCGGGCACCCCATAATCTCCTCTTCTTATAAGAACACCAGCCATATTGGATTAGGGCCCACCTAATGGTCTTATTTATCCATAATCGTTTCTGTAGAGGCCCTGTCTCCAAATACAGTCACATTCTGAAGTGTTGGGGGTTAGGACTTCAGCATATGAATTTTTCTTGGTGGGGAGAACCCAGTTCAGCCTATAACAGGAGGGAAATGATACTGTGCCATTAGATAATAGTTCCAGAAAGGGAACTAAAGATCACTATGTGTTAGTGGGTGACTAGCGTGCACAGTGGATTTTTTCTACCCTCTGGCCCCCAGGCTCGGGCACTGGTATCCCCAGACACCAAGCTGATAATGTACATCCCGCTTTGACATATCACAGTGTTCCTGGAACATCCATGCATTTAAAAAAATTTTTTTTTTGGTAATGTTTATTCATTTTCGAGACAGAGAGAGACAGAGCATGAGCAGGGGAGGGGCAGAGAGAGAGAGGGAAACACAGAATCTGAAGCAGGCTTCAGGCTCTGAGCTGTCAGCACAGAGCCTGGCTCGACGCGGGCTCGAACTCACAGAGCCCAAGATCATGACCTGAGCTGAAGTCAGACGCTCAACCGACTGAGCCACCCAGGTGCCCCCATCCATGCAGTTTTCATGGCTATGTCTTAAGAGTCTCAGCACCACTGGGAGGTGTATCCTGAAACTTGGAATGTGCAGAACAGAGCAACTGCAGACATGCCATGCTCAGAGTAAGAAGGCATCTAGCCACTTTGGGCACTTCAGATCATGGTTCCTGAGAAGTTTGTAGGATGGTGCGGTTTTTCTCTGTGGGGTCAGTATCTGAATGCCAGGGGGTGGCTCCGATATCCTAATATTCCATTACTCCCTATAAATAAGTGCATGTTCCACATTGTAGACACAAACCCCTCTCCAGCTTGTTTCTCTGTCAGATTAGGCATGAGTTTTGTGTGCAAGCTCATTTTCTTCCACAGCTCCACCCCTTGTGGGGACTCTTAGGTCCCGCTGCTGTCCACATCTCCCCTTGAGCTTTGGATGCCATATTTCCAATACCTTCAAGATCTCCAGATGTCACATTGATGCCCACAAGGATATTGTCATAGCCCCCTTAACTAACTCCTGCCCACATCTGCTAGGCCTATTACCACATTCATTCACCCCTACCACTCAATTATCAATAAACCTAGGGATGGCCATCCCTCTATGAGCCGGTACTGTAGTTACTGGATTCCGTTATAAAACAAAAGCATCCTTAGCTCACTTCTTACCCCAGGGAATGCCTCTTCCTTTAATTCCTATGCTTGTAATTATTGAAACTATTAGCCTCTCCATCCAACCAATAGCCTCAGCCGTACGACTAATAGCCAACATCACTGCAGGCCCCATCTAATTGGAGGGGCTACTTTAGCCTTAATAAGTATTAGCACCTCTGTCACTCTGATCACCTTCATCATTCTTGTCTTACTAACAGTCCTTGAATTTGCTGTAGCCCTTATTCAAGCTTATATCTTCACCTTGTTAGTGAGCCTATACTTACACAACAATACTTAATGACCCACCAAACCCATGCATATCACGTAGTTAACCTGAGTCCATGACCACTCACAGGAGCTCTTTCAGCCCTCTAATAATTTCAGGATTAGCAATATGATTTCACTACAACTCGGTATTACTATTAACTCTAGGAATAACAACCAATTTATTAACCATATGCCAATGATGACGAGACATCGTCCGAGAAATCACGTTCCAAGGCCACCAAACACCTATCGTTCAAAAGGGCCTACAATATGGGATGATGCTCTTCAGTATTTCAGAAGTGCTTTTCTTCGCAGGTTTCTTGGGAGCCTTCTATCATTCAAGCCTTGCTCTGACCCCAGAATTAGGAAGCTGCTGGCCACCTACAGGTATCACCCCTCTCAACCCCCTAGAATGGGGTCCAACACTTCCGTACTGGACTGACACTGAGAAATCTGGGCAGGAAATTTGTCTTGAACGGACTTCCTTCTTGCTCTTTCCACATCCTGTACCCAGGGTGTTATCGAATGTAATCATTTCATCTTTATTGCCATTTGTTAGAGCTCCAGCTCTCCATCTTTCTTCAATCTCGCCTATATACAGCAGCTTGCAGAATATTTTCTAAGCAGCATTTTCAGATTTCTTCAATCCCTTGCTCCAAAATTCCAATTTAAAGGCAAAGAGTGATAGGGTTGGAAGATAGTGGAGGTGCACTACAGAGCCCATTGGACTTGAACTCTAAAGACCCGGGTTGGAGTCTCAGCCCTTTTCCTGCCATGTGACTTTGGCCAAGTCACACCTGCTTTTAGGACCTTGTACTCTTATACATTTTTAAAAAAATTTTTTAACATTTATTTAGTTTTGAGAGAGAGAGAGAGTGCAAGCGGGAGAGGAGCAGTGAGAGGGAGACACAGAATCCGAAGCAGGCTCCAGGCTCTGAGCTGTCAGCACAGAGCCCGACACGGGGCTCAAACTCATGAGCCGTGAGATCATGACCTGAGCCGAAGTTGGACACTCAACTGACTGAGCCACCCAGGTGCCCCAGACCTTCTACTCTTATTCTTTAAAAAGGGACATAGTAATACCTAACAGTGGTGGTGTAAAATTTATACAGTTAATGTAAATGAAGGGGCTTTGAAAACTCTGAGCTACCTCACAGATAGAAAACACACCGATTATCCCTTAAGACCATCTCAAGTAACACTACCTCTTATAACTAATTAAAAATTGGCCTTTTCCTTTCCTGAACTTCCATAGCACTTTTCGGGACAGTGTTTTGTATTCAGATTTGCAGTTTGCATTGGATAGTGTGCCCCTGCTGTTCTCTGTGGGGTGGTCGTGGGGGTTGATATCTTGCCTGGCCAGGAAGACTGTAAACCACCAGAGGGAAGCAATTTGTATTCTCTCCTATTTCTCTCCAGTGAGCACAGAGCCAAGCACACCAAAGTCAACCAATCCCACATGCATGTGTTAAACAACAACTATTTGTTGATATGCACAAGGAACATATTAATAGGCAAGAGAGTGAATGAAATATAATAAAAATCCCAGCACTCAAAGAGCTCACAGTCTAGCTTGGAAGATAAACTGCAAGAGCTAAAAAGGGATGTACAGTTGACCCTTGAACAATGTGGCGGCTGGGGTGCCAACCACCCCCTCCGCCTCCTCCCCCCCCCCCCCCCCCCCGCCAACCATGGAAAGGAAAATACATGGAGGGGTGCCTGGGTGGCTCAGGCGGTTGAACATCCACTCGACTTTGGCTCAGGTCATGATCTCGTGATTCATGAGTTCAAGCCCTGCGTTGGGCTCTGTGTGGACTGCTCGGAGCCTAGAGCCTGCTTCAGATTCTGTCTCCCTCTCTCTCTGCCCCTCTCCTGCTTGTGTTCTGTCTCTCTCTCAAAAATAAATAAACATTAAAAATTTTTTTTAAAGAATAAAAGAAAATACATGTGTAATTTTGACTTCCTCAAAACTAATAGCCTATTGTTGACCAGAAGGCTTACTGATAGCATAAACAACATGTATTTTATATGTTACATGTATTACATACAGTATTCTTTTCAGTAAAGTAAGCTATAGAAAAAGGAAATGTTTTTAAGAAAATCATAAAGAAGAGAAAAATATGTTTATGGTACTGTACTGTAGAAAGTCCATGTGTAAGTGGACCCATGTATGAGTGGGCCTGCACAGTTCAAATCTGTATCATTCAAGGGTGAACTGCATAAGGCCGTTACACTGTTAGCACAGGATGGGTGGGCATTTAAGGGTGATGAATTCCCCTCTGGCTGGGATGGTAGGAAAGGCTTGGCCAAAAGGGAAGATTTGAGCTGGGACTTGAAAGATGGGTGGTATCTGGATAAGTAGAGATGGGAGGATGTAGGAGAGAGTGGACAGGACAGGTGTACTGAAACAGAGGAGCCTTTGCAGAAGAGAGTGGTAGAAGGGGCTGGACATTCGGTCTGCATGAGAAATAGAAGGTCTTGAATGGTGGCCTCAGTAATTGGTACGTTGGCAATCAGAAGAGACTAAAGATTTCTGCACAAGGGGTGAAATGTTCAAGGAGGTCTTTTGGGAGTGTGAAGCTAGGACTGACACTAAGTACTTATTGATTGGAGAAAGCAGGAGAGTATCTACCTGTGTAGGTGTTCATCAGTCTCTGTGGCTGGTTCTGTTTGGATGACTGAAGCCTCATCCCACAAGAAATAGACAAATAGTCAAGCAACTGCCCTGAAAGCTTCCTATTTTTTCAGCAAATAATGTCACATGAAAATCTCCTAACCTCTTGACATTTCCAGTTTCTAGACCAACTCCCACCTCTCTTCACCATCACGATCAGAGCCCTAACAGCCAGGGACAGTCTGAACCTGTGCCTAGCAAAGAAGGACCCCTTCTTCCTCCCTCTGTTCAAAAAGTGGCTGGCGTAAATCGTAGAATGACATTTCACAAAATTGTGTTGTTGTTCATGCAAGATGACTACCTTCCTAGAGCCATTTCATGGTTCTGGAAGGGGAAAATATAAAAATAAAGATTTTTTTTTTTTGAGAAAGAAAATTGTTTCAGTCGTTTGCAAAGTAAAATAACGGATCTCCAAGTCCAATTTTTTTCTGCTTCAATTAAAAGATATTTCCTAAGAACCTTGTTGTAACCTTCTCCCTCCTGCATATCCTCTGCCCACCCTGGGTCTCTACTGGCCACACACAAACATACAGCTGGTACTTCCGGCTCTGTCTACGATCATTACAATCAAAGAGCTTTTTACCAGCACCCACATGAGCTGGTGCCATTAGAGTTACTTGCAAAATTTGTCTTGTTGAATCATAAGAGCACAGCGCCTAAAAGAAAAAAAAAATCCAAAGCCACTTGGCTGGTTAGGATAATGAAATTGTTTCTCCGAGGGAAAGCTAGGTGATTAACCTCTTGTGTCACATAATAACAAAACTGAGAGCAGACCGCCAGGAGAGGAACTTTTTCAGCAACGAACTGGTGCTTGCCAAACATTGGCTCTGCCTTTTTTTTGTCCCGTTGCCCACCAATGTGGAAGAGTTATCTAGTCCTAGGCCGCAGGAGTTCAGGCTTCTATCCTAATGACAGATAAGACTAAATGAGAATGGGACTCCCCCCCGAGGTAGCACATCTGTGTTCCAGGCTGCCACGCCGCCTCCGTGGGGCTGCATCCAGGACCTGAACGTTTTATTGAAGCATTAATAGTGAATTTTCTGCTTGGATTCCTTGCTGCTTGGAGACAAAAGGCACCAGAGGGCTCTGAGTCAGGGCTCAGGGGTGGGGTGGAAACATTCTTATTTGCATTCCATGGCTTCGTGTGTGTGCACAGTCTAAACGCACACCGACCATCCCCTCCCCGCCAGCATAACTACATATTCCGGTTAATTCATTCAGCAAACACAGACCGAGGGCCTCCTCGGTGGGCAGGCACTGTGCTAGGAGCTGGGCACACAGATGACAATGAGACAGGATCCCGGCTGCAGCACACCGTAGCCCTTGAAGCTTGAAAAATGCATTTAGGATTAACACAGAGCAGTATATCTGCCAAACATGAATGGATTGCAGGGGATTTTAAATTAATGAACAGAAGATTCAGAAGAAAGCAGTAAAGGAAGGCCAGATGATTACAGCTGGGTAAATGATATGGATATAGATTGGTGGGAAACAGGAAAGAGAGAAATCATTGACATGGTGATTTTTCCTTCTTTTCAGAATTTTGTTTCATGTGTTGCTGTAATATTTATGCGGTAAAATAGGGAGAAAACACTTAAGTTTAGATGAGAAGATGTTCAAGATATATCCGGAGTCTTTGCAAGCAACTCAGTATTCTCTCATACTGAAATATTTGCTAAATGAATATTTCATCACACAAATAATTGTCTCCACCATTTCCAGAGATGGAAAGACAATTTATGGAATAGGAAATGGTGTTTTCCCCCCAAAATGAAAATAGTTATTTTTCTGACTCTGTAAGCAATGTGTGCTCATTGTAACAAAAAAAAATAGACTATACCCCCCCCCCCCCCCACAAGCATAAAAATGAAAGCATAAAAAAATCTGGAAACCCACAGAGATATAGTCAACTGATCTTTGACAAAGAAGCAAAGGGAATACAATGGAACAAAGATAGTCTTTTCAACAAATGGTGCTAGAACAACTTGACATTCGCATGTAAAAAAAATACATGTAGACATAGACCTTACACCCTTTACAAAAATTAACTCAAAAATCCATCGTAGACCCAAATGTAAAACACAAAACTATAAAACTCCAAGAAATAACATGGGAGAGAACTTAGATGACCTTGAGTATGGAGATGACATCTCAGAAATGCTACCAAAAGAACAGTCCATGAAAGAAAGAATTGATAAGCTGGATTTTATTAGAATTAAAAATTTCAAACCCGTAGAAAAGTTGAAAGAACAGAACAATAAACCTTTCATGAAATTCATCAATTGTTAACATTTTTCCATGTTCATGTGCCTTCTCTCTCTCCATACACACTCACACATTGGTTTTTTTTGCTGAACTATTTGAAAGTCATGATACTTGAATCCTTCAGCATGATCTCCTAAGGTAGAGATGTCTTTTGAACAACTATACCCTTATTGCACCTAAGAAAATTAACCACAATTCAACAATATCATCTAATGTCCAGTATATAGTGGACACCTGGGTGGTTCAGTCAGTTAAGCATCTGATTTCGGATCAGATCATGACCTCGCCGTTCGGGAGTTCGAACCCTGCATCCAGCTCTGTGTTGACAGCTCAGAGCCTGGAGCCTGCTTCAGATTCTGTGTCTCCCTCTTTCTCTGCACCTCCCCCGCTTGTGCTCTGTCTCTCTTTATCTCTCTCTCTCTCAAAAATAAATAAACATTAAGAAATTTTTAAAAATTGTTTTTAACATTTATTTATTATTGAGAGAGAGAGAGAGAGACAGAGCATGAGCAGGGGAAAGGCAGAGAGGGGGAGACACAGAATCCAAAGCAGGCTCCAGGTTCTGAGCTGTCAGCACAGAGCCCAACACTGGGCTCAAACCCAGATCATGACCTGAGCCGAAGTCGGACACTTAACTGGCTGAGCCACCCAGGTGCCCCTAAGAAAATTTTAAGGTCCAGTATATATTTAAAATTTCCCAAGTGTCCCACATTTTCCTTTATAATTTTTTTATCAAGGATCCAATCAAAATTTTTATATTGCATATCTTTGGTCATTTAAAAATCTGTAACAGTCATCCTGCCTTTCTTTTGTGTTTCTTTCTTTCTTTTTTAAAATTTTTTGAAAGAGTGTGAGTATACACAGTGGGGGAGGGGCAGAGAGGGAGGGAGGGAGAGGACTTTAAGCAGGCTCCACACCAGTGTGGAGCCTGATGCAGGGCTTGATCTCATGACTGTGAGATCATGTGCTGAGCTGAAATCAAGAATCAGATGCTCAACTGACTGAGCCAACAAGGCACCCCTCTTGATATTGACTGTTTTGAAACATTCTGGCCAGTTGTCATATAGAATGTCCTTCCTTCTGGATTTGACTGGTGTTTCTTCATTATTAGGTTAAGATGAAATATATTTTTTGGTGAATCAATTATCTAGGTGATGTTGTGTACTGCTCATTTCATCACATCAGGGGATAACTCCTAGTGATATTAAGTTTGATTACTTAGTTAATATAGTAACTACAAAGTCTTTCCATTGTAATGATACATTTTGACTTTCTAATCAGTAAGAAATCTGTGGGTGATAACTTTGAGATTGTTTCCCTATAAATTTATCTAATATTTTTAATGAACTTTGCCTGAATCAATTAGTATTTTGGAGTTTGCAAAATAATAATTTTCTATCATTCCTTCTTTATTTTTAAGTGGCATTTTTGTAAAGAAGAGTTTTCTCCATCCCCTGCCCCTGCCCCCAACCTCATCTTTAGGGGAGCTATAGAATGTATATCTTAAAAAAAAACTCAACCTCAAAGTATTAGAAACACTTACTGTAATTTTTCTTTTTTGATACTCAGATTGCTCCCAAATTTGGCCAGTGAGAGTGCTTCAAGTTGGCTTTTGTGTCCTGAGCCGATGCTATTAATCTTTGAACACTGTGTTTTCTGGCACAATATGTTCCAGAATTATCTTGCAGTTCCTTTCCCCATATCTGGAATCAACAAAAAGAGAGAATCTAAATGGCTTAACATGAATCTGTTACCCCTCACCTTTGACCCCAGTGGCTATGGAGAGGGGTAGAGTAGGGGGTAAGGGCCCCACAGAACAAACCTTCCTACCTGTGTGTGAGTGTGTTAGTGTGTGTGTGTGTGTGTCTGGTGGGAATGGGGATGCCTGTGGGGGCTGGAAAAATCTGGAAGTTTTAATATTCCAAGACACCAAGACTAGGACCAGTGACTAAACCAAGATTTTCTCACGTTACCCTTTTGGGACATCTCTATCACATCTTTCCACTTTAAATCTACTTCTGATGTTCATTTGAACCAAGTTTCACCTGTTTGAAAATGCTGGTGGGAACACAGCAGTTTTATTTGGGCTCCTCACCTCTAGAGATCCACATTCAGAAAGACTCTCAGAAATTCAGCTGATGTTTACTGATCCTTCCACTACATTCCAGGATAGCTGATTTCACAGACATCATCTCATTTAGACCTAAAAACAATCATGCAAACTAGATACTATTGTTCTCATTTTACACACATGGAAAGGAGTGTCAGGTTAAGTAACATGCTTAAGGTCACATACTAGTAAGTGGCAGAGTCCAGGCTTGAATCCATTCTTCAGACCCCAAATGTGGGTATCTCCCATTCCTTGTAACCTTGTATGTGAAAACAACCTGGTGTCCTTGTACAGTCAATCACCAAGTACGTCCTAAGTACCTATTATGTTTTCACCGCTACATTAGGCATGTGCAAGGATATATCATTTATTAAGCACTGACTGTATGCAGTGTTAAATTCATTAATGTAGCAAATGAACAGAAGGTATGATTCCCATTGTTCAGGACTTTATACTCTTGCTTGGGAGTGAGGAGAGACACACACAGAAGGACTCATATAAAGAAGTAAGTGCAGGTTAGCTGGACCCAATGTGAAAAAAGTGTCATAAGAATGTCTAACGAATAGATGCTGTAACAACCATGCTATGTTATTTCAACTTGTAAGAATTTTGTAAAAAAAAAAAAATTTGACCTGGGAGCCAAAAGACTTTAATAATAATTAGATACTCCACCCTCTTTTTAACTGAAGTGTAATTAACATACAGTGTAATACTAGTTTCAGGAGTACAACATATTCATTCAACAATTCTGTGCAACACTCAGCGCTCACCAAGATAAGCAAAGTCACCGTGCAGCGTTGTTACAGGGTTATTGACTATATTTGCTACGTTGTACCGTTCATCTCTGTGACTCATTTAGTTTGTAACTGGAAGTTTGTACCTCTTCATCCAGAATCGAATTTTCTTTTTAAGGCATCCAGTCTGTGGTATTTTGTTATGGCAGCCCGCGCAAGCCAATGCGCACCCATTCAAGGAAGGCAATAGGACCTCCACCTTTCAGACAAAGAGAACACGGTTCCGAGAGGACACGGTTCCGAGAGGCAAAGAAACTTTCCTAAGTTCCTGCAAATACGAAGTAGTGATAGCAGAATTCAAATCTAGGTCTGTCTCACACTGAAGCTATGACTTTTTTTCACTGCACTCTCCTTTGATTGCATTTGGGCACTGCTGCAGCTGAAGTACGTGCCATAAAGGCAAGGATGATGTCTAATTTGCCTACTGTTATGTCCGTATGGGCTGCTACAGCACCAGTCACAGTGCTCAAATGTTTGCTGACTAAATAAGGTTGCCCTAAAGAGCTTTATGATTTGGTTAAGGTAAGAAGGGAAGCAAATCTATAACTCACATTTAACCCCTGGTATGGAGAAGGGTTTTGGGATGGTAATTCTGGAAGGAAAATTCAGGGTGGGCTGGAACATGAGGGAAGGTTCTAGAAGGTAGGTGGAGCTCCAGCTGGACCTGAACTCTCAAGACACAAAGAAAAATAGTCACCATCAGGAAGGCTCAATGGTTTATTTATTGATCTTTTATATTTTAAGTCATTTTGTGAATACAGAAGTGAAAATAAAGGGAGAGTGAAAAACAACTTGATTATAATTTTAATAAGAATCCAAACAAGGCAAACGTCTTTGTATCAAGTAAGTTTTGAGGCACAAACACCGTCAAAAACGAAACAATGGTGTCACATGTCTTTTTAGCAAAATGGGATAAGCCAGGTTCTGTCACAACCTATTGCATGAAGAAGTTCTTCCTTTGACTGACTAACTAGAAGAAAATGCCATCTTCCCTTTTTGTCCTTAAAAGCACATTATTCATATGTTGATTCTTAAATTTGAGAAAAATCACGAGAATAGTGTCATTTGAGGACTCACTGTCTGAGATTTCACTTATGGGATACATTTTACCGTATTAATTGGGTCTAGTGTGCTGTTGTCTGTCTCTTTTCATGTCATCTTCTGGTTGTCTAATAATTTGAGATATCTTCTCCCGTTCATTTTCTTTTCTTTGCCTTTAAGAGTAGAAAATGAAAAATTCTGAATTGTCATTTGTTTCCAATGAAGGCTGAATGCAGACTACAAAGACGGCATGTCCCGCCTTCTGTTATCTGTTATGCCCCTTGAGAGATGATATATTTCTTTTAGCGATAGGAAAACCGAAAGATAGTGATTTCTTCACTACTGGTTCATCTTTCCAGACAATTCCATCATTCTTCCACCTAAAAGCTATAATTATTATCATTTTTTAGTATAGTTGGGGACAGTTGATGAGTAGTGATGAGGGATGATGAGTAACAATAATTCCAGGTAATGGAACAGTAACATGCTTGAAGATATAGGAAAAAATAAGATCATTAAGATCCCACATTGCATCTTAGACACATTGCCCTTCGATAAAACGGTTCATATGGTGATTTCAAGCTAAAATAAGTTTTGTGTAATTAAAAAACATTCAAGAGGTGCCTGGATGGCTCAGTCAGTTAAGCATCCGACTTCAGCTCGGGTCGTGATCTCACCATTTGTGAGTTCTAGCCTGGTGTTGGGCTCTGTGCTGACAGCTCAGAACCTGGAGCCTGGTTCGGATTCTGTGTCTCCCTCTCTCTCGGCCCCTCCCTGCTCATGCTCTGTCTCTCTCTCAAAAATAAATAAACATATTAAAAAATGCAAATTCTCCTTTTGTTCTTTGGAAGACCTCTAGGAAAGGATGAAGTCATAAATATCAATCCTTATAAACAGTTGGAATTCAGAAAAGAAACACAAAAGGGGACTTCCAGCTGTGTGGGGCAGAGTTGGCAAAACACGCAACTGGGAGAGGCAACACAGCACTGTGTATGGGAGTCCGTGAGTAGATGAGATTGATCACAGCTGATATTTTGTTGGAAAGTAGGGGGCTGATGATGGCTACCATCCACTTGAGCAATGCAGTCTCTATTCTGCAAGGCACAGCATAATAATTCTGAAAGCTTTTGAGCAGGGGTGGCAAGATGTGTGCAAACATTTTCTGGCTGTTTTCTACTATGATTGTGAAGCTTTATTCCTAAGGAAGAAATTTAACTTTGAACATGTAATAAAAATCATACATAAGAATCTTAATATTCAGTTCAGTGCCGTACATATTTATTTTCTAGTCCTTCAACATGTATTTCATTCTTTTAAACAAAGTAAAAACCCATATGCTTTTGTCCAATTAAAAGCCAATGAAAACCATACACATTGTAACAAATAAATTACTTAGTAATGTCCCATTTCGTTGGGAGTTTATGCTGACTCCATAGGCCTTGAATGTTTTAGCTGCTGAACTGGTTTGCCAGTAGGGGATGTGATGAGAAATTCTAGACGGTTCAGCTTGGAAAGGTGAAGTTTGAGTGAATATGATTGTAAGTTCTGAAATGGTAAGTGCAGTACATGAATCGAACATGCATTTGTTTTTCCAGTTCTGGAAGAGTTTCGTAGGGAAGAAGCTTATGGAACCATTATCCCAAGAGGGGGTAGTGCCTGAAAAAGTAATTTCAAAGATTAAGATAAATGTGGAGATGACAGCCATAATTGGCTATTAAAGAAACCCAAGTGCCCTGAGTGGTACTCCCCTAGAAGCTATTGTCAGGGCCATAATTTCTAGCTGCTTAGGCTGAATCACACCTAGTATAGCCCTTCTTACATTCTTAGGAGTCAGTCTGTACCAAGAGGAGAAACTCAGAACACATGCCAATTTCCTTCTGCCTCCCTCCCTCCCTTCCTTCCCTTCCTTCCCTTCCTTCCTTGCTTTCTTCCTTCCCTTTCTTTTTCTTCCTTCCTTCCTTCCTTCCTTTATCTCTCTCTCTCTCTTAAAAAAACAATCCTTTATTTTTAACTGGGTTTAGGAGGTGGTTCTCACTTGGGGTTTCTCATGAGGCTGCAATCAGATAATGACAGGAGCTGGAGTCCTCGCAAAGGCTGTTAGTGCTCTCTGGTTGTTAGGACCTAGATTGGGGCTGAGGACCTGGCTTCTCCATTTTTGTCTGGGTGTTCTCACATTATGGTGGTGGGACTGAAGAGTATCCCAAGAGAGGAAGAGCATCTTTTATGACCTAGCCTTGGAAGTCACACAATGCCACTTCTGCCCATTCTCTTCATTAGAAGTGAGTCTCTAAGTCCAGCCCAATACAAGGACAGGGGAATTAGATTCTACCTCTTCATAGGAGGCTCACTGACTTAACTGTCGTTACCACATATTGGCAATAATTATACCTAACATCTCTCTCTCTTTTCCATTCAATCAATCATTCATTCAGCAAATATTTATTATGTTGGCATTTCGTCTATACTTGACATCTCAATGGGGCCTCATTGCTTCAAAGCATCATTTACCTTTTTTGCTTGATATTCTCAACAGCCATGTATAATAAACTGAGCATATTTCATTACTTCAGTTTTTTTTTTTTTTTTTTTTTTTTTTTTTCAGATAAAGCAAGAGAGTAAGGAACTCATCTATGGCTGGTGCCTGGTACAGAGGTTATTCTAACCCAAGTCTGTCCTGGGACCATATTCTTACTATCCGCAGCACCACCACATCTCATTCTCTCAGCATGTCTAAGATTGGGGAGGTTGATGGACAGCCAGACAGACTTGCTCTGAAGTTGCATATCCTCTATACTGGGTGATAACATTATACCAGATGGGGATACTTTGAGAGTGAAAGGCAATGCTACTAATAATTATACAGTGATGATGGACATAGATCAGAAATGTTCCAGGTAAACAGGCCATATCGTCACCCTATCCACATAGTCAAACTGCATTGGAACCTATGTCCTGTGTATTTCCACCAAATTCCTGTCATATTTATTCAACTTCTCACCTCCTAAAGCAAACCCTGCAACTGTTAAGAGAGCCATCAGCGTGTGAGTGATTTACAGCTTCCCCGCATAAGTCACAGGGGCACCTACACACTTACATGCAACTGCTCGATCAATTCCTGGGACCTGGCTCATCCCATATGAGTGGAGGCCACAGTACAGGTTTGGATTGATGGGCAGAGGCCTGTGGGGAGACTGTCCAGCTGTCCTAGGCTTCTTTTCTCCTGTGTTACATTGTTGGCTGGGGAGGCAGGAAGACCACAATCTTGAGAGTTGGACGTGAGGGTAAAGGGGGTGACTTGGGGAATGGGTAAGAAAGGAAGGCTGCCCTGAATGGGTGGCCTAGAATGAGGGCTCAAGCCTAGAATTAGGGTGGGCAAGTCAAGGATGAACAAAATTGAGGAGAAGGTGGTTGCCAGTTGAGTGTGGGTGTGGCATAGCCCGGAGAGGCAAGTGCGGCAGGTAGGGTGCTCCAGAAACAGATGCTAAGAAGTATGGGATGGGAGATGTTTATTAGGAATCAGCATCTGTGAAAGAAAAAGGAGGGAAACAAGACTGGGCTCAGGAAGAAATCACAGTGTGATGCAGGTCTGGCAAAACCCTGGCTAGCCCAGTGGGAAGCTCTGGAGTGAATATTGCCCGCCAGTGTTGCCCCTATTAGGCAGAGATGTCTGGGTCTTTATATCCTGGCTTATTTAGTCAATGGATACAGGCTCCCCTGGGAAGGATGTGACTTTGGGTGACATTTCTACAAGTCCACTTCTACATTTGAGGCAGACCCTCATGGTGCGGAGAGCTGTAGGCTGTGTGCAGACCAGGCTTCCCACAGTGGACCACAGTCCTTCCTGGGAGGTGGTCTGGGTGGTGCATGTCTATGTCTACCCTGGGCTGTTATAGGAAGAACAGAAAAATAGGGAGAAATTTCTATTGTAAATTAGGTACAGTCTCACATTTAAGAGATCCAGAACTGCTGCAGATCCTGGTGCAGATTTGCTACTAATTAGTTGTGTGACCCCAGACGTGTCTTTGCCTCTCCCCAGACTCACCATTCCCACCTGTAAAAGTGAGACAGCCCAATTAGAGTTGGAGCCAGACTCCAAGCAGGGCACTTCCCAGCTCAAAGTTACCTGGGCTAGGCAGACTTTTCTGCCTCCTCGGTGGGTTGAATGAAGCATTTTTGCTGTTGGTTAGGGATATATGTCACAGGCTGTTCAAAGTAAACTAGAATACCCCCTGGAGAATAATGTTTTAAATGGAAGTACAGAAAATTTATTGTGACTGTTAAGTGGCTAAAGAACAGAGGATCCCTAGGGAGTGATCAGATGCCACTTGTCACACTTGGAAAAGATTTAGCCTTTCCATTAATGGGAAAGAGTATAGAATTGTGGTTAATAACTGCAGTGTGCCATCCTTAGCATTTATGGAGAACATTTTCGTGTCTTCCCTTTGGATTTTACTTCCTTCCTGAAAACCTGTCACTGGCCTCTTTTTGTGTCTTGTGAGCACCAACTTTAAATTGCACACTTGATGTGGAAGGTTTCTTTTGAAACTAATGGATTATCTTCAGCTTTCGATTATTCTTATCTCCTGTTCCCAAGGTAATTAAAAGATGGCTGGGCCACTGAGTGATTTCAAGCGCTTCATCCAGTTATCTACGGTTTTTATCTTTCTCTGTGTGGCTGAACATCCTCTTTCATTTCATTGAAGAAATGTTGGCACCTTCATTGTTTCTGACAGATTGCTGGTAGGAAGGATGGAGGTCACTCTGGGACCTGCGAGTTCTCTGGGCAGTCAGGTTTAAATGAGGTTGAGGTGGGAGCCCTGGTTGGCATCTTAGAACATTTTGCCCCCTGACTCCCCTGAGGACAGGTGGAGGATAAAGGGGAACCTGGGGACTTTGGGAAGTGGAAGTCTCTGCAGCGTGTGCAGCTCTGTTGGGGAGAGGTTCAGGGGGCTGTGATTTCTGCCAGGTCGGGGAGAGTAGAAACGGTCCCTTTTGGCAGAAGGACCACCTTTGATGGTGCTGGTCTTCAGCAGTGACAGGGGAGCTAGGGAACCAAAATTGGGGGGTTTACCCAGTTGATAATGGTCATCTGTGAGCTAATCCCAGATTTCCTGGAGGTGAGTTGCTGGCTGGATATTGAAGAAGAGGGGTATAGATGAATGGAGGGGAGTCAGACAAGTGACATGAAGAGACACTGACAGCAGGACCCAGCCAGTCACTCATGCATGTCTGAAAACAGACCTTGGCTGGCAGCAGGCTCAAGGGGGCACACTACGTAGATGAAATAGGATGACTGTTAGTAATCAGAAGTCCTTCCTCTCCATTTTCTGCCAGGAATCTGAGAGGTTGAAGTGGGAACCACTTCAGGTTCTTGAGCCAGTGGGAACATGCATTGGCAGCGTGATTCTAATAGCCTCTTGGGAATGGATCACCGTGTGGAAAAGACAGACCTGCAGGGGAGCAGCACCCGAGGGAGACTGGTGTAACCCAGCTATGAGAAAAGGGAAGGGAAAGTGGTGTGGAAACTCCAAAGTGCTGCACAAATGCTTGCTTACTGTCACCAATACTCTAGAAACCTGGACCTGAAACCCTGGTAATATCCCAAAGAGCTCCACAGTGAATCATTTCCAATATCACTGTCCTGCCCCTAATCGAGCCCATTAATAATGTGAATTTGGACTATTATAAGAGCTTCCTACCTGGGCTTCCTGCCTCTATCTCTTCTCCTTCTGGTTATGACTCCTTCACTGCATCTGGAGCAGTCTTTAAAAAAAATTTTTTTAATGTTTATTTATTTTTGACAGAGAGAGAGAGAGAGAGACAATGCATGAGCGGGCGAGGGGCGGAGAGAGAAAGACACAGAATCCGAAGCAGGCTCCAGGCTCTGAGCCGTCAGCACAGAGCCTGACACTGGGCTCGAACTCACAGACCATGAGATCATGACCTGAGCCGAAGTTGGACGCTTAACCGACTGAGCCACCCAGGTGACCTGGAGCAGTCTTACTAAAACACAGCTGTGATCCCCTCTTCTGGCTGAAAACCTCTTTGCATCCCCCCAGCCCCTCCAAGTGTGGCTGACTTCCTTAGCAAACACTAAGCCCTCTAGCTTGCTTTTTATTCTTATGTCCTGTCTCCCCACTCCCCCCGACCTTTTAGAAAGTGAATTTTAATTGTGCTGCTTTTGTGTGCTTATTTATAGCTTGCCCTCCAGATTAGAACCTCCTTTTTCTCCCCCACTCCAACCTCAGATATAGAACTCTTACCATCCCTAAGGCCTCTTTCTGATGCCACTTTGCCCAAAAAGCTGAGCAGCTTCTCTGGGCAGAATCTGTCTTTTTTTTCTCTGATACCCTATCACTATTATTTATTGCATGTAACCCAGTTTGCCTTATTTATTGGTTCTTTTCTTGTCTTTCTTGTGAACTGCTGGTAATCGAGGGCAGGGGTGGCACCTGACTGATCTGTATGTGCCACATGGTACCTGGAGACTCAGGGACAAATTGTTATAACTGTTACTACTCTCTCCCTTGAACTGTGGGAATCATTTACTCTCGTCCTACATGCTATTCCTCTTGGGCACCAAGATCCCCTCCCCAAAGTTCTGGTTTTGATTCTCCATAGTACCAATGCTATTCTGCTCCCAATGTTCCCTTGGATATATAATAACATTATATTTTCAGCCCCACTCCTGTGGCAGAAGCGTGATCTCACATAAGATTCATTTTACCTGTCCCAACATGGTAACCCATCAGGGTCAGAAGGGCTGAATCACTGGGCAAGGTCCCTAGCCTCATTTTGTAGATGTTAAAAATAGTGGTCAATAATTACTTCTCAAGGGGTATTAAGGATAACAATCAAAAGTGGGCAAAAAAGCACTGGTAAATAAAAGTTTAAACCTCAAGATAAAACACTTAGATGATCCTTTGTTCATTGTTTGTATTTTGGATGTTGTTGAAAGTATTAGTTAACCTCCATTTATCACCTATAATGTTAGAATTCAGGGTCCTCAGAAGAATTGTCTGACCCCCTGGAAGTGTGAGGGGTGGACGGAAGTTTAGTAACTGGCCCAAGGTCACACAGCTAGTGGGTGCTGCATTATATACATGACACAGCATTAACCCAAATACAGAGAGAAGGAAGTTCTGATTGAAGCTAGCTAAAGGGAAGATTTCCTTCCTGAACAGATAGACCTGGCATCTTCTCAACATGTTATTAAGTTGATTGCCGAGGCCATGGCTGTTGACTAAATGGGTCACCTGACTCACCTGTACCTCTTTCCAAACATAGACTCTGCCTTTGGGGTATCATGCTGAAGCTAGCTTACAAATGTTGCCATTATGGACAAAAGCAGTGTGAAAATGCATGGCCAGGAAACCATTAGCTTTCTCGTTGAGTCGGCTTGGAGAATTGGTGCAAAAGTTAAGAGATAACAGGTTCGAAACTCACTCCCCAGCTCCCAACACAGAGTAAGCATTTAATGAATGTCACCCATTGTTGTTATGTTTATTCATTCCACATTCCAGAACTGTAGCGTGAACTACCTTTATATCATCTCAGAATATTCAGCTGGAAGAAACTTTGGAGATCTAGTTTAACCTCTTCAAAGCGGAATTCCTGACAGATGGTGTAGACTGGAGTCTTGCTACCCATTTAATCAGAACTATTGCATTTTAATAGGATTTTTAAAAATAGGAGATCCTGTTAAAACAATCTATATACCTTTAAGTATCACTAGGGAAGGGGTTCTAACTACTCCCCTATTGGTTGGTTTTGTTAGTTCTTCCTTATACTGAATCTAAGTCTTGCTCAAGTGATGTGCACCCCTTGGTTGGAGTTTGGCATCTTGGTGCCACACAAACAAGGTCTTCCCTGCTTTCTCAAGGGCAATCTTTCAGTTATTTGAAGACAACCATCATTTCTCCCCTGAGTCATCTTTCTGCCCAAAGGAGCCTGATCCCTTTAATTGTTCATTCTGACCCATGACTTCCTGAGACTTCATAATCTTGCTTCCCTGCCTTTGGACATTTTTTCGGGTCTATAATTAATGCAGAGCATCCTTCCCAAAAGGATTAGAGGTGGTTTATGATGACAAGAGAAAAAATGCAACAAGGTTTGGCTTTATTCCTTATATTAAAGAGAAACCAAGATAAGGGAAAATGAAGGAAACAATATGAGAACTCTAAGGATTAATGAAATCGATGTAATCCAGTGTAGCATTTGGCTCTGAGCATCTGAACAGCAAAAGTAAAAAGAAAAGGACAATAAGTTGTGGGTACTTATTGTTAAAAAAGAAGAAAGCATATATAATCTCTTGGGAGATATATATATCTATATATATCTATATCTATATCTATATATATCTATCTAACTCTAAGCTTCTCACACAAGCCTTTTCTTTCTAAATGAACTTAATTTTGTAATAATTTTAGATTCATGGAAAAGTTGCAAAGATAGTACAGTGTTTCTGCAGACTCCTCACTCAGTTTCTCCTAACGTTAACATTTTACACAACCATGGCATGTTTGCCCAAAGTAAGGAATTGGCACTGTTGACCTTAAAAATAAAACAGCTAGTTATTTTACAAGGAAAATGAGTTTAGTTGGAAATAGCAGAGGAATTACAATTTGGAACAGTCAAGCTATAGCAAAAGCAGGGAGTTGGGAGGGGCTATTATAAACAAAAAGCCCATTGGTACAAACCAGAAGTTTGAAGTATAGTGGCTTTTCATTGGCTGAGTTGTGATAGTCTCTCATTGGCTGAGCTGTTGCTGGCCAAGGAGAAAATCTTCTTTCCCTCTGCTGAGGTGGCAAAACATCAGCTGAGTATTGGTGGAAGATTTTTTCCATAAAGAGGATAGTAGCAGATCCAATAGGGACAAATGATCAGTATCCTTAGACTCAGCCATAGTGCTGCTAGAGGTGGGACAAACACAAGATGTCTGGAGGTCATTTAATTCACTTGGTTGGCCATTTTGATTGTTACTGTCAAATTCCAGAATTGTTACCCCCTTTTGGGAGAAAGAAATTCCAGCATAATATTTTTCTAAGAAATCTTGACCCAGTAAATGAATAGTGGCAGAGGAGGAATTAAGGAGAAAAAGATGGGTATCTCTCAAAAGGCCTAGGCCAAAGGGAATAGGTTCAGAGAATGGAACCTGTTGAGGTTTATTAGAGACCCCCACTATTTGGACCATTTTAGTACTCCAAGGCAGGGGCTGCTTTATAGAAGCTGGGTTGAGCACTGAGAGTGTAGCTCCAGTGGCAATAAGACACCAAGAGATAAGAGAGAGATCAATTCCCAGTCTGGAGAGTTGTTTTTCCAAGCTGATTAAGAGGGAAGATTGGGAAAAGTCCTTGTTGTTCCTCAAAGCCCCATCACTTCGAATTAGAAGGATACTGGAAAGGCTGGTTAGGGGGCTTAAGGCTCCTGGAGCACTTCAGTTTATAAAAATATTTTTCCCAATGTACTGGCTTTTTGCAATAGTGGAGACCATGAGCTTTTTGGTTTTATTTTGGGGCCTCCATTTTCCAGAGTTGAAATTTAAGACTTGTGGTGGTCTTCCTTTTAGTTGAATCATCAACTAAAAGTTGAATCATCTAGGGAGTGGGTAAGCTGATTTGCCAAGTTAACTAAATCTGGAGTGGATATAGTTTCCCATTCTATCCTGGTACTTTTAACTAAAAGAGAAAGACCCTGGTTTAGCCTCTTAATAAACATAGAATTAAATGCTACCAGAGTGGATTCAACATCTAAAGAAAGACCAGATTTATAATAGTCATGAACAGGTTCATCAGGCTTTTATATGCTAGCCTGAATTTTGTTTCAACCAACAGGCTTAGGAAAAGCTATGGTAATTGCTTGGTGGAGATTTCCAGTGAGTGTTCTAGCATTTTGCTAAAAGTTAGGGGTCTGTTTCTCTAAATCTCTTTGTGAGGATATTCCCAGTGGGGCAAGTTTCATCCAATGTTTGGCCTGACCCTCACAAACAAGCATGTGGACTAATTAATATAATCTAAGAAACCATGTTGGTAAATTTGAATGACTATGTTGAATTCTTCAGCAAACCTGTGGGGGTCCTCAGTTACTTTAACTATTTACTTTAACTATGGCTTACACTTCAGCTTGAGTCCAGGGAGCAAAATTTGGGATTTATTTGGATCCTCAGAAGACTTAACTTTAAAGGAATAGGTTTTAATAGGTTCAGGAAAGGAGGGAGCAGGGAGAGTTTGGGAGGAAAAGGGAAGTTAAGCAAAAGGATTAGAATGAGAGAGTGGGAGAGGAAGTGAGACCCTGAAAAAGGAACAGAGAAAATGGCACCAGATGGGGCCTTAAGCACAAGATGGTTGCTGCAAGCGAGACAGGGTGGGGGGTTAGGGGGTTGGGGGGAGGGAGGCCTCAGAAGTCATTTTGACTTCTTTTGATTATTTGCCTCAGTTAATTTAGAAATAGTATTTTGCAAAGAGGCAATTTTAAAATCCTGAAAACATTTGGAAGCCTCATTGTATCAATTAAAATAGGCATCCCATTCAAGTTTTTTTTTTTTTAATTTAAATTTTGGAGCTTTCTAATTTAATTTTGAGAAAAATAAGTTTTGGGAGATTGAAAGTTCCCCATAATGGCCATTGAGGTTCTAAATTATCTTTAGCCAAGTTGGTCCATTTAGTTAAAAATGCACACGAGGAAGAACCATAGTTTTTAAACATAAAGCCAGCCAATGTTCCTGAAAGGGGTTGCCCTTAGAGCATTTAGATGACTAGGATTTTCTCTAGGGTTTTCCAGGGTTTTTCTCTAGAGCAAAAGAAAAACTAAACAGCCTGGCTGCAAAGGAGTGAGGCCAAATGAGCACAGTTCCAATAGGAACAGCCTGATTCCAAAGCATTTGGGCCAAATGCACAGTTCCAGGGGGAACAGCCTGATTCCAAAGGAGTCAGGCCAATACCAAATGAGTACTCACAAAAAGGACAAAGCCTTTAAACACCACCCTCCCCAAACAGGTCCCAGAAAAATCCTGGAGAGCTCAATGTGCAAAGAGAGTAGAGCTTGAGTTCAGGAGAAAAATTACCTTCAAACTCAAGAGTCTGTGAGAAAGAAGTGAGCTCAATGGGATCAGTGGGTACAGGCACCTATTTGCTCTTCAGCCTCAGAGTTGTTGGGGCGTCTTCTCTGGATTCTCTGACACCAAGTAATGTCGACTTTGAAAGCAATATGGCTAGTTATTTTACCAGCCAAGTGGGTTTATTTGGGAATAGCAGAGTAATTGCAATTCAGAGCAAGCAAGCTATAGGAGAAGCCATAGGCAAGTCCGGAGAACAAAAGAGGAATCCTCCTCCCGAGAGAAAAGGGGGAGGTTGGGATGACTGTTGTAAACAAAAAAATCCATTGGACTAACCTAGGAACTTGAAGTATACTGGCTTCTCATTGGCTGAGTTGTAAGAGTTTCTCATTGGCTGGGCTGTGGCTGGGCAAAGAGAAAATCTTCCTTCCTCCTGCTGAGGTGTAAGCACAGGCTTCTTCCTATTGGGTCTGCAAAGGGCTGTCACATGTGGAAAGTTGTGAGAGCTCCCCTTCCTGGCTCCTGAGTCCCTTTTAAATAGGGTTTTCTATATTCATTTTCACAGTACACAATTCTTAATTAAACTCCAGAGTTAATTTGGATTTCACCAGTTTCCCCACTAATATCTTTTTTCCTGTTCTAATGTTTAGTCCTAAATACCACATTGAATTTGTCATCTGGTTTCTCTAGTCTCCTCTGGTTTGTGAATTTCTCAGGCTTTACACAGGGTTTGTATTGTTGTCCTCATTACTGGAACTGCTGAATAATTTCCTTAGTCACAAGATTTTTAGCAAAAGCAGAATCACATTTCATATACCACCTCTTGTAGTGATGCACAATAAGAGTTGGTGTTAAAACGTTTAAGTGCACTTCAGTGAAGATGTTTCTGTAGCTCAGGCTAATGGGGGCCAAGTATAAATCCTTTTGGAGGTTTGACCTGAATGAACAATCGGTAGATTGAAGTTAGCAACAGATAACTCTAGGCTTTCTTTAAACCTCACATCTCTTAACAAGGCTTTCTACAAGAGCCAGAGTATGTGATTCAAGGTTATATTCTCTGACAGTGGCCTGCAGTACTGGTGTCTATATTGCTGATTAAAGTAGTGTCTATATTACTAAATCCTCATCTTTTGAAAAATCAGGTAATCATGTGGTAGCTCTTTGTCATACTGATATAAAATCCATCTTCTTGTTACGTTTTAAAATTTAGTCTATGCTGCTTTACTCTCCTTCCTTCCTTTCTTCTCTTTTTCTTTCTTTTTCCTTTCCTTTCCTTCAAACTTAGAAAATGAGTATTCTCTTCAAAAGTGTTTTTTTTTCAAGTTGCTTTCACCTCAACTTGTTGAGTGTTCACTCAACAAGAGCATGAGTGAACAGTGAGAATTGTTGCCAAATCGAATTCCCTACAGGATGTAGGTCATGGAAATTATATGGTGGTGATATATGGCAGTTATTAATCAGGCCAGATGAAAAGGGGTTTCGAAAAGAATGTATTGAATGGACCAGAAAATGTTTCTCTTTCTTCAAAGAGAAACTGACACCGGTCTGGTTGAAGGAATCCTCTGGCAAAGCAGCCAAGTCTTTTACCAGAGTGAGAATCATACATTCACTGCCGATAGCACATGTTGGCCTTCTTCACGTGGTTCATTATAGAATTTTGTGACATTGGCAGTATGAATGAGTTCTTCTGGTCTAGATGAACAAAAGTGTCAAGTTTGGATATACAGTGTGGTATCATTTTGGCCAAAATATTCATGTACAGAAACCCAAGTAATATTCCAATCTCAAATTGCTCTTAACATCCAGTATTACATGTAAAATAATAGAAAATTATTTATCATGTGAGTTGCACATGATAATAAAGTTTAAATACTTAAATTCATTAAATAATTGTCTTAGTCCTGCAGGGCTGCTATAACAGAATAGCATAGACTGGATGGCTGATAAACAATAGAAATTTATTTTTTACAGTCTTAAATTATTTTTTAGCAGTCCAAGATACAGGCACCAACAGATTCAGTGTCTGGTGAGAGCCAATTTCCTGGTTAATAGGTGACCATCTTCTTGGTGTGTCTCCATATGGCAGAAGGGGCAAGAAAACTCACTGAGATCTCTCTAATAAGGGTGCTAATTCCATTCATGAAGACTCTACCCTCATGACCTTATCACGCCCCAAAGGCCCTACTTCCTCATGCTATTATATTGGGGATCAGGTTTCAAATATATGAATTTTGGGGGACACAAACATTCAATCTATAGCAATAGTTATGGAACATTTGTGGAAGGATTGTAACAAAAAAAAGTAGAAATTTCAGTTCAGTTGGAAACTGTTTAACTCAATAAATAATATTTTGTGGACATGCCAAGTGTTCAGCACTGTGCTAGGCTTTAGAAATACATAAATGAATAAGACAAAGTCCTTCACCTTGAGGAGGAGTTAACACTTAGAAGGAGACAACGCAACTGAAGTTCAATAAAATGTGTGGTAAACATTATGAAAGAGGCATTCACAAAGTGCTATGAGAGTACTGATGAAGAGTATTCAACCCAACCTAAGGGTTTAGGGACAGCTTCTTAGAGGTGGTGACACCTGAGCTTATCTTGAGAAAAAGAAAACTTGGAAATGAGATATAGCAGCATCAGCAAGTGTACATGGATGTTGGAACTACAAGCAGTTCTGTCCTATTCAGGTGTAAAATATGCATCCGTGATTGGTAGAATAAAACTAGTAAACTCTGGTATACAGCTTGCACCTCATTTTTGTGTGAAGGAGTATCACAGAGGGTTCTCATCACGTATGTTTTTATGTGTTAGATACGTCCCTCTGGAGACTATTTGAAAGATAAATTCAGTGGTCATAGGACTGGATGCAGAGACTCTGGAGAGGTTGGATGGAGCGCACACTTTTATGGTCCCCCGTCCTCTTCTCTGCTGGGATCATCAACTAAGAAGAAAGTTGTGTTTCACTGCTGGAGCCTGGAGGGGAATCCCCAACACATCTGGAGCTCTGAGTGGGAGAAGTGTGGGTATGGACCAGTAGAAGGTTACATTTGTGCACCATTATTTGCAATTACGGGGAAAAGCCAAAGGACTTGGGAGGAAGCCAGACTTTCTGGCCAAGGCTAGGCCGGAGCCCACTGATCCAAAGGGCATGGACTACTGGTTCCACCAGTCCTTGGGAACTTCTTTGCTGGTTGAACTGCTTTCTTTCCATGTAATTGTGAGACAACTTTTCCCTCTGTAGTTCCTGTGAAATTGGGTGTCTCTTCAGGTGCCTCAGTCAAGAGATCCCAGCATGCCAGGCCATTTGACTCTGACTGAGAGTCAGAGATTCCTTCCTAAGCAGCCAGCTCCCCATTGCCTGTAAGAGCCCAGCATCCTAACCTGTATTAAGTGATGCAAGTAGGCAAAGAAAGTAGCTTGAAGGCAAATCTAACTAAAACCTGATTTGGTTCTGATTAAGACTCAGGAAGAAACAAGAGATTTAAAAAAATTATATAAATCTTACAGAGATATTAAACTATATTGCAAAGGGATGGTCAGAGAGCCAAAAATGTTTCTAGAAGTATAAAATTCTTTCTCAGTTGAAAAAAGTGAACAGAATGCCTGAAAAAATGGAACAAACATGACGATTTAGTAATCTGAAAGATCAAAAGGAGAACTGAATCTGTAGATAATTGTGATCTCTGCTCAGTTATCAAGGGATTACCAGGGATTTTCAAAGGTAGAAACAATGGGGCCATATTATGCATATGCATTTTACAAATTTATAAGCCCAATTATATATTTTTTAAATTTTTTAAGTATTTATTTATTTTTGAGAGACAGAGAGAGACAGAGTGGGGGGGGGGGAGGGGCAGAGAGAGATGGAGACACAGAATCCAAAGGAGGCTCCCGGCTCTGAGCTGTCAGCACAGACCCCGATGCAGGGCTCAAACCCACGAATGTGAGATCATGAAGTCCAATTATATTTTAACTAAAACTTTACTGCATTGTTGTTCACCTTCTCAAAGGTTGTGTATGGGTTGTATTTTGCGATGTCATCTCCTATAACATTTCAGTGAATAGATTCAGTTCTTCAGTTTAGTTCTTCGGTCTATATATTTACGTCATTTGTATGTTATTGTACACATTTGTTGGATTTTGCATCCATCACAGTTACTTTGTATTGTAATGTCTGGAAAACCAGTGGAATGAAGAACAGGAGAACATTTTATATCAAAACCAATTGGAAACAGCGAAAGTAACATGTAAGGGAAACTTTGTCTTAAAATGTAGTGTAGTATTTGCCCAGTTTACAAAGAAGGATGGATGGCTTGGAAGTGGTTCAATGAAGCGTAAAAATAGAGGTGAAAACAATAATGTAAACACTACAATTCAAATGTAGAATGTGCTGGAACAAGTAAAACTGCACAATTTGTCAAAAGAAGTGCAAGTAAGAAGTATTACAATAAATTAGAAATTGGATTTTGTTGGACAGGTAATCCATTTTCCCCCTCGTCTCTAATATGCTGTCTGCTATGAAACTTTGTCAAGTAGTGGTATAGAGCCACCAAAATTCTTGCAAATGAAGCACAGAAATCTCTTCAGTAAACCTCCAACTGATTGATTTTGATGCATAAAGCAAAAAAGACGCCAAATCTAGCGGCATCTTTCAGAGTTGCAATCCCCATAGCAATAAAAAGGTATTAGTTACATTATTGATGGGAAGTTTGTAAAACCAACCAAAAGGTGATGATAAATATGCTTGGAGAGGAAAGCATAACAAGTTGTTGAAAAATTCATTAAAAAAATAATGCTGTTGAACATCATAAGCAATATGAAAGAGCAATTACCATCAGGTAAGTTTGGACGAAACTAGTGATGTATAGAGTATGAAATAGCTCTGATATAGGTGTGATATATACATAAGGGAGAAGGGCTTTGAGACATTTTGCCTTGCTTATCATTTGAAAAGCACATGCTGCAGAAGAGATTTTTCATTTTGTTGCTAATTCGCTCATGAGTGTTGGTGTAGATTGGAAATTAAGTGTTGAGATCTTCTCTGAACTTACTTAACTAGGTGTAGAGCAAGAAGGGGCGTTCATTGCTCTACAAAGAAAAGAATTTGCTCCATAATGTCTTCCACTTATTGCCCTATTCACTGAGAACAGTTGGTGGCCAGCAGTATTCATGCTGTATTAAGCATGTCTTCTATTTTCTGTTTGTTGATGCTTTGACATCTAAGTCCTTGCAAACACTGGAGGGACTGCCTGTCCCAGGGTTGGCCAATTCTTAGAGACAGAAAATGATCCCCATGTGAGTGTGACTTTCATATGCAAACCAACCAATCCACAGCCCATACTCCACCTACTTTATAAGGCTCTCATACCCTGGGGCCAGTATCCATCTGCTAATCACTCCAGGACCAGATAGCAGACCACTAGTGACAGCCCCTGTGCCCCAGAGCGTGATGAAATTATCCAAACCAGCCAATCCTTACCTGGTTTACCCTGCTTCACCTCTTCCTTCCCGTTCAAACCACAATAAAGACTCTTGCCCACATTTCTCCTCCTTCACCTTTGCCTCAGGACGGACCCTGGTGCTTCCTCATGTGCTCTCCCCCACTCCCACGAAGTGGTGTGCTCCTACCTCCTGGTATCTGTATAATCTATATAACAATCTGTCTTTTCAATGGCAATTTTCTGTTGGCTTCTGTTGGCTTCACCATACCTGAATAATAATAAAGTCTACATTTCAAACACAATTTGACCTTGATTCAAGGTTAATAGAAATAGTGAAAGTTGTAAACCCATCCAAATTATGCCCACCGGCAGTGTATCTTTTCAACACGGTATGTCAAGAAATGGACATCTAGTACAAGACGTTTTATACACGGAAGTACCCTAGCTGTCAGAGAGAAGGTAGCTCTCAAGAGCTTTTGAAATTAGGAATGAAATAAAAACATTTCTTCAGGACACCGATAATGTCATAAACTCCATTTCTAAGACTTCAAGTGTTTTGCTCAACTGTGTATCTCAGCAAGGTATTTATGGTCTTTAGAGCCTGAGCCTATTGCCTAAGGGTTGAATAATAATGAATTTTAATATGGAGGATAAAATATCAGAATTTGTCCGTGGTACAAATAGCTCAGTTGCAGAAAGTTTGTCTTTTTTCTAGCACTTGCTGATTTTCTTCTCAGGGAGAAAGAAATCAATGATATATTATTGGGCATATTTTAAAATTACCTCCAAGGGCTGCAATGGAGCATGAAAAGCTACTTTCCAAAGAGTAGATTAGGAATCCATTCAGCACCAATTCCCAAATTCAGAGTCATCCGTCCAGCCTTTGAGTGTGATATGCTTACTGACTTAGCATCTGATGGAGAGCTAAAAGACTTGTGACTCATCTCTTCATGATTTCTGTGTCCCTATTCAACCCAAATATCTAGCACTATGTGCCAGAGCCAAAGTCTTGCTGTCCTGCTCAATAACATCATTGAAACTTAGTATTTTATAATTTGGTGGAAATAAAAGAAACTAATTGGATGTAGAATCTGGTGGCACAAACTAGGTCATCAAGCCAAAAAGTACAAGAGTTCAAATTGTCACCCCTTTCAATTGATCTGAAATAAACAGTATTGACTTTAAAGGATTTAATTTTTGTTATTAAAATTATGATGACTCTCTTTAGAAATGACCTAAAATTTGGCCCGTTAAGTGGTCTGTGGATGCCCAAAGTCAGAGAAGTCCCAGTTTAATGTAACAGCTCCTGAAGAATTGCCCTTCCATTCCTTACTGGGTCAAGTACATTTCCTTATTCTTCTAGGATCATTTCTCTGGCAAGAGGGTCTGTACTAGGGTTCCCCAGACAAACAAAACAAATAGAATATTTATGTATGTATGTATGTATGTATGTATGTATTTAAGAATTGGCTCACATGATTGTGGAGGCTGAGAAGTCCCTAGATCTACAATCCAAAGGCCTGAGAACCAGGAGAGTCAGTGGTGTAAATTCAAATCTGAGTCCAAAAGCATGAGAAGACTGATGTCCTAGCATGAAAACTATCAGGTAGAAAGCAAATTTTATCTTACTCAGCCTTTTGTTCCATTCAAGCCCTCAGTGGATCAGATGAGGTCCCCCATCATATTGGGGAGAGCAATCTGCTTTACTCAGTCTGCTGATTCAGATGCTAATTTTATTACCAAACACCCCCACAGACAAACTTAGAAAAATATTTAATCAAATATCAGGATACCCTATGACTCAGTCAGGCTGACACATAAAATTAAGCATCACAAGGTCTTCAGTCCTCCTGCACAGAGGATTATGTGTGACCATTCCATTAGCCTGCCATAAAAGGTATGATGAAGTCTAGCAAAGAATAGATCTTAAATTTTCTTTCCAAGAGGCACCACAGCCCATATAATTCCTGCACTAATAGACTTCTGGTGTGACTGTGCCATCAACTTTCTAGGTGTGCCTAGAGCCTGGATCTTTCTGGAGTTTCTGGATCTTTCATCCTCATCCAGGATCTCTCATCCTGGATCTGTCAAAGTTCTTAACTGCAGGCAACAGAAATTGATTCTGATTGATGTTAGTGGCAAAGTCATTTATTAAAAAGATATTCGGAAGGAAACTCTTGTGTACTATTGGTGGGAATGTAAACTGGTGCAGCCGCTATAAAGCAGTATGGAGATTTCTCAAAAAATTAAAAATAGATATACCATATGATTCAACAATTCTCCTCCTGGATATTTATCCAAAGAAAGCAGTCACTAGCTCAAAAAGATCCCTGCACTTCCATGTTCCTTGCAGCATTATTTACAATAGCCAAGACATGGAAGCAAACTAAGTGTCCATCAACGGATGAATGGATAAAGAAGATGTGGTGTACTGGAATATTATTCAACCATAAAAAAGGAGGTCCTGTCATTTGTGAAAACATGGATGGAACTTGAATTATGCTAAGTGAAATAATTCAGACAGAGCAAGATAATACTGAATGATCTCACTTGAATGCGGAATCTGAAAAAAGGAAATAACCAGAACTCAAAGATAGAGATTGGTAGTTGCCAGAGGCACAGGGTAGGTGTGGGGGTGAGGGAAATGGGTAAAGGTTGTCCAAAGGTACAAACTTCCAGTTATAAGATAAATAAGTCATGGGGATATAATCTCCTGCACAATGACTATAGTTAATAATATTGTATTGTATATTTGAATATATTGCTAAGACAGTAGGTCTTAAAAGTTCTTATCACAAGAAAAAAAATTGTAACTATGTGTGGTGATGGATGTTAACTAAACTTATTATAGTGATCATTTTGCAGTATATACATATATCAAATCATTATGTTGCACACCTAAAACTAATATAATGTAATACATCAATTATATCTCAATAAAAAAGAATAAAAATAATAAAATTATGATAATTCCAAAAAAAAAAAAACAAGAAAAGATATTGGGTAGCTCACAGAAGCCCTGGCTGAGGAAGGGTTTGGAAAACTAGGCTTGGAGGCCATACAACCAGGAGTCATGATCAAAATTATGCCTTAGATCTATCTGTGACTCCCACTGCTGACTCCACCATCAAGCACTCAGGTGTAGGTTGTTGACACTTTTGACCTTGGATAGAACAATAGCACGGCTGCCATGTGGCTCAGGAGCTCAATCAGTGCAATGCCACTGCCTCCAGGCAAGTTCTCCGTGGTTTTCACTTCTTTGCACCGTACACCTGGCTCCAAGTCTGGGGCAGGTGCTTCAGATTGGTAGAGTCTAGATTCTGGGCCCATGACTGCAGGGGGTTCCTGGGAAGTAAATTTCTGAAATTTTCTAAATGCTTCTAAAATGGCAGTTGGGTTCTGCCTTCCACCAGAAACCGCAAGATGGCAAATGTTCTGAATACAGTTAATAGAGTGAGGGCAATAGAGAGTAGTAAAGTGTGGACTTGGGGGTCAAACTCTCTAGGTACAAATTCAGGGTCTGCCACTTACTAACTGTTAAGTTAAATTATACAACATCCCTGTGACTGAGTTTCCTCATCTGTAAAAGGTGGAGAGTGATAGTACCTATCTCATAGGGTTGCCATGAGGATTTTATTAGTTAATATAGATAAAACATTTGAAACAGTGCCTGACATATGATGAGCACTCAATAAATGTGAGCTATAAAGATGGGGAGTTCAAATGCTGTGTGGCCAAAAAATTGGATGTCCATCAGAGTCCACCATTTTGATTGTCCAGTGTCATATACACACACCCTTCTTCCCATATTTATATTTCCATATGTAAATTTAAGAGCTCTAGCCTCACATAATATAGCAGTAGTACAATAGAAAATGCATCCATCAAAGAGGGTTGACTCAAATACTCATCAACGATCACATCTAGTTCCATTTTAGGATCTTGGGATAAAAGCCATTCTTGTAGTCTACCTACTACTAATCCTATATAGTTGATGAGGGCAAGGGAGAGGGATATCAGGGTAAAATTAAAATGCAGAATGTTTATTTGACATGTCAGAAAAGAAGATATGGAGAGATGTTATAGTTCTTGTTTCTAAATTATTCATGAAGCTGAGGTTGAGAGTTATGACCACCCTTCTACAGCACCATCCATCCCTTCTTCTCTTTGTTGTCAGCTAGCACTTCAGTTGACTGGAATTTGTCTCTCAGTAGGGTGAACCAAATCTTCATTCTTGAAAGCCCAAAGTTTTGATGGTCCTGCCTGTTTAGGGTAGCTCTGACCCTCCATTAATTTAAATGACTGTACATGTGCTTTAGGGTGCTTTTGTCAGCAAGTAATAGAAAACCTATTGAAATGGCTTAAAAGAAGATGACATTCATTCATTCTCTCATTTGAAAATGTTTATTGGGTGCTAATGGTACCCTAACCCGTCTAGGTGCTGAGGATTCAACAGTGAACAAAATGTTCCTCCTTCATGAAAAATTCTGTTTGGAGGAAGTAGGAAGGAAGAAAATAAATCAATAAACTATATATAGGGTATTAGTGATAAACTATTTTTGGGTGTATAAGTGCAAAGGAGAAAAACAAAGCGGGTTAGAGTAACTAAGTGAGGTAGGGTCTGCTATTTTTAATAGTGTGGTCAAGGAGAGGTTCCTCAATTAGGTGACATTTGAGCAGAGACCTGAAGGTAATGAGGGAGTCAGTTATGTGAATATCTGGGGGAAGGGCTTCCATTTTCAAATTAAGGTTAATTGGATTATTCTGACAAACTCTGTTTCTGAAAATAACTAAAAACGTTGGATTAATTTTTTAAGCAAACTTTTCCTTTTGAAACAGATTTAGGCTTACAGAAAAATTGCCAAACTAATACAGAGAGTCCCCATTTACCCCTCATCCAGTTACCTTTATTGTTAACATCTTACATAAGAATGATACATTTCATGACCCAGCAAGAACACTGCTAGGAATTTACCCAAGGGATACAGGAGTGCTGATGCATAGGTGCACATGTATTCCAATGTTTATAGCAACACTTTCAACAATAGCCAAATTATGGAAAGAGCCTAAATGTCCATCAACTGACGATTGAAAGAAGATGTGGTGTATATATACAATGGAATACTACTTGGCAATGAGAAAGAATGCAATCTGGCCTTTTGTAGCAACGTGGATGGAACTGGAGAGTGTTATGCTAAGTGAAGTAAGTCAGAGAAAGACAGATACCATATGTTTTCACTCTTATGTGGATCCTGAGAAACTTAACAGAAGACCATGGGGGAGAGGAAGGGGAAAAAAAGTTAACAGAGAGGGAGGGAGGCAAACCATAAGAGACTCTTAAGGACTGAGAACAAACTGAGGGTTGATGGGGTGTGGGGGAGAAGGGAAAGTAGGTGATGGGCATGGAGGAGGGCACTTGTTGGGATGAGCACTGGGTGTTGTATGGAAACCAATTTGACAATAAATTATATTAAAAAAAGAAAAAATAATAAAAAAGAATGATACATTTGTCAAAACTAGGAAACTGGCATTGACACATTACTATTAAATAAAGTCTAGATATTATTCAGATCTCATTAGTCTTAAACTAATACCCTCTTTCTGTTCCAGGATCCAATCCAGGATATACCACATTACATTTAATTCTTATGTCCCCTTCTGATCTTGTCTCAGTCTGTTCGGGCTGCTTTAACAAATTAATATAGCCTGGGTAACATAACATACATAGAAATTTATTTCTCACTGTTCTGGAGGTTGGGAATTCCAAGGTCAAGATACTGGCAGATTTGGCATCTGGTTAGGACCCAGTTCCTCATTCATAGATGACTCTTTTTGCTGTGTCCTCACATGATGGAAGGGCAAGAAAGCTCTGTGGGGTCTCTTTTTTTTCTTTTTTTTTTTTGTGGGGTCTCTTTTATAAGGGTGCTAATCCCATTCATGAAGGCTCTGCTCATGACCTAGTTACCTCCCATATGCCCCATCTTCTAGTACCCTCTCCATGGAGGTTAGGATTTCAACGTATGAATTTGGGGGGACATAAACATTCAGTCTATAGCAGTTCTGTATAAGCTTTTCTGTATTTTTCATCACCTTGACAGTTTTGAGGAATACTGGTTAGGTATTTTGCAAAATGACTCTCAGTTTGATTCTGTCTGATGTTTTTCTTATGATCAAGTTGGACTATTGGTTTGGGGGAAGAATACCAAAGAGGTGAAGCATTCTTGTCACATCATATCACAAGGTACACAATATCAACATGACTCATCATGGGTCGTGTTAACCTTGATCAAGGTAGTGTCTGCCTGGTTTCTTCAGTATTGAGTTGTCTCTCCACCTCCACCTGCCCCTTTCCGCACTCTGATCTTTGGAATCAAGTCATAAATCCAGTCCACACTGGGGTCTGGGAGGTGGGGTCAAAGATGAGAATGGTTGATTAAACTCCACCTCTGGGAGGGCATATCATCTACATAAATTATTTGGAATTCTTCTGTAAGGAAGATTTGCTCCTTCTTTACCATTTATTTATTTATGAAATGATTTACTTTAGATTATAACCCAGTACTATGATATTTATCTCACTGTTGATATTGTTCCAACTTTGGCCATTGGAAGCTCCTTCAGCTGCCTCTTGTGCCCCTTTGACATGTCCTTTTCTCTTATTTTTTGAACATTTTCTTACTCTCTGGCACTACAAGATACTCCAGATTCATCTTGTTTTTCCTTTGCCTCATCCTTAGGACAAGCCATTTCTCTACAGAATCCTGGTTCCTTTTATTGGGGAATAGTATTTAGAAAACAAGATATGGGTGCTGGATGATTTTGTTGCTAGTTGGGTGTTACTGTTGTTGGTCACTTCCACAGTCAGAGCCAGGACATGCATGTATATATACTAACCCATGTGTGCACATATAATTATTTCTGTATCTGTAATAAGGTTGACATGAATTCATACTGATGTCTTCAACTCTAATTCAGTATCTTCATTCTGGTCTTCCTTTCTTATTTGTAACTTACCTATCGAACATAGAGAAACTTGGCTCCCAGTGGCTCTGTCCAGTCCTACCTTTACTGCTTTCCTCTGGTGGTGCTGGTCTCACCCAACATCACGGCTAGGTGATTCAGAGAATATCTAGTTCATAGGCACTTCAGCTGTCATGGCCTCCTGGAGCCCCATGTCAGGTGTTTCATTCCTCAAAAAGAAAAGTGTTATGTACTAAGGAAGTAATATAGCTTTGTTCCCACAACTTTGGGGCTGCTATTGAGATTATCCTTTTTGGGTGGGGTGCCTGGGTGGCTCAGTCAGTTAAGTGTCCAACTTCGACTCATGGTTTGTGAGTCAAGCCCCGTGTCAGACTCTAGGCTGACAACTCAGAGCCTGGAGCATGCTCAGATTCTGTGTCTCCTTCTCTCTCTGTACTTCCCGGCTCATGCTCTGTCTCTCAAAAATAAATAAACATTAAAAAAATTAAAAAAAAATATTATCCTTCTTGGGTTTACTATGGCTCCCAAAGAGCATCTCAATGTGGCATAAGCATGCGGAATACCACTGGAAGCCCTGAGTCATGAGATAGGGCAAGTGGCATTGCAGTTTCCATGAAGTATGGGCAGCTCTTCCTCTACGCATTGCAGCTCTAGTATTGGGACAAATATCAGGAGAAAGTCAAGATACTATAGTATGTTAGTTTGCATATAGATTTCAGCAAACTCCCACAAGAGAAGGAGTAATTTAGAGGAGAGGTTGAGAAAAGAAAATATGACTTAAAGAGAGACATTCATTTCCAGCAAGTTACAGTCTATCTTAACTGAAACTTCTACAATTTGGAGCCTTGAGGGATTGGGAAAGCCAACTTCTCTAGGCCAAAATGAAGCTCGTAGCAGCAGCAGCCTTACCAGTTAGTGAAAAGACTAAAAGTTATTTACCCCCAGGGGGTGCCAGGGTAGCTCAGTCGGTTAAGCATTGGACTCTTGATTGAGGCTCAGGACATGATCTCATGGCTCCTGAGAGGAAACCCTGTGTCAGCTCCGTGTGGACAGTGCAGAGCCTGCCTGGGATTTTCTCTCTCGTGTTCTCTCTGTCCCTCCCCCACTCATGTTTTTTTTTCTCTCTCTCTGTCTCTCAAAATAAATAAGTAAATAAACTTAAATAAATTTATTTATTCCCAAATCCATTTTGCTCCTTGTCTTTAGTATTATGTTGCAAAGCACGTTGCTTTTTGGAATAAAGGACTAGGGGGATGGGTAGAACATACAAAGTGTTATATAAAAGGCATGAATTTTCAATCTTCCAGGTTCTGCTTAAACAACATCTTTGTGGTTAGTAACATGTGAAGTTGATCAGAAACGAATAAATTGGAAGCCTCTAAGTTTTTTAAAGCTGATTTTATTGAGATACCATTCATAAACCATACAATTTACCCATTTAATGTTTATTTATTGAGAGAGAGAGAGAGAGAGAGAGAGAGAGAGAGAGAACACTAGTAGGGGAGGGCCAAAGAGAGAGGGAGACACAGAATTGGAAGCAGGCTCCATGCTCTGAGCTGTCAGCACTAAGCCTGACACGGGGCTCGAACCCACGAGCCATGAATTCATGACCTAAGCCAAAGTCCGAAGCTTAACCAACTGAGCCACCCAGGCGCCCCAATTTACCCATTTAAAGTGTATATCTCAACGGCTTTTAGTATGGCCCACCAAGTTAAAATCTTTTCATTGTGATTGAATATACATAACATAAAACTGGAAGTTTTAACTGTTTTAGTGTGCAGTTCAGTGACGTTAAGTACCTTCACATTGTTGTGCAACCATCACCACCATCCATCTCCAGAAATTTTTCACTTTCCCAAACTGAAACTCTGTCCCCAGTGAAAAGCAACATCCCGGTAACCCTCCTCCCGGTATCTGGTAACCCATGCTACCTTCTGTCTTTATGAATTTAACTACCCTAAGTACCTTGTGTAAATGGAGTCATACATATTTATCTTTTTGTGATTGGCTTATTTCACTTAGCATCTCAGCCCCAAGATTCACCCATGTTGTGGCCTGTGTCAGAATTTCCTTCCTTTTCAAGGCTGCATAACATCCCACTGTATGTATATATCACATTTTGTTTATTCATTCATTGGGACATTTGGGTAATTTCCATTTTTTGGCAATTTGAACAATGCTGCTGTAAACATTGGCCTATCAAGTGCTTAATTAAAAATTTTAAATAGCTAATGTATTCGTATGGCTCCAATACAAAAGAATGGGTACACAGTGAAAAGTTTTGCTCCCATGGTTGCAGCCACCCAATTCCCTTCCTCACTGCAATCTTTGTTACCAGTTTCTTGAGTGTCCTTCCAGAGACAGATGACTTCCTTTCTGACACAAATGACACTTTCTATCCTATATGCACTGTTCTGCACCTGGTTTTGAAATTTTGCATTTCTTGGAGTCCTAAATTAAGAGCCTTTTCATCCCTTTTTTAAATAGCTGCATAGGATATCATTGTATGGGTATATCATACTTTATTTAACTGATCTTTATTGATTGTCACTTAGGTGGTTTCCAATCTTGTGCTTCAGAAACACAGCTGCAATGAATAATCTTGTACAAATGTCATTTTGTGTATATGAATACATTTGTATGATAAATTCCTAGAAGTGGAATTAGTCAAAAGATATTGCATGAGTAATGTATATGTATATAGCCAAATGCATTTAGATATCTATATATATCTCAAAATTACTCATATGTATATATGAATAATATATTTAGTCAAATTGCCCTCTAGGGAAGTAGTTCGAGTTTATGCTCCCATCAGCATATATATGAGAGTGCCTGCTTGCACAGCCTTGCCAACACAGTGTGTTATCAAAGTTTTTGATCTCTTCTAACCTGCTGGGTGAAAAATGGTTTCTGATAACCATTTTGACTTGTATAACAATGTATATAGTAGTCATGCTCATAATAATAAAAACCACATGTATCAATTTTAAAAGGCTGTGAAAGCCATGCAGCTCCCAGAAGGCCATCTTCCTCCATGTCCACCTCAGAGGGGCTGCAGAGGACAATGGGCATGGCAGTTTCTCTCAGAGGCCAGGACAAGGGGTCACAGAGGCCAATGGACAAAGGGGGCCATTCCAAGAGCAGAACCAGGAATTTCTGTGTTAGCTGATTAAGTAACTCATTCTTCTGCCAATGAATGTCTACTCTACTCATCTTCAGTGGAATATGGCACGTGTGATGGACCAGTGAACGAAGGAAAACTCCGTTCTCTTTTCAGGAAAATGTTATTCACCTATCTTATTCCTTTCTTATCACTGTATATTGGGTAAATTCAACTAGGTGAATTAAATACTTTTTTTATTTTTTTTTTTAGGTTACAGGTCATTAGAACTTGAGAAGGCACATTTGGGTCTAAGATCTTGGACTTGGAACTGGTAACTGGATCAGATATTAGGGTGTTGGCTTGTCTCATGGGTAGACTGTGGCAGATGTTGTTAGATCCTTGATAAACATTTATCCCATTTTCCTTTGGCCTCTGGGGCAGAACATAATAAAGAAGCCTGGGTCTTTGGTCTCATTGGACTTCTACACCAGCCCTGTAATTCTTATTTCTAGAGATCTTTTTATAGATTATAATTGAAATCCTTATTGTTTAAGCTACTGTTGACATAAATATTTTATGACTTCCAGCTGAAAACATTCCTAATGGATACACATGAAACTGCCAAAGTCCCATTTGTTAAACTAGTGGGATTTTTTTTTTTTTTCTCTTAAGCTCTGACCATTTCAGATAACCAACCTCCCAGGTCCACCATACTTCTTGTGTTTGTTGTCAAGAACTGTGAAAGATATGAGATTTTGTCTAATTGCAAGCTAATAAATTAGGTTGCCGAAATTTCATGGATGCTGGTGGAAGACATGAAACTCTTGGGTTAGAGACAAAGGACTACTACTCACTGCAATGGCAATATCCAGAATATCAACAATTTACACTAGTTTGCTGAGCGTCAATTCTCATAGGGTAATGTAAAGAGGTCCAGGTGATATCTACACACACACAGTGGGGTGTGCTTCAAGAAAGGAATGCCAACTTTAAGTAAACTGAATCTTTTATAATAGATGTAAACCTGCCTAATTTTTGTCCTAGAAGGAGACATTGTCTTCGTTATACCAGACTGTAACAAATCTGCCCTGCCCTCTGCTCCTGAGGAAGACCCTATGTTTTCCAAGGCTGTTCACTATACAAACATCCTTGAACAGATAGTCTGGTATAGAGTCAGAATCTCTGCTCTGATATGCAAAAATGTGGGAGACCCATGGATAATTGTTTCTTACCATCATTCTACATTCTTAGTTATAAATTGACTTTAGCTGGTGTCAGCAACAGAATAGACTTGTTAAAATGATATAAGATGCAACCACTTTAGAGGACTAGATATATGACAATATCTAGTAGACCTGGAAATGCTCATATGGTATGACGCAGCAATTTTACTCCTAAAAATATACCCTCTGGGAACCCCTGCACACGCATACCAGGAGACATGTACAAGAGGGTCTATAGCAGTATTATTTATATTAGTATAACATTTGAATAAGTTAAATGTCTGCCTTTAGGGGAATATATAAATTGTGGTATATTCATTCAATGGAATTCTATAGAGTCACAGAAATAAAAAATGAATGAACTAATAGCCACATATATATCATCCTGGTAGAATTCCATAGTCATAAAATTGAGTGAAAAAAGCCACGTGCAGAAAGATACATATAGTAAGACACCATTTATATAAAATTAAAGAATATATAAGATTATTACTATCTAGTGCTTAGGGTTATATACATATGTGAATGCAAACACATATGAGAATGCAAATACCAACTGAAAGCAGTGTGGTTGCCTCACTGGGGAAAGGCAAGTGGGATTTAACTGATTTGTCAATGTTTTAGTTTTATAGTTTACTATCTATATACCCTTTATGCCTTACATTTTGCTCTCTAAATTAAAATTTTATAAGAAATATATTGGCGGGGCATCTAGGTGGCTCAGTCAGTTAAACATCAGACTTTGGCTCAGGTCATGATCTCATCATTTGTGAGTTTGAGCTCTGCACTGGGCTGTCTGCTGTCAGCACAGAGCCCACTTTGGATCCTCTGTCCCCCCACCCCCCCCCCGCCCTTCCTCCCCTTATGCTCTCTCTCAAAAATAAATAAAAACATTAAAGAAAAAGAGAAATATATTGGCTAGTCCACTGAAGTGCTAGAGGGATATAGACATGGGCTCAGAGGCCACCAGGCCAAGATCAAGGAATAAGACCCCAGTACATTGCAATACAGAGTAGACTGGGGAGGGCACCTTTGGTGGTCTGCTAAGCACAGGGCCTCCTGTGCAGCACCAGAACCACTGGCTCCAAACACAGGCAGCCACCACTAGCACTGCACCATTCTAGAACTCTAGAACTTCAATCTTGTTTAAATTCCAGACAGAATCATCTGTGGTTCTTGAGTCTACCTCACTCACCCCCGTTTCAAAGTCTAGAGTGAGTATATCTGATTGTCAGAACTTGGGCTGTATGGCCATGACCTAGTTGCAGAGGAGACTAGAAAGGTAACCAATTGGCACTTTCAGCCTCTATAGTGGGAGGTGGGCTCTTCTTCTCACTAAAATTTGTGAAGTTGGTAATTCCCCAACTTCAGTGTTGGACGGAGGTTCTGATTCTGGGTGATCCAAAAGTGAAAATACCCATGAAAAGCCTTCAAAACATGTGGTCAGGTAGAGTTAGTAAAAAAAAGCATCCCAGGTAGAGGAAAATAGAAGAAATGAAAACATTTAAATGGTGTTTTTCTAGAATGTAGAAAAAAATAGTAGGAGAAAATTAATAGGCTAAACTTCACCTGGTTATAAGGAGTATTGAAATCTCAATCTCTCTGTCTGTGTTTCTTTTCTATTTAGTCATCATAATACATATTTTTGTATCAAACCAAAATGATCTCCTCTATTAGACCATAATCTTCTCAAAGTCAAGGATCATTTTTTACCTTGGAGAGACACCATGTTTGCTTTAGAAAGCATTGGCATTCAGGTCAGATGGAACTGAGCTTGAATCTTGGGTCTACTACTGATTAGCTAAGTAATAGTGGTTGTATAAGGCAGGCTCGCTGTGATTTGGTATCCTTGCGAGTAAAATGGAGATTGCACTTGCTTTTCTGTTTGGTAAATATTATATCCAGTATAAATAAGATTACAGCATAGATGTTCAGTAAAGATTTCCTTCATTACCTTATGTTTAGGCCCTTTCTGTTCCTCCTAAGGTCCTGCACTGGGCTTAGAAAACACTTGTCTGGTGTTTGCAGAAAGAATGAACTTTGCTTCATCACATCTGTAGATGTGCTTCTACCCCTTCCTGCCATATTTGAGCTGATTTCGGTAACAATTTAGGTAGCTTACTGTAGTTCCTTTTTACATGACAGCTTTGGGAGATTTTTACATAGTAAAGGACTTCACTCGTGCTACTTTTTCTTTTTTTTTAATTTTTTTTAATGTTTATTTATTTTTGAAAGACAGAGAGAGACAGAACAAAAGCAGGGGTGGGCCTGAGAGAGGGGGACACAGAATCTGAAGCAGGCTCCAGGCTCTGAGCTGTCAGCACAGAGCCGGACGCGGGGCTCAAACTCCCAAACCGCGAGATCATGACCTGAGCTGAAGTGGAATGATCAACCGACTGAGCCACTCAGGCGTCCCTTGTGCTACTTTTTCTTCATTTACTAAATAGTTCATTTGATAAATGGGACATCTGATATGTGCCAGGCTCTTGAGATGAATTACATGAATTTCACCATCATGGAATGTACGGTTGTTATAGGAGAGATGAGTTTTGAATTGCTACCGTATAACAGTAAGTGCTGCAGTAGAGGTAAACAGACAATGAGCAGCTCTCATGACCATCTATCTTAGGAGTTCAACATACACCATTTTATTCCATTGTTATGCCATATAATTCTTAGGGTTTTCCCAAAAATATGAGCAATCAGATAATGATGTCTAAGTATTTTATAAGAATATTTTTAGAAGAAGACATCCCTATACATGCCTCATCAATATGCCCATATCACAACTTTCACTTTACTTTTATTTACCTGTCTTGTGGTCTTCTTGAGTAGGAATTAGTCAAAGGTCCCATCTCAAATTTCCTGCTTCATGTAGTTTCAAAAAGCTCTATTCCCAGAGTTCATCTTGGCTTCTTCCTACTGAGAAGGATCAAGACAATAACAATTTCCACTGAGAACTAATTATGAAGATAGCAGTGAAATTACTATATCAACAGTCCCATTAATGTAATCACTCGAGAAACCGGATGGAAATTAGTGAAAGCTGTAACGTAGTAAGGGATTGGCCCACCGGAAGCACAGGAGTGATCACTGAACCCATCTGGCTCCAAAATCTGACACTCAGTCCTGAGGAGGAGGATGGAAAGAAGGCAGACACTGGACTTTTAGCAAGTCTTTAGCTGTTGAAAAGAGGTGAGGCCATGGAATACTAAATAGTTTAAATGAATTAATTAGAGTTAATACGTGGACAAAGCTCAAGACCATTCTAGAAAGGAAAAAAACAAGTTGCAGAATAATATAAAAGACTTCCAAATCTGCAAAACAATGCTCTTTGATATTTATGTGTAGATACTCAAGTAAGAAAACTATCAAAATGACAGAAATGACAAATTCTGAGTTCAAGAGAGTGGTTATTTCTGGAAGGGAGGAAGGATGATGAGATCCAGGTAGGGACTCAAATATTATCATGATTTAATTAAAAATAACAAAGATTTGAAGCAAATGGAAGGAAAATGTGTGAGAATTGAAGCTCTGCCACCCCATGCATACAGCCAAGGTGACAGAGAAAAGTGGATGGAACTGGTTGGGGAGGAGGGACATAAATCCAAGTCTTATCTCTGCTATGCTAGGTTGTGAAACCTCAGATGAGTTTCTTCAATGAATTTCTTCTGGGCTTCTTTTTGTAGGATGAGGAAAATCAGATTTAGCCATACCTTCTTTAAAGTGTTTCTGTGAATATTCCTTAATCAATGTGTATGAATACATTATGAAGACTGTTGAGTGTTCTCCAAATGAGTGTTTTTTTTTTAAGCAACCAATTATAGCTTTAGAGTATATTATGGTTAAGCCAGGAAAAGATTGAGATTAGCAACCAGACTATAGGAGGCAACCTCTGTATTTATCAGCAATATAGAGCTTAGACAGAAAACAGAGTGTTTCCAAAAACCTGCTAATCACTGAAGAAAAATATCCCTAAAACTCTGCGTTATGTTCCACATTCCCACCCACATGCCACCTTTAGGGTTGTCACATCTCTATCTCTGATGGTGCTCATTGGAACCTTCTGAGGGTGTGTGCTTACTGGTACAAAGGGCAGAGTGTGGGTGGGAAAGAACATCTGACATTACCCTGAACTGCAATGGTCTGATGTTACCTACAGCTAATTACCTGCTCTTCCTTAAGGGTGTGAATACTTGTGCAAGATTCATTTGGATGCATGAGGCCAAGGGCTCTCTATCCAGACTTTCCCATGGGGAGTAGCTTACTGGAGACCCAGGGTGGATGCAATTATACCTTAGAGACTTTCACCTGCAGTCTTTCCTGAAAAGATGGTCACTTCAATGACACACTCATCACCAAGGGTTTTGACTAATGATTTTGGGCTAAGACAGAGAACCTCTGCCAGTAGTCGTTTTGCCTATTGGTTTTTGTGTTTTTGCATTTGTCTCCACATGTCTGTCTCCATTGGCTGTGTCTGGCTGACCCTTACTGTTCTTTTTATTTCCTCCCAAGTCTTACCTGTCATTCATTTCTCCCCCCTCATTTCTCCTCCAAGCTTTTTGCTACTGCTGTGCATACTATATCTTGCTTTCTTGGATGTAGTCTCTCTTTTCTTTTTCTTTTTGGTGTGTGTGTGTGTGTGTGTGTGTGTGTGTGTGTGTTGTGGCTCTTTCTCCCTTTTGTCTCCTTATTTTGTGTTTTTCTGCATGTTATCTGATGCCTATTGTTTGGGGACCCCAGACTACTCTTTAGATTGGATGGGTTGGAAATCTTTCTCTGTTAAAATGGTTACTCATACTTAAACCAGTTAATGCTTTTTCCCTATTGTTCTGCAGGAACACATTTTGTCTGAGTAGAGTGTGCCAGGAGAAAGCAAATGTGAGTCACCGTTCTTTTTCTTCTGTGTGTGCCATGGTTCTGCTTTTACAAGACACCAAGAGTGAGAGAAGGCTATTGTTGTACTGAGTACCTTTTCCCTTGAGATTATGCTGAGTCATGGCTGAGGGAGTTACTTTTCAGGGAAGCAGACTCCAAGGAGTTACTGGGTGAGCAATATGACCTTGCTGTTCAGATATGATTATATGTTGGGAATTCAGAGAGCAGTTCAGTAGACAGAAGAATCCTCATTTCAGGGAGTCATAATTTTCATGGTAGCATGTCCCTGCAGATGGTATCAGAAAGAAAAAGAAACAACAGAAAAAAAATGGTTTAATTTCTCCTGTGGTCACTTGTCCAGCCCATACTTACTACACTGGGATGGTGAAATGAAGATGGAATTTTCTTGGGTTTGTGGAACTAATTAGCTCCCCAAACTGACAAAAACATGAACTGAGGCATTGAAGAATGATGTAGAGGTATCTTTTTTTTTTAAGTTTATTTATTTATTTTGAGAGAGAGAGAAAGGGAGCACAAGCAGGTGAGGGGCAGAGAGAGAGGGAGAAAGAACACCAAGCATGCCCCACACTGTCAACATGGAGCCTGATGCGAGGCTCAAACCCAGGAACCATGAAATCATAACCTGAGCTGAAACCAAGAGTTAGAATCTTAACCGACCAAGCCACTCAGGCATCCCTAATTTTATTTATTCTTTAATTTTTTAACTTTTACATTTTTCAAGTTTTTAAAAATTTACATCCAAGTTAGTTAGCATATAGTACAACAATGATTTCAGGAGTAGATTCCTTAATGCCCCTTACCCATTTAGCCCATCCCCCCCTCCCACAACCCCTCCAGTAACCCTCTGTTTGTTCTCCATATTTAAGAGTCTCTTATGTTTTGTCCCCCTCCCTGTTTTTGTATTATTTTTACTTCCCTTTCCTTGTGTTCATCTGTTCTATGTCTTAAAGTCCTCATATGAGTGAAGTCATATATTTGTCTTTCTCTGACAGACTAATTTCACTTAGCATAATAGCCTCCAGTTCCATCCACGTAATTGCAAATGGCAAGATTTCATTCTTTTTGATTGCCGAGTAATTCTCCATTGTGATATAGAGGTATCTTAAGGCAGCTTTCAATGAGCAGAGTGTGGAATTCAAGGTAGCAAAAAAGAGCTCCTGCCTCTCCCCAAGGTCTCCAATTCTTTTTGTCAATGTTGACAAAGGCTGTTGGCTCAAGGCACAGAAGCTTCAGCTGCCAATTCACACGTAGATGTTTCTCTAGGTTTTAACGTTAGGGTTGTGTCTAAGGCAGCCGTAAACTTTATTCTGATGAGTTCACACACAGTCCCTCCCCCCATGTACACACAGTATGCATCATGCAGCCATGAGCATAGATGCACCCTTACACACAAACCCTTTGCAAAGTGTAGACAGGTTTCCCCTCTCTTTGGAAATGACCTTGCCCTCATACCATGTCCTATGGGCTCTGATTTGATGCTTGCTGCTTCTTGCCAATGCACCTAAAGAGGCCAAGTGTCTTGATCTCACCTCCACACCCTTTTACTACTCCTCTTCCCTGTGGCCCTGGTTTTGACCCATTCTCCTGGTTGCTGCATTGCTCTTTCTGCTGCTCTCATATGCTTCAAAAAAATGATCTTGCCTCTTCCCACTCAAATCAAAGAGCAACTTTATTGTTTCAAACTTAGAGAGATGGATACAAAATAGTATAATGAAAACCCACATACCCATTATCCAGCTTCATCAAATCTTTATATTAAGCCATACTTGCAGGAGAATTCTTTAAAAGAAATTACACGTTATAGATATAATGGAGGCTTCCTGTGTACTCTTGTCAGATATATTTCCTCTCCCTCCCTCGCTCCCCAGAGGGGATCATACTCATGAATTCAGCCTTTATCATTTCCATCTATGTTTTTTATATTTTTGCCACATATGCTATGTACCCATAAAAATTATAAAACATTGTTATGCCCATTGTAAAAGTTGATATAAATGATGTCTTGTTGGAAATGTCACACTGTATCTTGGCTCTTTTGCTGGAAGTTGTTTCTGGGATTTATTCAGAGTTGATAGATGTAGCTCTGGCGCTTTCATTTTTAAATGCCAGATGGTGTTGCAATGTCTGAATATAACGTAATTGACCCATTCATTCTCCTGTGGGTGGGCATTAGGTTATTTCCATTTTTTTTTGGACTTGTTTTGACTCTATCACATACAATCAACATTCTTGTACATGTGTTTTTGTGCACATATGTTAGAGGTTCTTTATGGCATTTATAGACTTTAAATTTGCAGATCAAAGGGTATGTACATTTTCAGCTGGGCTAGATAATGCCAGATAGCTTCCTAACATCATAACAATGCATACTCCTCTGTGAGTATATGGTGTTCCCTGGCTTTCTTCATCTTTGCTAGCCTCTTCATCATCAGATTTCACATGTTTTGCCAATCTGATGGTTGAGGGCATCTCACTGTTGTTTTACTTTGCATATTCCTCATTGCTAGAGACATTAATTCATTTTTTCATGTGTCTGTTGGCTACTTGGGTTTACTCTACTGGAAACTGCCCATCATACTCTGTCCATTTTGCCTCTTGGGTGTGATTAGCACCTTCCCTCCAAGAAAAAGAAAGGGCATTCTGTATTCACGTGTTGACACAGATAGCACATTGTCCAAGCCATAAAATACAAACCCCATCCCTGCTGGTGGTAGGCAGAAGTCCATGCTCCCTCACTTAGAGGCAGAATTCCCAGCCCCTGGTGCACACACATTTTCCTTCAGTATTCAGCAAACAGTAACCCAGGTACTGTTGTGAAGGGATTTTTACAGATGTGATTGAAGTCCCAAATCAGTTGACCTTAAAATGGAGATCTTCTGTAGTCCTGACGTAATTCCATGAGACTTTCAAAAGCAGAGAGTTTTCTCTGTCTGACTCTAGAAGAAAAGGTCAGGGACACACTCTGGCCGACCTGAAAGAAAGCCAACATCCATGTTGGGAGCTGCCTTATGAAAACTGCACCTGGCAGAGACCGCAGGGAGCCTCAAGATCTGAGAGCTATTCCCACCAACAGCTGGAAGGGAAATGGTGAGCTGAGTCCTCTCTTGCAAGGAAATAGATTCTGCTAACAGCCACTGAGCTGGAAGGAAGATCCTGAACCTTAAAGAGAATGGCAGCCCTCACCTGGTGAGACCGTACCTTGGTGTGCTGACCCTGACCTACAGAAACTGTGATAATACATATGCGTTGTTCTACACCACTAAGTTTATGGTCATTTGTTACAAAGCAATAGAAGACTAATGCCCCCATCTCCCAGCTACTGTAAGTGCCTGCTGCACCCTTACCACTTAGAGCTTTAGCCTTAGTCTACCTTCCCTTCTCTTAGGTAAGGTTTATTAAAATACCCATAGAATTACCCATGCTTCCTGACAGTATTCAGTCCAGGGTGAAGCCTTGCTTACTTATACCTACCCCAAATCCCCTAACACAAACCCCAGTCCTATGATTTTGTACATCCTCTCATGGGGATGCCCCACAGTCTCCCATGGTGTGTGTTTCCACTTGCTGCCAGGTGCAATAAACCCAACTCCTTCTATAGGTGTGTTCCTGCTGTCCTTGGCTGGAGGACACTGACGCCCTGCATAGGATAGATGCCTGCACTTTTGAACCACCTTGGGTACTCACTGGCCATATTACCTTCCTGAGTCATCAATTTTAAGAGATCTTAGACGTTTCTTCTGTAGAATGAGAAGGTGGGGCTAGTTGATCTGGAGGGAAAATGTGTGTGGGGGAAATCGGCACAGACCTTTGGAGTTTGTCAGTCCTAGGTTTAATCTCTATTCTGCTTTTACTAGCTATGTGGCTTGGGCTACACATTCATCTTCCTGAGCCTCAGTTTTTTCATCTCTAAATTGGGATCAACAAACCAAACAGGTTTGGTATGAGGATTAATTAAATGTAAATTTCTTGGACTACACGGATGGTCCCTCCAATATCTCTCAATTTTTAAAATTATTTTTAATGTTTATTTATTTTTGAGAGAGAGAGAGAGACAGAGACAGACTGTGAGTGGGGGAGGGCAGAGAGAGACACACACAGAGAATCTAAAGCAGGCTCCAGGCTTTGAGCCATCAGCACAGAGCCCAACGCTGGGCTGGAACCCATGAAACACGATATCATGACCTGAGCCAAAGTTGGATGCTTAACTGACTGAGCCACCCAGGTGCCCCAATCTCTACTTAATTTTAAGTGCACATAAACTTTATAGCAATAAAAAGTATTTTGACAATAGAGGATGCTGATGTTAACTAATGCTTGTTTTGACTACCTTAACGTTTCAACTGTTCAAAATGCCTGATGCCAGCAAGATGTTGACAAGGGTGTGGTACAGGCAGTGGTATATGTGTTTATTGCCCCCTAAAAAGGGAAAACATATTTTTCTATTAGGAGATTCCCAGTGAATTTCCTTTTTCCTTCCTTCTTCCAAAAGATTCAAGCTCTTAACCTTTATGGTTATGCTATAATCTTTGCTGGTATGTATTAAAGTGGTGGTTCAATTTTATGTCACCAACGCCACTCACACACATGGACAGAATCTCACCAGGCTTTGACTCTCCAGGGGATCTCATCAGCATTCATAGCTGTCCCTCGCAAATAGTGCCTGTGTAGAGCTCCTCCAGGAGTCCCCTTCCCTTCATCTTCCTGGGGACCCCCAAAGAGCGACCAGAAGCCCTCATGTGCGGAGACACTTCTAGATTGTGGCTCACTGCACCGCTGCTTTGGACTGGGCCCCCACTCCCCGCCTGCCCGGAGCCCTGCCTGAGCTGTCTGCTCCCTCCACCACTCTCAGATCAAGGCCATGCCCCTTTTAGGCCTCAGTTTTGCAGGTGCCTTGCATTTGTCTGTGAGGTAAGACTAACAGATGGGTCTCACAGCAATGTTGCTGGGGTCCCCAGGGTTGACAGATAAGGTGAGCACTCGTTTAATTCATCAGAGTTCTTTCTTGCAGGAAATACACTTGCCACCAAGATGTCTGGGTTCAGATGGATTTGAGGAAAAGCCACCACTGCCTCTCCCCACTCCTCAGGTCTGGACCTGTATCAGGTGCGGCTTATCCTGTCAAAACTTGTGTTAGGGCACCTGGGTGGCTCAGTTAAGCAACTGACTTCGGCTCAGGTCATGATCTCACGGTTCGTGAGTTAGAGGCCTGTTTTGGGTGAGTTCGAGCCTGCCACGGGTAAAACATGAGCCCTGCTGCGGGTGAGCCCCACTTCTCTCTCTCTCCCCCTCTCTCTCTACTCCTTCTGGGATTCTCTCTCTCTCTCTGCCCCTCACTCACTTGTGCCCCCCCTCAAGAAACAACAACAACCCCCCCCCCCCCCCGCCAAACTTGTGTTAGAGTTCTTCAGAGAAACAGAAGCAATAGGACAATATATATGTGAGGGGGGAGGATTTATTATAATAAGAAAATGGCTCATGTGATTATGAAAACTCAGAAGCCCCATGATCTGCAGTCAGCAAGCTGGAGACCCGGGAGAACCAGTGAAAGTTTGAGTATGAAGAGCCAGGAAGGCTGATGGTGTAAGTCTTAGTCTGAGGGCAGGAGAAGACTGATGTCCCCCCTCAGCAGTTGGGCAAAGATTGTAAATTCTCACTTCGTCTGCTTTTTATGCTATTCAGGGCTCCAACAGGCCCACACACACTGAGGAGGGCAATCTGCTTTACTCAGTCTACTGATTTATATGTCAATCTCATCTAGAAACGCCCTCACAGACACCCCGAGAAATGCTGTGTGACCAAATATCTGAGCACCCTGTGACCCAGTCAAGGTGATGCCTCATATTAACCCTCACAAAGCTCTTCAGAGATGAAATCTGTGGGTGGCCCTGAAATCTCTTCTTCCCTGAAAGCTGTCTTCTGAGCCATGCTGGTTCTCTAGACGTATTTTGTCTATATCTGAATCTAAATAACCAACAATTCCTTATTCTGACACATGTTTAGGGAGCACCCCTCTGGGTCAGGCATTACTCCAGGTGCTGGGGATGTAAGGGGGACAAGAGAAGTAACATTGCTGCTGTCAGGTAACCTGTGCAGTGACAGAGCCAATGAACAAGTACCATAATAAGACAATTATAGAGTATGATCAATGCCAAGGAGGAAATAAATAGAGGGGGTAGGGTATGGGGGTGAGATACTTAGAGTGGCCTACTGTCTTCGTTTGCTCGGGCTGCTGTAACAAAAACCATTACCAGGTGGCTTAAGCAAACACTTAGTTCTCACAGTTCTGGAAGTCTGAGATCAGTGCCGGTGTGTTTGGGTTCTGGTGAGGACCCTCTTCCTGGATTGCAGAAGGATGTCTTCTTTTGTTTTTAATGTTTTGTTTATTTTTGAGAGAGAGCTTGAGCAAGGGAGGGGCAGAGAGAGAGGGGGACAGAGGATCCAAAGCAGACTCTAATCTGACAGCAGCAAGCCCAGCGCAGGGCTAGAACTCATGAACCGTGAGATCATGACCTGAGCCGAAGTCAATGCTCAAATGACTGAGCCACCCAGGCTCCCCCAGAGGGATGTCTTCTTGCTGTGTTCTCACATGGGGGAGAGAGACCTTTGGCCTCTTCATTTTCTTACAAATACACTAATCCCATCATGGGGGCTTCATCCAAATCCAATTACTCCCAAAGGGTCCAACTCTAAACACAACCACATTGGGGATTTGGGCCTCAACATGTGAGTTTTGGGGGGACACACACATTCAGTCTACAGCAGCAGGTGAGACCTTCCTGGGAGGAGTCACAAGGAGGCAGATGCAGAATAAACAGGATCACGTTTGCAGAGTCACGGAGGAGCTGCCAGGTCCTAAAGGCCTTGGTCAAGGCGTTTGGATTTCATTCCAGTAAGCAATATGAGGCAAATAAGTTACATGAACTTTGTCATAGTTAGAAGAAAGGCTAGGCTAATGTAACAAAGCCACCCAAGGACATTTAGTGGCTTCAAGAACACAGAAATTTATTCTCCTCTCATACTAAGGTCCAAGGTAGGTAGGTGGCCTCTGCACCATGACTCTTAGGAGCCCAGGCTGGCAGATGCCATTCTCAACAAGTGACGTGGAAGTTGCACACATCACTTTCAACTACAACCCACGGGCTAGAACAAGTCCCATGGGCATACCTGGCAGTAAGGGAAACTGGGAGATCCTTTCTCTAGCTGTCCAGCCATGTATCCTAGAAAGAGGGGAGAAAAAAACTGAGGAAGGACAGTACAACGGGCCTGGTGGAATTTGTCACATCTTGTTTGGTGATGCTAGAGGAAAGTGTATCTGTATTAAGTTTTATATGATTTCTCTGTTAATTGATAATTTTTTTTTTGTTTGCTCCAGGTGTCATCTGCGAAAGGAAAATGTATTCTATTCTTGGAGTGAAGCCTTGGGGTAAGATTCAAGGTTGTTGATGGTGGGGGGAGGTGTTGTCAGGAGACAGAAGCTCAGAACACTACCCGGGGCTGTAAGTTAATTGAGCAGAAACAATGATTTAGTCAATTGTCATTCGAGTCAGATATGTCTGACACACTCTATCATCAAAGCCAAGGCATTTTGGGAGAGAATGATTATTCTCATTCATTACATGGGGAGATTTTAGACACTTCAAAACCGTTGGATTACAAAGTTGCTGGGGCAGAACCTGCAAAAGATAAAGTTATAATTGAAAGCTACTTACGTGATATATTTAAAATGAGTTCAACGTTCTACTTCTAGGCATGTTAAGAAATCTCAAATAACTGTTTTTGGCCAGAGCTAAATTTTGAACCCCTAAGACAGATGGTTCTGACATGCTCTCACTCAAGTAATGTTAATGGTTTCTGTTTATTACATGCTATCACCGAGTTCCTTCTGCAGGTGTGAGGATGACAGGCCCTTGTAATCATTTTATTTAAACCTCACAATATCCCTGGGTAAGTTCTGGATTTAGCAAATAAAATACAGGATGCCAGGTGAAATTTGAATTTTATATAAATAATAAATAATTTTTCATAGTAAAAGTATGTCCCCAATATTGCATAGAACATACTTATAATAAAAAAAATGTTATTGAGGTGGCTCACCTGGGTGGCTCAGTTGAGTGTTCAACTCTTGATTTTGGCTCAGGTCATGATCTCATGGTTCATGAGTTCAAGCCCCACATTGGGCTCTGTGCTAACAGTGTGGAGCCTGCTTGGGATTCTCTCACTCTCTCTCTGCCCCTCCCCTACTCTCTCTCTCTCTCTCTCTCTCTCTCTCTCTCAAAAATAAATAAACTTAAAAAACAATAAATTTTTTAAAAATGTTACTGATTTGAAATTTAAATTTAACCAGACATTCCTGCATTGTATCTGGCAACCACACCTGAAAAGTAAGCGGTACCTTCCTAATTTTTCACATGTAGAAATGGGAGATTCAGGGAAGCTTAAGTGGCCTCCTTGGGTCATATAGCCAGTAAGGATGAGTACAGGATTTAGACACAGTCTTTTGGATTTTTAAGTTCATGACCTTGCCAGCACATTGTGTTTTTATCCTTTAGAGTGCTCCTTGATACCCTGCGGACCTGGCCCTAACTTCCCTCCAGTCTTACATCACCTCTCCTGTGCTCAGCTCCAACAGGACTCTGCTGGCTGCCACGGCATCCCTGTCCTCAAGAAGCTTCCATCCGTTAGAGGCCAGAATCCAGATAAGAATCCAGCTTATTATAGTACAAAGTGTTAGGTGAGGGGGACCAGTTGAGGAAATAATTTAATCTGTAGTAAAATACCATTGATTGGGTGGTTTAAACAAAGGGAATTTGTTTTCTATCTGTTCTGGAAGTTGGGAAATTCAAGATCGACATGTTGGCAAGGTAAATTTCGTTCTGAGGTCTCTTTTCTTGGCTTGCAGGTGGCCACCATCTCACTATGTGCTCATATAACCAATTCTTTGTATACATGCTATGGGGGGAGAGAGAGAGAGAGAGACAGGTATGTATATATATATATATATATATATATATATATACACACTGAGGGAGAGCTCTGGTGTCTTTTCCCACAAGGACATGAATCCTATCAGATTAGGGCCTCATCCTTATGACCTTATTTGACCTTAACGACTTCCTTAGAGCCCCCCTCTCTAAATACAACCACACTGGGGATTATGACTTTAACATACAAATTTTGGGGGGACATAAACATTCAGTCCATATCAGAGGGACAGTGAAGACTTTGTGGGGCAGGTGACATTTAAGCCAGGTTTAGAAAAATTAGCAGGCATCAACAAAGAAGGAATAAAGATGTTCTAGGTGGAGAGCACAAAACTATGCGCTATGTTAGAGGAACAGTAAGCAGTTCTGGCTTTGGAGCATTGACTTTCAAGCTTTTGTCTAGCTTTTGTGGACCAGAACATCACCTGGGAAATTTGTTTTCAATTCTGCATCAGTACCTGGGTTTAGCAGTCTGCAACATGACCAGAAACCAGGTGATTCTGTTACAGATGGTCTACCAGTCACACTGAGAAACTTGTTTCCAGAAAGCCCCCAGAGATGAAGCTGAATGGGCAGATTGCACCAGGTGGTGAAGAGTTTTTATGCTAGATTGAGAAGTTAAGATCTTATTTGAATGACAACTTTAGACATTCCTAAGGACAGAGATCAAGATGAAGGCTCCTCAAATAAGAATAGAGGTGTTTCTTGAAGTTTCACTTTGAAAAGATTCCAAATAATAAAACTAGAGCCACATTGATAATTCATCTCAGTGGGATCTGGGACTAGGGTTAATCCCAAGGATCAGCTGGAGATAGGGATGCTGGCCAAATGTGCTGTGGGTTGACTGACTTTTATTTATTTTTAAAAAAATTTTTTAATGTTTATTTTTGAGAGAGAGAGAGACAGACAGAGCATTAGTGGGGGAGGGGCAGAGAGAAAGGGAGACACAGAATCCAAAGCAGGCTCAGGCTCTGAGCTGTCAGCACAGAGCTTGACATGGTTCTTGAATTCACAAACCGTGAAATCATGACCTGAGCTGAAGTTGGATGCTTAACCGACTGAGCCACCCAGGCACTCTGACTGACTTTTAGATGCTTGGCTTCTGTCTGTCAGAGCTTGACTGAACATATGTTTCACTCTGGTAGAATTTTCAGCCAGTTGAGCCAGAAAACTGGTGAATGATTTTTTCAGGCTGAAGAAACAATGTATTTGTCTTAATACTATTTTGAAAAAGAGCATCTAGTGGATTAAACATAATGATAATATAATTTCTGTTCTCTGATTTATTCATTTAAAAGTTAATTTTTGTTATGAATAAGCACACCCCTCTTTAAGTAAATTAGGAAAACACTAAAAAGTAGAAGAAAAAAGTCACTCATTATTACTTCCCAAGCAAAATACATTACTTTTTTTGATTTTTAAAATTTAAAAAAGTTTATATTTTAAATAATTTCTTATTTGATGTTGTTTCCTATTTGGACTGGCTGTTTGCAAATGTCCCCAGCTTATCTCAATGAATGTGACTTTTTAAAAAGTTGGACCTGAATTGATGACCTAGTTTAAATTATATTCAATTTGACAATATCTACTGAATGCCTGCCATCTGCACCGTTTTGAGTTAGATCCTGTGGTGGTTACAAAGATTAACAAGACATAGCACTTGACTTAAGTAGGTTATTAGCTAGTGAGACAGCCAGACCTGTGTAGAACACAATAGAAAGATAATATGGCGGTCAACAAAGGAACAAGCTAATTCCAGTTGAAATGTTTATGTGTAGGGTGGAAATGAAGTACACAAACAGAGGTTTTTGAGAAGTTCCATTGAGCTGGAACTGAAAGGGTCCCTTGGCATTCAAGTATAATCTGAAGAAAGGAGAGCAAATATGTGAGACCACATGGTACTGGTCTTGGCAAGTGTGGTCATCATGCTTGAGTAAGTCATGAAGTAGAGAATGGGTCCATCTGAATTCTGAGTGGCTCTCCCTGCAAAAAAAGAAGAGTCAGTGAAGGAGAAGAGATTATATTTCCCATGGGGTGTTGGAAAGCAGTGAGGGTCTCTGGGCACAGAAATGATGGCCAGGGCAGGGAGAGGATGTGCAGGGAGAGTGATGTGTCAGGGAGGTAGGGAATGTATGTGTGTGCTCCTGTGTACACGTGTGTGCAGTGTGTGTGTATGTGCACGAGCTCATGTGTGTGCACGTGTGTATGTGTGTAAGCAGAAAAAGGGAGGGTGAGAGATTGATTTTTAGCAGTTGCTGTTGTGAAAAACATTTGATAAAGAGAGACTCTAAAGAGGATTCTAGAAACCTTTCCCTTTAAAAAAATTTGTTTTTACATTTATTTATTTTTGATAGAGAGAGACAGAGCACAAGTGGGGGAGGGGCAGAGAGAGAAGGAGACTCGGAATCTGAAGCAGGCTCCAGGCTGTCAGCACAGAGCCCGATGTGGGGCTTGAACTCACAAACAGCGAGATCATGACCTGAGCCGAAGTCAGACGCTTAACCTACTGAGCCACCCAGGCACTCCTAGAAAGCTTTCTATATGACATACCTTATAAACTCCATAAGCCACTTTTTCTCACCTTTTAAGAGTATCCTTGAAGAATGTGGTGTCAGATAATTGCTGTTTTGGGATGAGTTGACATGCAGAGTCAGATGGCCCATTATAGTCTGACTTCCTGTATGCTTTCTAAGATTGGGCCCTGAAAACTTTCCATTGATTGAGATGTATTTTCATTTTCTTGTTCTCTCACACTGGGTCAGTTATCTATTGCTGTAGCAGAGCACCCCAGATCTCTGTGGTTAAAAACAACTGTTTTGTTGCTTGTGAATCTGTGGGTCAGGAATTTGGGCAGAGCTCTGTGAGGACGGCTCATCTGTTTCATGTGGTGTCATTTGAGATCTAATATACCTCCCTCACATGGATGGAGTCCCAATGTGGTTGTCAGCCCAGGGATCTTGGCTTTCTTTCCTCTCCCTATAATTTCTCATCCTTGAGGATCTCTCCCTCTATGTGGCCTTTTTCTCTGGAAGGAGATCCTGGACTTCTTTACATGGTGGTTGTGTCAAAACAAAGAGCAAGTGGAAGCTGCAGGGCTCTTAAGATCTAGAACCTCACAATGTCCCTTCTACCACATTCAGTTGACCAAAGTAAGTATCAAGACCAGTCCAGATTCAAAGGGTGGGGGAATAGACCCTGTGTCTTGGTGGGAGATGCTGAAACATGCTGTGGTCATGATTTCCAATCCCCCAAATTTCCCAACAGCATTCCCAGGGGCTTCTTTTTACCAGCCCTGGCCCTGCCCTCCCAGCGAAAGTCTCCAGGTTCTCAAGCAGGCAGCCTCAACCTGGGGTCCCACACTTGCTCGACAGCCACCCCAAACCCTCTGCGGATGGGATGGGGCCCAGAGTAGAGACTCCGTATGTCGCATCTTCACGGGTCTCCTCTCCCCTTCCAGGGAAGAATTCAGTTTCCTGGAGAATTAGGACATCCCAAATTGTGTTTGGGTTACATATATATGTAGTAAACTCCTTTTTTAAAAAGCCAGGGACTGGGGCACCCAGGTGGCTCAGTCAGTTAAGCATCTGACTTCAGCTCAGGTGATGATCTCATGGTTTGTGGGTTTAAGCTCCACATCGGGGCTCTGTGCTAACAGCTCAGAGGCTGGTGACTGCTTTGGATTCTGTGTCTCCCTCTCTCTCTGCCACCCACCCCACTTGTGCTCTCTCTCTCTCTCTCTCTCTTAAAAATAAACATTTAAAAAAAAGGCAGAGACTAATAAACACAACATTCATGATGACGACTGCCTCTTGGGGGCTATGGTGAGGAGGCGGGGAGCTGGAATTAGGGAGAAGCTACCAGTAAAAAGATATATGTGTGTGTGTGTGTGTGTGTGTGTGTATACATGTGTATGTGTATAAACACATACACACACACACACATCTGGGAAAAGTTCAAGCACTAGAGAAATGTACAAAATAAGTAAAAGTCTCCTTCCCTTCTCAATCCCCAGCCTCATAGGTAACTACTGTTAATAGTACCCTTCTGATAAATTTTCAAAAATATTTTATGCACATCTCAGGCAGAGCGAACAGCCTCCATGGGTGCCCAGAGGCAGAAAGGAGCTTGGTGTGGCATAGAGCTGAGCAGCGAGTGTGCCTGGCGGAGAGTGAGCTGGGGAAAAAGAGGCATAAGGCCTTGAAGCCATGGTGGGAAGTTTGGATTTTAAGTGCACACAGAAGGGTTTCAAACAGAGGAATGAATGGATCTGATTTGCATTTTTACCAGGCTCACTTGGCTGCTGTCGCAGAAGGGCTTCAAGGGACTTCCTCTATCATTGACAAGTCTTTACAATTTCTGATTGAATTTGTAACCTATTAGCTCAATCGGACATCAAATGGGCTTTGACTTGCATATTCCCAGAATTAAAACTGACTTAAATTTAATCACTGATGTTTTCTGCTGCTTCTGATACAAGCATATCGCTTTGACTTATTTCTCTTCTATACTCAGGCACTTGTGTGTGCTCATTCTGGTTAGTCCAGCAAGACTCAAAAATCCCAGTGTGGGGCTGCAAAGTCCTTTAGGACTCCATGTAAGTGACACTCCTTCTTATCTCAGGGTCATCCTGGGTATCTTTTCTAAGAGCCTGGAACACAAACCCCACCCCTTGCCCACACTAACCTTGTCCATACAAGCCTTATCCATCTGTCAGCTTCAGCTTCACCTCACTTCTTTCCAGAAGCCTTTGCTTCACTCCAAAACACTCCCGCCTACTATGTGTGCCCAAACATCCTGCCCTTCTCCTTTGTAAGACTCAACGCTTCAGCACTTATTTAATATCTGTCTTCCTTGTTAAGCAAAAGTTCCATGAGGCTGGAGTGTTTGTTTTGTTCACTCTTGACCATTCTCTGAAAGAATCGTTTTGTTGAAAAAATAGTTTCCCTGTTTATTGTTGTCTGTGTGGGTCTTGGGGCCTCGTCCACCTCATTTATCATTGTAGTGCAGCACCTAATAGGCCCCGACACAGAGTGAGCTCTTCCAGAAGTTATGAATGAGAACACAGGTGTTGTGGAAAGGGGGCGGGGGTGGAATCACTCATGCCTGTGTGCCGGTCCCAGGTCACCTCTTACAACCTCTTACACCTCTTAACTTGGCCAAGTCTCAACCTCTTGGAACCTTAATTTCTTTATCTGCAAAAGAAAAAATTAAGATGGACTAATTATGCTTCAGAGGATCGCTGTGAGAATCAAATAAGGTAATAATTGTAAAGTGGCTTATTCTCTTGAAGCCTGCTGAGTTCCCCTTACTTCCCCGTTTTAAGGATTGTAGGGTTCCCAGTTGGGAGGGTACTATGGCAACACTCCTGCCCTAGCCCTGCTGAGATGCATCACCTGCCAGAATCCAATTTCCTCTTCCTCAAAGACTTTACTGTCAGTCGCTGTCTCTTGGCCAATTTTTTCCCTAAGGGGTCTGCTCTCTGAGATGTGAAAATTAGCTCCTTCGTACCATTCTGGGGACCCCTACATTGGACCCTGCTGGTCACAACCAAAGGGGATTTTTTCCCCATGTGAAGGGTCCTAGGAGTTGTCTTGCAAACAGCACTAAATTATGGTGAGTGGCTGGTGTCAGTTTCATTCATACAGCATTGCAGTCACCCTGTAAGCCTGATAATTATCTTCATTTCACAAATTTTCCCGTTGTCCCTTCTCAAAGCTAGAAAGTGGTGGCACCAGGTTCTCTGGTTCTGGAGCCCTTGCTCTCACCCTAAACCAGAGGGTTGATAATAAAGCACTTACCTGATGGTCCTGGGTGCTTGACCCTAGGGGGGAGTATGGAAATATCTCTGAGAGGATTTTATTATTTTATTTTATTTTATTTGAAATTTATTGTCAAATTGGTTTCCATACAACACCCAGTGCTCATCCCAAAAGGTGCCCTCCTCAATACCCATCACCCACCCTCCCCTCCCTCCCACCCCCCGTCAACCCTCAGTTTGTTCTCGGTTTTTAAGAGTCTCTTATGCTTTGGCTCTGAGAGGATTTTATAGTGACAGGATATCAGGGTGAATTGACCTCATTTCCAAATTCATCTGATTGATTCACAATAAATGTCCACAGTTTTGATCTGGATTTTTGAGCCCTGCATGATTTTGATGATAGACTCCTAAGGCTGTGATTCTGAATTGATGGCTCCTACTTTTAAAAAGTGTGGTGTCCAGGGCCATACAATAACTTCTGAGGACTCTTTGTTTTTGGAAAAGTGATCTATGGATGTAGTGAAGTGGAGTTCTTGGCCATAGTTTTCCTCATTTGTTACAGCTTCTCTGCCGTCGAGGCCTCTCTTTGCACAACTTGTTCCCATCTTGGGCTCACTGGTGCTAGAAGAGCGTATTAATCAAGGTTCTCCAGCGAAACAGAAACAGAATACACATTTCTGTCTCTGTCTTTCTCTCTCTCTGTCATCTATTTATCATATCATATCATATCATATCAATCAAACATATCTATCTATCATCTATCTACCTATCTATGCATCCAACCATCCATCTATTTAGATTTATTCTAAGGAATTGGCTGATGTGATTGTGGTGGCTGGCAAGTCTGAAACCTGTAGGGTACGCTGGCAGGCTGGAGATTCAGTAAGACTTGATGTTGCAGTCTTGAATCTGAATTCCACAGGGTAGCAGGCTGGAAACTTAGGTAGAAATTCTGTGCTGCAATCTTGAGAAGAATTGCTCTGGAAAACCTGTCTTTGCTCTTAAGACCTTTGACTGATGCATGAGGTCCACCCATATTATGGAGGATAGTCTGTTTTATGCAAAGTCTACTGACTTAAATGCAATCATATCTAAAAAATAACTACACAGAAACATCTAGACTAGTGTTTGATCAAACAACTGCGTACTAGAACCTACCAAACTGACACTTAAAGTTAACCAAAAAAAGGGAACGTGGCACACTCTGACCCCAGTGTCTGTTGCTGCTATCCATGTTGGTTCTCCTCTCCCCCACCTACTACCAACAATTTTGCCAAAGTTTGGATGACTCCTTACTTTATTTTCTCCTTCCAGAATAATGATGGGGGCACTCTCTTTGGCTCTTACATGTTTCCTGCCACCCCACCTGCTCAGCTTACCACCTACAAAGCTCTGAGGTTGCTCTAAGCTAAATCAGATCATTTTGAATACTTCTATTTGCTATACCTGTCTGAACTTTTCCAATTAACTCTTTAGGAAACTTGGACTGTCCAAACCATCTTCTCAAAGTTTGTCCAGATACCAAAAAAGACAAGGAAAGTTAGTATTAATTCCGTGTTTATAGTTATTATGGTTAATATGTTGTGGATAACAAATTATGATAAATAGAATCATACATTCATGTATGTTTATGAGTGTTCTATGGAATCCCTCTTTTAATCAGTATGTATAGAATATTTAAAATATATTTATGCCAATTCTTGCATACATTTTTCTTGTAAATAATTAGAGCACTATTTTATAGGTAGCACATCTTTGCTTTCATGGTATATTAATGGTACTCAATCAACTTCCAGTTATAATATGGTTTTCACCTGGAAAATATAATCTGCTTTATGATCTTTATGAAATAATTTTTCAGAATTCATTTTAGCCATCATGTGGGTGTCTAGTGCACTTTTCACTTCTGACCTTGGACCTCCCTTCCTTATTCTACCTTCCTTATTCTACCAGAGGCTTAGCTTTCCTCCAGCATCATTGAAGGCCAGCATCTAGTTATCTCTGGTGTAGCTTGAGAGAAAGTAGCACAGATATATTTTACTACATACCTATCCTGAGGATCAGATTTAATCCATAAAAATGGAATGTTTGCCTTCTAAGAAGAAATTTATATTTTTCTTGCTTTCAGAAGGAAGCCTCAAGCTAACATCCCTGTACATTTTAAAATGAAAAAGAGTCTTCAAACAAATCTTTGAATTCACCTTTTAGGAAAAAGCCGTGGGTCCTCGTTACTAATTTATTTTGAAAGGAGCTTTCCATCAAATGGAAGCAGTGTTTGTGAACATTCTGAGTCATGGGAATGGTAAGGCAGTGCAGGGTGATCTCTGAACAAAGGGAATAATTGTTCAATGAAATGCAGATTCAGGCAGTTTTGAGGCATATGGAGCTTGGAAAGAGAGGTGTAGCAGTAGTCCAGGAAGACTTCAGAGAGAAATAAAACTGGCCTTGTATAGGTACGCTTGGTGTGAGAGGAGAGGGGAAGAAAAGCAAGAGCAAAGTGTTGAGTATGGCTGAAAAGAGAGAGCTGGGAAACGGGCCCCACAACCTGGAGGGGGCTCATAGAAAAGGTTAAACAAAGGTGGTGATGCTGGCCGTGGAGCCAAATGAAGGACATGATTTCCTTTACACATCAGGTGTAAGGGGGGGTTGGGAAAGGTTCTTGGAAGAGACCAAATGAAGAGACTGTTTTGGAAGAATGAGTCTAGATGAATTTGAGGGGCAGAGATATATTTGAGTTATGCTAATATGGTAATTAAGGCTTAGTCTAGTTGGCAATCTGCCCAAAGACTCTACCCACACCAGAATCAGGACTCGAACTCATGTCCTTGGACTCTAGGTCTGGGTTCTCCTGGGTGGGGGGGTTGCTAGAAAGATAGCAGTCATCAGGTACCTGACAGACACCTCCTCTAAGCAAGGCCTGTGTGAGAGGGAAAGCCTGCTCATTTATTTCCTTCCTCATTCTGGAAAAAACTTGTTATTTGTTCCTTGTTTTAGGATATGGTTCCCTTCACATGGGGCTTTTAAAGAATTAGAAATGTTTCTGGCAGGCAGCCCATTCCCAGATTCTTTCTCCCTTTAGTGAATCAAAAATCTCTATGGAAGGCAACACAGTTGAGGAGCTCCTAAAAACTGGATTAGGAAATGTGGAGCACGAGAGGAAAAGGGTGTGGGGGTGCAGCATTTACTGATTGTTCTTTTTCACGGTGCTCAATCTTTTACACATTTGTACTCACATCACCCCATCAGGTTGATGGTTGCATCCTCATTTGCAGAAGAAGAAATGAAGGCTTACATATCTTGGTCCAGAGCCAACTTGGAATTCTTGGCCATGAGTCAAGCCAAGTAAAAATTCAGAGTCAGAATTCAGATTCTCAAGATTCCCGTACCTTTACAAGGAAACAAAATATCTGGGAAAACTCTTCCTCTTACAGTTAGGTATTGTATTTATGTTCCTTCTTTTCAAAAAAGAAAAAAAGAGTATATATATTTTTTTTCCTTGGGAGAGGAGAAGGTTCTGTGGAAAGAAGTAAGGGAGAGACTCAGTCCAGAATTTGGGGCTTTGGAGAATGGGGTTGTGTTTGTTTGCTCAGGGCTCCTGAGACAGTACCCGTTGGAGCTCTTAGCCAGAAGACCTACAGAGGGAGAGCAGGATTCCAAAAGCATCAAGAGGGAAAAACACAGAGCTTTAGGATTGGGGAAGTACACCCCTTGTACCGTTGTCTGTGTTCTGCTTTTATAAAGACTGGTAAATCTACTACTCAAAAGATGGGGAGGGACTCTTTACACTTAGAGGTATGGCAAAGAAGTAGTTAAAAGAGTGGTTATTGCCCTGTGGGTTGGGAGGACTCCTTTGCTTTTAATTTTGAAAATTTAAGCAAGTTTACAGATTAAAGAACCTCATAAATGAAACATTTTCTTTCTATTGCTACAGTTTCATCTTGGGTCTGTCAGTGCTGGTTGATTAATGTTTGCGTAGACACAACCTTTGTGGATGCAATCATGTGTCCTGCTTTTATCACTTGGTATTTTTCAAACACATTCCCAGTGTTAAAATCATTTATCTATTTGACATTATTTGCAGCTTCAGAATAGACCAGCCTAATGATTTATTATCCTTTACAATTTCTCTAGTTTTGGTGGGGGTAGTGGCTGGGGGTGGGGAGTGGTGGTACATGTCGAGGTGAGTATTTGAGTTATTTCTAAACTTTCAGTTTTCTGTATGAAACCACTGTGAACCTCTTTGTACAAATTATCTTTTTTTCTTGGGGATTTTCCTGGAGGCTCTTCCCCAAAGTCGAATTACTAGGTCAAAGAATGCAAACACTTTTATAGAACTTACTAGATGGTTTGGAAGTATTTTGCAAACAGTCATCACCCTCCCTTTCCCCTTCCTCCAATGATAGAGATATAGTTAGCTCTGTATTTTGTTCAAATCCTTTAGATTTTCCTGTTTATCTTTTCTATTTTAACTGAAAATCAAGTAAAACTCAGATGAAAACGTATGTAAAAGTACCAAGAAATCTACAAGTGAAGGTCGTTATCTTTAAGATCAGGAAAGGCAAGCGATTATATGCCTTGCAGGTGTCAGGCACGTCTTAAACTTCACCTTATTTAATCCAGTCTCATTGGATTCTTATTTGACCTTGCGAGGTAGGAGCCCACCTTTAATGCAAGAAGAAACTAAGATCCAGAGACAGTAGGTCATTTTCCCAAGTCACACAGCTAGGAAATGGCAGACACAGAATTCTAACCCAGGTTGGTTTGATTCTGAGTCCAGGCTACATCCAGGTTAGAGTCCTCTGGGACCGTTTGCTGTATCTCACTGGCTGACAATAAATTGAAGACTTTTTATTGATTGATTGATTGATTGATTTTTTTCTTTTTCATTTTTAAAAAATATAATTTATTGTCAAGTTGGCTAACATACAATGTATACAGTGTGCTCTTGGTTTTAGGGGTAGATTCCCATGATTCATCACTTACAACATCCAGTGCCTATCCCAACAAGTGCTCTCCTCAATGCCCATCATCCATTTTCCTCTCTCCCTCACCCTCCATGAACCCCCAGTTTGTTCTCTGTATTTAAGAGTCTCTTATGGTTTGCCTCCCTCCCTCTCTGTTTGTAACTATTTTTTCCCCTTCCCTTCCCCCATGGTCTTCTGTTAAGTTTCTCAAGTTCCACATATGAGTGAAAACATATGATATCTGTCTTTCTCTGACTGACTTATTTCACTCAGCATAATACCTTCCATTTCCATCCACGTTGCTGCAAATGGCATGATTTCATTCTTTCTCATTGCCGAGTAGTATTCCATTGTATATATAAACCACATCTTCTTTATCCATTCATCAGTTGATGGACATTTGGGTTCTTTCCATAATTTGGCTATTTTTGAAAGTGCTACTATAAACATTGGGGTACGTGTGCCCCTATGAATCAGCACTCCTGTATCCTTTGGATAAATTCCTAGTAGTGTTATTGCTGGGTTGTAGGGTAGTTCTATTTTTAATTTTTTGAGGAACCTCCACACTGTTTTCCAGAGTGGCTGCACCAGTTTGTATTCCCACCAGTACAAGAGGGTTCTCATTTCTGTACATCTGCACCAGCATTTGTTGTTTCCTGAGTTGTTAGTTTTAGCCACTCTGACCGGTGTGAGATGGTATCTCAGTGTGATTTTGGTTTGTATTTTTCTGATGATGAGTGACATTGAGCCTCTTTTCATGTGTCTCTTGGCCATCTGGATGTCTAAATTGAAGACTTTTTAATGGAGGGGGGTTCAAGGTAGATGTGTTAATTTGCTACGGCTGTCATTACAAAGTACCATAGCCTGGGTGGATTAAACAACAGAAATTTATTTTCTCATTGTTCTGGAAGCTGGAAGTCTGAGATCAAGGTGTTGGCAGGGTTGATTTCTTCTGAGGCCTCTCTCCTTGGCTTGTAGATGGTCATCTTCTCACTGTGTCCTCATATGGTCTTTCTTCTGTGTGTCTGTGTCCTAATGCCTTCTTCTTGTAAGGACACTAGTCATATGGGCACAGGGCCCACTCTAATGACCTCATTTTAATTTAGGTTAATTTTTAACTGAATCTTTAGGAGATAATCTTTAAAGACACTATCTCCAAATACGGTCCCATTCTGAGGTTCTGTGGATTAGGATTTCAACATAGGAATTTGGAGGGGACAAAATTCATCCCATAACAGTAGATAGAATTAATTAATTCCTTACTTCAGCCAATTTTAGTCAATGAAATGTGTGTACTGAATTTATCTGAAACAGAACTACTTTATAAATTGCATACTACCTTGGATTTACAGTGGATTACAGATTGGACACACCTTGCCATTTCAAGCCTTATTTAACAATGCTGTGAGGCATATAGGAGAGATGTTATTAATCTTCTGAAGAAACTGAGGCTTAGAGGTTTCATATGACTCATTCATGGACAGATTAAATTGGGTGTAGTTTTTGCTAGTCTTGCAGTAAAAAGTAAAACCTGGCGTTTGCATATGAAATGTATTGAGTAAAATATGTTGAGCTATTCTCCAGAATGCTGTACTATATACCTTAGACAAACTATTAAAGATGGGGGGGGGGAGAGATAATCACAGTTTTACAATTTTAGGAAAAATATTCTCTATAATTCTACTCCGAATACACCTATTCCCAGTTTTGTGTATTTTTTCTAATCTTTGCACATATTTTTACATAGTTGCAATTATTGTGTATAGCATCTATATACTGTTTTCACTGCATTTTTTTAGTTTTACTTTCTATTTTGAGATAATTGTAATTCACATGCACTTGTAAATAATACAGAGAGATTCCATATTCCCTTTACTCAGTCTCCCCCCATGGTCACATTTTATAAAAATCTAGTACAATATAACAACCAGGATATTGGCAATGATATAATCAAGGTACAGAACATTTTCATAGCCACAAGGATCCCTCATGTTGCTCTTTGATAGCCACTGGCATCTCCACTAATCTGTTCTATAATTTTGATTCTATTCTCTAATTTTGTTATTTCAAGAATGTTACATAAATTGGCTCATGCAGTATATAACCTTTTGATATAACCTTTTTGTTGTACATGTACATGTGTTTCTCTGGCATATATACACAGGAGTGGAACTTATAGAGTATGTGTGTCTTATACTATATAATAGCAACTTGTTTTCTAAATTGATTACACCAATTTATATTCCTACTGGCGATCTAATTTTCTACTGCTCCATATTTTTTTAATAACAAATAACATTTTATGTTTATTTTCTGAATTCTAATTTTTGTCTGTCTGCTGGGGGTGCAGTGGGTTCCCACTGCGATTTAATTAAAATTTTTCTGGTTGTTAATGAAACTCAGCATCTCTTTTCATATGATTATTATTGGCCTTTTGGATTTCCTGTTTTTGTGTGAAGAGTTTGTGTAATTCGTTTTAATAGTTCCTCCCACCCCAGCTTTGTCTGTGTTTTCAAGTTTAATTTTTTAACCTGAGGTTGTCCAGTTGCTCCAGCATCAATTGTTAAAAATGATATCATTCCTCTCTTGGGTTCCTAGGTGACCTATGTTGATATATGTTCCACAAGTACTTGAAAAGAATGTGTATTCTGTTGTTTGATGGAGTATTCTACCATTGATTGGATCCTGTTGGTTGATGGTTATGTTGAGTTATTTTATTTCCTTGTTGATTTTCTGTGTAGCTGTTCTATCAATTGTTGAAGTCTCCAACTATAACTGTGGATTCGTTTATTTCAATTTTACCGGTTTTTGCTCTATGTATTTTGTTTTGTTTTGTATGTCTTCTTGGTAGATTGACCCTTTTATCATTATGTAAAGTCTCTGTCTCTACTAATTTTCTTATTTTGAAGTTTATTTTATCTGCTATTAATATAGCCACTCCTGCTTCTTTTTATTAATGTTTGAATCATATATCTTCTTTTTATTTTCAACTTGCTTGCTTCATTATATTTGAAATGTTTTCTATAGTCATCATAAAATTGGGTCATATTTCCTAATTTACTCTGCCAGTCCCTGTCTTTTGATTGGTTGTCTGGATCATTTACATTTAAAGTAACTATTCAGATGTTAGGTCTTAAGTTTTTCATTTTATTTTTGTTTGTTCTTTTTGTTTTCTTTTCCCCCTCTGTTTTCTGTTTCCTCCCTTTATGTGGAACACTTGGACATTAAAAAAATTTTTTTTTCTAATGTTTATTTATTTTTGAGAGAGAGACAGAGATAGAGCACCAACAGGGGAGGGGCAGAGAGAGAAGGAGATACAGAATCCAAAGCAGGCTCCAGGCTCTGAGCTGACAGTACAGAGCCCCGTGGGGCTCAAACCCACCAACGGTGAGATCATGACTTGAGCCGAGGTCAGATGCTTAACTGATTGAGCCACCCAGGCACCCCACCACTTGGACATTTTTAAAAGTTTCATTTTTATGTTGTTTTCTTTATTTTATATGTTTATTTTATATTGTTTTTAGTGTGTGTATGTAGTACACAACTTATAACAGTCTTCTGGTATCAACACATTACCAGTTCAAGTAAAATGTAGAAACATTAGCTCTTTTAACTTTGCTTTATCCTTTTTGTTTACAATAGAATTGTCTTTAATACTTCCTTTACATACATGTAGCATCATATCAGACAAATGTTATTATTTTTGCTTCAATCATCAAATATAATTTAGAAAATTTAAGGAGAGATGGAAAGTCTCTATTTACTAATATTTTTCTTTATCATGTTTTTTTCTTACTTCCTGGTATTCCAAGGGTTCTTTTTTTTTAATTGTTTCCTTTCTGTTTAGGAAACTTCTTTAGCCATGAGAAATCCATTGTAATTTGAAATGTTTTCCCTTTATAGACAAGGTGTCATTTTTTCCCTCACTGCTTTCAAGATGTTTTCTTCATTTTTAGTTTTTAGAAATTTGACTATGATGCATCTTGGTATAGATTTCTTAAAGTTTATTTTCTTTGGGATTTGCTAAGTTTCTTGAATTTGTAGGGTTAGGTCTTTTGCCAAATTTGGAAAGTTTTCAGCCATTATTTCTTCAAGTAATTTTTCAGCCCAGCCCTTTTACATCTCTCCTGTTGAGACTCCAATGACAAATGTTAGATCTCTTGTTCTGGTTCCACACTTTACTGAGGCTCTGTTCATTTTTTGTCTACTCTATTTTTGCTTTGATGTTCAGACTGAGGAATTTCTTTTTTTATGTTTATTTATTTATTCTGAGAGAGAGAGAAAGAGCCTGAGTGAGGCGAGTGAGAAAGATAGAGGGGGAGAGAGAATCCCAAGCAGACTCCACACTGCCAGCACAGAACCCCATGAGGGACTCAGTTTCACCAACTGTGAGATCGTGATCTGACCTGAAATCAAGAGTCAGATTCTCAACCTACTGAGCCACCCAGGTGCCCCAGACTGGGGAATATCTATTGTTTATATTCAAGTTCACTGATTCTTTTCTGTTTCTCTATTCTGTGTTGAATCTATCTATTGAGTTATCCTTGCCCAGCCTTACTGAGGTATTAGTTGACAATTTAAAGTTACATATATGTAAGATGTACAACTCAATGATTTGGTATACGTATATATAGTGAAATATTTACTATAAGCAGAGTACTTAACATATCCTTTATCTCATATTGTTATCATCTCCTTTCTTTTGTTTTGGTGATGAGAATACTTAAGACATACCCTGTTAGCAAATTTAAAGTATAAAATACAATATTAACTATAGTCACATTGTTGTTCATTAGATCTCCAGAACTTATTCATCTTGCAAAGCTGAAACTTTGTACCTCTTGACTAACATCTCCCGATTTTCCTTTCCCCGCATCCCTTTATAATCACCACTTTATTCTCTGTTTCTATGAACTTGACTATTTTAGATTCCACATGTAAATGAGACCATTAGTTTCAGATATGCAACATAGTGATTCAACAACTCTATACATTATAGTATGCTCACCAAAAGTATAGCTACCATCTGTCACCACATAATGCTATTAAAATACCATTGACTATATTCCCTGTGCTGTAAATTTTATACCCATGATTTATTCATTCTATAATAGTATTTCCCCCTTTCCTTCACCCATTTTGCCCATCTCTCAAACCCCCTCTCCTCCAGCAACTATCAGTTTGTTCTCTGTGTTTGTAAGTCTGACTTTGATTTTTGAGTGTTTATTCATTTGTTTTGTTTTTTATTTTTCAAAAAAATTTTTTTAACGTTTATTCATTTTTTGAGAGACAGAGAGACAGAGCATGAGTGAGGAAGGGGCAGAGAGAGGGAGACACAGAATCTGAGGCAGTATCCAGGCTCCAAGCTGTCAGCACAGAGCCCTACGCGGGGCTTGAACTCATGGAGTGTGAGATCATGACCTGAGCCCAAGTCGGACGCTCAACTGACTGAGCCACCCAGGCGCCCCCATTTGTTTTGTTTTTTAGATTCCACATGTAAGTGGAAGATAAGGTAACACTAGATGTATGGATCTATTTTGGGGCTTTCCATTCTGTTCCATCAGGCATTATGCCTTTTTTTTTTTTTTTTAACACTAGTACCCATAGTGTTTTGATTACTATAGCTTTGTAATATATTGTTAAACCAGGAAGTGTAACATCTCCAGCTTTGTTTTTCTTACTCAAGATTGCTTTGGTTATTCAGGGTCTTTTGTGGTTTCATATAAATCTCAGTATTATTTTTATCTATTTCTATAAAAATGCCACTGGGATTTTGATAAGGATTGCATTGAATCTGTAGGTCACTTTGGATAGTATGGATGTTTTAACAATGTTGGTTCTTCCAATTCATGAACATGGGATGTCTTTCCATTTATCTGTGTCTTCTATAATTTCCTTCATCAATGGTTTCTAATTTTTATGGTATAAGTCTTTCACCTCTTTGGTGAATTTATTTAGGTTTATTTCTTGTTGCTCTTGCCATTGTGAATGGTATTATTTTCTTAATTTCTTTTTCTGATAGTTTGTTGTTTGTGTATATGGAAATGTGGTTGATTTTTGTATATTTATTTGTATCCTGCATCTTTACCGAATTTATTAGTTCTAATAATTTTTTGTTCAATCTTAGGATTTTCAGTGTACATAATCATATCTGCAAAAAAAGATAATTTAACTTTGCCTCCTCTGGTTTGGATGCCTTTAATTTTTTTTTTTTTTTCTGTCTAATTGCCCTGGCTAGGACTTCTAGTACCATATTGGAAAGAAGTGTTGAGAGTGGGCATTTTTGCCTTTTACCAGATGTTAGAGGGAAATCTTTCAGTTTTTCCCTATTGATTTTGTTGTTATCTGTGGGTTTTTAACATATGGCTTTATTGTGTTGACACAAGTTCCTTCTATACTTATTTTGCTGAGAGTTTTAATCATACGTGAATGATGAAAGTCATTCATACCAGGAAGTAAGAAAAAACATAAAGAAAAATATTAGTAAATAGAGACTTTCCATCTCTCCTTAAATTTTCTAAATTATATTTGGTGATTGAAGCAAAATTTATCAAATGCATTTTTCTGTGTGATTGAGAGATCATGTGGGTTTTCTTCTTTCATTTTGTTAATGTGTTGTATCATATTGACTGATTTCTGAATGTTGAGCAATCCTTGCATCTCAGGGGATTATTCTACTTCATCATGGGAATGATCCTTTAGATGTGCAGCTGAATTTGGTTTGCTAGTATTTTATTGAGAATTTTTACATTTGTATTCATCTGGGATGTTGGCCTGTAGTTTTCTTTTCTGCTAGTTTTTTTTTCTTTTTTTTTTTTAAATCTAGGTTTGGTATCAGGGTAAGTCTGACCTTATAAAATGAATTTGGAATGTTCCCTCCTCTGATTTTTTGGAAGAGCTTGAGAAGGATTGGTGTGAATTTTTCTTTATACATTTGGTAAAAATCCACCAATGAAGCTACTTGGTTCTGGGATTTTCATTGTTGGGAGATTTTTTTTAAAAGTTACTGATTCAATCTCCTTACTAGTAGTTGGTCTGTTCAGATTTTCTATTTCTTCATGAGTCAATCTTAGTAGGTCACATGTTTCTAGGAGTTTGTCCATTTCTTGTAGGATTTCCAATTTGTTGGTATGTAATTGTTCATAGTAGTTTCATGACCCTTTGTATTTCTGTGGCATTCTGTGTATTCCAGTTACAGCATCTCTTTCATTTCTAATTTCATGTATTCAAGTTCCTTTTCTCTTCTCTGTATGTCTCTTTGGTGAGTCTAGCTAAAGGTTTATCAATTTTGTTCATTTTTTCAAAGAGCCAGCTCTTATTTTTACTGATATTTTCTACTGTCTTTTTTAGTCTCTATTCATTTATTTCCACTCTGATCTTTGTTATTTCCTTCCTTCTGCTAACTTTGGGCTTCATTTGTTTTTCATTTCCTAGTTCCTTGACGTGCTAAGTTATTTGCAGATCTTGTTTCTTAATGAGGGCATTTATTGCTATAAACTTCCTTCTTAGAACTGCTTTTGCTGCATCTCATAGGTTTTGGTATTGTATTTCCATTTTGATTTGTCCCAATTTTGATTTCTCTTTTATTTTTTAAATGTTTCATTCATTCATTCATTCATTCATTCATATATTGAGGGAGAGGGAGGGGGAGAGAGAGAGAGAGAGAAGGAAAGGGGCTGAGAGAGAGGGAGAGAGAGAATCCCAAGCAGGTTCTGTGAGGTCAGCACAGAGCCCAACATGGGGCTTGATCTCACAAACTGAAAGATCATGACCTGAGCTGAAATCAAGAGTTGGATGTTTAACCAACTGAACCATGCAGGTGCCCCTGATTTCTCTGTTGATTTTTTTCTTTGAACCATTGGTTTTTCACTAGCATGTTGTTTAATCTTTACATATTTGTGAACCTTCCAGTTTTTTCTCTGTAATCAATTTCTAGTTTCATACCATTGTGATTGGAAAAAACACTTGATATGATGTTAATCTTCTTAAGTTTATTAAGACTTGTTTTGTGGTCTAACATGTGATCTATCTTGGAGACTTTTCTTTTTTTTTTTTTTCAATATATGAAATTTATTGTCAAATTGGTTTCCATACAACACCCAGTGCTCATCCCAAAAGGTGCCCTCCTCAATACCCATCCCCCACCCTCCCCTCCCTCCCACCCCCCCTCAACCCTCAGTTTGTTCTCAGTTTTTAAAAGGGTCTCTTATGCTTTGGCTCTCTTCCATTCTAACCTCTTTTTTTTTTTTTTTTCCTTCCCCTGCCCCATGGGTTTCTGTTAAGTTTCTCAGGATCCACATAAGAGTGAAACCATATGGTATCTGTCTTTCTCTGTATGGCTTATTTCACTTAGCATAACACTCTCCAGTTCCATCCATGTTGCTACAAAGGGCCATATTTCGTTCTTTCTCATTGCCATGTAGTACTCCATTGTGTATATAAACCACAATTTCTTTATCCATTCATCAGTTGATGGACATTTAGGCTCTTTCCATAATTTGGCTATTGCTGAGAGTGCTGCTATAAACATTGGGGTACAAGTGCCCCTATGCATCAGTACTCCTGTATCCCTTGGGTAAATTCCTAGCAGTGCTATTGCTGGGTCATAGGGTAGGTCTATTTTTAATTTTCTGAGGAACCTCCACACTGCTTTCCAGAGCGGCTGCACCAATTTGCATTCCCACCAACAGTGCAAGAGGGTTCCCGTTTCTCCACATCTTCGCCAACATCTATAGTCTCCTGATTTGTTCATTTTGGCCACTCTGACTGGCGTGAGGTGATATCTGAGTGTGGTTTTGATTTGTATTTCCCTGATAAGGAGTGACGTTGAGCATCTTTTCATGTGCCTGTTGGCCATCCGGATGTCTTCTTTAGAGAAGTGTCTATTCATGTTTTCTGCCCATTTCTTCACTGGGTTATTTGTTTTTCAGGTGTGGAGTTTGGTGAGCTCTTTATAGATTTTGGATACTAGCCCTTTGTCCGATATGTCATTTGCGAATATCTTTTCCCATTCCGTTGGTTGCCTTTTAGTTTTGTTGGTTGTTCCTTTGCTGTGCAGAAGCTTTTTATCTTCATAAGGTCCCAGTAATTCATTTTTGCTTTTAACTCCCTTGCCTTTGGGGAAGTGTTGAGTAAGAGATTGCTATGGCTGAGGTCAGAGAGGTCTTTTCCTGCTTTCTCCTCTAGGGTTTTGATGGTTTCCTGTCTCACATTCAGGTCCTTTATCCATTTTGAGTTTATTTTTGTGAATGGTGTGAGAAAGTGGTCTAGTTTCAACCTTCTGCATGTTGCTGTCCAGTTCTCCCAGCACCATTTGTTAAAGAGACTGTCTTTTTTCCATTGGATGTTCTTTCCTGCTTTGTCAAAGATGAGTTGGCCATACGTTTGTGGGTCTAGTTCTGGGGTTTCTATTCTATTCCATTGGTCTATGTGTCTGTTTTTGTGCCAATACCATGCTGTCTTGATGATGACAGCTTTGTAGTAGAGGCTAAAGTCTGGGATTGTGATGCCTTCTTGGAGACTTTTCTATGTGTGCTTAAGAAAAATATGTATTTTGCTGCTCTTTGATGGATTATTCTGAACATATTTGTTAAGTTCATTTGATAAGGTATAGTTTATTTCTAATACTTCCTTATTGACTTCTGTCTGGATAATCTATCCATTGAGGAAGGTCAAGTATTATAATCCTCTGTTATTTTTGTATTGCTATCTATTTCTCTCTTTAGGTCTGTTAATATTTACTCTATATATTTAGGTACTACTATGTTGGGTGCATGAATATTTACAAACACTATATCCTCTTATTGGATTGACCCCTTTATCATTATATGATGACCTTCTTCGTCTCTTATTACAGACTTTGTCTTAAAGTCTGTTTTGTCTGATATAAGTATAGCTACCCCAGATTTTTTTTGGTTTCAATTTGTCTGAAATATGTTTTTCTATATCTTCATTTTTAGTCTGTGTGTGTCTTTAAAGCTGAAGTGACTATATTACAGGCAGCATATAGATAGGTCTTGATTGTTATACATTCAGCCACTTTATGCCTTTGATTGGAGAATTTAGTCTGTTCACACAGTAATAAGTAATAAGTAATTATTGATAGCTATGAAATTATTGTTATTTTGTTAATTGTTTTCTGGATGTCTTTAATTATTTGTTCTTTTCTTCTTCTCTTACTCTCTTCTTTTATGATTTTATGATTTTCTATAGTGGTATGCTTAGATTAGATGCATGCAGAACCAGGGTCCAAAGTGAGGGTGTGTGTGTGTGGAGTAAATGTGTCTCCAGGGTCCAGGACACAGGTGCTCCCTCTATAATAGTGGCTCCATCCACTGAATTTTTATTTGATTATTTTACTTTTCAGTTCTATATTTTTTATTAGATTCTTCTTTATATTTTCTATTTCTTTCCTGAGGCATTCTAATTTTTGTTCCTTAAAGTGCATTTTAAATTGCTTATTGAAACACTTTTATGCTGTCTTTTTCAACATCTTTGTCAGATAATTCTAACATCTCTGTCATTTCACTGTGGTCATCTATGATTTTTTTTTTTTTTTTAGATCTTCTTGGTTCTTGGTAAGACAAGTGATTATTTTATTTTTTGATGTTTTTATTTATTTTTGAGACAGAGAGAGACAGAGCGTGAGCAGGGGAGGGGAAGAGAGAGAGGGAGACACAGAATGTGACGCAGGCTCCAGGCTCTGAGCTGTCAGCACAGAGCCCGACGCAGGGCTCGAACTCACAGACTGTGAGATCATGACCTGAGCTGAAGTCGGACGCCTAACTGACTGAGCCACCCAGGCACCCCAAGACAAGTGATTTTTAATGGAGATATTCATTTGGGTATTATGTTATGAGACTGACTCTTTTTAAGCCTTCTGTTTTTGTTGCCTTCCTCTGACACCACTCCATTAAGTGAGGGGAGATGTTGCCTCACTATTTCCAGTGGAGGTAAAAGTCCACATTCCTCTCAGCTTCTGATGATACCTCAATGGAGATTTCCTCATTACTACTGGAGACATGTAATAGCTGTATCTTCCTACTAGGCTTCCGCTATTACTAACTTGGCTATGAGAGGCAAGAGTGCCTTGTTATACTGCTCCCCATGTAGCTCCACTGACACTTTTTTTTTTTAACGTTTATTTATTTTTGAGACAGAGAGAGACAGAGCATGAACGGGGGAGGGTCAGAGAGAGGGAGACACAGAATCTGAAACAGGCTCCAGGCTCTGAGCTGTCAGCACAGAGCCCGACGCGGGGCTCAAACTCACAGACCGTGAGATCATGACCTGAGCCGAAGTCGGCCGCTTAACCGACTGAGCCACCCAGGCGCCCCTCCACTGACACTTTTAATGGGGGAACTGGTTTTGTTTCTGAGGTATGGCGATGAAAGTCCTGATTCTCCATGAGGAAAGCTCTGATAGCATTCCAGAGGGGAGAGGCAGGGTGCTTCTTTACTACCAGGTAGGAATAGAAGTCCAGACTCCCAGTATAGTCTCCGTTGACACTGTGGGGAGGGGTGGTGGTAGTGAACACCATTATCCCCTGGCAGGGTTGAGCATCCTGATCAGTACTCAGCCTTTTCTGACACCACCATGGTTGAACAGGGTATGTGTTGGAGTGCCTTGCAACAGCCTGGCAAGGTAGAAATCTAGGCTCTCCATTTGGCCTTTGCTGGCACGGGTGGGAGTGGGGCCACACTTTTTAAAGTGGTGTTTCACTGGAGAAGAATGATTCTAAATGTTTTCTGTCTTACTAGGCTGCTGTTTACTGGTTTTGGATAGAGAGAACAAGCTTTTTTTTGAGCTTTTTCATCTGCACTCATTTGTGTTTCTGAGTTGGTGGCTTCTTAGCTCCAGGTCTGTGATATGTGAAGCAAAAAGAAAACCCAGGGAATACACCACTAGGTTTCTTAGTAACCAAAGTCCCTACATATTTGACCATATTGTCTCCACCTTTCAGGGTCTTATTTTTTTTCCATATATAATGTTCAGAGTTTTAGTTGTACTTACCAGCAAGGATAGGGAAACGTCTGTCTTTTCCATCTATCCAGAAGTGGAAATCTCTACTGCAGATTATATCACACAATAGTTTATTTTTCAACATTGTCTTCATGACCCCAGTTTTTCTATATTTGAGGTCCATCCCTGGATATATCTAAAGCTGGAGTTTGTTCAACATTTATTTTCATATGGGTTTCTCTCCAAATAATGGCTTATACATTTTATACATTTTCAAAGCATTTTTGTAACCCATTTTGCCTTTCTAGCTTTGCTTTCTTTAGCATAAAATTTCTTTCCCCACATGACCAAATTCCTCTGACTTAGTAGAATGCTACCTCTATCTAAAAGTAGACTCTGTCTTCTGAACTTCTGTATTTGATCTGTTCTTGTGTTCTAGCACCCACACCATCCTTTGTTGTTTCTGTATTTCACATTTACCTTTCTGGACTACACATTCCTTGAAGGTAGAGACAGTTGTGCCTTTTCATCTTTCTATGCTGCATGTACTCACTGGTTAAGTTTTGTTTTGTTTTAAGAGAGAGAGAGAGAGGGCACAAGTGAGCGAGGGACAGAGAGAGGAAGAGAGAGAGAGAGAGAGAGGAGAGAGAGACGAGCGCACCTCATCCAGGGCTCTTGCTCACTGGATGTGGGGCTCGTGTTCACCTGATGTGGGACTTGAACTCACAAACTGTGTGATCATGACCTGAGCCAAAGTCAGATGTTTAATGACTGAGACACCCAAGACATCCAAAACTCATTATATTATGTGAATGAATCAATAATCTTATCTGACCCCTTACCTTATGTGCTGTGAGGTAGACAAGATTTACTATCTTCTCTACCAAGGGGGTTTCCATGTGCTCCCAATATGTGTATATTTGACTTTGAGGAGATGTGGTAGAATTCAAGGAGAAGGACCTTTGTGGTCAGACAAGTTTGCATTGTAACCTGGCCTCTTCTCTTACTGTGACCTCAAGTCCCTCAACCTCTTAGAACCTCCTTTTTATCATATGTAAAATGTGGACAATAACACCTGCCTCTCAGGATTGTCCAGGGTTAAATTAAATATTATTTCTTTTATTCTGTCTGTTCACTTTACTTTGTTACTTCATTTTTATTCAGTGTCTCTGCACTAAATAATTTGCCATCACTTGGGAGTTTTATGTAAGGCCTTAAAAAAACACTTTTTACTCATTATTTGCTCCCACCTCCACCTGCCCCCATACTCCTTGGAGTAAAAGATGCCGAGCTTTGGGACTCCTCAGCAGCACCTGAGAGGTTCCTGAACCTCACAGATAAGGCCAAATCTTTCTGTATGCTCCCAGAGGAAGAGATAACAATAGCTCTATATACAGTGTTACTGTTAAAATGGTGCATTGTAAAATGAATCTCCTTGTAACTGTAAGTGAAAGAACAATATATCTCTTTGGGTTTCTTTCTAAGTGTCCTCTTCCTCATTCAGATATCCTTACGATTGTATCAATACTTTTTCTACAGTGGAAAATGGGATCAAAGTGAAGGTCTGATTCCCAGAGTGGCATTAATTAGTTGCATTAATTGGTTGCAATAATACATGATTTATTTTTTATTTTATTATCAGGATGCTAGTAAGATCAATTCTTTGGATCGAAGAGTGACTGTCTATGGGTTTTTAAATGGTTTGACCTTGAGCATAGGCCTGACGGAAATAGACTCAAGATATAAAAATCTACCTACCCTCACCCTCTCTCTCAGGAAAGGAGCTGCAATTCATATCCACAGGCAGATCAATACTGTTGTGTCTTCAGCTGTGCACATTTTCACACAACAATTGTACCCATAGCACTTACGCCTGGGGGAAGTCCTGTAATTCCAACCGTTTCTTTGGCCAGTTGAGGAATGTAAAACTGTATATTTCCCAGGCAAGGATGTATTCAGGTGCAGAAGGTGAGAGGGTATGTTGGTACCCTATGGCTACTCTATCAAACTATTACAAACTTGGTAATCTAAAATAACAGAACTTTGTTCTCTTACAATTCTGGAGGTTGGAAGTTTGAAATCTATTAGGGTTGTGCTCCTGTAGGGGCCCTAGCAGAGTCCATTTCTTGACACTTCCTGCATTCTTGGGCTTGGGGTTGCCTCACCCCAGTCTCTGCTTTCATCTTCACATCATCCTCTCCTCTGTGTGTCTGTGTCTTCCCTTTTGTCCATCTTTTTTTAATGTTTATTTATTTGAGAGAGAGAGACAGAGAGAATGGAGGAAGGGCAAAGAGAGAGGGAGACACAGAACTCGAAGCAGGCTCCAGGCTCCGAGCTGTCAACACAGAGTCTAATAATACAGGGCTCGAACTCACAAGTGGTGAGATCATAACCTGAGCCAAAGTCGGATGCTTAACCGACTGAGCCACCCAGGCGCCCCTCCCTTCTGTCTGTCTGAAATCTCCCTCTGCGTTTTTCTTGCAAAAACACCTGTGGCTGGATTTAGGGCCCACCTGAATAACCCTCATTTCAAGATCCTTAATTATATCTGCAAAACCCTTTGTTCCAAATAAGGTCACAGTCACAGGTTCCAGATTTGATATAGATGTCTTTTGAAGGGTCACTGTTTTACCCCACCACAGAGGACTAAGAATGACTTTGAACTGAATAACTTGTAGATATTTTCTCATTAGTTTCATGCTTTGATGTTTGGGATGCAGCAAGATCTTTGTAGACTCACATACTAGACAGTTCCTTGGAAAGTACACAGTTATGTAACTAATATAAGCACTATAATTCTGATGATTTCTCCAATTCTGACAGTGAAATCTCACTGATTATAAATATTTTGTAATATGTGTGATTTCTAGGACTCACAGTATGCAAAAAGGAAACCCTTCATTGTTTCCCTTTAATTTCTATCTCAAGCTTCATTTACCTGACTGAAATTCAATCAAGCCACTTCGAAAAACTCAACCTCTTCAGTGATTTCTCAGTCCTTTAAGACTTAAAGTTAGTTAAGGATTTCTCCCACTCTGCTTTCTTCTCTGCAGGATTGATTCTAAATTCTCAGCTTAGGCATGCCAAAGAGTGTAATTGTTTTGTTAGCTTTCAAATCCATACTACCTGCACGGAAAACCAGCATCCTTACTTAGTAGCTGTGCAATCTGGGTGCTGCAGATTGGGTTCCCAGGGAGCAGACTATGAGATGTGAGAGATGTTTGCTAAGGAGTGCCTTTAGGGTCAATACTGTTGAAGGGTGGTGTAGGGAGCAGGAGTGGACACAGGAAGATGTCCAACTGAGATGCAGGCTCAGTGACGGCTTTGGTCAACCCCACAGAGAGCTCTGGAGCTAGGAAAGCCTTCAGAGCTGCCCCAAGTTGAGCCCAGATAGCCAGATCTTTATACTGTCGCTGGCTAATCATTGGATGTAAGCTGCCCTGGGAAGAGATGTGATCTCTGGCAAAGCAGCTCTCTGCAGTTGAGGCAGAGTCCCTTAAGGGGCTGACAGTTGAAAGCTAACTGCCAATAGCCACCCAGTAGGTGCAGATCTAGGTGATGATTTACAGGGTCCACTACAGCCCATTGCACTGCTTGGAAACACTTTCCCATCTATGCATGGGATGCCAGTGTACTTCTCCTCCTGGGGGAAATTTATAAGGGGAATGTTTCTGGGAGGAACTACAACACTACTTCTGAACTGGCCTCCGGGCCATGCTGACACTCATCATCTCCCTCTTCTGCTCTCCGTTCTAGGTTACCCTCAAACTCAGCTAGCACCTTTGCTGGTCCCAGTGGCTACCCTGGTAGCATAACACAGACTCTCACCTCTAAGGGGGTCTGAGCCCTTGTCACCAAATCCCACTCAGGCTGGGATTCCTGCACTTGTCCATTTTTGTTCGTTTGTTCTTTCTTTTTCTTCTTTCATTTTTTCAAGTTTTTATTTAAATTCCTGTTAGTTAATATACAGTGTAATATAGTTTCAGGTGTAGAATTTAGTGATTCATCACTCACATACAACACCCAGTGCTCATCACAAGTGCCCTTCTTAATGCCTATCACCCATCTAGCCCACCCCCCCTCCCCAGTAACCCTCAGTTTTTTCTCTGTAACTAAGAGTCTGGTTTGCCTCTCTTTTTTTCCTTTTCCCCCTATATTCATTTGTTTTATTTCTAAATTCCACATATGAGTGAAATCATATGATATTTGTCTTTCTCTGACTGACTTATTTCACTTAGCATAATACTCTAGCTACATCCATGGCATTGCAAATGGCAAGGTTTCATTCTTTTTGATGGCTAATATTCCGTTGTGTGTATATATATATATATATATATATATATATATATACACAACGTATATATACATGTATATATCACACCACATCTTCTATATCCGTTCATCAGTTGAAGGACATTTGGGCTCTTTCCAGTGTTTGGGTGTTGTTAATAAGGCTGCTATAAACATCAGAGTGCATGTATCCCTTTGAATCAGTATTTTTGTATCCTTTGAGTAAATAACTAGTAGTGCAATTGCTGGATTGTAGGGTTTTATTTTTAACTTTTTGAGGAATATCCATACTGTTTTCCAGAGTGGCTGCACCAGTTTGCATTCCCACCAACAGTGTAAGAGGGTTCCCCTTTCTCCACATCCTTGCCAACATCTGTGTTTCCTGTGTTTGTTTCCTGTGTTTCCTGTGTTCGGGGTCTTTTGTACTTCCACACAAATTTTAGGATTGTTTGTTCTAGCTCTGTGAAAAATGCTGGTGGTATTTTGATAGGGATTGCATTAAATGTGTAGATTGCTGTGGGTAGGATAGACATTTAAAAATGTTTGTTCTTGCAATTCTAAAATTCATATGGAACCACAAAAGGCCCGAATAGCCAAAGTAATTTTGAAGAAGAAGACCAAAGCAGGAGGCATCACAATCCTAGACTTTAGCCTCTACTACAAAGCTGTAATCATCAAGACAGCATGGTATTGGCACAAAAACAGACACATAGACCAATGGAATAGAATAGAAACCCCAGAACTAGACCCACAAACGTATGGCCAACTCATCTTTGACAAAGCAGGAAAGAACATCCAATGGAAAAAAGACAGTCTCTTTAACAAATGGTGCTGGGAGAACTGGACAGCAACATGCAGAAGGTTGAAACTAGACCACTTTCTCACACCATTCACAAAAATAAACTCAAAATGGATAAAGGACCTGAATGTGAGACAGGAAACCATCAAAACCCTAGAGGAGAAAGCAGGAAAAGACCTCTCTGACCTCAGCCGTAGCAATCTCTTACTCAACACTTCCCCAAAGGCAAGGGAATTAAAAGCAAAAATGAATTACTGGGACCTTATGAAGATAAAAAGCTTCTGCACAGCAAAGGAAACAACCAACAAAACTAAAAGGCAACCAATGGAATGGGAAAAGATATTCGCAAATGACATATCGGACAAAGGATTAGTATCCAAAATCTATAAAGAGCTCACCAAACTCCACACCCGAAAAACAAATAACCCAGTCAAGAAATGGGCAGAAAACATGAATAGACACTTCTCTAAAGAAGACATCCGGATGGCCAATAGGCACATGAAAAGATGCTCAACGTCGCTCCTTATCAGGGAAATACAAATCAAAACCACACTCAGATATCACCTCACGCCAGTCAGAGTGGCCAAAATGAACAAATCAGGAGACTATAGATGCTGGCGAAGATGTGGAGAAATGGGAACCCTCTTGCACTGTTGGTGGGAATACAAATTGGTGCAGCCACTCTGGAAAGCAGTGTGGAGGTTCCTCAGAAAATTAAAAATAGACCTACCCTATGACCCAGCAATAGCACTGCTAGGAATTTACCCAAGGGATACAGGAGTACTGATGCATAGGGGCACTTGTACCCCAATGTTTATAGCAGCACTCTCAACAATAGCCAAATTATGGAAAGAGCCTAAATGTCCATCAACTGATGAATGGATAAAGAAATTGTGGTTTATATACACAATGGAGTACTACATGGCAATGAGAAAGAACGAAATATGGCCCTTTGTAGCAACGTGGATGGAACTGGAGAGTGTGATGCTAAGTGAAATAAGCCATACAGAGAAAGACAGATACCATATGTTTTCACTCTTATGTGGATCCTGAGAAACTTTACAGAAACCCATGGGGGAGGGGAAGGAAAAAAAAAAAAGAGGTTAGAGTGGGAGAGAGCCAAAGCATAAGAGACTGTTAAAAACTGAGAACAAACTGAGTGTTGATGGGGGGTGGGAGGGAGGGGAGGGTGGGTGATGGGTATTGAGGAGGGCACCTTTTGGGATGAGCACTGGGTGTTGTATGGAAACCAATTTGACAATAAATTTCATATATTGAAAAAAAATGTTTTTTCTTCCAATCTCACATCTGTCGGAATGGCTAAAATGTTTTCAATCCATGAGCATGGAATGTCTTTCCATTTCTTTGTGTCATCTTGACTTGTTTTTTATCAGTGTTTTATATTTTTCAGAGTACGGATCTTTGATCACTTTGGCTAAGTTTATTTCTAGGTATCTTAAGGTTTTTGGTACAACTGTAAATGGGATTGATTCCTTTATTTCTCTTTCTGCTGCTTCATTTTTGGTGTATAGAAATGCAACAGATTTCTGTACATTGATTTTGTATCCTGTGACTTTACTGAATTTGTGTATCAGTTCTAGCAATTTTTTGGTGGAGTCTTTTGTGTTTTCTACATAGAATATCATGTCATCTATAAATAGTGACAGTTTGATTTCTTCCTTGCTGATTTGGATATCTTTTATTTCTTTTTTTTTCAATATATGAAATTTATTGTCAAATTGGTTTCCATACAACACCCAGTGCTCATGCCAAAAGGTGCCCTCCTCAATACCCATCACCCACCCTCCCCTCCCTCCCAGCCCCCATCAACACTCAGTTTGTTCTCAGTTTTTAAAAGAGTCTCTTATGCTTTGGCTCTCTCCCACTCTAACCTCTTTTTTTTTTTTTTTTCCTTCCCCTCCACCATAGGTTTCTGTAAAGTTTCTCAGGATCCACATAAGAGTGAAAACATATGGTATCTGTCTTTCTCTGTATGGCTTATTTCACTTAGCATCACACTCTCCAGTTCCATCCACGTTGCTACAAAGGGCCATATTTCATTCTTTCTCATTGCCATGTAGTACTCCGTTGTGTATATAAACCACAATTTCTTTATCCATTCATCAGTTGATGGACATTTAGGTTCTTTCCACAATTTGGCTATTGTTGAGAGTGCTGCTATAAACATTGGGGTACAAGTGCCCCTATGCATCAGTACTCCTGTATCCCTTGGGTAAATTCCTAGCAGTGCTATTGCTGGGTCATAGGGTAGGTCTATTTTTAATTTTGTGAGGAACCTCCACACTGTTTTCCAGAGTGGCTGCACCAATTTGTATTCCCACCAACAGTGCAAGAGGGTTCCCATTTCTCCACATCCTCGCCAGCATCTATAGTCTCCTGATTTGTTCATTTTGGCCACTCTGGCGTCAGGTGATATCTGAGTGTGGTTTTGATTTGTATTTCCCTGATGAGGAGCGATGCCGAGCATCCTTTCATGTGCCTGTTGGCCATCCGGATGTCTTCTTTAGAGAAGTGTCTATTAATGTCTTCTGCCCATTTCTTCACTGGCTTATTTGTTTTTCGGGTGTGGAGAGCTCTTTATAGATTTTGGATACTAGCCCTTTGTCCGATATGTCATTTGCGAATATCTTTTCCCATTCCGTTGGTTGCCTTTTAGTTTTGTTGGTTGTTTCCTTTGCTGTGCAAAAGCTTTTTATCTTCATAAGGTCCAGTAGTTCATTTTTGCTTTTAATTCCCTTGCCTTTGGGGATGTGTCAAGTAAGAAGTTGCTACAGCTGAGGTCAGAGAGGTCTTTTCCTGCTTCTTTTATTTCTTGGTGTTGTCTAATTGCTGAGGCTAGGACTTCCAGTGCTCTGATAAATAATAGTGGTGAGAGTGGACATCCCTGTTAATTTCCTGACTGTAGAGGAAAAGCTCATAGTTTTTCCCCATTGAGGATCATATTAGCTGTGGGTCTTTTGTATGGCCTTTATGATGTTGAGGTATGTTCTCTGTACCCCTACTTTGTTGAGGGTTTTAATCAAGAATGGATAATGTACTTTGTCAGATGCTTTTTTCTGCATCTATTGATTTGTGAATATTGAACCACCTTTGCAATGCAAGAATAAATTCCCCTTGATCGTGGTGAATGATTCTTTTAATGTATGTTGGATTCAATTTGTTAGTATTTTGTTGAGAAATTTTGCATTCATGTTCATTGGGGATATTGGCCTTTAGTTTTCTTTTTTAGTGGAGTCTTTGTCTCGTTTTGGGATCAGGGTAAATGCTGGCCTCGTAGAATGAGTTTGGAAGTTTCCTTTCATTTCTATTTTTTGGAATAGTTTGAGAAAAATAGGTATTAACACCTCTTTAAATGTTTGGTAGAATACCCCTGTGAAGCCATCTGGCCCTGGACTTCTGTTTGTTGGGAGATTTTTGATTACTGATTCAATTTCTTTGCTGGTTATCAGTCTGTTCAAGTTTTCTGTTTCTTCCTATTTCAGCTTTGGTAGTTTATATGTTTCTAGGAATCTATAAATTTGTTCTAGATTACCCAATTTGTTGGCATATAATTTTTCATAATATTCTCTTATAATTTGTTTGTATTTCTGTGGTGGTGTTTGTTATTTTTCCTCTGTTATTAGTGATTTTATTTATTTGGGTTCTTTCTCTTTTATTTTTGATGAGTCTGGTTAGGAGTTTTTTAATTTTATTAATTTTTTCAAAGAACCAGCTCCTGGTTTCATTGATTTGTTCTACTGTTTTTATAGTTTCTATATCATTTATTTCTACTCTAATCTTTATTATTTCCTTTCTCCTGCTGGCTTTAGGCTTCAATTGTTGCTCTTTCTCTAGCTCTTTAGGTGTAAGGTTAGGTTATATATTTGAGATTTTTCTTGCTTCTTGAGGTAGGCCTGTATTGCTATATATGTCACTCTTATGACTGTTTTGCTGCATCCCAAAGGTTTTTGACTCATATTTTAATTTTCATTTATTTCCATGTATTTAAAAAATTTCTGGTTTAATTTCTTGGTTGACCCATTCATTCTTTTTTTTTTTTTATTTAAAAATTTTTTTTTAATGTTTATTTATTTTTGAGAGTGAGAGAGATAGAACACAAGTGGGGGAGGGGCAGAGAGAGAGAGGGAGACACAGAATCTGAAGCAGGCTCCAGGCTCTGAGCTGTCAGCATAGAGCCTGATGTATGGCTTGAACTCACAAACTGCAAAATCACAACCTGAGCCAAAAATCGGACGCTCAACTGACTGAGCCACCCAGGCACCCCACCCCCATTCATTCTTTAGTAGGATGTTCTTTAACCTCCATGTGTTTGTGGCCTTTCCAATTTTTTTCTAGTTTCATAGCATTGTGGTCAGAAAATATGCATGGTATGATCTCAATCCTTTTGTACTTGTTGAGGCCTTATTTGTGACTTAGTATGTGATCTATTCTGAGAATGTTCCCTGTGCACTCAAAAAGAATGTGTTTTCTCCTGCTTTAGGAAGAAATGTTCTGAATATATCTGTTAAGTACATCTCGTCTAGAGTGTCATTCAAAGCCCTTGTTTCCTTGTTGATTTTCTGCTTAGAATATCTGTTCCCTGATGTAAATGGGGTATTAAAGTTCCCCACTGTTATTGTATTATTATCAATGAGTTTCTTTATGTTTGTGATTAATTGATTGATATATTTGGGTGTTTTAAGTTGGGGGCATAAATAATTATAATTGTTAGATCTTCTTGTTGGATAGACCCCTTTATTAAGATGCAGTGCCCTTCTTCATCTCTTGTTACAATCTTTGGTTTAAAACCTGATTTGTCTGATATAAATATGGCTACTCTGGTTTTCTTTTGACATCCATTTGCATGATAAATATTTCTCCATCCTCTCACATTCAATCTGCAGATGTCTTTAGGTCTAAAATGAATCTCTTGGAGTGCCTGGGTGGCTCAGTCAGTTAAGCATCCTACTTTGGCTCAGGTCATGATCTCACGGTTCATGAGATCGAGCCCCGCATCAGGCTCTGTGCTGACAGTTCAGAGCCAGGAGCCTGCTTCCAATTCTGTGTCTCCCTCTCTCTCTCTGCTCCTCCCCCACTCACTCTCTGTCTCTTTTTCTCAAAAATAAATAAACATTAAAAAAATTTTTTTAAATGAATCTCTTGTAGGCAGCAAATAGTTGGACCTTGTTTTTTTTTAATCCATTTTGACACCTTATGACTTTTGATTGAAGCATTTAGTCCGTTTAAATTCAGAGTAATGATATGAATTTAGTGCCATTTAATTACTTGTTTTGTCATTGTCTCTGGATATTTTCTCTGTTCCTTCTAGTATTTGTTGCTTTTGGTCTTTCTTTTGCACTCAGAGTCCCCTTTAATATTTTGTGCAGGGCTGGTTTAGTGGTCATAAACTACTTTAGTTTTTCTTTGTCTGGGAACTCTTTATCTCTTCTTCTATTCTGAATGATAGCTTTGTTGGATAGAGTATTCTTGGCTGCAGATTTTTCCCATTCAGCACACATGACATATCATGCCACTCCCTTCTGGCATGTCAAGTTTCTGTGGACAGATCTGTTTCTAGCCTTACTGGTCTTCCCCTACAAGTTAGGGACTTCTTTTGTCTTGCTGATTTTAGGATTTTTTTAAATCTCTATATTTTGCAAATTTAATCGCAATATGTCTTGGCATTGGCCTGTTTTTATTGATTTTGATAGGAATTCTCTGTGCCTCCTGGATTTGGAAGTCTGTTTCCTTCCCCAGATTGGGGAAGTTTTCAGCTCTAATTTCCTCAAATAAATCTTCTGCCCCCATTTCTCTCTTTTCTTCTTTTGAGACCCCTATAACACAAATGTTATTACATTTCATGGAGTCATTGAGTTCCCTGAGTCTACTTTCATGATCCAAGATTTTCTTTCCCTCTTTTGATCAACTTCATTATTTTCTATAATTCTATCTTCTATATTACTTATTCATTCCTCATTGTGGTCAGTTTTGTATCATGGTTATTGCATTTTTCATTTTGGCCTGATTGGTTTTAAGTTCTTTTATCTCTGTGGTAAGGGTATCTCTGATGCCTTCTATGCTTTTCTCCACTTGATCTTAGCCAAAAGGCCGAGAAGCGATTCTATGCTTTTCTCAAGTCTAGCTACTATTAAGATTGTTGCTTTAAATCAATCTAGGTATGTTGGATTAGGCATACTACTTATATCTGTTTTGATTAGATCCCTGGCCATGACCTTTTCTTGTTCTCTTTTGGGATGAATTTCTCTGTCTTTGCATCTTATCTAGGTCTCTGTATTCTTCTGTGTGTTAGGAAAGCCTGTTATGTTTCTTGATCCTGAGAGTAATGGCTTTATGAAGAAGAAGTTATATAATATCCACACTTATAGGTTATATAATGCCTAGCACTTCAGGAAGTGTCTCTGGTGTACGTTGTGTGCATTCTGCTATTGTGTTATTGCTGCTCTATTCCTCAGGTCAGTCCTCTGCAGAGTTTATCCTTGCTGATGGTGGGGAATGTTTGGATCATGGCCAGAGTATGGTGTGTTTTAACTAGGTGTGCTCTGGTATAATTGTTAAAAGAGATATGATACTATTTCCACTAGAGTTGAAACTTTGGAGAATTCTATGGTCAGTAGACATGTTGCATGTGGGAGTTTGTGCTGGTCTTCTGGGGGAAGGGACCCACTGCACTGGTTCTTAGGCACACTTGCCCAAGAAAAGCATTGCCAGGATAGTACAGGGGGGTGGGAATAGGTTTAGTGTAAGCAGATTAAGCAGCCAATGTTGGCACTGTCCTGTTTACTGAAGTTAATTTATGCTGAGGGGCAGGGGAGAGAAATGGTGCTAGCCAGCTCCTTTGTCCCTGGAGAGGCAATGCCACCTCTCTCAGATGTGCTCCAAGAAGGAGGAATCTTCTCTCCAAGTGCATCTCAGACGATCCTCAGATGATTATGCCTTCTGCCCCCAGGTTACTTGCCTGCCTTCTTTACAGGAGCACTGCAGCACCTTCAGGGCTCTACACCAGGACTTCTAAAACTACAGCTTTTAGATTTAGATTTAGATTTAGATTTAGATTTAGATTTAGATTTTATGGTTGCAAAAACTCATAAAAATCAGCCCCTCTTATTTTCCCAGTCAATGACTTTGTGGAAGTGTTTTCCTTGTGTGATCCTTTGTGCACTCCTCTCTCCTTTCTCTCTTTTCTCTCTCCATGACCAGGGCTCTCTCCCCTCTGCAGCACCCACAATCCATTTCTCCCCCAAAACATGTCTCCACACCTCCTACCTTCCATGATGTGGCCTCTTTTCTCCCTCTAGGTGTGCAGTTTGTTCTGTCAGTCCTCAGTTTCATTTGTTGGGTATTTAGAATGATTTGTTATTTATTTAGCTGTGTTCAAAGAACAAGCAAGCCCAGGGTCCTTCTACTACTCCATCACCTTAGCTCCCACCCACTCTTGTCCATTTTCTATCCAAACTGAACAAAGGAAATGCACCCAAATGGATCCTTTCTCCCTCCATTTTATCACAGCAGACATATCCTACTAATGATCAGTGTCAATTAGCCTGCCAGACCAAAACCAGATAAGAACACCACAAAAAAGAAAATTACGGGCTAATTAATGTCTCTGATGAATATAGATGCAAAATCCTAACAAAATATTAGCAAACTGAGTTCAACAATACATTAAATAGCTCATACACCATGATCAAGTGAAATTTATTCCAGGGATGCAAAGATGGTTCAACAAATCAATCAACATGATGTACTACATTAACAATAAAATGAAGGATAAAAATCACATGATCATCTCAATATATGAAGAACAGCATTTGACAAAATTCAACATTCATTTATGATAAAAACTCAACAAAATGGATATATAGGAATGTACCTCAAGATAATAAAGACCATATATGATAAGCCCACAGCTAACATGCAAAATGGTGAAAAGCTGAAAGCTTTTCCTCTAGTTAGGAACAAGACAAGGATGCCCACTCTCACTACTTTTATTTAACACAGTATTGGAAAGCCTCATCAGAGAAATTAAGCAAGAAAAAGAAATAAAAGGCATCCAAATCAGAAAGGATGGCATGATTTACAGATGACATGGTTTTATATATAGAAATCCATAAAAACTCCATGAAAAAACTGTCAGAATTATTCAACAAATTCATAGTATAGTCACAGGATACAAAATCAATATATAAAATCTACTGTTTCTATACACTAACACTGAGCCATCTATCAGAAAGAGAAATTAAGAAAACAATCTTAATTGCATCAAAAAGAATAAAATACCCATTTGAACGGCTGAAGCAAGATGCGTCAGAGTCAGAGTGGTGATCATGGCCCTGGAGGTGGCAAGAAGGATGACAAGGAAAACAAAAAGAAATATGAACTTCCTGGGGCGCCTGGGTGGCTCAGTGGGTTAAGTGTCTGACTTTAGCTCAGGTCATGATCTCGCAGTTCATGAGTTCAAGTCCCACATCAGGCTCTGTGCTGACAGCTCAGAGCCTGGAGCCTGCTTCGGATTCTGTGTCTCCCTCCCAACTCATGCTCTCTCTCTCTCTCTCAAAAATAAATAAACATAAAAAAGAAATAGGAACGTTCTGTACCAACTAGAGCGGGGAAAAAGAAGAAGAAAACAAAGGGACCAGATGCTGCCAGCAAGCTGCCACTGGTGACACCTCACACTCTGCTGGTTAAAATTACTGAAGTTAGAATTAAAGACTATGTTCTCATGGAGGAAGAATTCATTAGAATTCATGAACAAATGAAGCCTTTAGAAGAAAAGCAAGAGGAGGAAAGATCAAAAGTGGGTGATCTGAGGGGGACCCCAAAGTTGGTAGGAACGTTGGAAGGGATCATTGATGACAACCATGTGGATCATCGTGTCCACATCTGTGGGCTCAGAACACTATGTCAGCATTCTTTACTTTGTAGACAAGGATCTGCTGGAACCAGGCTGCCAGTCCTTCTCAACCACAAGGTGCATGCCATCATAGGGGTGCTCATGGATGACATGGATCCCTTAGTCACAGTAATGAAGTTAGAAAAGCTCCCCCAGGAAATCTACGCTGATACTGTGGGTTGGACAGCCAAATCCAAGAAATTAAGGATCTGTGGGGCTTCCTCTCACTCATCCTGAATATTATGAAGAGATGGGTATAAAGCCCCCAAAGAGGGCCATTCTCTAAGGTCCACCTGGTACAAGTAAAACCTTATTAGCCAAAGCAGTAGCAAACCAAACCTTAGTCACTGCCCTAAGAGTGGTTGGCTCTGAACTTATTCAGAAGTACCTAGGTGATGGGCCCAAACTCGTTTGGGAATTGTTTCAAGTTGCAGAAGAACACGTGCCATCCATTATGTTTTTTGATGAAATTGATGCTATTGGAATAAAAAGATAGGACTCAAATTCTGGTGGTGAGAGAGAAATTTAATGAACAATGTTGGAACTGTGGAACCAGTTGGATGGATTTGATTCAAGGAATGATGTGAAAGTTATCATAGCCACAAACTGAATAGAAACTTTGGATCCAGCACTTATCAGACCAGGCAACATTGACAGGACAAATGAGTTCCCCGGCCAGATGAAAAGATTATGAAGCACATCTTTCAGATCCAGATAAGCAGGATGACGCTGGCTGATGATGTAACCCTGGATGACTTGATCATGGCTAAAGATGACCTCTCTGGGGCCGGCATCAAGGCAATCTGTACAGAAGCTGGTCTGATGGCCTTGAGAGACCATAGAATGAAAGTAGCAAATGAAGACTTCAAAAAATCTAAAGAAACTGTTTTTTATAAAAAACAAGAAGGTACCCCTGAGGGGCTCTACCTGTAGCAACCACATTTGCCTTCAAGGAAGTGGTCGGGAGTGTCCCAACTCTTTAGAGGGATGAGGTTGGGGAAGTTGTCCAGAGGAACCCATGTTCCAGTTGATCTTTCTTAGCAAAACCTCCTGTGTACATTTCTAAGTGTTGTGTGTAGAATGCCCACGAGGCTGCCTTCATCTGTTGGCCACATGCAGTGCCCTCCCCCCAATAAAGTGAGCTCCTCCTAAAATAAATAAATAAATAAATAAATAAATAAATAAATAAATAAAACCTAAGAATAAATTTAACCAAGGAGATGAAAAACCTATACACTGAAAATTATAAGACATTGATGAAAGAAATTGAAGAAGACACACATAAATGGAAAGATATTCCATGCTTATGGATCAGAAAAATTAATATTGTTAATATATCTATGTTACTCAGAGCAATCTACAGATTCAGTGCAATCCCTATCAAAATTCCAAAAGCATTTTACACAGAACTGGAACAATCTTATAACTTATATGAAACGAGAAAAGACCCCAAATAGATAATGAAATCTTGGGTAACAAAGCAGGAGGCATCATGATACCTCCTACATGTTTTTGAACTAAATGACACAACTGTAGTAATGAAAACTGTATGATATTGGCAGAAAAACAGACACATAGATCAACTGAACAGAATAGAAAAACCTCGAAATAACCCACATAGATATGGTCAATTAATTTACAATAAAGGGGCCAAGATACAATACGGAAGGACAGTTTCTTCAAAAAATGATGTTGGGAAAACTGAACATCCACATGCAAAAGTATAAGACTAGACTATCTTACATCATATACAAAAATTAACTCAAAATGGACTAAAGACTTGAATGTAAGACCAGAAACCATAAAATTTTTAGAAGAAAACAAAGGCAGTAGACTCCTTGACATTGGTCTTAGAGATGATTTTTTGAATCTGACTTTAAAAGCAAAAGGCAACAAAAGCAAAAGTACAGTTAATTCTGAACTGCATGGGTCCACTTACACATGGATTTTTTTCAATAAACACAGTACAGTACTATAAATGTATTTTCTCTTTCTTATGATTTTCTTTTATTAAAATGTTTATTTTCAGAGACAGAGATCAAGCACACATTGGAGAGGGACAGAGAGAGAGGGAGAGAGAGAGAATCCTAAGCAAGCTCCACACCGTCAGCAGAGAGCCTGACATGGGGCTCGATCTCACGATCCATGAAATCTGAGCCAAAATCAAGAGTTGGTTGCTTAACCTACTGAGCCACACAGGTGCCCTCTTTCTTATGATTTTCTTTTCTCTAGCTTTATTATAAAAATATAGTATACATGTATACAAACATACAAAGTAAGTATTAATCAGCTATTTATGTTATCATTAAGGCTTCCACTCAACAGTAGGCTGTTAGTAGTTACATTTTTGGGGACCAAAAAAATCCACACATGGATGGATTTTCTACTGTGTAGGGTGTCAGCGCCCTAACCTCCACATTGTTCAAACTCAGCTGTGAACAAGTGTAGCTATATCAAACAAAAATCTTCTGAACAGCAAAAGAAACCATCCATAAAATGAGGAGGCAACCTACTAAATGGCAGAAGATATTTGCAAATAACATATCTGATAAAGGTTAATATCCAAAATGTATAAAGAACTCATACAATTCAATCACAAACAAACAAACAAACAATCCCAAACAATTAAAAATTGGGCAGAGGATCTGAATAGTCATTTTTCTGAAGAAGACACACATATTACAAACATGCACATAAAAAGATGCTCAACATCACTAATCATCAGAGAAATGCAAATCAAAACCACAGTGAGGTATTACTTCATACTTATTAGAATGGCTAATATCAAGAAAATAAGAAATAACAAGTATTGGTGAGGATATAGGGAAAGGGACCTCTTGTACATTGTTGGTGGAAATATAAATTGATGCAGCCACTATAGAAAATAAAAAAAGTTGCAAATACAACTAGCATATGATCCAACAATTCCACTTCTAGGTATTTATCCAAAGAAAATTAAAACAGTAATTCAAAAAGATATATGCACCCTTCTGACCTTTGCAGCCAGCATTATTTACAGTAGCCAAGATATGGAAACAACCTAATTGTTCACTAATGAATGAGTGGATAAAGAAGATTCCATATGATGGAATACTACTTAGCCATAAAAAGTTACATCTTGCCATTTGAAACAACATGGGTGAACCTAGAAGGTATTATGCTAAGTGAAGTAAGTCAAACAGAGAAAATGCCATATGACTTTGCTTATATGTGGTCTAAAAAAACAAATGAGAAATCAAAACTCATAAATACTGAGAACAGAATGGTGGTTGGCAGAGGGGACCTTGAGGTTAGGGAGTATGTGAAATGGGTGAAAACAGTCAAGAGATACAAACTTCCATTTATAGAATAAATAAGTCATGGGATGTAATGCTCAGTATGGTGACTGTAGTCAATAATATTGTATTGCATATTTGCAAGTTGCCAGGAGAGTAAATCTTAAATGTTCTACTCACGAAAAAATTTTGTAACTTTATATAACAATGGATGTAACTAGACTTATTGTGGTGATTATTTTGCAGTGAATACAGTTATAGAATCATTATGTTGTACACCTGAAATGAATATAATGTTATGTGTCAATTGTACCTAAAAACATAATAGCCCTGCCAGACTGGTGTCTCCCCTTCTTCCCTGGTGGTCCTTTGGCTCAAGTTGCTGAGATACACAGGTGGCAGTCACAGCTTAAACTTGAAGGGATTTTTGCTATGTCTCCTGGAAGAGATGTTCTCCCTTTGGGAACCAGGAGTTGAAGAGCCCAGAGTTGTGAGGACAGGAAGCACAAATTCCCTATGTGGTTTACTGAATGCGGTGGTAAGTGATGTCACTCCTTGGTTCCCAAGCCATGTATTCTTTCTTTGGGGGCACAGCCCCATATAAGGGTTTTGATTAAAAGTGGGTACTGCTTTGGGGGCACCCCATCATCTGAAATTATTACTGTCCAGCTTTGGTATCCAATTTGCCATTAATACCAGGCCCTATTCCCAGCAGAGTGTAATCACTGGGCACTGTTCCCTCTAATCCTGTCAGGTGGCCTGAGTAGTTTCCTCACTTGTGTGCACTATCAATACTTTGCTGAATACTTGTGGGAGACCCTCTGCAGAGCTCCAGAGTTCTCTTCCTATACAGCTCTGTGTCCTACAAACTCTAGCCTCCTTGGCCTCTCTAGATTCTCTGATCTGTCTTTCCAATTTAGGAGGTCTGCTAGGTTTTATCTGATCCCCCACCCTTCACCATGACTTGGAAACTGTCCCAAGGCCTTATCTGGGGCAATTGTAGGGCTTACCTGTTTATTTCCTATCTTGGAGAGCACTCCTTCCCTACCTGATGTCCACTCTCTTGAAAATCATTTTTCATGTATTTTGTCCAGTTTTTTTGTTGTTTCAGAAGGAACAGAGGTCTGTGTAACTCTCAGTGTGTGAAGAATTTAACTGGGGTTTTGTAAACCTCAATGTTCTCTCCAGTTTCTCCATCACTCCTTTTCCATTGGAGCAATGTCAGCCTGGGATTTCCTGGCCTGCAAAGCAAAGGTTCACAGGTTAAAATAATAGCAGGACAATAACAAACAAAAACAAATATTCCTTAATGACATCTTTCCTGAGGAAGAGATGCAGAAGATTCTATTGATTTCTAAACCCTATTTATTCTTGGTTTTGTTTTGTGGGGGAAATTGTCCAACCACACACGTGAGGAACAAAATTGCCCAATTTCAGGAACTTCAAATGTACCTAAGGAGAGTCCATTGTGCCCCCTGACGCTCTCTCCTCTCAGTAAGATCCATTTCTGCTTGCTTTAATATATAGAGAGTTTAGGTTTTGTTTGTGTGTCTTGATCTTTATAGCCCAGTGGCAGTCTCTGTAGTATTGCAGGCACTTTCCTATGTGCCTCACTGATGCAGGGGAGAGAGAGAAAACTGGCCTGGCTCCTAGTGGGGCTCCCATAAACCCTGTTCTCTGTGGGCATCACAGGGAAAGCAGAGGCTAGAACCCTGAGCATTTGACCCCTTACAGCATCTCTGGCTGTTTATAACCTATTCTGTGGCATTGAACTGATATAGAAGTGAAAGCCCAGCTTCTTTAAACTAACACTGTAGGAGAATGAGTGCTTTAAGTGGACTTCACTGAGGTGCACTGAAGATTCATTTTGGTTGATCTCCAAATAGCTCAGGGAAAAAATTCAACATTCAGCTAAAATGGAGGCAGAAGCCTCCTATCTTACTCCTATATTGCTATCATATAGTAAGAACTTAGAGGATATAGAATGAATCCGGCATTTTATTAAAAATTTAAAATTCTAGGGGCACCTGGGTGGCTCAATGGTTGAGCATCCGACTTGTGATTTCAGCTCAGGTCATGATCTCATGGTTCATGGGATTGAGCTCCGCCTGGGGCTCTGTGCTGTCAGCACAGAGCCTGCTTGGGATTATCTCTCTCCCTCTCCCTGTGCCTCTCCCCCCTCCTTAAAATAATAAATCAACATTTAAAAACTTTTAAAATCTGAAGTTCCACTTATAGTGAAAAACATGCATTTATTGTGTGTGGCTCAAACAGCCATATTAAAAATTCTTGGCATTTTGATTAAACACACATATGTACCTTGCACCATTACAATTGCACATAACAATTTAATTTTTGAAAATATATTGTTTAGATACATCACAAGTTCTGTTAAACATAAGTACTCACTTTCAAATCTGATACTCAAGGTGTGTAATTTGCCTGTACACAGGTAAGCTGATGGTTCAATATGCTTTAGTTGGAGGTACAACAGATCAGTTGCTGAAGTTCTGAATTTCCTGGTAGTGTCCATCTTGTACTTTGATGACACCCATAGAATGCTTAAGGGTACTGAAGTTTAGGAGATAAAGGCCAGATGTGTTCACTTACCTGCTGAATCAAACTCATGCATAACACAATAAATAGTACTTAAAACCTCCTTTAAATTACTATTTCCAGATCTGCTCCAACCACAGACTGTTCTTGCTTTGGGAACAGAAAAGAGAAAGACAGCTGTTGAGCATATTTCTTTTTATTTGTAGTGTTCCATTGAAGAAAAAGACTAAATTAGTTTGCTTTCTTTCCTGAATGATGGCAATTTCAGGAAATCCTGGAACAAATTGTTTCCAACTCAATGAATTCAGGTGATTTTCTTTTTTATTGTGGTGGACATTGGCTTAGGCTAAGCAGATGGACCCATATGCAAAAAAGTCTCTGTATATCTGATCTAGGTCTTATATACAAGCCCTACTAAGCATTTGCAAACACTTTTTGGCTATATTTGACTGTTTAATTATACTTAGTTTAAATTATACTTAGTACAGTTTGGAAATTTCTTACAAAACTAAACATACTCTTACCATATGATATGCAACAATCACTCCATGGTATTTAGTTAAAGGAGTTGAAAACTCATGTCTACACAGGTATCTGCACACAGATATGTAAAAGTGCTTTATTCACAACTGCCAAAACTTGAAAGCAACCAAGATGTCCTTTGGTAGGTGAATAGATAATAACCTGTGGTACATCTAGACAATGGAATATTATTTAGTGCTAAAAAGAAATGAGCTGTTAAGCCATGAATAGATATGGAGGAAACTTAAATGTATATTACTGAAATAAGCCAATCTGAAAAGTCTACATACTCTATGTGATTCCAACTATATGGTATTCTGGAAAGGCAAAGCTATGGAAACAGGTAAAAAGATCAATGATTGCCAGGGATTAGCAAGAGGGAGGGATGAATAGATAAAACAGAGGATTTTCAGGGCAATAAATACTGTAATGATGGATATATGTCAGTATATATGATGGTCCAAACTCATAAAATGTACAACACCAAGAGTGCACCCTAATGTAAACTGTGTACTTTGGGTGATCAGTGTGGCTTATGTGTGCCAATGGAGGTTCATCAATTGTAAAAAATGTACCATTCTCTTGGTGTACCACTCCCCATAATAGGGGAGGCTGTGCATGTGTGGGATTGCTCTGCCCTTTTTACTCAGTTTTCCTGTGAACCTAAAACTGCTCTAAAAAATAAAGACTATTTGAAAAAGATACTTAATAGTGAAATGAAGGATATTCCTACTGTTAAACACCTAATCAAAACTCCTCTTTCAATAATCTGATTAAACTATGGAATGCTAATGCAAATTATTTTATAGAAACACTTGAAGGGGGAAAAAAATCAAATGATATTTCTAAGTAACATTTTATTTAAAAAAAAATTTTTTTTTTACGCTTATTTATTTTTGAGACAGAGAAAGACAGAGCATGAAAGGGGGAGGGGCAGAGAGAGAGGGAGACACAGAATCGGAAGCAGGCTCCAGGCTCCGAGCCATCAGCCCAGAGCCCACGCGGGGCTCGAACTTACAGACGGTGAGATCGTGACCTGAGCTGAAGTCGGACGCTCAACCGACTGAGCCACCCAGGTGCCCCCCCCCTTTTTTTTTTTTTAATTTTTTTTTTTTACGTTTATTTATTTTTGAGACAGAGAGAGACAGAGCATGAACGGGGGAGAGGCAGAGAGAGAGGGAGACACAGAATCGGAAGCATCTAAATAACATTTTAAAGGGAGATAAGTTGATCAGCCTCTGAAGGTTAGTGTTTCCTACACTGTCATCTTGCTCCCCCACTGGGATGTGGCTGGACCATGACATTGAATTTATTACTTTTGTGTTTTTTTCAATACTGTTGGAAGTTTCCACGTCATCTTCCTCGCAGACTGAGTATGCTCTCATATTGTGTTAAGAGCAGGATTAGCCCCAAATGACTAGTGTATGAGTTTGCTTAGGCTGCCCTTTTATAGTACCACAGACTAGGTGGCTTCAACAACAGAAATTTATTGTCTCAGAGTTCTGGAGGCTGAAAGTCCAAAATCAAGGTGTGGGCAGGTGGGCCTCTCTCCTTGGCTTGGTGATGGCTGTCTTCTTTGTATGTCTTTAGTTGGTCTTCCCTCTGTGTGTGTCTGTGTCCTTTATCTATCTATCTATCTATCTATCTAATCTATCTAGTTTTTAAAGTTTATTTATTTTGAGAGAGAGAGAGAGTGAGCAGGGGAGGGGCAGCGAGAGAGGGAGGGAGAGAGAGAATCCAAAGTAGACTGTGTTGACAGCAAGGAGCCCAATATGGGCTCAAATCATGAACTGTGAGATTATGACCTGAGTTGGGCCTCAAATCATGAACTGTGAGATTATGACCTGAGTTGAAACCAAGAGTTAGACATAGGTGCCCCCTAATCTCTTATAAAGGCACCAGTCATTGGAGTAAGGCCCACTCTGATGACCTCTTTCACCTTAATTACACCTTTAAAGACTCCATCTCCAAATGCAGTCACATTCAGAGGTAATATAAAGCTCCTTTTTTTTTTAACGTTTATTTATTTTTTTGAGAAGAGAGAGACAGAGCATGAGCGGGGGAGGAGAGAGAAAGAGGGAGATGCAGAATCTGAAGCAGGCTCCAGGCTCTGAGCTGTCAGCACAGAGCCAGATGCGGGGCTCGAACTCACTGACCACGAGATAATGACCTGAGCCGAAGTCGGATGCTTAACCAACTGAGCCACCCAGGTGCCCCCACATTCAGAGGTAATAGGGTTAGAACTTCAACATATGAATTTTGGGAAGATACAGTTCAGCCCACAACAGCTAGGTTCTGACCCAAGCTAAAGGTCTATGGGGTGTGCTTGGAGAGTTCATGACCACTCTGTGTTACAGTCAATTTTTCTGAGAAGGCACCCTTTTGTCTGTTTGTCTGTTTGTTTGTTTGTTTGTTTGTTTACAGATGAGACAACTTGTTTTTGGATGTGTTTAACCAAGAGTCTACAACTACATGTTTGCAGTGATAAATATGGAAACTGAGAAGTTTGCTGAGCTGGTCCCATCTCCACATTCATCCAGGCAGATGGCACATGCATCATACCCATCTCCTTTCTGGAAATTACATAGACAACGCCTCTTAAGATGATCTTTATAAAATATTTTTTCTAGTTGGATGTTTGTCCTGGAAAAATTGTGTGAATATGAAAATGAGTGTCAGGATGAGATGAATGAATTAAAAAGAAGGAAGAATTCCAGAAGTCAGCTTAATTCTGGAACTGAATCAATGTCACTTCTTTCTTCATATGTGAATTCATCTTTCATAGAGTTACCTGATACTTTCCCAACAAAGGCAGATGGAATGTCACCTTTTCCCCCCAAAACACATTATGTGGATTCCATACTAATTACTTCAACAGTATCAATATTGTGAACTATGGCTGCTTTGTATCCTGTTCTCTGTGTGTTTAAAATCTTAATATCAAAATTACCCTTGATAGAACTGGGCAGAGAAATACAAGATGAGCTTAGAGCATCTTGAAAGCAGGGAAGTAAGGAAGTTCTCACTAAAGAAATAAAGTAAGGAAATAGTAAGGAAGGAAGAGACATGGAGAGAGAGAAATAGAAATTGGAGGTTGGGGGAAGAGTGGTGGGGAAAAACAGAGGGAAAAAAGGAAAGAAGAAAGAAAGAAAGAAAGAAAGAAAGAAAGAAAGAAAGAAAGAAAAGAAGGGATGAAGGATGGGGGAGTGTCAAAGGGACACAGGAGCCAACCGAAAGAACTCCCAATGGCCAAAGTTAGAAAATTTTGAACAATAACAAAAAATGATAGTAATGGATTATAACACAAAGAATAAAGTAACTATCCATTAATCTATACTGATATAAATGACTAAAGAAATAAATGGAGAAGGGACAAATCTTCCTTAAAGAGAATACCAAATTATATATGTGGATTCTCCTCCTTCCAGGAGGTGGATCTTAATTCCCCCACTCTTGAATGTGAGCTAGACTTGGTGATTCACTTCCAAAAAATTGAGTGTAGAAAGGGAAAATTCAGTAACTTTACAGTGGAGAATCCTCATGGGCATGACCTTAACCAAATGATCAAGGTCAACATCACCAGTGATAAATTGTGTTGATGTGTATTCTTTGACATGAAATGATGAGAACAGCACTTTATATCTGTGGCATTCTTGCCAAACCCATAACCCCAGTCTAATAATGAGAAAATACCAGACAAACCCAACTTGAGGGACTTCTACAATACACCTGACCTTTCAAGTTACGAAAACAAGAAAAGACTGAAAAACTGTCACAGAACAGAGGAGACTAAAAAGGCATGGTTCAAAGAAGAACCCTGGATCACATCCGGAGACAGAGGGCAGACATTAATGGAAAAACTAGTGAAGTTCACATAGTGTCTGTAGTTCAATTAATAGTATTGTACTAGTGTTAATTTCTTAGTTTTGACACATGTACCATGGTTAGGTAACGTGTTAACCTTAGGGGAAGTTGGATGAGGGGCATATAGGAACCCTGAACTATCTTTGCAACTTTCTGTAAATTGAAAATTATTCCAAAATAAAAATTTAATTTAAAAAGTTACACATGAAAAGCTGCTCAACATCACTCATCATGAGGGAAACACAAATCAAAACCACAATGAACAATCCCCTCACACCTGTCTGAATGACTAATTTCAAAAAAAACAAAAAATAACAAGTGAAGGATGTGAAGAAACGAGAAACTTCATGCAGTTGGTGGGAATGTAAATTGGTGCAGTCACTGTGGAAAACAGTATGGAGGTCTCTCAAAAAATTAGAGATAGATCACCTAGAATCCAGCGATTTCACTGGATTTCCAAAGAAAATGAAAACACTAACTTGAAAAGATATTTGTATCTCCATGTTCACTGCAGCATTATTTACAATAGCCCAGATATGGAAACAACCTAAGTGCCTATCAATGGATGAATGGATAAAGAAGATGTGATACACACAAACACAGATACTCTGAACTGTCATTCAACCATTAAAAAAATGACATCTTGCCATTTGCTACAATATGGATGGACTGTGAGGGTATTATGCTAAGTGAAATAAATCAGACAAAGAAAGACAAATACCGTATGATCTCACTTACATGTGGAATCTAAAAAACAAAACAAAAACCAAGTTCATAGATATAGAGAACAGATTGGTGGTTGCCAGAATTGAGGGGTAGAGGGAGAGAGAAATAGGTGAAGGGGGTCCAAAGGTACAAACTTGTAGTTACAAAAGAAATGTCATGGGGATATGATGTACAGCATGGAAACTATGGTTAATAATACGTATTGCACATTTGAAAGTAGCTAAGAGAGTAAATCTTAAAAGTTCTCATCATAAGAAAAAATGTATTAATTATGTATGGTCACAGATGTTAACTTACTGTGGTGACTATTTACAATATATACAAATATTGAATCATTATGTTGTATACCTAAAACTACTATAATGTAATACCTCAAGTTTAAAACAATCCATGGAAAGATAAAAAATTATAATCATTTTTCTAATTAACTCAATGACTATCCTAGTGATTTTTCAGGGGTGAAGGTGTTGTAAGCTTCTTCTCTGGTTCTAAATTAATCTCTGGTTCAAGCCTTTAGCCTAAAGTCTATAACCAAATCTTGCTTAGGGACATCAAATGTCTAAGGTACATTTTCAAAACTACACTAAATATGTAAAAATATCTCCATCTAAGGTCAATAGGTTTGAGAATACAAGGTGTCAAACAGCCATAATGGCCTGTATCTCAGTGGGCAATAGCATTAACATTGCCAGAGGGATAGCCCCAGAACACAAATAAGGTTGCTTGGCCATATAGCTACAGGAGGAATCTCTGCCAGGACTTCAGGATAAGTGTCCACACTCGTTGCTACAGCCTCAAGAGCAAGCCTACAAATGAATATTATTATATTTTTGTTGTCGAAAGTTTCTAACTCAAATTCTAAAAGTATAACACTCTAGTGAAGGAGTAATAATATTGCCTCGCACTTAGCAACTACATTCTTGCTCTTATTGCTATGCTATTTGCAACACCAAATAAGTGCTGGCTTTTAATGGCACATCAAAAAAATATAATTAATCCTTTTGTGGTGAGCCCTTATTGACATTTCCCCTTTTGAAGCCAACATTGTGGCTGGATCAGCTCTCGTGGTTCCTGTGATTGCAAGACATACCTCAGCAACAACGATGAGGAAACTTTGAAAACACAAGGTACTCTGGAAGACACCTGGGGTCTCATCACCTTGCTGAGCCCTGCAGGACCCTCCAAAGGGCCCACACCTGTGCCTCATGACAGAGCAAGCACATGGATGCCAGCTGGCCAGAGAGCCAGGCACCCTCATTTGGGAATAGCAACAATCAACCAAGACAGGGACCAACATATTTTGGATTTTTTTCCCCTAGAAAAAGCAAATTCTGTCATGGAAAGTTCTAAAATACATGATAGCCATTTCCATGCAGTATACTTTGCTACCAAATAACCCCATGTGCTTAGAAACAAGAACTCGGGCTTTAAAAAAAAAAAAAAGCAGATCACAGACCTTGTGAATGAAGCTCTACGCTATCTCAGTGCTTATAGCAGCATCCTGGTTGCTGTTAAGCCTCACAGGGAGGAGAAGGTGGTTTGTCCTGGGCTCTAAGAGGAGGAGGTGATGGCAGGAGCCCAGGTGAGTGCACATGGCCACGATGTTTAACATGGTAGGGCATGGGGTCCCTCCATCCTGCACAGTGTGATGTGTTGATGGTACACCTGTTGAAATGTTGCTTCCTCCAGATCTGATCCCGGAACTCTGCAGGATGGCTCTCAGAAAGTCTTGTTCCAGAACGGAGGTATTTCTTAAAATAAGACGTGTGTTCTAAGTGGCTTGACCACCAGCCCAGAGGCTAGTGCACGGCATAAAATAGTTTAGTGTTTTAATTATCATATTTTCTAGAAGTAACTCGATACCTAGGGGTCATAGCTTAGGTGAATCAAAAAGCCCTCCATCTTTACCTGCAGGCAGCATTCTCCAGTGAGTATGTTTACACAACTTTTGTTTAATATGTCTGTTTCTCTAGATCCCAAACTATATGGAATTGTTTTCTTAAAGAATTCTTATGAAGTCTGTTGTTTTCAGTTTGATGAGTAAACAAAAAAATGTGTTTTGGGTACCCCATTTTTCTCTATCATGTTCTTAATGACTTCATATATTTTATATTCTTTGTACCTGAATCAAAGATGATTAATCATGGATATTATAGCACATAATTTGGGAGTTTTACTCTCTTAAGAAATTTTTGAGAGCCCAGAAACAGAACCACCTGTGTATGGGAATGTCTTGCTATTGCAAGTTTGGAGGTCTAAAGTTTGTTTTGCACTCATGGCCTCTTAAGGGTAGGCCTGATTTTTTTTTTTTTCTATTTGCAATAGAGTCCTAAAATATTATCATTTCAATGTGTAACCAATGTAAAAAATTAAGATATTCTAGCTTCTTTTTTTACTGAGTCTTTGAAATCTGGTGTTTATTTTACACTTCCGGTGCATCTAAACCTGACCATTTTGACTAGCCCCATTTCTGGTGTTCACCACCTAAATGAGGCTGCCTGGTTGTAGACGTAATTCTCAAACATGCCTTGTTTGTTTGCTTCTTCACCCTCAAGTCTGTCTTTCAACTTGATGGGAATCACCTGGCAACTGTGTTACGCTAGAGTGGTTAGTGGTGGAGTAGATGGTGGCAGTCCTAATCTGATTTGGCTGTAGTGCTGATTCCCTCTGTGTAATTAAGGAACCTGGGTGTACTAGTGAAGCTTTTAGGGTTTAGATTCTTGGTTCAGCTTTTCCGACCCAAAATTTTATGCTACTTCCTCATCTTTGCTCTCAAACCAACTGTTGTCAACTGTGCTCAACTCTTCCTCATAATCCTTGCTGAATGCAGCAAACACCAACACGTGCTACCACTCCAACTTGTCCAACCATTTTCCTTATGACAATGGTCTCCAGTGGGCATTTGGTCTACCTTCCAAGTTATCCCAGGTGACAGTTTCACCAATGGTTTACCAAATGTTGGTTTGGCCTATGAAATCTATTTCCTGGTAGCTTGCCCTCAATTGCTAAGCTACGGTTACATATTTTGGTTTTAGTATGGCAGCACCCCACTTCAGACCAGGAATTTCTGATAAGGGGTAATGTTAGATGCTCTAGCAGTCCCCCCAAATTTCCATGGTTTTACATGATCAAAGTTCATTTTTTTCTCATATAACAACCCAGCTGGTGGGAATGAGGCTCTGTCTGTCTTGTGGATCCCAAATCCCCTAAGGCCTAATAATTCTCTGCTTTCAGCCAGAATGGGGGAAAAAAGGGAGTGTAGGGAAAGTATGAGTACTTAAAAGTCTTGGCCTGAAATTGACACATTGCTCACATTTCATTGATTAGAAAATAATCCCCTGGCCACATGAACAGCAAGGGAAGCTGGAAAGGGTAATCTTGGTACCCAGGAAGAAAAGGAGAGCTTGGGTTTTGTTGAGTGGTAGGCATCCTTACCATATGAGTGAAGTTGGCATTTAACATCCCTTTGCATACTTTTTTTTTTTTTTTTTTTTTTTAAGAGAGAGAGGGCAAAAGTGGGGGAGAGGGCCAGAGAGAAAGAGAGAGAATCTTAAGCAGGCTCCACGCTCATCATGGAGCCCGATGTCAGGCTCCATCTCATGACTGAGCTGAAATCAAGAGTCAAATGCTTAACTAACTGAGCTACCCAGGCACCCTTCTTTTTCATACATTTCTTGTCTGGTGTTTGGTATTCAAGGTTAGATTTGATTGTGCTAGTCCTAAAAAGATATAAATTGGGAGTAGTAGTTCTTTTTTTGAAAGAATTTGGGGAAGACTGAAATTTACCCATTTTTTAAATGATTGGTAGATTTTTCCACGCAAGTGCTTTGCTTCTTTGTAGAAAGAGTTTTAACCATTGATTCAGTTTGTTAAGTGGTTATGGAATGATTCAGGTTTTCTATTCTTATTAATTTTGGTAGGCTCTACTTTTTAAAGAAATTGATCCATTTCTTTTTTTTTTTATGTTTATTTTTGTGAGAGACAGACAGACAGATACAGAGTGTGAGCAGAGAAAGGGAGGCACAGAATCCAAAGCAGACTCCAGACTCTGAGCTGTCAGCACAGAGCCTGATGTGGGGCTTGAACCCACAAGCTGCAGGCTCATGACCTGAGCTGAAGTTGGACGCTTAACCAACTGAGCCACCCAGGCACCCCAGAAATTGATCCATTTCAATGAATTTTTCAATGAACTTGATAAATATGCGCACAATATACACTCCATGTCTTCTTTTATTTCTGCAGCATTTGGAAGTGTTTCCATTTTCATTTTTAGTATTTATCTACCTCTTTTAGGAATGTAGTTGAGGTTGTTCTCCAGCAAGACCAGGGTATAAACCAGGAAAGGTGAAAACATGGAATTGATGGCCTCTAACCCTGGAGGGAAGGGCAGGAATCCTGGGAGACAACTGTGTGATGGCCTCTGAAAGTCTCAGCCCACAAAGGAGAAGAGGAGTAAGGGTGGTCTTCAGGAAAAAAAGAGGGGGACAGTTCACTGAATGGAGAGTATGACTAAAAGTTTGGGGGGAAAGGCAGATCATTAAAGAAAATGAACTGAGAAAATATAAGGGATAAAACTGCACAAGAAACATATAAGCCAACATAAAATGTGACATAATTATTAGGAATTAATGGGGTGTAAAAATAGAGAATCTTATCTTTCCTCCATGCTAGAGATACTGTCTTTCAAGTGGACCAGTGTCATAAAATTGAATCCACAGAGGAATGAATGTAATTCTAACAATGCCATGCAGCCCAGCATGGGAAAATATTTGTATAACCATAATAATAAAATGCTTTTATGGATTTCAACTTAGACAGTGCGTAGGGATGGGCAAACACTTCATTGAAGGACAGAAGTAGAGTTTAATAAGCCTTGAAAAATATTCTAAAAAGTAAAAACTACAGTTATTCTCATAATGTACATCTTTATACATATGTCCCATTATTTCTTTAGGATGAGTTTCCAGGGGCTGGGTGTCTGCAAATATGGGTGTACACTTAGAATTAATACACTCTCCTTAGAATTAAATCACCCTCTGGAAAAGTGCACTAATTCATAGTCTCTAGGATGTCTCCCTGATCCTATCTGCTTCAGTTCTAGGAAATCCTCAGAGCTTCTGGCCTGTTTATGGTATCCTTCTCTGTTTTCCAGCCTTGCTACAGTTAGTTCCCTGTCTATTACTATTTAGTGGAACATTTCAAAGGATTTTTGCATCAGGCAGGAGTTGGAGCATGTGTCCTCAAATTACCATCTTGAAAGCAGGAGGCCCCTGCCAGCTTTTTAAGTGTAAATTTTTTTTTTCTTCCTGATTATAAAAGTAATGCATGCTCATTGTAGAAACAGTGTGAAGTGAAGCTAAAACACCTGAGCTTTCGAAAAGGCCTAGAAGTAGGAGCATACTGGCCAGGGCAGTCTGTTCTGTGGAGAGTGGTGAAGAGCCTTTTTGGTGTCTCATCTGCTGGGGCAGGGAAAGGAAAAAAACCACCTCTTTCTCCCTCTTGTTTGCCAAAAATATTAAGAGACCAAGATCATCTGGTTTTGCCTGGTAATTTTCCCAGTGGAAGCAGCAAGGCTTTATTTTGGTATCTTCCTGTGATCATTGGTGCTCCTACAATTGGGTTTGCCCCAATGTCTTTCTTTGGCCTCCCTGTACTCCTGAACAGTGAGCCCCATACCCTGGAACCCTGCTGACTGTGCCTGTTCCTTCCTGCAGCAAGATCATTCAGCTGGTTCATTTAGAACTGCTAATGACTTAGAAATCTATATGAAACGTATGTTACATCAGCCTGTGCCTGATGGATTGCCACCACCACGGGGAGAAAAGGAACTCTGCTAAACCAGTTAGATCCAGACTTGATTGGTAAAGAACCAGATGTCCTCAGGGGCTCGAGCACCCCTTGGAAGTCTGGTGGAACTTGACCTGAAATTCTTTCCACAGCCTTGGATTTTCAGTTTCCATACACTTCCTGTCTTTGTTCTCTTGTGGTTTTCTTCTCTGTTCCCACTTCACATCAGCAGCCTCGATTCACAGACATCTGACACATTCAGTAAGTGAAGTTTCATAGGGAGAGACCATTTCCAGCACCACTCACCTCCAACCTTGTCTTTTGTCTTTACTCTCCCTCACCCCCCATGCCTCCCTACCCTCACACCTGCTCAACCACCCATATGCAGGGCCTTAGAAAGGGCGACCCATCCAGGCTCCCAACCATTCACATTACACCAGATTGCCTATCCCCAACGCACTGAAATCCCGGTGAATTAAAATGTCTCCATCTTGTTTTTTTTTACTTTATTATTTGAAAAGAATGCTCTTATGTGATGGTTGGTTTTATATGTCACCTTGGCTGGGCTACTGCACTTAGTTATTTAATCACTGATCTAGGTGTCTCTGTGAAGATATTTCACAGATGTGGTTAACATCTACAATCGGTTGACTTTAAGGAGACCCTCGATATGGGTGCGCCCCATCCCATCCGTTGGAGGCTTTAAGACCAAACACTGAGGTTTTTCCTGACAGGAAGTTCTGCCTCAAGACTGGAACGTTAACTCCTGTTGGAGGTGCCAGCCTGTCAGCCTGCCCTACACATTTTGGACTTGCCAGACTCCACAATCATGCAACCCGATTTCTTTCTCTTTTTTTTTTCATTTATTTATTTTTGAGAGACAGAGCACAAGTGGGGAGGGGCAGAGAGAAGGAGACAGAATCCAAAGCAGGCTCCAGGCTCTGAGCTGTCAGCACAGAGCCCTACGCTGGGCTCAAACTCACAAACTGTGAGATCATGACTTGAGCTGAAGTCCGACGTTTCACTGACTGAGCTACCCAGGAGCCCCTTACAACCTGATTTCTTAAAAATAAATCTCTTTACACACCCACACACACCTATATGAATATTTCTTGTATGAATGTATATCTTCTATCTATCTGTTTTTTCTTATTGGTTTTATACACATCCTATTGATTCTATTTTTTGGAGAACCCTGACAGATATACCTTGTGTATTTGTTGCAATTCATAACTGAAGCATATTTAGTATAGACAATTACAAATCAGAGGAAAAATCTTACCAGCAATTTTACCACCATCAGAAAATAATCACTATTAACCTTTGAAGAGCTATGTGTAGGTGTACATATTTCAAAAAGGTGTATTTTACACTTTTAAAAAACATGTTAATTTTTATTTTGCAAGAGAGTGAATGGGGGATGGGGAAGAGGGAGAGAGAGAAAATCCCAAACAGTCTCCATGCAGAGCTTGACACGGGGCTCGATCTCCTGAACTGTGAGATCATGACCTGAGCAGAAACCAGGACTCAGATGCTTAACTGACTGAGCCACCCAGGGGTTCCTACACATTTTTATAAATAGCTTTCCCACTTAATATATTATGAATAGCTTTCTATGTCATTAGGTACAGAGATACATAATTTTAAATGGTTGCCAAATATTACATTGCTGGCTTTACTGGAATTTCTTTAGTCCTTCTAGTATCGGAAGATTACATTGTCGATTTTCATTATTATAAACAAGGTTGTAAAAAAACATCCTTGCACATATATCTTTGTGCCCTTGGTCTATGATTTCTAAAGGAAAAATTGTCCTGGCCACCCTCTCATGCTCCCACACACCCATACCCCCTGAGGATATTTTCTATAAAACAGTGATCTGCTTGGGCTGTTGACCTAAGTGGGGCTCATACATAGTTAGAGCTGGAAAGACCTTACAGATCTGGTCAAGCCTCATCATTTTCTCATAAATGAAGGCCATGAGAGGGGATGTAATTCCCCAATGTTACATAGCCAGCTGAGCACTACTGATCAGGGCCCAGAACTAAGTTTCACTAAATCTGTGCTTTAAGATGAATTGAGTGCATTCCCTTCAATTGGTGGATTTTATCTCTGCAGAGCACTACACCCTGTTTAGGTAATATCCTTCAGTTGTGTGAAAGTCAACATTCAGGGAAAATGTCTTTAGCATTTTGCCCCAGGGAAGCCAGCCCAGTGAAAGATGAAAGAGAAAAACTCAAGTTCTCAATTTCTGGAGGACCTAACTTCTGTGACTTTTTGATTAGGTAAACTATCCTGCAGGCAAGATAGTGGTTGCTGCTAAATCAATGTGCACAGTAATTATTCATGACAATAAAATATCCTTTTTATTAGGCAAAAAAGTTTTTACATTATAAAAATAACATATGGTCTTGAAAGCCAGGCATTTTGAAGAGTAGGAAGAAAACAAACTTTCTGTAGTCCTATCATCTAAAGATGTTAATATTTTAGTTAATTTATTTCTAGTTTTTGTGTGTTTGTAATTTCTATAATATGAAGTTATGAGAGTCTATATGGATTTCTTCCTTACTGTCACATTGTAAACATTGCCTTTGTTATTATATAGTCTTCATAAATATAATTTTAATAACTGCATAATAACATTAATGTGCCAGTGTAGCATTCCCCTATTATTGGACACGTGGTTGTTTCTACTCTTACACTGCAGGAGATAGAGACGGGGACAGAAAAAGGTCCTCCAAAGGATGTATAGGTTGGTAATGGTGGAAATGGTATTTCAAGGCTAACGTGTATTGGTAGCCCTCGGCTGCACTTCTGTTCAATAGACAGTAATAACTAGAAATAAGATAACGAGGATAATTCTAACCTGACATTATTCTTAGAGTCTTGAGCACCTGTTTGAAGAAGGGACTCTTAACATTCCTATTCAATCTAAGGATTTAAAAAAAATGATCACTTGTCCTGTACATTAAATTTGCAAGATTCTTTATAGGCTGATAAAGTCCTTACAGCCCCATTTTGTAAAACTGTCCTCTGCAAATGAATTGCCTGGGAAATATGTTAACATTTAGACTCCTGAGCTCACCTGTAGAAAGTCTGATTTGGGATTAGGATGGGACCTGAGGATATGCATTCTTATCCAGCACTTCAGGTGCTTCTAATACAGGTTAGACATCAGCCCACCTCAAGGAATTATGATGCTTGTTAGTGGAGTATCTTCTGCGAGATGGATGGGTATATGTCCCACATGTTCAAGTCCATTCACCCACAGAATATTTCTCCCATGCCTCAGCAGTTAGCGATGAATCAGATCTTTCCCCCCATATAAATGCAACTTATTCTTAATTGCAGCTGACATTTTACATCAAGATTAAGTTATAAATGATAGCAGGTATTACTGACTATCCCTTCTGTGGTAGGTATAAATCTAAACATTTTTTCTTAGTTTCAGTTTATTAAAAGGGAGAATTAGACCCTTTGTTTCACAAAATTCACCATAGTCTTCTATTGGACTCTTTTTAAGCAACGATTATGCTTTGACTAGATCTTGGAGTGGTGCACACTGTAAATATCTGTCTTTCCTATGAGCCCCCAGATTACATGAAGACAGAACTGTGGCCAATTATAACAGAGCAATGTTCTGTAGCACAGTCCAAAATAGACTTGTCCATCTTACTGAAGTCACAGCAGTAGGAGACATGAAATGTAACCCATAGTTCAGGGCCTTACTAACAGATATGGCCAACTGGGCTAAAAACAATGGCCATTAAGAAAAAATGGACTCAACAACAAAAAGACAATGCTAAAAAATGGGCAAAGGGCTTGGGTAGACATCTGTCCAAATGGACAATAAATACATGAAAAGATGTTTAGCATCATTATTCATTAGGGAAATCCAGATCAAAATCACAATGAGATACCATTTTATACCCACTAAAATGGCTATAGTGATCATCATCATCATTATTATAAAGAACTTAAGTATTGGTGAGGATGTGGAGAAATTTTAACCCATTGCTGGTGGGAATGTAAAGTGGTATATATAGCCTCTGTGGAAAATGATTTGGCCGTTCCTCACAAAAGGTAGAACCGCCACATAACCCAGCAATTACACTCTTAGGTGTATGCCCAAAAGAATTGAAAACAGACCCTGAAACAGATACCTGTTTACCAATGTTCACGGCGGCATTATTTACAGTAGCTCAAAGTTGAAAACAAACAAGTGTCTGTTAACAAATGAGTGGCTAAACAACAAATGGTATATACATCCAACTGAAAACACTCCATCCTAAAAAGGAATGTAGTTCTGGTACATGCTTCATGTGGGTGAACCTCAAAAGCATTATGCTAAGTGAAAGCAGGCAATAATAAAAGACCACCTATCATATGATTCCATTTATATAAAATGTCCAGAACGGGCAAATCAGTAGAGAGACAAAATAACTGAGGGCTGGGCGGGGGGGGGGGGGGGTATGGTAGGGGGATAAGTAAGGTATTCGGGTTTCTGTTTGTGGAGATGAAAACATTCTAAAATTGATCGTGGCGATGGATATGCAATTCTGTGAATATGTTGAAAAGCATCGAACTGTACATTTTAAATGTGTGAAATGTACAGTATATAAATTATATTTCAACAAGCTGCTTTAAAAAAGGAAGAAAAATTGGCATAAATACATTTATAGCTTAAATTCCAGGGGCGCCTGGGTGGCTCAGTCGGTTAGGTATCCGACTTTGGCTGGGGCCATGATCTTGTGGTTCATGGGTTCAAGCCTAGCGTCAGGCTCTGTGCTGGCAGCTCGGAGCCTGGTTCGGATACTGTGACTCCCTCTCTCTGCCTCTCCCCCACTTGTACTCTGTCTGTCTCTCAAAAATAAATAAACATTAAAAAAATTAAAAAAGAAAAAGGCTTATAGCTTATATTCCAGATTCAGAGGGATTTAAAAAAATCAGGATAACTATTGACATGGAACTCTGCTCATAATTTTATTTAAAAAAATTTTTTTAAACATTTATTTATTATTGATAGAGATAGAGCATGAGTGTGGGAGGGGTAGAGAGCGGGGGGAGACACAGAATCTGAAGCAGGCTCCAGGCTCTGTGCTGATAGCACAGACACGGGGCTCGAACTCACCAACCGTGAGATTATGACTTGAGCCCAAGTCGGATGCTTAGACAACTGAACCACCTAGGCGCCCCAGAACTCTGCTTATAATTTTAAAAGAAAAAGAGACAACAGAATACTTTAAGAAAACAAAACACCCAAAAGCTATGTATTAGTGCACAGCTTGTTGTCCAAAAAACCTACAAGCTGGCATTAAGTTGCAAATTGATATTAGATGATGAAAACTGGAAATATTTTCTTTTGCATTTTGGCTAAAGGCACACGCTCAGGAGAATGTTTTCTGACCTCTTCCATATATATACGTGCCTGTGAGTGCACATCTACATGTATTGTGCATATAAATTTATGTATAACCTAAGATGCATGCATATACATGCAGAGATCTAAAAATTGCTGGCCAGATCATTTCTTATTCCTTTGTGGCTGAACTTGTTCTCCTTACTTGCATTCTGTGAAGAATGCTCTTGATTATGTGAATAACCATGAGCAACTGATGGGCCTTGTATGGAAACTTCCTATGCACAGCATCTAATCCCTTCTGGGTTCCAGCTCCTGTTTCCCTAATGTCTTTCACAGTCTGGCCAATCCACTTGTTAATTCAACCAAAGAACCGGTGATAAAAGTTTACATCCTGAGACTTTGAATGGAGCCCATTAGAGTGGGAAGGAGTGGAAGGAAAAACATAAGGAGAAAAACAATGTTTCAGAAAAAGATTTTTTGCCACATTTTGGTGGTTTGGTTTAAAAGGTCGGAAATGGAGCACACACGTTCCAGTAGGTCCCAGGAAGAGCCTGATGTGTGTGAAGAACACTGTGCCTCCTGGCCCAAGAGTTTTTCATGTAGCTGTTCATCTGATCCTTTGTCATAGAGAGAGGTATGCACTATTGTTTCCACATGACCTGAAGTATTGTTCTTAAAATCTTTGCCCTTATGATTTTTTAAATAGACTTTCTTTTCTAGAGCAGTTTTAGATTCACCACAAAACTGAGCAGAAAGTTCAAAGTTCCCTTATACCCCCTGCCCCACACACTCACAGCCTTCCTACAACCACCATGCCTTACCAGAATGGTACATTTGTTACAATGAATGGGCCAACATTTACACACCATTGTCACCTAGAGTCTGTGGTTTACAGTTGGGTTCACTGTCAGTGTTGTTTATTCTATGAGTTTGTCCGTTCTAGTATCATCCAGAATAGTTCCACTGACCTGACAATCCTCTGTGCTCTACCTGTTTATCCCTTCCTCCCCCAATCCCTGATATTTTTACTGTCTCCATGGTTTTTGTTTTGTAGATTTTTAAAAAAAATTTTTAATACAAGTATAATGAACATACAATGTTACATTAGTTTCAGGTGTACATCATATTGATTCAACAATTCAATGCATTACTCAATGCTTAAACACAGTAAGTGTAGTTATCTGTCAACAAAATGGTGTTACAATATTACTAACTATATTCCCTATGCTGTACTTTTCAGCTCTATGACTTATTTATTTCATAACTGGAAGTTTGTACCTCTTAATCCCCTTTATCTATTTCACCCAACCCCCTACTTACCTTCCCTCTGACAACCATTAGTTCTCTGTATTTAAGAGTCTGTTTATTCCCTTTTTTAGATTCCACATATAAGTAAAATCGTATGGAACTATTTTGCTCTTATTTCACGTAGCCTGATATCCTCTAGGTCCATCATGTTGTTACAAATGGGAAGACCTCATTCTTTTTTAGTGCTGAGTAATATTCTATTACATGTATATACCACATCTAATTTATCTTTTCATCTGTCAATGGACATTTGAGTTGCTTCAATAACTTGGTTATTGTAAATAACTCTGCAAAAACATAAGGGTACACATATATTTTTGAATTAGTGTTTTCTTTTTCATTGGGTAAATAACAATAGTGGAATTACCAGGTTGTATGGTAGATCTATTTGTAATTTTTTGAGGAAACTTCATATTGTTTTCCACAGTGGAAATTTACATTCCCACCAACAGTGCACCAGGGTTCTTTGTTCTCCAAAATTTCACCAACACTTGTTGTTTCTTGTTTTTTTGATTCTAACCATTCTTATAGGTGTGAAGTGCTATCTCATTATAGTTCTGATTTACATTTCCCTGACAATTAGCGATGTTGAACGTCTTTTAGTGTGTCCATTGGATATCCATATGTCTTTTTGGAAAGATATCTATTCAGGTCCTCTGCCCATTTTTAATCAGGTTATTTGTTTTTCTGGTGTTGAGTTCTATAAGCTCTTTGTATATTTTGGATATTAACCCCTCATTGAATGTATCATTTGTAAATATATTCTCCCATTCAGTAGGGTTGCCTTGTTGTTTGTTGATGGTTTCCTTTACTGTGCAAAAGCTTTTTATTTTGGTGTAGTCCCAATAGTTTATTTTTGCTTTAATTTCCCTTGCCTCAGGAGATCTATCAAGAAAAAATGTTGCTAAGGCCAATGTCAAAGAAATTACTGCCTAAGTTTTATGGTTTCAGGTCTTACATTTAGGTCTTTAATCCTTTTGGAGTTTTCTTTTGCAGAAGATGGAAAAAAATGGTCCAATTTCATTCTTTTGCATGTAGCTGTCCAGTTTTCCCAGAACCATTCATTGAAGAGACTGTTTTTTGGGTTTTTTTTTTTTTTTTGCCATTGTTTATTCTTGCTTCCTTTGTCATAGATTAATTGACCATATAAGCATAGGTTTATTTTTTGGGTTCTCTATTCTGTTCTATTGATCTCTGTGTCTATACTTGTGTCCATCTCATACTGTTTTGATTACTACAGCTTTTTAGTATATCTTGAAATCTGGGATTCTAATACCTCTGGTTTTGTTCTTCTTTCTCAAGATTGCTTTGGCTACTCAGGGTCTTTTGAGGTTCCAGACAAATTTTAGTATTATTTGTTCTACTTCTGTGAAAAATATCTGTAGTTTGCTTTAGTAGTATGGATGTTTTAACAATATTAATTCTTCCAATCCATGAGCACAGAATATCTTTTCATTTGTGTCATCTTCAGTTTCTTCAAATAAATTTTCTATCCCCTTTTTCTCTGTTTTTTTAAGGATCCCTATAAAGATTTGGACCATTGTGTTTTGATTTTTCTCCATCTATTTTTTATTTCCTCTTTGATTTTTTGGTTAGCCCATTCATTATTTGGTAACATGTTGCTTAGCCTCCCTGTACTTATGTTCTTTCTGGAGTTTTTCTTATAATTGACTTCCAGTTTCATACCACTGTAGTCAGAAAAGATGCTTGATATGATTTCAATCTTGGATTTATTGATACTTATTTTGTGAACTACACGTGATCTATCCTGGAGACTATTCCATGTGCACCTGAGAAGAATTTGTATTCTGCTAGTTTTGGATGAAATGTTCTGTATACATCATTGTGTTCATCTGGTCTATTGTGTTGTTCAAAGCCACTATGTTCTTGCTGATTTTTCTCCCTTCTGTTGATGTAATTAGGACATTAAAGCCCCCTACTATTATTGTATCACTGTCAATTTCTCTGGTTTTATCTGTTAATCATTTATGTATTCAGGTGCTCCTATGTTGGATGCATAGATATTTATAATTGTTATATCCTATTGTTGGATTGTTCTCTATCATTATGTGCTGTCCTTTGTCTCTTGCTGCAGTCTTTAAGTTTATTCATTTTTAGAGAAAGAGAGAGTGTGTGCATGCATGTGCGAGCAAGCAGGGAGGGGCAGAGAGAATCCCAAGCAGGCTCGGTGCTGTCAGTGCAGAGTCTGATGTGGGGCTTGAACTCACAAACCATGAGAACGTGACCTGAGCTGAAGTCAGACCCTAACCGACCCAGGCCCCCCTATGGTCTTGTCTTAAAGTCTACTTTGTCTGACACAAATAGCTGGGATTGCTACTCCAGCATTTTTTCTTTTGGGGCTTCCATTTTTATGGTATATGATATATGGTATATGTTTTTCCAGCCCCTCACTTTTAGTCTTTAAGTGTGAAATGACTCTCTTATAGGTAGCACGTAGATGGTTTTTTTTTTTTTTTAATCCATTTATGTCTTTTGACTGAAGTATTTAGTTCATTTACATGAAAAGTCATTATTGATAGTTCTGTACTTCTTGCCATTTTGTTACTTGTTGTTTGGTTGTTTTTGTAATTCTTCTTTGTTCCTTTCTTCTTCTCTAGATAGTTTGATAGCTTTCTGTAGTATTATGCTTGGATTCCTTTCTCTTTATATTTTGTGTACTATTATAGGTTTTAGATCTGTGGTTACTATTAGGTTCATATATAACATCCTATGTGGATAGCAGTCTATATGAGATTGATGGTCACTTATGTTCGAGTACATTCTAAAAGCACTAATTTTTTACCCCCTCCTCCATGTTTTATGTATATGATGTCATTATTTACAATCTTTTGTGTATGCCTTGACTGATTTTGGTAGATATAATTGATTTTACTACTTTTGCATTTTAACTTCCATTCTGGTATTGTAAGTGATTAATCTACTACTTTCATTGTATGTTTGTATTTACCTATGGAAAATTTTCCTTTCATAATCTTACTTCTAGTTTTCTTTCCATTCAAAAGTTTTCTTTAACATTTATTGTAAGGCTGGTTTAGTGGTGATGAACTCTTAAATTTTGTTTGTTGGGAAACTCTTTATCTCTCCTTCTATTCTGAATTATAAACTTTCTGCACAGAGTAATCTTGGTTGTAGGTTTTTTCCTTTCAGCACTTTGAAAATATCATGCCACTCCATTCTGGCCTGCAAAGTTTTGCTGCAAAATCAGCTGATAGCCTTATGGGGTTTCTATTGTATGGAATTGTTTTCTTTTCACTTGCTGCTTTTTTTTTTTTTAAGTTTATTTATTTTTGAGAGAGAGAGAGAGAGAGAGAGCACATGAGTAGGCAAGGGGCAGAGAGAGAGAGAGAGAGACAGAGAGAGAGAGAATCCCAAGAGAGAGATCCCATGGATGTCATGAACCATGAGATCATGGCCTGAGACGAGATCAAGAGTTGGACGCTTAACTGACTGAGCCACCCAGGTGCCCCTCTTGCTGCTTTAAAAATTTTCTCTTTGTAATTACTTTTTGCCGTTTTAATTATTATGTGTCTTTGTGTGGACCTCCTTGGATTAATCTTGTTAGGGATTCTCTGTGCCTCCTGTATCTGGATGTCTGTTTCCTTCCCCAGGTTAGAAAAGTATTCAGCTATTAATTCTTCAAATATTTTCAGCTCCCACCCCCCACTTCTCTTTCTGGAATCCTTATGATATGAATGTTATTATACTTGATGATGTCCCAGTTCCCTTACTCTATTTTCATTTTTAAAAAATTATTTTCTTTTCTTTTTGCTGTTCAGCTTGGTTGCTTTCTGTTACCCTGTCTTCCAGGTCACTGATATGTTTTTCTGCATCCTCTAATCTGCTGTTGATTCCCTCTAGTGTATTTCAAATACTGGTTCTTTATCTGTGACTGATTCTTTTTTATATTTTCTGTTTGTTGATGTTTTCACTGATATCCTTCACTCTTTTTTCAAGTCCAATGAGTATCTTTATGACCATTACTTTGAATTCTTTATCAGGCATATTGCTTATCTCTTTTTTTTTTTTTTTAATTTTTTTTTTAAACATTTATTTATTTTTGAGACAGAGAGAGACAGAGCATGAACGGGGGAGGGGCAGAGAGAGAGGGAGACACAGAATCAGAAGCAGGCTCCAGGCTCTGAGCCATCAGCCCAGAGCCTGACGCGGGGCTCAAACTCACGGACCGTGAGATCTTGACCTGAGCTGAAGTCGGACACTCAACCGACTGAGCCACCCAGGCGCCCCTATTGCTTATCTCTTTTATTCAGTTCTTTTGCTGTCATTTTGTCCTTTTCTTTCATTTGGGACATACTCCTCTCTTCATTTTGTCTAACTCTCTGTGTTTGTTTTTATGTGCTAGGGAGGTCAGCTACATCTCCTGGTTTTGAAAGCAGTGGGCTTATGCATAAGAATTCCAGTGGTGCCCTGTAGCACCATGCCCCTGGTCACTAGAACCAGACACTCCAGAGTGTCATCTACTTGGGCTGCATGGGCCTTACTGTTGTGGCTGAGCTGTGTTTGTCTTCCATTCTGTCAGCTGCATTGACTACTTTGCCTGCTGTGGGCACACTGGACAGAATTTGGTCCCTGCATTGTTGAGGGTCCTGTCTGAGGCCAACAGGGGCTTATAGCTGGGCAGACTAGCACTCAGACTTGATGTCTGTGTGTAGTCTCTCTACCACAGATGGAGTCACACTGAACGGCAGGGTGCTTTCCTTACACAGTCAGCTAAAAGGCTTGGCTGCTGCAACTGGGGTTGTGCTGATGTGTGGTGTTATCTCCACCTCTCTCCTGGGCAGGAGTTACTTTGGAGTTGTACCAACCCCTAATGGGGTTGCTTGCAGGGTATGGCAGACAGAAGTTACTTTGGAGGGATGCCTTGCAAGGCAGGTGGGTTAGATGGAACAGGTGCACAGGGGAAAATGGAGGGTAGGCCCATCATGCTAGCAAGATATGTGGAGAGCGTTAGCACTGGTTCCCATAAGTGTCTAGCTATCTAGGCTGGAGGGAGGGGAGAAGTCTTCTTAGAGAAGTCTCCTGAAGATCTCTACCCCTCCAGGGCATGTTCAAACTGCTGCCTTTATACTGTGTCTTGGCCAAATTATTTATTATAATTGCTCTTTAAGGGAAAAGTCTGTTTCTTAAGCCCCACTGTTTTTTCAAAGCTGGATATTATTGGGACTTGTCTGACAGTACTGGTCTCCAGAGCCTAGTGTGGGGTCTGATCCTTTGGCTTCTCCATGCTTGGTTGTGTCCCACTCATTTTAATTGGTTCCCCAGCGTTTAGTTCCAAGTTGTACCTCCACCCCTTCTACCCTTTTCAGTGTGGCCTCTTATCTATGATTAACTGTGGAATGTCTGTTCTCCCTGACTTTGGGTTACTTTCAGAGCTAGTTACACAGATCTAGCTGTTATCTCATGTGTCCATAGGATGAGGTGAACTCAGGATCCTCCTACTCTCTCATCTTCCCAGAACTCCTTACTGTGTCCATAGATTTGCTTTTCCAGAATGTCATATAGCTGAAATCATACATCATGTAGTCTTTTCAGATTGGCTTCTTTCACTTAATGATATACGTTTAAGATTCCTCCATGTCTTTTCAATTCTTTGTAGTGCTGAGTAATAATCTACTGTCTGGATGTATCATAGTTTATTTACCTATTCACTTACTGAAGGGCATCTTGGTTGCTCCCAAGTTCTGGCAATTATGAATAAAGCTGCTATATATATCCATATGTGGGCTTTTGTATGGATGTGTTTTCAACTCCTTTGGATAAAAACGAAGGACAGCGATTGCTGGATTGTATTGTAAGAAAATGTGTAGTTTTGTAAAGAACTATCAAATTGTCCTCCAAAATGGTGTACCATTTTGTACTCTCACCAAGAGTGAATGAGAGTTCCTATTACTCTACATCCTCGCCAGCATTTGGTATTGTCATTGCTCTGGATTTTGGTCATTCTAATAGATATGTCGTGGTATCTTATTGTTTTTATTTATTTATTTTTAAAGTAGGCTCTACACTTAGTGTGTGGCTTGAACTTGCAACCCCAAGAACAAGAGTCACATGCTAGAGCCAACTGAGCCAGCCAGGCACTCCTCATTGTTTTTTTAATTTATAGTTTCTGAATGTCCTATGATGTTGAGTATCTTTTAATATACTTAAATGCCACTTGTATATCTTCTTTGGTGAGGTGTCTGTTCAGATCTCATCCCCTATTCCTAATTGGGTTGTTACTGTTGGATTTTAGGTGGTTTTTTTTTTTTTTTTGTATAGTTTGGGTAAAAGTCCTTTATCAGATATGTCTTTTAGAAAATTGAAGTATAACTGACATACAATATCCTATTACTTTCATACATATACCATAGTGATTTGATATTTTTATACATTAGGAAATTATCTCTATGACAAGTCTAGTTACCATTTGTCACCATGTAAAGTTATTATAATATTGTTTATATTTCCTATGCTGTACATTACATTCCCATAACTTATAAGTGGAAGTTTGTACCTCTTAATGTCCTTCATCTATTGTGCCCATCCCTGGTAACCAACAGTTTGTTTCCTGTATCTTTGAACTTGTTTCTGTTTTGCTTTGGGTTTTTTTTGTTGTTTTTTATATTCCACATAAGTGAAATCATACTATACTTGTCTTTCTATGTCTGATTTATTTCATATGAATACCCTCTAGGTCTATTCATATTGTCATAAATGGCAAGATTTCATTTTTCATGGCTGAGTAATGTTCCATTGTGTGTGTGTATATGTGTGTACATATAAATAAATACACACACACACACACACACACACACACACACACACACCATGACTTATTCATTTATCTATCAATGAACACTTAGATTGTTTCCTTATCTTGGCTATTGTAAATAAATCTGCAGTGAACATAGGGATACATATAGTTCTTCAAGTTGGTATTTTGTTTTCTTTGAGTAAATACCCAGAAGTGAAATTGCTGGATTGTAGGGTAGTTCTATTTTTATTTATGTATTTATTTTTTTGAGGAACTCTCACATTATCTCCCATTGTGACTCTATCAATTTACATTCCCACCAATACTGCATGAGGGTTCCTTTTTTCCACATATTTGCCAACAAAGATACTTTTATATACTAGCCATTTTGATAGATGTGAGGTGATCTCACTGTGGTTTGATTTGCATTTCCCTGATTGCTGGTGTTAAACATCTTTCCACATAACTATTAGCCATAGGTAAGTCTTCCTTGGGAAAATGTCTTTCAAGTTCTCTGCCCATTTTGTAATTGGGTTTTTAATTAGTGTTTTTAATAGTAACTTGTGTAAGTTCTTTATGTATTTTGGATATTAACCTCTTATCAGATGTATGATTTGCAAATATCTCTCATTCAGTAGGTTGCCTTTTTTTTTTTGCTAATAGTTTCCTTCACTGTATAAAAGCTTTTAAGTTTGATTTGATGTAATCTCTTTTTTAAAAATTTGTTTCAGCTTTTTTTGCCCTTGGCCTGAAGAGACTGATGCAAAAAAAATACTGTTAAGATTGATATCAAAAATCTTACTGCCTATATTTTCTTCTAGGAGATTTATGGTTTCAGGTCTTACATTCAAGTTTTTAACCTATTTTGAATGTATTTTTGTATATGGTACAAGATAATGGTCCAGTTTTATTCTTTTGCATATAGCTGTCCAGTTTTATCAACATCATTTATTGCAGACACCGTATTTTCCACATGGTATATTCTTGCCACCTTTGACATAGATTGACCATATAAGTATGGATTTATTTCTAGGCTCTCTATTCTCTTGTATTGATCTATGTGTCTATTTTTGTGCCAGTACCATATTGTTTTGTTGACTATAGTTTTATAATAAAGTTTGAAATCTTGGAATATGATGCCTCTAGCTTTGTTGGGCTTTCACCAGATTGCTTTGGCTATTCAGTGTCTTTTGTGGTTCCATACAAATTATGCGATTGTTAGTTCTGTGAAAAAATACTATTGGTGATTTTGATAGGGATTGCACTGAATCTGTAGATTGCTTTGGGTAGTATGGACGTTTTAGCAATATTAATTTTTCCAAACCGTGAGCATGGAATATCTTTGCATTTATGTGTGTCTTCTTTAATTTCTTTCATCAATGTCATAACATTTTCAGAGTGTAGGTCTTTTACCTCCTTGGTTAATTTTTTTCTCCTTGGTTAAATTAAAAAAAATTTTTTTTTGAGAGAGTGCAAGTTGGGTAGGAACAGAGAGAGAGAGAGAGAGAGAGAGAGAATCCCAAGCAGACTCCATGCTGTCAGTGTGGAGCCTGACACAGGGCTTGATCTCATGAACCATGAGGTCATAATCTGAGCCAAAATCAAAAGTTGGACACTTAACTAACTGAGCCACCCGGATCCGCCTTTGGTTAAATTTATTCCTGGGTATTTTATCTTTTTTAGTGAGATTCTAAGTGAGACTGTTTTCTTCTCTTTCTGATAGTTTGCTATTAATGTGTATAGACACAACCAATTTCTGTATGTTAATTTTATATTCTGTGACTTTATTGTATTCATTTATTAGTTCTAATAGTTTTTTGGTGGAGTCTTAAGAGTTTTCTATATATAGTATCTTGTCATGTACAAATAGTGACAGTTTTACTTTGTACTTGCAATTTGCATATATGTTGTTTCTTTTTCTTGCCTAATTGCTATGGGCAGGACTTCTAATATCATATTGAATAAATGTGGTGAAATGATCATCCTTGCTTTGTTCCTGGTGTTAGAAGAATGGCTGTCAGCTTTTCACCATTAAGTATGATGTTAGCTGTGGGTTTGTCATATATGGTCTTTATTATGTTGAGGTACATTCTACCTATATCCACTTTGTTGAGAGTTTTTATCATAAACTGCTGTTGAATTTTGTCAAATGCTTTTTGTACATCTATTGAGGTGATCATATGATTTTTTTCCTTCATTTTGTGAATGTAGTGTATCATATTGATTGATTTGTGAATGTTGAACAATCTCTTCAGTATGTTGTTGAATTTGATTTGCTAACATTTTGTTAAGGATTTTTTTTTTGTTTGGTTCTGGACTTCTGTTTTTTGAGAATTTTAAATTACTGATTTAATTATACTACTTGTAATCTATTCAGATTTTCTTCATGATTTATTCTTAGAAGATTGTGTGTTTCTAGGGATTTATCAATTCTAGGTTTTCCAATTTGTTGGCATATAATTGTTCATAGTAGTCTTATGATCCTTTGTATTTCTGTGATGTCAGTTGTAACTTCTCTTTCATTTATTTGGGTTCTCTCAATTCCTTAATGAGTCTGCCTACAGGTTTATCTCCATTTTGTTCATCTTTTCAAAAAACCAGCTTTTAGTTTCAGTGATCTTTTCTATTGTTTAGTCTCTAATTTATTTCTGCTCTGGTCTTTATTATTTCCTTCTGTCTACTACCTTTGCACTGTGTTTATTCTTCCTTTTGTAGTTCCTTTAGATGTAAGGTTAAATTGTTTATTTGGAATTTTTCTTGTTTCTTGAAGTAGGCCTGAATTTCCCTCTTAGAACTGCTTTTGTTGTGTGCCACAGGTTTTGGGAAGTTGTGTTTCCATTTTTATTTGTCTCAAGGCAATTTTTCACTTCCTCCTTGATTTCTAGATTGATCTATTGGTTCTTTTTTTTTTTTTAATTAAAAAAAATTTTTTTTAACATTTATTTATTTTTGAGACAGAGAGAGACAGAGCATGAATGGGGGAGGGGCAGAGAGAGAGAGGGAGACACAGAATCCGAAGCAGGCTCCAGGCTCTGAGCCATCAGCCCAGAGCCTGACATAGGGCTCGAACTCACGGACCACCAGATCGTGACCTGAGCTGAAGTCGGACGCTCACCGACTGAGCCACCCAGGGGCCCCTGATCTATTGGTTCTTTAGTAACATGATGTTTAGTCTTCTCATGCTTGTGTTTTTTCCAGTTTTGTTCTTGTAATTGGTTTACAATTGATTTAATACTATTGTGACTGGAAAGGATGCTTTTTATATGATTGCTGTCTTTTTGAATTTATTGAGGCTTGTTTTGTGGGATAAGATGTGATATATTCTGAAGAATGTTCTGTGTGCACTTGAAAAGAATGTATATTCTGCATTTTGGGGATGAAAGGTTCTATTGTATCTATTGAGTCCATCTGTCTAATGTGTCACTTAAAGCCAACGTTCCCTTATTGATTTTCTGTCTGAGAGATCTATCCACTGAATGTAAGTGGGATATTACATTCTCCTACTATTGTTGTATTACTGTCAATTTCTGCTTTTATGTCTATTAACATTTGCTTTATATGTTTAGGTCCTCCTACATTAAGTACCTAAACATTTATGCATGTAATATCCTCTTCTTGGTTTGGCTACTTTAACTTTATGTAATTTTCTTCTTTGCCTATTACTACAGTCTTTGTTTTAAATATTATTTTGTCTCTGGGGCACCTGGGTGGCTCAGTTGGTTAAGTGTCCAACTTCGGCTCAGGTCACTATCTCACCATTTGTGAGTATGAACCTTGTGTCAGGCTCTGCGCTGACAGCTCAGAGCCTCGAGCCCACTTCAGATTCTGTGTCTCCCCCTCTCTCTGCCCCTTCCCTGCTTGCACTCTGTCTCTCTCTCACTCTCAAAAATAATAAACATTAAAAAAAATAAAGTTTATTTTGTCTCATATAAGTATTGATATTCCACCATTCCAACTTTCTTTCTATCTGCATGGAATAACTTTTTCCATTCCTTTACTTTCAAGTTTGTGTGTTTGGATCTGAAGCGAATCTCTTGTAGGCAGCATATAGATGGATATTTAAAAATTTTTTTTTAAATGTTTATTTATTTTTGAGAGAGAGAAAGAGTCTGAGCGGGGGAGGGGCAGAGAGAGAGGGAGACAGAATCTGAAGCAGGCTCCAGGCTCTGAGCTGTCAGCACAGAGCCAAATGTGGGGCTTTAACTCACCAACTGCAAGATCATGACTTGAGTCGAAGTTGGACACTTAACCAATTGAGCCACACAGGCACCCCTAGATGGGTCTTAAAAAAAATCCATTCGGTCACCCTGTATCTTTTGATTGGAACATTTAGTCTGTTTACATTTAAAGTAATTCTTGATAGGGGCACCTGGGTGGCTCAGTTGGTTAAGCATCCAACTTCAGCTCAGGTCATGATCTCACACTGTGGATTCAAGCCCCACATGGGGCTCTGTGCTGACAGCTCAGAGCCTGGAGCCTGCTTCAGATTCTGTGTCTCCCTCTCTCTCTGCTCCTCCCCTGCTCTCTCTCAAAAATACATAAACATTAAAAAAATTAAAGTAATTCTTGATAGGTGTGTACTTACTGTCATTTATTCATTGTATTGGAGTTGTTTTTTTAGTTCCCTATTCCTTTCTTCTTCTCTTGGTCTCTTCTCTTGTGGTTTGATGAGTTTCTTTAGTGTTATGTTTAGATTCCTTTCTGTACGTGTGTGTGTGTGTGTGTGTGTGTGTGTGTGTGTGTGTGTCTATTGTAGATTTCAGTTTGTGATTACCATGAGATTCATATATATTCAGTCTATTTTCAGCTAATAGTCACTTAAGTTTGAATGCATCCTAAAGGAATTACATTATTACTCTTCCCACGTTTTATATTTTTGACATCCTATTTTACATTTTTATTGTGTGTATCTCTTAACTACTATAGTTGATTTTACTATTTTTTTCTTTTTACCTTTGCACTAGTTTTTAAAGTGACTGTTTCACTGACTTTATATTTGCCTATATATTTGCTTGACCAATGAGATTTTTTTTCTTTCAAATATTTACTTATTTCTAGTTATTCCCTCTTCTGTTTAAAGGAGATCTGTTAACATTTTTCATAACACCAGTTTAGTGGCAATGATCTCCTTTAGCTTTTGCCTGTCTGGGAAACTCTTTATCTCTCTTTCAGTTTTGAATGACAGTCTTGCTGGGTAGAATAGTCTTGGTTGTAAGTTTTTCCCTTTCAGCACTTTATTTTTTTGAAGTTTATTTATTTTGACAGAGAGAGAGAAGAGAGAAAATCCCAAGCAGGTTCTGCACTGTCAGTGTAGAACCCGATGCAGGGCTCAAACTCATGAACTGTGAGATCATGACCTTACCTGAAATCAAGAGTCAGACACTCAACCACCTGAACCACCCAGGTGCCCCTGCTTTCAGCACTTTAAGCCTTTCCACTCCCTGCAGGAAATTCAGCTGATAATCTTATGGTGTTTTCTATGCATGAGACTATATTTTATCTTGCTGCTTTTAAGATTCTCTCTTTCTCTTTTTAAAAATTAAAGTGTAGTTAACATACAATATTAAATTAGTTTCAGGTGTATAGCATAGTGATTCAACACTTATACACATTATGAAGTGATTACCATGGTAAATCTAGCTACCATCTGTCACCAAACTTATTACATATTAACTGTATTCTCTGTGCTGTACATTGTATTTCTATGCCTTAGTTATTTTAGAGCTGGAAGTTTGTACCTTTTAATAGCCTTTCCCTATTTTGCCTATCTCCCACCCCCATTCCTTTGGCCACCAGTAGATTTTTCTTTGCATCTAGGATTCTGTTTCTGTTTTTGTTTATTTGTTTTAGATTCCACATGTAAGTGAAATCATATGATATTTGTCTTTCTCTGATATATTTCCCTTCATGTAATACCCTCTAGGTCCATCCATGTTATCACAAATAGCAAGATTTTTATTTTTTATTTTATTTTTTTAATGTTTCTTTGAGAGAGAGAGAGAGAGAGAGAACGTGAGTGGGGAAGAAGGGCAGAGGGAGAGAGAGAGGGCGAATCTGAAGCAGGCTCCACAGTCAGCACAGATCCCAACACAGGGCTCAATCTCATGACCATGAGATCATGACCTGAGCCAAAATCAAGAGTCAGACACCTAACTGACTAAGCCTCTCAGGTGCCCCCAAAACTTTTTTCTTATGGCTGAATAATATTCCATTGTGCATGTGTTTGTGTACATACATATGCATATACACACACACACACACAGATCTACCACATCGTCTTTAGTCATCCATTCAGGTTGCTTCCACAGCTTGGCTATTGTAAATAATGTTACAGGGAACATAGGTTGCATGTATCTTTTCAAATGAGTGTTTTCACTTCTTCATAGAAATACCCAGAGGTAAAATTGCTGGATTGTATCAGAGTTCTTTTTAATATTGTGAAGAATCTCCATACTGTTTTCCACAGTGGCCGTACCAATTTGCATTTCTACCAGCAGTGTGTGAGGGTTCTCTTTTCTCCACATCCTACCAACACTTCTTGTTTCTTATGTTTCTAGGCTTCTATGTTTGTTATGTTTTTTATTTTAGCCATTCTTTCAGGTGTGAGGTGATATTGTTATTTTGATTTTCATTTCCCTGATGACTAGTGATAGTGCACATCTTTGCATGTGTTTGTTCGTCATCTTTGTGTCTTCTTTAGAGAAAGGTTTACTCAGGTCCTCTGCCCATTTTTGAAGTAGATTGTTAAGATTCTCTCTTTAACTTTTGCCATTTAAATTTAAATATGCCTTGGTTTGGATCTCTTTGGGTTCATTCTGTTTGGGACTCTGTACACTTCCTTGACCTGGATGTCTGTTTTCTTCTCCAGATTGGGAAGCTTTTCAGCCATTATTTCTTCAAATACGTTTTGTGCCCCTTTCTCTCTCTTCTCCTGGGACCTCTAAAATGCAAATGTTAAGGTGCTTGATGTTGTCCTAGGAGTTTCTTAAATTATCCTCATTGGGTAATATCTATTTTTCTGTCGTTCAGATCACTTATCTGTTCTTTATCATCTAGTCTGTTGTTAATTCCCTCCAGTGTATTTTTTATTTTAATTATTGTATACTTCAGCTCTGATTGGTTGTCTTTGTTGAGTTTCTATTTCTTATATTTCAACTCTGTTGAAATTCTCACTTTGTTCCTCCATTCTTCTCTTGAGTTTGGAAAATATCCTTATGATTATTTGAACTGATTGTCAGGTAAGTTACTTATCTCCATTTTATTAGCAGTCCCCCCCCACCACCACTTCCAACGTTTTATCTTGTTCTTAAATTTAGAATATATTCCTCTGTCTCCTCATTTTGTTTGACTTTCTGTGTTTGTTCTATAAATGAGGCAGAATTGCTGCTTCTTCCAGTCTTGAAGGAGTAGCCTTGTGTAGGAGTATCCCCTTTATAGACTGCATGTGCCTCGTGGCTTTGGCAGGTCAGGTGAAGGCGAAGCAAGCATAATCTGGGGGTCATGAGGTGCTCTGCACTGGGGTTGCCTTGGTGGGACGGCTGGAGCTGGAGCAGGTATATGCCAAGGGGATCCTGGTGCACACTGCTCTGGGGCCATTTTAGCTGGAGAGATGGATCAGGCACTGGCTAGGTCTGTCCCAGGGCATGTCATGCCAGGGCTGCCTTGGGATGGATAGAGCTGGAGCAGGTATGGGGTAGGGGAGTTTCCTGGGACCTACTCTGCTGGTGCTGCCCTGGTAGGATAGTTGGATCAGGCACAGCCTGGGGGTGGGTCCTGGAACATGCTGTGCCAGGGCTGCCTTGTGGGGAAGGCCAGAGCTCATACAGGCTGAGGGTCTGGGGTGTGCTGGGGCAGTACTAGATGGCTATTATGCAGGGACCCTGCTTCTTCATGAGCTGTCAAGGTGGAGGGGGGATATAAAAAATGGTGCTCATCAGCACCTCCAACCCTAGAGAGAGAAATTCCACCCATTTAATGGAGACTCTCATTTAGTGAACTCACACCCTCAGTTCTGTCTTTTGGAATTTTTTTCTCCCACCATGTGGCTCATATTCTCATTCTTGTGTTACGGTCTTTCTCAGAGCAGAAGTTTTTAGTTTTAATGAATTTCAGCTGTATCAATTCCTTCACACATCGTGTCTTTGGTGTCATATCTAAAAACTCATCACATACCCAAGGTCATCCAGGTTTTCTCCTGCTATTTTCTAGGATTTTCGTAGTTTTGCATTTTATGTTTAGATCTCTGATCCATTTGGAGTTAATCTGTGGGAAGGATATAAATTCTGTGTCTAGATTAATGTTTTTGCATATAGATTGCTGGACCATTTTTGGAAAAAAAAATGTTTAAAGGAATGTTTCTTTTCCCTTCAGTGCGGGCCTTTTCAAAGTCACATCATTCTAATAATTCTTAAACAGTTTTCAAACACAGAGAAAGGTTTTTTCAGCCTCAGTCAGGGACATGAATTTCTTGCTTATCATTTAGAAACAGCGTGAGCAAGAGCCAAGCACAGATCTGTTCTCTTGTTGATCTGATTTTCTTTTCTTTTTGAGTTTGGTTAGTAGCCTGGCAAGGCAGGGCATTTATCAGTGACAACAAGTTTCAGGTAAACAATGAGTTGGGGAAAAGATTACTGCTGATTTTCATTTAGCCAGCAGTGGCAGCTGTTGTATGGGGCCAGAAGCACAGAAGCAGATCCTAAATTGTCTCTGGAAGGGAAAACACAAAGTAGAAGCTACTGAGCAGGGCAGGAGGGGGCATTGGTGATTCAGTGTTTTATGGCTCCTTCTCTGTGAGTCATCACAGAAGCAATTTTCTCAAAGGAATGGTGAGGAGTGTTTGAGGAATGGGACCTGGTAAGTCAAGCCAAGCCTAGTTCTGCAAAGGGAACAAATGACACTGAAGGTGGGCCAGGCTGGTGCTCCTTTCCCTCAGGAGGTGGGGGTGGATGAGTGAAATTTCAACAGAAAAGTAATGTGGGACCTCTCCAATGGTGCACTGTCATGGCCTATGACTGTAGTGGTAGATGAGGTGGTAATCATCAGCAAGATATGGAAATAACTTTTCCTTATCAGTCCTACTTTTCTTATGTCTCTATTTCTTTCCTGGGTTTATTCCTTCATCTTTCCCCTTTTCTTGACCCTCTCTTTCTACTCTGATTCTCACACAGCTCCCTCCCTTGCTGTAGATTGGAGTTTTCACTGAGTCTCCAGCTCAGATTAAATTGAATATCTGCTCTGAGCCCAGACACTGGACCACCACTGGGCATTGGGGAAGAGGGAGAAGAAGAGGTAAAGAAATGTACAGTGGTGTCCTCTGATGTGGAGAACAAAGGGAAAAGGAAATGTAGATAAAATTAAATTTCCTTACAACTTGCAGCCCATTGACAAATACTTAGATTGGCAGAGTATGACATTCCTACAGGAACTCCCAACTGTGTTAATGTTAATGCTTTGCTAGAGGCAAAAAAACATTAGCTTGACAATAGCCAGGCCTCCAGGATCCTGTAAGTCATCTTTAACACAAGCAAATTCTCATGGAAACTTCCTTTGTCCCTAACCACGCCCACCCCCCCCACCCCCCCACCAACTTAAGCATATAACCAATTGCTCCTCACAATCCTAGGGCAGCTATTCCTGCCCCTAGGTCCTGTTCCTGTGCTATAATAAAACCACCTTTTGTGCACTGAAAATGATCAAGAATTCTTTCTTGACTGTTCACTGCTGGACCCCACATCACATCACCTTCTTATCCGTGGGGGATATGTTCCAAGTCCTCCAGTGGATGCCTGAAACTGCAGATAGTATTTAATGTTATATATACTATGTTTTTTCCTATGTATACATACCTATAATAAATAAAATAAAGTAAAATAAAAATAAAAATAAAATAAAATAAAATAATAAAGTTTGATTTATAATTTAGGGGCAGTAGGAGAGTAACAACAAGAATAATAAAATAGAACAATTATAAGAATACTGTGATAAAAGTTATGTAACTCTCTCAAAATATCTTATTGTACTGTGCTCACCCTTCTTGTGATTATGTGAGATGATAAAATGCCTACGTGATGAGACAAAGTAAGGTAGATGACTTAGGCATTCTGATGTAGCATTAGGTTACTATTGACCTTCTGATAGTACATGAAATGGAGAATCATCTGCTTCTGGACCATGGTTGATTGGGGTAACTGAAACCATGGAATGCAAAACTTCAGACAATGGAGGACTACTCTATAAGACATAGTACCTTTTACAGAGATCTTGGAGTGGGAAGATGCAAGACATATCAATATCACCATTCGATATCAGGATCATTTCTTAAAATTATGGTGAAAAATATAATATTAGATGAAAAAATGCTCAGCATCACTCATCATCAGGAAAATGCGAATCAAAACCACAATGAAATATCACCTCACAACTGTCAGGAATGGCTAACATTAACAACTCAGGCAATGACAGATGTTAGCAAGGATGCAGAGAAAAGGGAACCCTTTTGTATTGCTGGTGGGAATGCAAACTGGTGCAGCCACTCTGGAAAACAGTATGGCGTTTCCTCAAAAAATTATAAGTAGAACTACCCTACAACCCAGCAATTGCCTACTAGGTATTTATCCAAACAATACAAAAAATGCTGATTCGAAGGGGCACATGCACCCCAATGCTTACAGCAGCACTATTGACAATAGCCAAAGTATGGAAAGACCCCAAATGTCCATCAACTGATGAATGGATAAAGAAAATGTGGCATGTATATATACATATACATACATACACACACACACACACACACACACACACACACACACACACACACTGGAATATTACTTGGAGATCAAAAAGAATGAAATCTTGCCATTTGCAACAATGTGGATGGAACTAGAATGTATTATGTTAAGCAAAATAAGTCAGAGAAAGACAAATATCCTATGACTTCACTAATATGTGGAATTTAAGATACAAAACAGATGAACACAAGGGAAGAGGAGCAAAAATAATATAAAAACAGAGAGGGAGGCAAACCATAAGAGACTCTTAAATACAGAGAACAGACAGAGGGTTGCTGGCGTGGTGTTGGGTGGGGATAAGGGTTAAAGGGGTGAGAGGCATTAAGGAAGACACTTGTTGGGATGAGCACTGGGTGTTATATGTAAGTGATGAACCACTAAATTCTATTCCTGAAGCTTTTATTACACTATATGTTAACTAACTTGTATTTAAATTAAAAAAAAATTAAAAACTATGTAATATTAGATTTCTGGGGAAGATAGAGGAATAAAAGGACTCTAAGCTCAGTAGTCCCATGGATAACACTCATATAAATCTAAATAACCCAGAAAATGATCCAAAGACTGGGAGAACAAACTCCATAGTTCAATATAAAGAAGAAGCTACATTGAAGAGAGTAGGAAGGGTGGAGATGCTGTGGGGAACTAAACCCCACAGGAGTGGTCAATAGAGGGAGAGAGCCACCGGCCTAGAGAGAAGAGAGAAACAGACTATTACACCAGAGAGTCTGCATAGGGAAGGCAAATCCTCATAACATTTGGCTTTGAAAACCAGAGGGGCAAAGTTCATGAGTTCTTACAACCAACAGGACTTAAAGTCTGGAACTTCAAAAATCAGCAGGCTCAGCTCTGGGAGAGCTGGGAGGGCAACAGAAAATGGAGTCCTTACCCTTGAAACAGCACAACACACAGCCCATGGAGATTACAGTCTGAAAAATGCCTGAGGTATATGGGAAGGAGTTATTTACTAATCTCAGAGAAGCTGAGGGAATTCTCTAGGGACAAAGGAACTGGCAGGTGCAATTTCTCTCCCCTAGCTGCAGTATAAACACACCTATAGGAACCAGCACTGTGCAGACACTCCCTACTTAACTTGCTTACACTGTGCCAAGCCACCTCCAGCCAAGCCTCCCTCAGTGTCTGTGCTGTGGTCCTCTCCCCCAGAAGACCAGTGCAAACCTTGCCAACATCACATCTCCCAACCATATACCTTCTGTGGGGCCTTGGTTCCAGTGGTGGCTGATCACTTCCTGTGAAAGACTCATGCCCCTTGTTAAAACTGCATGCCCCATCCACAACTTTCAAAGGCAAGAGATGTAGCTGACTTTTGTAACAAGAGAAACAGACCAAATGGGAAGACTGAGGAATGTGTCCCTAATGAAAAATGAGACAGGGGCACCTAGGTGGCTCAGTCAGTTAAGAATCTGACTTTGGCTCAGGTCATGATCGAATGGTTTGTGGGGTCAAGCCCTGCATCGGGCTCTGTGCTGACAGCTCAGAGCCTGGAGTCTGCTTCAGATTCTGTGTCTCCCTCTCTGCCCCTTTCCTGCTTGCACTCTGTCTCAAAAATAAACAATAAAAAAATTTAAAAAAACAGGAAAAAATCACAGGAAGAGACTCATGGAGATAAGCAAAATGGAGATAAGCAAAATGTCTGATAGAGAATTTAAAGTAATGATTATAAAGATACTCACTGGACTTGAGAAGAGTAGAGGACCCTTATGAAAGATTAAAAAAAAGAACCAGTCGGAGATGAAGAACACAGTACTTGAAAGTAAAAATACTAGATGGAATAAATAGCAGGCTAGAGGAAGCAAAGAACAAATCAACCTGGAGGAAAGAGTAATGGAAAGTAATCGAGCTGAGCAGGTGAGAGGGAAAAAAAATATGCAAAATGAGAATAAACTTAGGGAACTCAGTGACTCCATCAAGTGTAATAACATTCACATTATAGGAATCCTAGAAGAAGAGAGAAAAGAAGATAGAAAATTTATTTGAAAAAATAAAGCTGAAAATTGGGGGAAGGAAATAGAAATTCAGATCCAGAAGGCAGAGGCACAGAGATCTCCTAACAAAATTAACCCAAGGAGGTCCACACCAAGACACACAGTAATTAAAACTGCAAAAAGCAGTGATAAAGAATTTTAAAAGCAGCAACAGAAAATAAAATAGTTATATACAAGGGAAACCTTACAAGGCTATAACCTGATTTTTCAGCAGAAACTTTAGAAGACAGTGACACGATATATTCAAAGTGCTGAAAAGGAAAAATCTGCAGCTAAGAATTCTCTATCCAGCCAAGGCTATCATTTAGAATAGAAGGGGAGATAAAGAATTTCCCAGACAAGCAAAGTTAAAATAGATCATGACCACTAAATTATCCTTGTAAGTAATATTAAAAGGGACTCTTTGAGAAGGAAAAACCATAAGTAGGAGTAAGGAAAGTGAGAAGTAAAAAAGCAGTAACGTAAATGTATCTGTAAAAATCAAAGGATTCACAAAATAAAAGGATGTAAAGTATGACACCATATATCTAAAACATGGAAAGGAGAGGAGTAAAGAATAGGTTTGAACTTAAGTGACCATCAAGTTAATATAGACTGCTATAGGCACAGGATTTTGTATACAAATATAATGGTAACCACAAATCAAAAACTAGTAATATATCCAAAAAATAAAGACATAGGGATCCAAGTATATTACTAAAGAAAGCCAACCTAGAGAAGACAGCAAAGGAAGAAAGGAACAGAGAAGATCCACAAAAATAAACACAAAACAAATAACAAAATGGCAATAACTACCTATTTATCAATAATTACTTTGAATGTTAATGGACTAAATACTCCAATCATAGAGTAATGGAATGGATTAAACAAAAGAAAACAAAACAAAAAGACCCATCTATATGCTACCTACAAGAGGCTCATTTCAGCCCTAAAGACACATGGAGATGGAAAGCAAGGGGATGGAGAAACATTTATCACACAAATGGATGTGAAGAGAAAACCAAGCTAACAATACTTGTAACAGACAAAAATGACTTTAAAACAAACACTGTAATGAGAGAAAGAAGGACACTGTATAACCATGAAGGGGACAATCCAACAAAAATACACAATTTAAAATATTTATGCACCCAAAATGAAAGCTCCTGAATACATAAAACAGTTAATAACAAACATAAAGGAACAATCTGATGATAATACAATAACAGTAGGGAACTTTAACATCCCACTTACGTCAATGGACAGACAATCTAAAAGGAAAATCAATAAGGAAACGATGTTTGATTTTGAATGATACACTGGGAAAGAGGGACCTAAGAAAAATTTAGAACATTCCATCCTAAAACAGCAGGATACACATTCTTTTCAAGTGCACATGGAACATGTTCCAGAATAGATCACATATTACATAACAAAACAAGTCTCAATAAATTAAAAAAGATCGAAGTTATAGCATGCATCTTTTCTGACCACAATGCAATGAAATAAGAAGTCAACCACAAGAAAAATCTGGACAGATCACAAATACATGAAGGTTAAATAACATGCTACTAAACAGTGAATGGGTCAACCAAGAAATAAAGGAAAAAATCAAAAAGTACATGGAAACAAAAATGAAACAAAAGGGTTCAAAATCTTTGGGATGCAAGCAAAAATGGTTCTAAGAGGGAAATTTACAGAAATGCAGGCCTAACTCAAGAAGAAAAATCTCAAATAAACAACCTAGCCTTACACCTAAAGGAGCTAGAAAAAGAACAAACAACACCCAAATGCAGCAAAAGGAAGAAAAAAATAAAGGTTAGAGCAGAAGTAAATGATATAGAAACTAAAACAAACAAACACAAGAACAGATCAATGAAACCAGGTGATGGTTCTTTGAAAAGATAAATTGATAAGCCTCTACCCAGACTCATAAAAAAAGAACTCAAAATCACAAAGGAAAGAGGAGAGATAACTAACACTACAGAAATACAAAGGATTATAAGAGAATATTATGAAAAATTATATGCCAACAAACTGGACAACCTAGAAGAAATGGATAAATTCCTAGAAACATATAACCTACCAAATCGGAAACAGGAAGAAATAGAAAACTTGAACGGACTGATTACCAGCAATGAAATTAAATAAGTAATCAAAAAACTCCCCACAAGTAAAAGTCCAAGACCAGATGGTTTCTCGGGTGAATTCTACCAAACATTTATAGAAGAGTTAATACCTATTCTTCTCAAACTATTCCAAAAAGTAGAAAAGGAAGAAAAACTTAGCAATTCATTCTATGAGGCCAGCATTACCCTGATACCAAAACAAGATAAAGACTCCACGAAAAAAAGAGAACTATAGGCCAATATCTCTCATGAATATAGATGCAACACCTCAACAAAATATTGGCAAACCAAATCCTACAATACATTAAAAAAAATCATTCACAACAATCAAGTGGGATTTATTCCCAGATTGCAAGGGTGGTTCCATATTTGTAAATCAATCAACGTGATACATAACATCAATAAGAGGAAGGAAAGAACCATATGACCATTTCAATAGATTTGAAAAAACATTTGACCAAGTACAACAATTATTTATGATACAAACACTCAACAAAGTAGGTTTACAAGGAACATACCTCAACATAATAAAAGCCATGTATGACAAACCCCTAGGTAACATCATACTCAATGGTGGAAAAACTGAGAGCTTCCCTTCTAAGGTCAGGAACAAGACAAGGATGTGTAATGCCTGAAGTTCCAAAACCTCCCACAAAAGACCACCAGAGTCGTAAGTCAAAGCCAAGCGGCAAGGGTCGTTTATTGCAGGTTCGAACCTGGTCCTCTGCGCACTCGTCGCCGGTGACGCAAGAGGCCACGATCAGGGTTGGGACAGCGTTTTTATAGACAGAGACAAATAGCACAGGGGAGGTTTCAAATTATGAGGGGCCTGATTAGTTGATTTTAAAGTAAGGACATTTGTTGTTCTCTGATTGGGCGTCCTTTGTCCTTTGGCGGGAAGGCTTTGTTCGTTACTTGTGGAGGGAGGAAAAGGGGGAAGGGGGAAGGGGGAAGGGGAGGAATGTGTTGAGCAAGCAGGTTTACAGAAGCGAGAAATGCCGGTTAGTTTATGTACAATCACTCATTCCATTACATATCAGACTACATTTATGAAGTTTTACAACCCATTCTACTACACAGCGGGTTACATTCAGGAAAGGCCTCACAATGCTCGTAGCAAACAGCAAGCAAAACAGACTTCTCAACAATTGTATTTCTTATCAAAGATCCATAATAAGCAGAAAAGAGAACCTAGCTTTAAACTAAGGCAGGGCTGTCATTTGGATTGTTCCTTTCAGATGTTCACTCTTAACCACATTTACCCACATAGTACTGAAAGTCCTCACAGCAGGAATCAAACAATGTAAAGAAATAAAAGGCATCCAAATTGGTAAGGAATAAGTAAAACTCACTTTTGGTAGATGACATGATACTATATATAAAAAACTTGAAAGACTACACCAAAAAAAAAAAAATGCTAGAACTGATAAATGAATGCAGTACAGTTGCAAGATACAAAATCAATGTACAGAACTCTGTTGCATTTCTATACACAAATAAGCAGCAGAAAGAGAAATTAAGAAGAAATTTCTGTATACAGTTGCACCAAAAGTAATCAAATACCTAGAAATAAACCTAACCTGGGCACCTGGGTGGCTCAGTTGGTTAAGTGTCCAACTTTGGCTCAGGTCATGATCTCGTTCACGAGTTTGAGCCCCATGTCAGGCTCTGTGCTGACAGTGCCAAGCCTGCTGGGGATTCTCTCTCTCCCTCTATCTCTGCCCCTCCCCTGCTCACATTCTCTCTCTGTCTGTCTCTCTCTAAATAAATAAATAAATAAGTAAACTTCAAAAAATCCTAGAAGAGAGCACAGACAGCTCAATGCTCTTTTACATTGGTCATAGCAGCGTCCTTCTAGATATGTCTTTTAAGGCAAGGGAAACAAGAGCAAAATAAACTGTTGGAATTACATCGAAATAAAAGGCTTCTGCACAGAGAAAGGAAACAATTAACAAAACTAAAAGACAACCTACTGAATGGGAGCAGATATTTACAAGTGACATATCTGATAAAGGATTAGTATCCAAAATACATAACTTCTACAACTCAATACCAAAAAAAAAAAAAAATTGTCCAATTAAAAAGTGGGCAGAAGACATGAACAGACATTTCTCCAAGAACAGATGGCCCACAGACACATGAAAAGATACTTAGCATCACTCATCATCAGGGAAATGCAAATCAAAACCACAATATCACCTTACATCTGTCCAAAAGGCTAAAATCAAAAACACAAGAAACAAGAAGTATTGGTGAGGGTGTGTACTGTTGATGGGAATGCAAATTGGTGCAGCCACTCTGGAAAACACTATAGAGGTTTCCCAAAAGTGAAAAATAGAACTACCCTATTGATGCAGTTTTGGAGTAATGGTGGGGGTCCAGAGCTGATGGCCAAGAAAGAATTCTTGGGATCTTTGGTGCAAAAAGGTGATTTTATTAAAGCACGGGGACAGGACTCTGGGCAGGAAGAGCTGCACTGGGGCTGTAAGTAGTAACTAATTATATACTAAGAAGTAGAAGGAGGTAAAGGCAAAAGGGAGGTTTCCAAAAGGACTTTCATATGCTAAAGAAGACTCAAATGATACCAGAGGCCTAGCTATTGTCAAGCTAAGATTGTTTTTCCCTCTAGAAAAACATTAACATTAAGACAGTAGGGAGTTTCTGGAGGAATCTTATACTCTATATTTGCCTCAAGTATTTGTCAATGGGCTGCAGGTTATAAGGAAATTTAATTTTATCTACCATTTTCTTCTTGCCTTTGTTCTCCACATCGCAATGGAGGGGAGGGTGATGTTGGGGCTCCATAAAACTGAGTCTATGGGTTTCTGGAGGTTAGGCTATTGATAAGATTGTCTTTTTTTTTTTTTTTGTCATTTACTAAGGCTTTTGTAAACTGATGGAGACTCCTGTCCTGCATGGCTGTAATCTCTATCAGTTAACCATAGTTTTAGCCTTTCCTTTGTTCTTGAGCAGCAAGGACTACCTGAGGAATATCACACATATCCCCTCTGAGGGCAGGGGGTAGGTTGCTAGCTTGTGCTTTGCCCTCAGCTTGCTGAGGTTCCTTCATCACTATGATCTGGTAATTGCACTACTAGGTATTAATGCAAAGAATACAAAAACACTAATTTGAAGAGATATAGGCACCCCTTATATTTATAGCAGCATTATTTACAGTAGCCAAATTATGGAAACAGCCCAATATCCATTGATTGATGAATGAATGGATAAAAAGGAAGTGGTATATATATATATATATATATATATATATATATATATATATACACACACACACACACACAATATACATACACAACGGAATGTTATTCAGCCATAAAAAATAATGAAATTTTGCCATTTGCAATGACATGGATGGATCTAGACAGTATAATACTAAGTGAAATAAGCCAGTCAGAGAAAGACAAATACCATATGATTTCACTCAAATGTGGAATTTAAGAAACAAAACAAATGAACAAAGGGGGAAAAAAAGAGGTAAGCCAAAAAACACTCTTAACTATAGAGAACAAACAGATGGTTAACAGAAGTGAGGTGCGTGGGGGGATGGGTGAAATAGGTGAAGAGAATTAAGAGTACATGTACCTCGGTGAGCACTGAGTAAGGTATAGAATTGCTGAAGCAATGTATTGTATACCTGAAACGAATATAACACTGTAAGTTAAGTACATTGGAATTAAAATTATATATATATATATATATATATACACACACACACACACACACATGTGTGTGAAATGAAATATATACATATATATATATATATATATATATATATATATATATATATATATATATTTATAGTGTGTGTGTGTGTATGGCATTAAATTTACCATCAACAACTTTTAAGTGTGCAATTCAGTGGCATTAAGTGTATTCACATTGTTGTGTGACAGATCTTTAGAAATTTTTCATCTTGCAACACTGAAGTGTGATACTCATTAAACACTCATTCCCTCCACATCAGGACAGGTTTAATATCTATCCTGACAACCACAATTTCAGAAAACAAGCAATTGCATTTTCACCTTTAAAAATATTAAGCATATATATTGATATGCTTTCATTTTCATTGAATATCTCTGAAAAGATGAGTGGTTGCTTTTGGGAGAGGGTGGGGTGTCTGGGGACAGGGTGGTAAAGGAGGTTTATTTTTCATGACATATCCTTCATAGCTTTGGAATTTTGACAGGTGTGCCTGCATATCTAATGAGTAAAGGCTGAGAAGAGAAAGAGTTCAAGTCGTGTGCACCACAGACCCTCTGTTAAAGAACAAAAATTTAATGGAGTAAATTTTAAAGGTCTAATTGGCTCTATTAAATGATTCATGAATGAGGCAACATCCCATCCAGCAAGTAGAGGGGTTCCAAGGAGGGGTACAGAATGGAAGGTGTTTATAGAAGGAGGGCAGAGCAAGACGTTACTAGCCAAAGAACAAGATTGTTCCAGGCAAGGCTGCTTTTCCTTAGGGGGAACGGCAAGAATTCTCATCCTGCAGATTACCTCATCGTTCGGGGGTGATGGAGAGGGCCCATGTGGAGGATGCACTGGCGCTGTTAGAAAAACTCCTGACTGACCCGTTAAGACTACATTTCTGGAGGAGGTGCAAACTGCAATTAGATTATATATGAAGCCCTGATCTGGGGACTCTGTCTAAGTGATAGCATTTTTGGCCTGTGGTTTTCTTTTTATTATAAAAAAGTGGTCAAGGCAGTGAAAATCAAGATGATTGCTAGAGAAAGTTCGAGGAAAGCATTCAAAAGTTGGCTACATAGGCAGTGGGGAGTGGGGAAAGACAAGGAAGAAAGCAAAGTCCATAGTGACCACAGACTCAGTCTGGGCAGTTGGAACGATATTGAAGCCATTAACAGAAATAGAAGTCAGACAGGGCAGCACTTTTATGGGGATGGATGGGGTCAAGTTTAATTTCAGATGACTTTAAGGTAACAGTGGGCCATTACAGTAAAAATGTCAAGAATGCAATTGGAAATGGGTGACTGGAGCTCATGAAGAGGGGACACGATTGTCACTAATAGAGTCACATTGCACCTTAGAGCAGAGTGGATGCATTGTCAGTGTGGAAAGGGGACAGGAGGCAGAGGGGAGGGCAGTGGGGGTGTTCAGTTGTACATTATAAAATGTCATAGAAGACCAAGGAAGGTGGGAGGGGTCATCAAAATCCCAGGCAAAGAGGCCCAGGAGGAAAAACTCAGGAGAAAGGCTGCCAGAGTTCAAAGTAGGAGATCAATGTTGACAGTTTAAAGCATAGACAAGTTTTTCATAAAAACACTTGAAGTAAAATCTCCCCCACTCACAATATTAAAAGCAAGCTATAAAATGTACAGCATCTTTGGTTAATTTTGTGTTTGGCAAGACAAGTGCAAAAAGATTCAGAAAAACAACATTTGGATTGACCACAATACCCTCAGCTTCTTTATAGTGTCTCCCTAATTCCACCACAGAACAAGGACCGCCATGTTTGCCGTTCTTCCAAAGAATGGCACTTCCAGAGGCCTTCTGGGTGCTGCCTGGGCTCTGGGAATACAAAGGTGAAGGGGGTGTCTGGTGTCATTGAGCCTGAGTAAGCTGGGGTTAAGGACGCTGCATTTGCAGCTCTGTGATCCCTCCCCCATCCTGCCCTTTGCTGCTATATTTTGAGTCCTCAGATGCCTTCTCTCCTTCACCTTTGTTCAGCCTATTGCTTTCTAAAACTGGTCTTTTTATTGTCTCCCCAGCTCCAGTCACCTCTAGGATGCATGCTGCAGCCTGTGGGATTCCCTTAGCCTAGAATTCTCTCTGCAGCATCTTGTTCCTCCTCATGCCCGCCCCTTCCCCATAGAAAGCTTTCTGGATTTCTCCTACTGAGTGTACAACCCCCTAGCTTTCTGTAGATTTCCTACCGTCCAGATCTTGGTAATCAATGAATGCCCTCAACTGGTCTCCAATGAACAGTTTTTGAGTGTTGACTTCCTCAAGGTAGCTAAACCTGCTGTGTAATTTCCAGGTGAGGGATAAGAGTGTTAACGGAGATTACAGATTTTGAGAAGATGTTGTGATTCCCTGAACTTTTTGCATATGAGATGTAGAGTCTAAAGATGAATATTCAAAATTCATCCTATTTTTAACCCTGTTAATGAAATTTCCTTAAGTGTTTTAAATCACATTCAGGAATTCGTATCAATTCAGTATACTCGATTTTGTTTTTATGCACTTCAAATGCTGGACTAGTCAGCTTATGACCTCAACAACAATAATTCCCAAGTAATTATTTTTAAAAAATCTTATAATCTAGGGTCACCTGCATGGATTCTTTATTTTAGCTTAAGTCATGATCTCATGGTTTGTGAGTTTGAGCCCCTTGTCAGACTCTCTACTGCTTGGGATTCTCTCTCTCTCCCTCTCTCTCCTGCATTCATTCTCTCTCTCTCTCTCAAAATAAATACCTGGAATTTAAATAAAACCTTTAAAGGAAATTAAACTTTAAAAATCTTATAATTTAATACATAAAAATTTCAATATAGCAAATCTCAACTTAAATATTCCAGGATTATGTACAAATATAGTCAAATTCTCTCACACCTTCCCACTTAGAATCATGTCTAGAAACCAACTCCACATTTTATTTATTTATTTATTTATTTATTTATTTATTTATTATTTATTATTTGGGGTTTACTCTTTTTTTTTTTTAATTTTTAATTTCCATCCAAATTAGCATATAGTGAAACAATGATTTCAGGAGTAGATTCCTTAATGCTCCTTACCCATTTAGCCCATCCCCCCTCCCACACCCCCTCCAGTAGTCCTCAGTTTGTTCTCCATATTTATGAATCTCTTCTGTTTTGTCCCCCTGCCTGTTTTTATATTCTTTTTGTTTCTCTTCCCTTATGTTCATCTGTTTTGTCTCTTAAAGTCCTCATATGAGTGAAATCATATGATTTTTGTCTTTCTCTAATTTCACTTAGCATAATACCCTCCAGTTCCATTCATGTAGTTGCAAATGGCAAGATTTCATTCTTTTTGATGCTGAGTAATACTCCATTGTATATGTGTACCACATTTTCTTTATCTACTCATCCATCGAGGGACATTTGGGCTCTTTCCATACTTTGGCCATTCCAACTGCACATTTTAAATTGGAATCACAGACTAATCTGTCATGTAATCTAAAATGTCAAATTCTCTGAAACATGACACTTTAAACTCTGAATGCAGACTGTCCTTAACCCCAAAGTATTGATAGTAAGAATTTCCTTTCGTTGTAAACTTTTCTGTTGTTAAACAATTTCACACATTACATATTCCCAGTCTGAGGACTGAAGGCTGATTCTGCCGTTACAGAGCAATGTCAGATTCCATACCTGTCACCAACAGGGGTAATCGATGACTAAACCAAAAATGGTAGTTAAATATTTGTTGTTCATTTTTCTTTCAGTCTTCAATTTAAAGTGGAAATCTAGTGTTGTCTATGCTAATCAAATAGGCTGACTGAGCAGATAGAGCATGACCATAGCTATCTTGAAGGAGTCCAGCTGATGGAAGGTTCTCAAGGGACATCCATGAGTTTTATGATCTCTCTCAGGTAATACAATGTCCCACCTTTTCCTTGAGCCCCTCAACACAGTCCTAGTTCAATAATGAGAATGTCCTGTCCCATACACTATCCATGGTTCAAAGGTGTGACCTCTGCCCTTTCCCCAGTGGGGGCCTGCTGCACTGGGGTGTCAGTGCCTCCTTCCCCCATGCCCCACTCCCTGCAAGAGGAAGGTAAGAAGAAGGATTTTAATATGATAGGCCTGTCCTAAGCTGGCTTTGTGCTCTCTGGGCCAGCAGAGGGTTAAGCCAACGTGACAGAACATCATGCATCTCTATTTTGGTTGGCCACTTATTCTTTCTGTAGCCCTTGGAATCTGGAAGTGCTTTCAGTTTCTCCTAGCTTAGACCTATTTGCCCCAGGAAGCCCTAGTTACCCCATGCTTCCTCTCCTGTGTGGCTTGCCTCTAGTTCCTGGAAATACTCCAACAACTGTATCTAGACACATCCTGAGAACAGGCATCCTTCCCTCATCTCCTTCCTTATTCCTATTCCTCTCACTTTCCCTGGAGGGGCTGTCAGAACCTTTCACATTTCCCTGGAGAGAGATCCCATGCCCATGCAGGGGGGGCACATAACTAGCTTTCCAGGATCCTGTTGAAGCTTTATTTAGGAGAGGGGCCACCCTTCACCTCGCTTCTTTGAGGAAAGGGATGGATCTCTCTTTTTAAAAATCTTTGAAAAATTATCTCTTCATCTGCATTTAGACTTGCTATGCTCCTGATCTGGATGAGAGGTTTAAGATGAGTGTAAAGATCTCCAACCATGTGAGGCGAGTATCTCATTTGGATAGTTCCCTTCTCAGGACTCTGCTGTAGCTTCCGTTTTACCTTTTGTTATACAGACCAGCTCAGCTGGCATCATCAGAAAGCAACTTTCTTTCTTTCTTTCCTTCCTTCTTTCTTTCTTTCTTTCTTTCTTTCTTTCTTTCTTTCTTTCTTTCTTTCTTTCTTTCTCTTTCTTTTTCTTTCATTTATTTTACCACCCTTGCCTTCACAAGTCTCCATCCATCTTCTTCCCTGCCCCCCAGTGACATCTCAGATCCATGATTTCCCTGTTTTAGCTATAAGAGCTGTTTCCTTTGTTGGCATTAAAACAAACAAACAAAAAAACAAACAAACAAAAAACAGTTCAAGTCAACAATGCAATGTACCACCCAGTTCCAGACCTTCTCCTCCCCTAGCCATGAGGAAGGGACCTAGATGTCCTGTCACTCTTCTCCATCTTGCTCTGTCACTGTACCTACCTCAAGGTGGGAGGCTCCTCAAAGGTGTGAGGGGGACAGGGGCCATAGAAGAGAAGGGGTAAAGCAGTCTGTGACAGAAGGTGCTGTTATAAGCCCACCAGGCACCTTTTACTCTAAACGCATGAGGTGCATTTCTGGGTCCTGGGAAGACTTTTGCAAGGACTTTTATACCACACTGCTTCTTGCTATCTGGCAGATTATTTCCCACCCTGATCCTCCCACCCTATCTGTATCTATAGTTTCTGCTATGGTCTGAATATTTGTGTCCCACCGAATGCATAGGTTGGAATTCTAACCCTTACTGTGATTGGTATCTGGAGGTGGTGCCTCTGGGGTGATTAGGTCATGGGGGTGGAGCCCTCATGAATGAGATTAGTGCTCTTACAAAAGAGACCCCAGGGAGATCCCTTGTCCCTCCTGCTGAAGATGGCCATCAGTGAACTAGGATATAAGCTCTCACCAGACACCAAATTTGCTGGTGTTTGATCTTGGACTTCCCAGCTTCCAAAACAGAAATAAATTGTTGTGTTTAAGCTACCCAGTGATATTTGTAACATGGACTAGAACTGTCTCTTCTTGTCAACTCCTTTCATTTCTGCAGACACTCCTCTTGGGAGGACTAACTTCAAGATGTCTCAAGCAGTCTGTGTTCCTGGGTCTGTGTTTTCATGAGAACATGTTCATCCTTGTATTGGTACTCCCCACTGTCCCCTCTCCTCTGTTGTCCTGACTATCCCAGTTGGCTCCCACTTGAGAATTCTCCTTCAGAGGTAGGCACTGGACTTCATGTTCAATATATCCCCTGTTTCTTCCACAAACCCTTTCTCACCATGTATACCCTGGTGGACACACAGAAATAGGCCCATAGGTTTCTACAGCTGGAGGGAGGCATGAGGCTCCCCTTTCCCAGGCACCCGCATCTTGCCTAGTGGTTCTCTTGGAGACTCTTCAGCTGGCTTGTGGGAGACCCTTGTCTCCCTCTTTTCCCATGAATTCCCTTCCAATAATACTCCTTTTCCCATTTCAGTCTCCCCTTTTTAGGCTGAGGGTGTCCAGCTAGATGGGTTCCGCTCTAGTTTATTAAACCCCTCTAGTTGGTCGAATCTCCATTTTCTGTAGAAGTAGAGTCTTCATCACTATCATCCTCAGCTTGGAGACTTTGGCCAAAATTCTGAGACAACAGGAAGAGTATCCCCAACTCTTGCTTGAAACACATACTTACGCCATAGTTTTGGTGGTTCTTTTTCTTAAACCAACTTTACTCATTTACGTTAATCCCTTGGCCACTGCGGGCATTTGAAATTTATCACCCCTGCTCTGTAGTTTTATATATTAAAAAAAAAATTGTTTGATCTTACTCTGACAAAGATGAGTTAGTCTCTCATTGCTATTGTGTTTTGTCAATTTTTCCTTGCAGGTATGGCTTTTTGTTCTTTTGCAAAAAAGGTTATCTGAAACTTGGAAAGGGGTAAAAGAGATTACTAGGTGTTTTTGTTTTTTTTTTTTTTTTTCAGTGCAATGCTGGCCTTAACTCTACTTACTAGGTATTTTCTAGGTCTGATAGGGCAGAAGTTAACTTTTAAATGGTTGTCAGGTAGAGATGGAAATAACTTCTAAGCAGAGGAACAGATAACCCCAAAGTTTACAGTTTATGGCCCTGTTGGACATTAACTAGTGTTGTATCTAACTCATATCCTATTAACTGTATGTACATATCTAGCTTCTCAGATGGTCTTTTGATTGGTTTTATGTTTTTCTGGTTCTCTCATTAATTAGGTAGTTAAATAAAATCTTTGACACATGTTCTCTTTGTATTTGTCTGGGAGTCCAGATTTTACCTTTTTGAAAATTATACTTTAATCATTTATTTATTTGATACTTTTATGTGGTACATAATAATTGATGTCAGTTATGACCTCAGTGTGGAACATCAGCTCTTTTGTGATAAAGTTTTGTGTGTTTAATACTTTTTGTCTCAAACTCAGCTTTGTCTGATATTAACATAATTCTGCTTTTGCTTTTGGTTGATGTTTAATAATCATGGGTTAAATTTAATAGGTTAGATACTTGTTAATTTCCATCTTTCTGAGCCACTTTACCTTAAATATTTCCTATTCAGGATTTACTTGAGCTATATTATTTGACCTAATGTGAGTTTGTTCTATTTACATGTTAAAATTAAAGCATGTGTTTGGTTTTAATGCTGTTATCTTCTTATTTTGTTTTATCTTCAATTCCTCTTTGTGGTTTTCCTTTATCCCTTTACTTTTTTTAACAATTCTATTTTCCAAAATAAAATCAAGTAAAATAAATAGTGCATAAAAGTCTGTATGCCTCTCAGGTCTCCTGGTTTCTTCAGTCTTGTTTTCCAGAGGCTCATGGTCTTTTCTGTACCCTTCTCCCCTGCCATCTTCTTTGCATATTGGACAATTATACATTATTTTTAGTTTTTCTGTTAATGACCATTACAACTTTGTCCTCTGTTTCTTGATCTGTCAAGGTAAAAAGTGAAGTTGAGTCTATTGATTCTTGTTATTAAATATGAGAAAATCAGTGCACTCATATTTATATCTTCCTTCCCTTTGTTTCTTATACTTCCTAATTTTTATTCATAGTAAACTGTCCCAGTACATTATGATTATAATTCTCTTACATTGTATAGTGCTTTTCTTTTTAATCCATTTTAATAAGTGGGAAATATATCATATTTTAAGGCATACAAAATATATATAAAGTATGAAAAGGAATAAAATAAACACCTGTTCTTACCTTATCACAACTTTATTATTATTTTTTAAACTTTATTTAAATCCAAGCTAATTAACATATAGTGTAGTAATGGTTTCAGAAGTAGAATTTAATGATTCATCACTTATATATAACACCCAGGGCTCATCCCAACAAGTGCCCTCGTTAATGCCCATCACCCATTTAGACCATCCCCCTACCCACTACCCCTGCAGTAACCCTCAGTTTATTCTCTGTATTGAAAAATCTCTAATGGTTTATCTTCCTCTCTGTTTTTATCTTATTTTTCCTTCCTTTCCCCTATGTTCATCTGTTTTGTTTCTTAAATTCCACATATGAGTGCAATTTGAAGTCTGGAAATCATTCCACTCTGACTGACTTATTTTGCTTGGCATAGTATACTCTAGTTCCATCCATATTGTTGCAAATGGCAAGATTTCATTCTTTCTGATGGCTGAGTAATATTCCATTGTATATATATACCATGTCTTCTTTATCCATTTGTCAGTCAATGGACATTTGGGCTCTTTCCATACTTTGGCTATTGTTGATAGTGCTGCTATAAACATTATTTTGCTTATGTTTCCCTTGCCTTAGGAGCCATATTGAGAAGGATATTGCTATGGCCAATGTAAAAGAGGTTACTGCCTGTGCTCTCTTCAAGGATTTTCTTTAAGTTTATTTATTGAGAGAGAGAGAGAGAGAAAATGTGAGTGGGGGAGGGGAAGAGAGGGAAGGAGAGAGAATCCTAAGCAGGCTCCATGCTGTCAGCACAGAGCCTGACACAGGGCTCAATCTCACAAACTCTGATATCATGACCCAAGCTGAAATCAAGAGTCGGACACTTAACTGACTGAGCCACCCAGGTGCCACTGTCTTCTAGGATTTTTAAGGTTTCAGTACATACATATAGGTCCTTAATCCATTTTGAGTTTATTTTTGTATATGGTGTAAGAAAGTGGTCCTGTTTCATTATTTTGCATGTAGCTCTCCAGTTTTCCCAGCACCATTTGTTCAAGAGACTCTCTTTTTTTCCATTGCATATTCTTGCCCCCTTTGTCAAAGATAAATTGGCCATATGATTGTGGGTTTATTTCTGGGCTTTTTGTTCTGTTCCATTGATCTTTGTGTCTATTTTTGTGCCAGCACCATACTGTTTTGATTACTACAGCTTTATAATATAACTTGAAGCCTGGAATTGTGATACTTCCAGTTTTGTTTTTCTTTTTCTTTCTTTATTTAAAAATTTTTTTAAATGTTTTATTTATTTTTGAGATAGAGAGAGACAGAGCATGAGCAGGGAAGGGGCAGAGACAGAGGGAGACACAGAGTCCAAAGCAGGCTCCAGGCTCTGAGCTGTCAGCACAGAGCCTGAGGCAGGGCTCAAACTCACAAACCGTGAGATCATGACCTGAGCCGAAGTCAGATGCTTAACTGACTGAGCCACCCAGGGGCCCTTGTTTTTCTTTTTCAAGATTGCTTTGGCTATCCAGGGTCTTTTGTGGTTCCATACAAATTTTAAGATTGTTTGTTATAGTTCTGTGAAAAATGCCATTGGCATTTTGATAGGGATTGCATTACATCTCTAGATTGCCTTGAGTAGTATAGATATTTTAACAATATTTATTCTTCCAGTCTATGAGCATGGAATATCTTTCCATTTCTTTGAGTTGTCTTGAATTTCTTTCATCAGTGTTTTATGGTTTTCAGAGTATAGGTCTTTCACCTCTTAGGTTAGGTTTATTTCTAGGTATTTTATTATTTTTCGTGCAACTGTATACAGAAATTCCTTCTTAATTTCTCTTTCTGTTGCTTCATTGTTTGTGTATGGAAATGCAACAGATGTGCACGTCGATTTTATATCCTGAAGCTGGACTGCATTCATCTATCAGCTCTAGCACTTTTTTGGTGTAGTCTTTCAGGTTTTCTATATATAGTATCATGTCATCTACCAAAAGTGAGTTTTACTTATTCCTTACCGATTTGGATGTCTTTTATTTCTTTACGTTGTTTGATTGCTGCTGTGAGGACTTTCAGTACTATGTGGGTAAATGTGATTAAGAGTGAACATCCTTGTCTTGTTCCTGACCTTAGAGAGGAAGCTCTCAGTTTTTCCACCATTGAGTATGATGTTACCTATGGGTTTTTCATATATGGTTTTTATTATGTTGAGTGTTTGTATCATAAATAATTGTATGTAAACCTACTTTGTTGAGTGTTTGTATCATAAATAATTGTTGTACTTGGTCAAATATTTTTTTTCAAATCTATTGAAATGGTCATATGGTTCTTTCCTTCCTTTTATTGATGTGATGTATCACGTTGATTGATTTGCAAATATTGAACCACCCTTGCAACCTGGGAATAAATCCCACCTGACTGTGGTGAATAATTTTTTTAATGTATTGTAGGACTTGTTTGCCAATATTTTGTTGAGGTTTTACATCTGTATTTATCAGAGATAGTGGCCTACAATTCTCTCTCTCTCTCTCTCTCTCTCTCTCTCTGTCTTTTTGTGGAGACTTTATCTGATTTTGATATCAGCGTAATACTGGCTCATAGAATGAATTTGGAAGTTTTCCTTCCTTTTCTGTTTTTAGAATAGTTTGAGAAGAATAGGTATTAACTTGTCTTTAAATATTTGGTAGAATTCAACTGTAAAACCATCTGGTGCTGGACTTTTGTTTTTTGGGAGTGTTTTTATTACTGATTTAATTTCTTTGCTGGTTATCAGTCTTGTCAAATTTTCTATTTCTTCTTGTTTCTGTTTTGGTAGGTTATATGTTTCTAGGACCTTCTCCATTTCTTCTAGGTTTTTCTATTTGTTGGCATATAGTTTTTCACAATATCTCTTATAATTGTGTTTCTATGCTGTTGGTTGTTATTTCTTCTCTCTCATTTGCAAGTTTATTTACTTGAGTCCTCTTTTTTTCTTGGTAAGTCTTGTTGGGGTTTATAAATTTTATTGATTTTTTAAATTTTATTTTTTTAAATTTACAAATTAGTTAGCATATAGTGTAACAATGATTTTAAGAGTAGATTCCTTAATGCCCCTTACCCACTTAGCCCATCCCCCCTCCTACAACCCCTCCAGCAACCCTCAGTTTGTTCTCCATATTTATGAGTTCCAGTTCCTGGTTTCATTGATCTATTGTTTTGTTTTAGTTTCTATGTCATTTATTTCTGCTCTAACCTTTATTATTTCCTTCTTTCTGCTGGTTTTACATTTTATTTGTTTTTCTTTTTCTAGCTCCGTTAGGTGTGATGTTAGGTTGTTAATTTGAGATTTTTCTTGCTTCTTGAGGTAAGCCTGTATTGTTTATACTTCCCTCTTATGACTGCTTTTGCTGCATGCCAAAGGTTTTGGACCCTTGTGTTTTCATTTTCATTTGTTTCCGTGTTGTTTTAAATTCTTTTATATTCTTGTTGACCCATTTGTTGTTTAGTTGCATGTTTTTAACCTCCATGTATTTTTGCTCATTCCACATTTTTTCTTGTGGCTGATTTCTAGTTTTATAGCAGTGTGGTCAGAAAAGCTGCATGGTATGACTCTGACCTTCTTGAATTTGTTGAGACTTGTTTTGTGGCCTAATATGTGATCTATTCTGAAGAATGTTCCATGTGCCTCTGAAAAGAATGTGTATTCTGCTATATTAGGATAGAACGTTCTGAATATATCTGTTAAATCCATCTGGTCCAGTGTGTCCTTCAAAGCCATTGTTTTCTTGTTGATTTTCTGATTGGATGATCTGTCCATGCTGTAAAGTGGGTATTAAAATCTCCTACTATTATTGTATTATTATTTATTAGTTCCTTTATTTTGAAATTAACTGTTTTATGTATTTGGTTGTTTTCATGTTGGGTGCATAAGTATTTATAATTGTTCATCTCATTGGATTGCCCCTTTTATTATTATATAGTGTCCTTCTTTGTCTCTTATTACCATCTTTGTTTAAAAGTTTATTTTGCCCAATATAAATATTGCTACGCTGGCTTTCTTTTGACTTCCATTTGCATGATAGATATTTTTCCAGCCCCTCACTTTCAATCTGCAGGTGTTTTTAAGCCTAATATGAATCTCTTGCAGGCAGTATATAGATGTGTCTTTTTTTTTAATCCATTCCGTCATCTCATGTCTTTTGATTGTAACGGGTAGTCAATTTACCATCAAAGTAATTATTGATAGATATGTATTTGTTGCCATTTTCTCTCTTTGGTGATATATTTGGATTCCTTTCTCTTTATTCTTTGCATATTAGTGGTTTTTGATTTGTGGTTACCATTAGGTTGGTATATAACATCTGCACATAGCAGTCTGTAATAACTTGATGATCATTTAAGTTTGAATGCATTCTTTACTTCCCTCCTCCTCATGTTTTAGGTATATGGTGTCATTTTTTACCTCCTTTTATTTTGTGGGTTCCTTGACTGTTTTTTACAGAACTATTCATTTTTACTGCTTTTGTGTTTCTTACTTTCATACTGCACTTTTATTCTTTCCACTTAGAGTCCCCTCTAATATTTCTTGCGGGATGGCTTAATGGTCACAAACTCCTTTTTATTGTTTGTCTGAGAAACTCTGTATCTCCCCATCTATTCTGAATGATAGCCTTGCTGGATAGAGTGTTTTTGTGTGTTGATTTTTCCCAGATATATCATGCCACTCCCTTTTGGCTTGGAAAATTCCCACTGAAAAATCCTCTGATAGCCTTATGAGGTTTTCCATATATGTTAAAGTCTTCTCTTGTCTTGCTATTTTTTATATTTTTCTTTATCACTATATTTTACCAGTTGAATTTCAATATGTCTTGGTGTGGATCTGCTTTTGATTTTATTTGGAATTTTCTGTGATTCCCAGATCTAGCTATCTGTTTCTTCATCCAGTTTAGAGAAGTTTTTAGCTGGTTTCTCTTCAAATAATTGTTCTGCCCCTCTTCTTCTTCTGGGAATTCTATACTATGGATGTTATTACATTTGATGGAGTCACTGAGTTCCCTAAGTCTATTCTCCTTTTGCATAATTCTTTTTTCTTTTTCCAGCTTGGTTACTTTTTATTACTCTATCTTCTAGGTCATTAATTTGTTCCTCTGATTCTTCCAGCCTGCTGTTCATTGCATCAGGAACATTTCTAATGTAATTTATTGCACTCTTCATCTCTGATTTGTTCTTTTCTATCTCTGTGTTAAGGGTCTCACTGATGTCTTCCACTCTTTTCTCAAGTCCAGTGAGTATCCTTATGATAATTGCTTTAAATACTCCATCAGGCATTTTGCTTACATCTGTTTCACTGAGATCTCTGGTAATGGCCTTGTCCTGTTCTTTCATTTGGGATAAATTTCTCTGTCTTCTCTTTTTCTCTAAGTCTCTGTGACTGTTTCTCTGTGTTAGGAAATTGAGCTATATCTCCTGTTGTTGAGGGTAATGGCCTTATGAAGAAGAGGTGCTGTAGTGCCCTACAGTATAGTGTCCCCTATTCCCTAGGGACTGGCACTCCTGGGAGTGTCTCCAATGTGTGCTGCATGTGCTCTGCTGTTGTGTTCTGGCCACTCCATACTTCAGGCCAGTCATCTGTGGAGGCTCTTTTTGTCTGTTGTGGGCAGTGTTTGGTCCCTGGCCTGAATGTGGCATGTTTTTACTAGGTGTGTTCTTGTCTGTTTGTAAAATGAGACCTGTCACCACCACCACCGCCACCAGCACTGAGACCCCCCAAAACTCCTGGGTCAGGAGATGTGGTTTTGGCAGGGGTTTGGGTTGGCCTTCTGGGGGAGGAGCCCCACTGTACTGGGACTGAGGCAAGTATGACCGGGGATGGCGGTTCCACTGGAATGCAGGGGGCAGGGCTTGGTGTAAGCAAATTAGGTAACTAGCGTGGGCATCACAATGGGTCCCACAGGTGGCCTTATGCTGAGGATGGGGTAGGGAAATGACTCTGGACAGTTTCTTTGTTCCAGAGGGGACTCTCCATGAGTGCTGGCTTCTCTGGGATGCTCTCTGAGATGAACAAATAACCTCCCCACTGTGTGCCCCAGGTGATCTTCAGATTGATGTTTCCACACTGTATGTCTAGGGGCTGTTTATCACTCCTTCACTCCTTCACTCCTTCACCCCAATGCCCTCCTGGCTCTATCCAAGCCAAGCCCACTGACCTTTAAAACTTCAGGCTTTAAGCCCCACGTGATTGTAAGAACTCCCTAAATTCAGGCCCTCTCACTTTTCAAGCCATTTGCTATGGGGGCTCATTTTCCCTGTGTGCTAGTCTGTCTCTCACCCTTCTCCATTACTGTGGTTCCTTCCCCACTGCAGCAGCCATAATCCATTTCTCTCCCAAACTACATCTCCACACTTCCTATTCAGTGTGGCCTCTTATTTATCTTTAGCTGTGGAGTTTGTTCTGCCAAACTTCAGTTCAATTTCTGGGGTATTTAGGGTGATTTGATAGTTATCTAGTTGTATGTGTGGGATGAGGTGAGCCTAGGGCTGCCACCTTCCCCTCCACCTTTATCATTTCTTAATGTGTTTATTGCTAGGAACATCCCTCTTAGGACTGCTTTTGCTGCAACTCATACATTTTGTTATGTTGTGTTTCCATTTTTGTTTGTCTCAAGGTGCTTTTTTATTTCTCCTTTAATTTCCTATTTGATCTATTGGTTGTTTGGAAAAGTTTTATCTCATTTTTATTATTCATGTGTGCTAGAAGTTTTCCTCTTCGTATTGATTTCTAGTCCCATACAATTTTTGTCAGAGTAGATATTTGGTATGATTTCAATCTTCTTGAATTTGCTAAGACTTTTTTTGTGGCCTAACTTATGGTCTATCCAGAAAATGTTCCATGTGCACTTAAGAAGAATGTGTATTCTACTGTTGTCTGATAGAATGTTCTGCATGTATCTGTTAGGTCCATTTGTGTATATAGTGTTGTTCAAATCTGTTTTATTATTTATTGTTTGGATGACTACTGAAAGTGGGGTATTAAAGTCCTCAACTAATATTATTGTTTAATTCTCCTTTGGCTTTGCCAGTTTTTACTTTATATATATAGGTTCTCTAATGTTGGGTGTATAAATATACAATTATATTTTCTTGATGGATTGACCCTTTTATATAATGGTCTTCTTTGTCTATTTTTTATTTACCATTTTTAGTCAAGGTATATTTTATCTAATATATGTGCTTCTGCTTTTTTTGGTTACCATTTTCTTGGTAAATCTTTTCCATCCCTTCACTCTCAGTCTATTTGTGTCTTTAAAGTTAAACTGAGTCTCTTATAGGCAGCATACTACTGGATCTTGTCTTCAAAATGCTTTCAGCTATTCTATGTCTTTTTAGTGGAGAATTTAATCCATTTACGTTTAAAGTAATTATTGATAGATAATAGTCATTTTATCTATAAAATGACTATAGTCATTTTATTAATTGTTTACTGGCTATTTGGTAGAATTGGTGTTCCTTATTTCTAATCCTGTTGTCTTTCTTTGTATGTTGTCTTTTGGCATCAGTATGCTTTTACTTCTTTATCATATTCTTGTGTGTAATCACTATAGGTTTTTTTCTTGTGGTTACCATGAGGCTTACATAAAATGTCTTGAAATTATAACACCCTATTTTGAACTGATTAAAAGCTTCAATAGTACTCCTAAACTTTATTATAATTTTACTTTTCTCCCCTGTCACAATTTAGGTTATTGATGTTACGATTTATTGTGTAACCAATAATAGCTTATTGTAGTTATGGTTATATTTACATTTCTTTTTTGACTTTTAAACTATCATTATAAGTGAATTATGTACCACCATTACCATATTATAGAATCTAACTTTGACTATATATTTATCATTACTAGCGAGTTTTATGCTACCATTTTATGTTTTTATGATGTTAATTAACATCCTTTTACTTCAGATTAGAGACCTCCCTTTATCATTTATTTATAAAGTAAATATAGTTTGGGGAAATCTTTTGTTTGGGAAAATCTTTATCTCTTCTTAATCTCTGAAGGACGGCTTTGCCAGGTGTTGAATTCTTGTTTGGCAGTTTTTTTCTTTGAATATTTTAAATATCTCATCCCATTCTCTCCTGGCCTGAAAAGTTTCCATTGAGAAATCTGCCAGTAATCTTAGAGGGGTTCTCTTATACATAACTTCTCTCTTTTCTCTTGCTATTTTAAAAGTTCTTTGAATTTGACTTTTGATAATTAATTACAGTATGTGTTGGTGGCCTTTTTCAGGTCCAACCTATTTGGGATCTTTTTAGTCTCATGGATTGATGTCCATTTCTCTCCCCAGGTTTGGGAAGTTTTCAGCCATTATTGTTTTCAATATGCTTTGTCTCTTTTTTTAACTCTTCTCTTTCTGGAATTCCCACAATGTGGGTATTATTTCTTTTTATTGTGTTCTATAAATCCCATAGACTTTCTTTACTTTTTCCCAATTCTCTTTTCCTTTTCCTCCTCTGACTGGATAATTTCAAAAGTCCTGTATTCTACACCACTGATTCTTCTGCATGGTCAAATCTGCTTTTGAAGCTCCATATTGAATTCTTTACTTCTCTCATTGTATTTTTTCAGCTCTAGATTAAAAAAATTTTTTTTGATGGTTTCTACTTCTTTCTTGAACTTCTTCCTTTTCATTTTCCCTTAATTTCATTTATTTGTGTGTTCTAATAGTATGCTAAGCTTCTTTAAGAGAATTATTCTGAATGCTTTGACAGTTCATTGATCTCTAATTCTTTAGGTTCAGTTATTGGAGCTTTATTAGTTTTCTTTGGTGGTGTCATGTTTACTTGATTTTTTTTTTTTAACAGTCCTTGATTCCTTACACTGGTGTCTGTACATTTGGGTAAGTGATCTCCTCTTCCAGACTTTACAGATTCCCTTTGGCAGAGACGGTTACTTACCAGTCAGCTCAGTTTGGGTTTCTGGATATGTGTGCTGGTAACTTCCTTGGGCAGATGGAGATTGCTAAACAGTGCCCATTTTTTTGGGTGAGGCCACTGCCTAAACCTCTGAGGTTGGTGGATGTGTCACTGGCTTAGAACAGTTGGCTAGGACTCCTGCCTTGGTTCCCTGTAGGATGAGATCTGTGCCTGCTGGGTTCTCTAGTCAGGCTTACTAGATGGTTAGGACTGGGTACTATACCCAGAAGTAGACAGAGCTATGAATTCTCTTCCCTTGCTCTGGCAGTGAAGCAGGATGGGCCCCAGGGCTTGCATGGCTCATCATTTGGGAATTTGAAATGGCAAGACTGTGCACTGAATTTCCTGGCCAGATGGGGCCACTGGTTTTGTTCTTCAAATGGGGAAAGCCACAGGGTACTCTCTGTTCAAGTGCCTCTGTCAGCAGGGCCTTATGCAGCTTCCCATATGCCCTGGTTAAGTTCCTGATAAGGTGGGATGAAAGCTGTACTTAGCAGCAGGTGAGGATACAAATTAGTTTCCCTGTCCAGACAGAGTGGGGAACCAGCTCCAAGATCAACAAGGCTTTTTTGTGGTCTTGCCTCATGCCAACTAATGCCCCAAGTTTCCTGGCCAAATGGTGTCCCTGGCTTTGCTCTGTGGATGATCAGTTCTGCCTGTTATACTCTCTTCTAGAATGTTGCTGGGCTACACAGCTTCCAGGTGTTCTTGTCAGGTTTTCTGGTCAGGAGGGCCCACAAGCTACACTCAGCAGTGAGCTGGGCTATGATTCAGCTTGTCTGCCTGGGCAAAGCAGAGGAACCCTCCAAGCCTGGCAAGACATTTGTTTGTGTTCTTGACTCAAGCCAACCTACTCTCTACGTCCCCTGGCTGAATGGTGCCACTGGATTTGCTCTGTAGGTCAGTTCTGCCTGCCATTCTCTCTGCTCAGCTTCAGCATGTTGGGTTATGCAGCTTCCAGGTGTTCCTGATCAAACTTTCTGGTTGGGAGGGGCCAGAAGCTACACTCAGCAATGGGTTGGGCTACATATAACTCAGCTCCCTGAGTGAAGGCAGAAGGACAAGGCCAGTAAACTTCATTTGGGGGCCTGAATGAGGTAGACTTGCATCCGGCTGAATTCCCTGGACAGACTGTGCCATCTTGGCTCTGCAAGTGAACAAAGCAGCGGCAGTCATTGTTACTACTAGGTGCCGCAGACATGAACTGGGTCTGTCAGGACCCTAGTGTGGGTGGTTGTGAGCTCTTCCCCCTTCTCCATCACAAACATATTCCCAGGGGTTGAGCCCCTCATATTTCCCTGAAATCCCCACAGGGCTCCCAGGAAGAGACCCACAATGCTGGGGAAGCTGGGTGTCTGCTATAGGCTTTCTTTTATCACTGGAGGAACCACAGACTCAGGGCAGACCTCTTGGTGTGGTGCTGTGCCAGCCTGGGTGAGGGGCAATACAGTCCACATGTACCACTCCTCTTACCCTTCAAATGCAGCCTGTCTTGGTCTCTTGTGGTGCAGAGGATGGTTCAGCCTTATCCCCATGTTCTAGAATTCTCTCAGTGGTGGGCTGCCTGTGGATAATTGTTAGCTGTCCTTCTTGTGAAGGGGAGCAAGTCAGGAACAACCTACGTCACCATCTTGTTGATGTCACTCTCCCCTGTTGTCTCTTCTTATAAGGACACTAATATTATTGGATCAAGGCTCCACCCTTATGACCTCACTTTGCCTTAATTACCTCATTCAAAGGGTCTATCTCCAAATATAGTTACATTGGGCTTCAATATATGAATTTTGGAGGGGGGATACAAACATTCAGTCCATGACACAGGGGCTTAACCAATTTTGCTGTGGAGTGGCCATTTGGGCTGTTTCCCGAGGAACTCCAAATGACAGTCTCTTTTTTAGGCCCTACCTCTAGGGCTGGTTAGATTCTCCAGAAGAGTCTTTCAATTTCTAGTCTGTAGGGAAACGTTTCAGCTGCCAGCATTCTGAAAACTGAGTTTCAGTACTCACTATTTGGTGTGCGTGGGTTGACTGAATCATCCTGTATTTGGTTATATTACCCCAACTTCAACTTTGCCTAGAGTTCTGTCATTCAAAGATCGTCAGTTTGACCCTCTTCAAGAAATAAGCCTCCTGGCCATTCGTGAGGTGGGAAACAGAGCATCTGCTTAATGCAGGGAGCAGGTACAGGGACCCAGGGGCCTACCTGATACCAATTGATTTCCATCGGTCCTCCTTATTTTGGCCTCTTCTCTTCCTCTCCAACACCTGCTGCTGTCAGTTCCTGTGGCTTTTGGTTTCTGTGGTATGAACTGTATTATTGGCTGTGAACTTTCTCCATTGTTCAGTTTCAACTGCTAAGTGAGTTACTACTATCCATCTGCTTTATAGCTTCCAAAATCTTATCACTTTCGTCTCTTCTGTTCTTCCTGTTGTATGAATTTTTAAAAATCCCATTTAGTCTGTGTGAGCTTTGGGTGGGAACAAAACTAGATCTGTGTATTCAGTCCTCCATTTTAACCCAGAAACTTCCATTCTTTTCCAAAGCAGTAACTTCTGGGATTAGTTTCAGTTCTGTATTTAAATAGATTGATTCCTTACTGCTGGTTCTTTCTTCCCATATCTCCCCTAGTTCCAAGTTCTTTATTTGGATGTATCTCTTGGCTGCATTTCTTCATCAAGTAGTTTTTTAGGGAAGAGCTTACTGGCAGTTGTGCTAAGAGGTGGCTTGAGGTAGGTGGGGTGGAGGGCAGATGGTATCTTGTAGGAAAACGTAGCTTAAAAAACACCCTTTTCTAACCCAATTGCCAGCCTGAACCCTTTTGTTTAGAAATTTAGAGTCCTTAAGTCTTTGCAAGTTTGTGAATGCCAGTTTGTTGCCTTTATGTTCAACTCTTCACTTCCTAGTTTTGTGGACTTGGTTGACTTGTTTGGGACCTTGGTTTCTAGTTTGTAAAATGGAGGCCATAATTCCTCAGAGGGTTGTTGGAAGGGTAACACCAGGCCTATCTGTTCAACAGATACTACTTCCCTTTCTCTGCCCTGTGCCCCCTTCCCAGCATTCCTTCCTCCCTTTTCCTCAGATGGATGTAAAGGATCCTTTTGCCTGCTGCTTTAGCACCCCCAGTACGCAGTGGTCCAAGATGCTGTGGAAACAAGCCTCAAACCCAGGCAGCTAAAAGCCAGGCTGGCTCTTCCTAGAGGTTCAGGTGCTGAGCCCTTTCCACCTACCCTGGTTGGGACAGCAGCAACTGTAATCTCGTGTTCACGGCTGCTTACCTCACAGATAAGATCAGCCCTGAGATAAGAGCATAACTTTCACTGCAGGGCTTTAGCGGGCAAAGGAATCTGATTCAAGGCAGTAACTTCCATCAGGGGAGAAAAGATAAGGTACGGTCACTTCTAATCTCAATAAGAGCATGTTCACGGTCTAGTGCCTTTCCGTGAACCAGCAGCTTGACATTTTCTATCATGGGACTTGTTCACAGTCAGGCCTGCCGCTGCTTTCTGAATGAAAAAGGCCAAGTGCCAGACAGGTTTGCTTCTTCCCCATTTCCTACAAGGTGTGTTGTGAGTGAAGGACTGAAAGACTTGGGGGTGGTCCATGCAGCTGCCATGGACGAATGAATGCTTGTAGAAAAAAAAATTTAAAGGAGCAAATCTTAGTGTTGAATCAACTTATGTGTGCAGCCCCCCTGCCTATATTAGGGTTATACATGATTCTAGCTATTGTGACAATGAGAATATAAGAGAACGGAAGACACGAAAGACCTGCTTCCATAAACTGTGGCATCTGCAGACAATAGAATAGTAGTTATAGTTCTATTCATTATAGGTAGCCATTAAAAAGGATTAAATGGATCTATGTGTACAGACACAGGAAGATGTTTACATTTGGTTAAGCTACCAAGGTTACAAAGCAACGTGCATAGTGTGAACATTTTGTGTGGAACTGATGATACGCGTGTGCTCACGTGCAGGTGGATGGAGGATGTTCATCACAGTGTTTATTTTACCACGGTTATCTCTGATGGTGGATTTCAGGGGACTTTGTGCTTTACTGGTTCATTTCAATTAGTTATAATGAGAATATATAATTTTTAGAGCCAAAAGCTTGCTTATCTATTTTAGCTATGTTCATTTAAATAAAAGCAGACTCTGCTTTGCATTCTCTCTTGACCTCATTCACTTCCACTATGTGCAATTTTAAAAACTGGGACAATAGGATTTTCCTCACCGGTTGTTTGTTGTGAGGATGAAATACTATGAAAGCCCACAGGCTTGTTGCTCAAAACCTGCAGGCTGAACAGCTTTAAACAGAAGAGGACTGAAATTTTTTTCCCCTTAAAACAGGAAATGTTGGGTAGAGTGGAGTGAGAAAGGCTGAGTCACTGACTTGTTTGACTCATATATTTATGTATTTATTTTTTTAAAGTTTGAGAGAGAGAGCATGTGTGCAAGCATGAGTGGGGGATGGGCAGAGAGAGAGGAAGAGAGAGAATCCTAAGCAGGTTTTGTGCTGTTAGTGCAGAGCCCCAGGTGGAGCTCTAACCTATGAACCGTGAGATCATGATCTGAGCCAAAATCAAGAGTCAGATGCTCAACCGACTGAGTCACTTAGGTGCCCCGAATCCTATATCCATTTGGTAGCTAAGATCAGGGCTGTCGTGCTTGGTCTTAGGGGCACTTTCATATCACAGTGCATGTGACCCTGACGCTTGAGGACTGGCACAGACTGGAACTGGGCGATGTGGCGGTCCTGCCTGACTCGAGGCTCAGAGGCGAAGATGCCTGCCCGAGTCCTCATTGGTCACGTGGGGGAGTCTGACATTCACCGTTAGAAGAGGACTTTTTTTTTTTTCAATATATGAAGTTTATTGTCAAATTGGTTTCCATACAACACCCAGTGCTCATCCCAAAAGGTGCCCTCCTCAATACCCATCACCCACCTTCCCCTCCCTCCCACCCCCCATCAACCCTCAGTTCTCAGTTTTTAAGAGTCTCTTATGCTTTGGCTCTCTCCCACTCTAACCTCCTTTTTTTTCCCCTTCCCCCCACCCCCCATGGGTTTAAGTTTCTCAGGATCCACATAAGAGTGAAAACATACGGTATCTTTCTCTGTATGGCTTATTTCACTTAGCATAACACTCTCCAGTTCCATCCACATTGCTACAAAGGGCCATATTTCATTCTTTCTCATTGCCATGTAGTACTCCATTGTGTATATAAACCACAATTTCTTTGTCCATTCATCAGTTGATGGACATTTAGGCTCTTTCCATAATTTGGCTACTGTTGAGAGTGCTGCTATAAACATTGGGGTACAAGTGCCCCTATGCATCAGTACTCCTGTATCCCTTGGGTACATTCCTAGCCGTGCTATTGCTGGGTCATAGGGTAGGTCTATTTTTAATTTTTTGAGGAACCTCCACACTGTTTTCCAGAGCGGCTGCACCAGTTTGCATTCCCACCAACAGTACAAGAGGGCTCCCATTTCTCCACATCCTCTCCAGCATCTATAGTCTCCTGATTTGTTCATTTTTGGCCACTCTGACTGGTGTGAGGTGATATCTGAGTGTGGTTTTGATTTGTATTTCCCTGATGAGGAGCGACGTTGAGCATCTTTTCATGTGCCTGTTGGCCATCTGGATGTCTTCTTTAGAGAAGTGTCTATTCATGTTTTCTGCCCATTTAGAAGAGGACTTTCTAGTAAAGAATGGGAAGGGCCTGGGGTGGAGCCCAGTGCAGTGGGGCTCAGCAGATGCTAGTTCTTTCCCTTGAAGTTTTCCAGGTGGACAAAAAGGGTATTCTAGGCTTGTGAAGAGACAGACGTGTCATGCACATTTGGATATAAAAAAGCAGCCAGTTTGCTACTTCTGATAGGGCATGAATTTGATTTTAAAATGAGTTTCTTTGTAAGCTTAGTCTCTGGGACTGCCTTCACAGAATTAAACAGAAATGTACTGCTGGTACGCGCAATTCTCATGTTTACAAGTGTGGCACCACCCTGCTTCACACCCCGAAAGGCAGCTAAGCTCCCTTGGAGGGACTCCCTAGGTGGACACAGCCACCAGCACACACGTGGGAGACTGGCCGTCCACATCATTCCGGGAAGACCCCAGAATCACAGTGAGGTTTTAAAATGTTTTTTTGCTGTTCTAGAGTCTCAGCGAGTCTCTTGTCCCTCAAAGCATGGATTTGATGATTGGCAACCTGTGACTTAGATGAATGAACTCTTCCTTCCTTTAAAGAGTGTTCATTCATTCCCAAGTTTTAGAAACTGTATCTTTGCCACGCCCCTTCACTTGGTGATGACCTATTTTTAAAATCTCATTTTCTATTCAGATTTCAGTCTGCTTTTGATATGGCTTAATTAAAACAAAAACCTCTCCAGGTAATAGAACAAGGTGAACCAAAAGCTTTGGGCTTGAGGTGGCTGCTAGGGACTCGTTCAATATAGATCAGTAACACAGGCTGTAGCTTTATTTTTTAAATTTCTTTTCTTTTAATGTTTTATTTATTTTTGAGAGAGAGAGAACGAGCAGGGAGGGGCAGAAAGAGAAGGAGACACAGAACCTGAAGCAGGCTCCAGGCTCTGGGCTGTCAGCACAGAGCCCGACGTGGGGCTTGAACTCGTGGCCTGTGAGATCATGACCTGAGTGGAAGTCGGATGCTCGACTGAGCCACCCAGGCGCCCCACAGGCTGCAGCTTTAAAGGTTCCGTGCTGAGGCTGGCAGGATCCCACTTCCTTGATCTGTCTTAGGAATTGGCCCATGGGACTGGGGAGCACGTATCTCCGAGGGGGGCCAGGCCGTGGTTGTGCCAAGCACCACACACATGCCTAGAAAAGCCCTTGGCAGTCAGAAGAGCAGTTGAAGTTTCTAGTGGCAGAGAGGCTGCAGGAATTTTGCAGGAGCCCCCGACTGCCACCCCAACGCTCCCTGTGCAGATTTGAAAGTTCTGCCGCTTTCACACAAACTTAGGAGACTCATTCCGAAGGTGGCTGAGGACGTGCTGGAAAGAGGTATTCTTCCGAGCCCCGAGATGAAAATCCAGATGGAACATTGGCTGATATCCACTTTCAGAAACAAGCAAGTTCCTAGGCAATTTGTTTTAAAATCTTGCTCTAAATTATTTTAGGATAAGTTTACATTTTTACAAAAGATCTGTTTGTACATTACACATTTTGATCCATTTAGGTAAATAGGACCTTGAGGATGAGAAAATGGAGGCCCAGAAACTCTTGTGTAAGCCAGGGTCACACTGTGGACAGAGGCGAGCCTGGGTCAGCACGCTCTCCATCCTGTCATCCCCAGTGGTGTGTGCTAACAGCTAGTGTGGCGCGTGTGCTGTTAGTTTGATAGTTTTGTTTTTAAAGGAAAAACAAGGATAATTGAGAAGTAGCTAAATCCCCTAGACTATACTCCCGGAAAGCCTCTGTAGCTCCACAAGCCCCCAAGAGAGCCAGTGTCATCTGCCCTGTGGCAGTGGGATGAAAAGGCAAACAGCACGAAGGAGGAAATAAATAGCATCGCAGATTGGAAACCCAAACCGGCAAATTCATAGCAAATGTCACTACATGTGTAACAGGGAGAGGGGAAAAAACCTTACATGAGTCTTCTCTATGTGTTGAAGATTTTATTTTTCAGGGGCATCAATTCCATTTAATAAAGCTTTGTAAAATGCCACAGAAGCCAGGGGGCACAGGTTTAAGCCATGCTCTTAAGAATTGGCCCTCTCCAGGCTGGGTCTCTTCTGCAGATTACCTAGAAGTTACAAAGAGGAGTTCTTGAATACAAACCTTTGAAAAAGCCAATCTTTTTCCTATTTTTGGATTTGGGCCAAATGCAGAAAGTAGATTTTCCACTTTCTTGCTTTGATAGGAGTTGAACTCTTATCTTTTTTCATTTAAAACAAGCCAAAGTCCCTCTTAAAGAATCATAATGCAGGAAACCGCTTCTGTGGAAGCGAACCTTGACTTAGGGCCACACAAGCTCAGGCATGTGCATGTCAGACTCTGCCTGCTCAGGACACACAAGAGGGGAAACCAAATGCTGCTGCCCACGCTGTTCTGCAGTTGTCTAGAGTAGGGGGAGCACAGACAAGAAAAAGTGCAAAATAAAGGGTGTTTGTAAGGGCCCAGAGTGGATGGGAGACCCCCACATGAGAACGCTGGTTTCAAGCTTCACACACAAACCTACAACTTCAATGCCTCTCTCCTCATCACACTGTTATTTCAAACATCAGCATGGGAATCAGAATTATTTCCATTAAAACAAGAGCTCATTTTCTTGTGCCGGAATGTATATAAAGGCCAGAGATCAAAGCCTGACAGTTTTCATGTTCCAGCCTTTTTGTCCCTACAGTATATAAATAACCTACTCCTAAGTTTACTCCTCAAATGACAATAGCTAGCTTTACTTCATGAATTATGGTGTCCAAATGAGTTGATTAATTTGCTTTCGTCACTGTGCATGAGTCATGGTAGATCAACTGCAGGCTTCATGAAGACTTTAGAAACTGGATACATGACTCAAGAACACGCAGCAGCTCTGGGCACCAGGGGCTTGGTGGGCTTGGTCGGCAGGCGCCTGGCCTGGCCCTGAACGCAGTTTCCAGTCTCTGCAGCTGCAGGATGAGGGTGAAGCTCCTTGCCAGGGAGGCAGGGTAGGTCCATTTGTTTTGCTCGGCCTCTCTGCTGAGTAGTCAAGGTATCTTGAATCTTTATTTTCTGCCAGGGAGGACACTGCATCAAGGCGGGCCGGTGTGGCCATTATTTCAGCGTCTTTACCATGTACGGCCCTTGTAGTCTGTAGCCAATCTTTCTGTAATAATTCCTGGTGCCGACCCCTGTGAGGCAGCAGAAAACCAAAGAAAGAAGAGTATTAAGCGTAAACTCCTGTAAAAACCCTCAAAGGCCAGCAGATGCTCCTCTCTCAGCTCCACCCCCGCCCCCCTCATATTCACAGACCAAATTCCAGTCCAGATCGAACCTCATTTTAACAAGTTTGGAACATTTTTATCATTTTGAATACAGGCTGTATTAAACCATAGAAACTTTGTATTTTAGAGCCTGTGTATTTCAGTCCTGTTGGCACACCATGGGAGGAGGTGGATTTAAGTGTGACCTGTCCACATCCTAAATGGAACCAAACAGTATCACAGTTCCCCGGAAGGTGAAAGAGAGGGGAGACAGGGGAAAATGGGGTCTCCACAGAGCCTAGAGAGGGAAGGGGCACCGAACGAAAAGAAGCTGTGCTTCAGTGTCAGTGCAACACGCCCTCATCGTGAGCGACAATTTCAACAGAATATTGGTCACATTAAATTAATGCTACTTAATTTGCATTTTATTAAAGTTTTGTTTAACTGGCATATTTCTTTCATGTATGAACAGTGTAAGTACCAGAAGTTCATACCTGTTTTAAGTTTGCATGCATTTAAGCAACATTAGCTGATTTAAGTCAATACTAAAGGTCTATGAACTTTTTTTTTAAAAGGGATCTACATATTAAGTTTGAGAAACACTATCCTAAGTGATCCCTCTAAATAAAATACTGTCCCACAGAAGATGCTGAGAGTGCACAGGAGGATAAATGCATGGCTTATAAGGTAGTGTCTACTGGCATGGTTAAGAGGGGACAGGCTCTGGATCAGTTTGATCTGGGTTTAAGACCTGGACCCATTTTACAGGTCTGTGGCCTGGGTCAGTTACTTAATTTCCCTGAACTTTTTTTTTTTTTCCATATAATTTATTGTCAAATTGATTTCCATACAACACCCAGTGCTCATCTCAACAGGTGCCCTTCTCAATGCCCATAACCCACTTTCCCCTCTCCCACTCCCCAGCAACCCTCAGTTTGTTCTCAGTATTTAAGAGTCTCTTATGGTTTGCCTCCTTCCCTCTCCGTAACTTTTTCCCCCCCTTCCCTCTGGTCTTAAGTTTCTCAGGATCCACATATGAGTAAAAACATACAGTATCTGTCTTTCTCTGCCTGACTTATCTCACTTAGCATAATACTCTCCAGTTCCATCCACGTTGCTACAAAAGGCTATATTTCATTCTTTCTCCTTGCCAAGTAGTATTCCATTGTACATATAAACCACATCTTCTTTATCCATTCATCAGTTGATGGACATTTAGGCTCTTTCCATAATTTGGCTATTGTTGAAAAGTGCTGCTGTAAACATTGGGGCACATGCATCAGCACTCCTGTATCCCTTGGGTCAATTCCTAGCAGTGCTATTGCTGGGTCATAGGGTAAATCTATTTTTAATTTTTTGAGGAATCTCCATGCTGTTTTCCAGAGTGGCTGCACCAGTTTGCACTCCCATCAACAGTGCAAGAAGGTTCCCATTTCTCCACATCCTCTCCAGCATCTATAGTCTCCTGACTTGTTCATTTTGGCCACTCTGACCAGCGTGAGGTGATATCTCAGTGTGGTTTTGATTTGTATTTCTCTGATGAGGAGTGAACACTTACAGCAATGGCTAGATGATCTAGACAGAGAATCAATAAAGAAACAAGGGCCCTGAATGATACATTGGATCAGATGGACTTGACAGATATATTTAGAACTCTGCATCCCAAAGCAACGGAATATACTTTCTTCTCGAGTGCACATGGAACATTCTCCAAGATAGATCACACACTGGGTCACAAAACAGCCCTTCATAAGTATACAAGAATTGAGATCATACCATGCACACTTTCAGATCACAATGCTATGAAACTTGAAATCAACCACAGGAAAAAGTCTGGAAACCCTCCAAAAGCATGGAAGTTAAAGAACATCCTATTAAAGAATGAATGGGCCAACCAGGCAATTAGAGAAGAAATTTAAAAATATATGGAAACAAATGAAAATGAAAATACAACAATCCAAACGTTTTGGGATGCAGCAAAGGCAGTCCTGAGAGGAAAATACATTGCAATCCAAGCCTATCTCAAGAAACACGAAAAATCCCAAATACAAAATCTAACAGCACACCTAAAGGAAATAGAAGCAGAACAGCAAAGACACCCCAAACCCAGAAGAAGAGAAATTATAATAAAGATCAGAGCAGAAATAAACAATATAGAATCTAAAAAAACAGTAGAGCAGATCAATGAAACCAAGAGTTGGTTTTTTGAAAAAATGAACAAAATTGGTAAACCTCTAGCCACGCTTCTCAAAAAGAAAAGGGAGAAGACCCAAATAGATAAAGTCACGAATGAAAATGGAATTATTACAACCAATCCCTCAGAAATACAAGCAATTATCAGGGAATACTATGAAAAATTATATGCCAACAAACTGGACAGCCTAGAAGAAATGGACAAATTCCTAAGCACCCACACACTTCCAAAACTCAAACAGGAAGAAATAGAAAACTTGAACAGACCCATAACCAGAGAAGAGATTGAATCAGTTATCAAAAATCTCCCAACAAATAAGAGTCCAGGACCAGATGGCTTCCCTGGGGAATTGTACCAGACATTTAAAGCAGAGATAATACCTATCCTTCTCAAGCTGTTCCAAAAAATAGAAAAGGAAGGAAAACTTCCAGACTCATTGTATGAAGCCAGCATTACTTTGATTCCCAAACCAGACAGAGACCCAGCAAAAAAAGAGAACCCTGAACCTTTATTTTATCCTCTGTAATAATGTACTTAAGTTTTCAGGATGTTGAGTATTAAATGAGATAGTCTATGGAATGTGATTAGTGCAGGGTCTGAAAAAAGCCAACTCCTCAGAAACATTGGCTGTTATTATTCTTTTAAAGCTGTTTACGATCTGGTACCCAACTACATTTCTAGCTTTATCTCTTGCTACACCTCTCTTCTTAAAAATTATGCTTCAGCCTTGGTGAATTTTCAATTTTTTAAGTTCTCTGCACATGTCTGGCTCTTTTTCTAGCTTCCAGGTCTTTGCTTATGCTTGTTCCCTCTAGCAAACTAATCAAACCTAAGAAGGGGGTGGTGGAAACCTCCATTTATAGGTCAGAAGCACTGGTAACAACCTGGACTTGCAATTGGCATTTGAAGTGAGGACATTCTTGTGGGCCTGAGCCCTTAACCTGTGGGATCTGAAGCTGTCTCCAGGTAGACAGTGTCAGAATGGAGTTAAATTACAGGACACACAGCTGGTGTGGCAGAATTGCTTGATGTGTGGAAACACCCTACATTCGGTGTCAGTAGCATAGGTATTCAGAGTATCGTGTGTAATGTGAATGAAAACAACTGCGGTTTTCTTTACAGTGTTCTGCCCCCCAGAACTCCCCATGGTGGACTGTGCCACTGTTGGCCTCCCTAAGTGGTACGAGTTCTATTTACCTTTTTCTTTACTTTGTATTCCTAGTGCTGAGTATTGTGCATGAAATAGAGACTCTTAAATACTGAGAACTGAGGGTTTGATGAGGGTTTAAGGGGAAAGTGGGTGATGGGCACTGAGGAGGGCACCTGTTAGGATGAGCACTGGGTGTTGTATGGAAACCAATCTGACAATAAATTATATAAAAAATTTTAAAAAAACCCAAAAAACAAAACAAACCAAAAACCCAAAGAACTGTTAGCTCTTTCAAGTCTAGCCTAGTTCTTTAGCCCAAACATTTGCTACTTAGGAAAAGGACTTTCCCCACCATGTTTTGTTTCCTATCTCCTTTGAAAGTTTTCAAGTGTTTAGAAAATTGAATTGAAGCTGACACAATGGAAGTAACAGTACTATATCATGTGATGACAGGTCACTGGACAATTTCCCTTTTAATTCAAGGATTACTGAGAAACCACAAGAGACTCCTAATGATAGGGAACAAACTGAGGGGTGACAGAGGGAGGTGGTTGGGAATGAGCTAGCTGGGTGATGGGTATTAAAGAATGCACTTGTTGTGATGAGCACTGGGTGTTGTATGTAAGTAATGAATCACTGAATTCTCCTGAAACCAATATTGCACTGTATGTTATCTAGAATTAAAAAAAAAATAGGATTACTGATATTCTATCTTGCACAATTTCACCTTGTCTCTACATTCTAATCATTACTTCTACTCAACATTGTGGCTTGGGATACAGCAAGAGGAAAACACACACAAAATATAGGTCAGATAGTAGCACACACCCACTGAATATAGGAAGACAGCTCAGAACCCCCAGAGGGGTACAACCACTTTATTGTTTGTACTATTTCCTAAAGCTCTCGTTCCATAAGCACATCCTATAACCCAGCAATTATATTCCTGAGTGAAGAGAGAAATGAATGCTTATATCCAACAAAAGACATTATTTATAATATCCAAACAGGAAATAACCCAAATATCTATCAGTAGTAGAATGGATAAATTATATTTTCACCCACAGAATGGAAAAAGGAACTATAGCTATCTGCAAGAACATGGATGAACCTCAAAGGCCTAACATGTATGAAAGAAAGCACATATGAAAGATCCCATCAACACAAAGTGCAGACACAGGTAAAGTTAATTTTATGGTCCTGGAAGTCAGAGTACTGGTTACATCTGGAAGATGGTATGAACTGAAAGAGGGAAGAAGAGTCTCCTGGAGGGCTGAAAAAGTTCCATCTTAATCTAATAGTTACATGGGAATATAATTCACATGCAAAAACTAATCAAGTGGTACACTTAAAATGTACTTTATTGCATATAATATCTCAATTAAGAAAAAGGCTCAAGAGGGGCACTCCATTTTATAGATGTTTCAATGTGTTTTGAGAACTCAATTTGTCCAGAGAATTTAGGAAATAAGGTAGAAGGAATAGGATGAGTGGCTCATTCCACACTGAACCCTCAACTTGGACAAACCCACCACCAGGAGACCTCGGAATATACTTCTCCTATCCACAAAGAAGCTAGAATTCATAGCATCTCTCTCCATGCTAGCTGCTTCCCTTACTTATAGTCCTGTTGTTCCGGTCGCCATGCTGTGCTTCATTTGACTTGCGTGTCTATCTTCCTAGAATGTAAGCTCTTTGAAGTCAATGACTTCCATCATTAGGAAGTGTCTGGCATATAATCAACTATTGTACTGTATTCAGTTATTATGTTGTATACATACAAAGAAATGTGCCCCTGAGGGATGTCTTTAAAAAGAAAAAAGAAAGAAAAAAAATTGCCTGTATGTTAGGTGACAGGTAGTGAAAATGACTCAGTGTAAAAGGCATGAAGGGCAGGGCTTTATCTAGTTCCAGCTTTCTTACCTTGTTAAAGATTTAGAGGCAGCTTTCTAATTTATACTGTTATCTCTTATAAAGTTGCCCCCACATTTTAAAGACATAGCTCTGGCTTTTTATATTTTCTAATTTCACAAAGTAGATGCCATTTTCCATGGACTTAATTTATTATGGAGAATATGTAAAAGTAGAGGTGATGTATCGAACTTCCATATACCCATTACCCAGCTTCAACAATGATCAATTAATTCACCAGACTGCTAATGCTTCTAGCTTTCTACTCATGTGAAGTCATAAAATACATTGGGTTTCCTTCTGGTTCTGCTCAGCATGTTCACTGGAGGCATGTTTTAATTGCCTTCTTTCAAATAAAGATGGTGATATCTCCTTTACCATTAATTACCAGACTGAAGGTGTACTGTTGGTCAAAGTGCATCCTAAAACAGCTACACCTGTTATCTGTCCACCATAACCAGCAGAGGTGAGACAGAAGCAGTTCCTTACATCTAACACAGGACAGCCCTCAGATAAGTGCAAAGTTCAACAGAGTGTGCCCTGATTTCCTAAGCTGCTGAAAAGAACAGCTTTACTGGGGTAACACTAAGCATTCCTCAGTCATGATTCCAACTGAGCATACAGACTCCCTGAGCTATTTCTGCCTTTATACAGGGCATGGGCCTTAGAAACCATTACAACTTGAGAAGAGGCATTCAGGCTTTGTGCTTTTTTGAAAGAAAGGTATATTTTCAGGCTCCTATCTTTGTTTCCACTAACATGCAGTAGCACGGAGATGGAAAATCTACTTCTGGACCCTTTGGGAAGATTTAAGTATTTTGGGGAAAGAAGTCTGACCTCCAGCGGGTCTGAACTCCAACCTCTTAAACAACTAAGCAAAAATACGCCCGTTTGTATTTCTTTGTGCCTCTTGTTTCTGGACAGCTTCCCCACCTCCATGCCCCTGCTGCATTTCTACAATCTGCAGAACAGGCTGGTAAAAGCATTAGCACTCTTAGCCAGCTTGGAGGAGAACAGGCCATCACTGGGGCTGGGTATGGGCCACACCCTGCTCCCCTCACCCCTTGGTGCTGAGCAGGGCTCCAAACAGTCCTCCTCACAGTAACTTTCCTCTTGTTAGTCGGCCAACAGCAAGCAATTACATTTCACAGCTGACGTCTGCCAGCCTCCTGGACTGACGTAGGCAGACTGTGTCACAGGCCTCAGCGTTAACACTGCTCCTGCCCTTGAGAAGAGATGCAGTGGACTCTACAAATAACTGACTTCTCAACCTGATCGCTTGGGTGTGTCTGCAAAGCCCAGTGGGCTAGGGAATGAGCAGGACTTGAACCGATATGCAGCAGTCCTCAGGGTGCCCTACTAGCATTGTTAGTAGAGCATTCGGGATGGGAAGGGCAGGGGGTGGTCCAAATTCCTGTTTTAGCTTCATTGCTTTGCCAGATGTGATATGATCAAATGAGATAAGGTAGAAAAAGAGTATCCAGACACGTGCCTAGAGTAATATTCTGTGATTTGGCTTTGGTCACCAGCCTCTTTAGCTACCTTCAGCCACATCACATTCCTGAAGCCAAACTTGAAAATATGTTAAATCAACCCTTTGAAACTTAAATCTGATTTTTCTGAGTAGGTACAAAAGATTGAGATGATGATTCATAATCATTAAAAAAAATCAGTGAAATAAAAACAAACTGTTTTAATTACTTTTGGGTTCAATTAATCAACTATTTATTGAGTACTTGGTATGTGCCTAGCAGCGTTAATACAAGGCAAATGTATTCATTAGTTTCATTCATTTGCTACTAAAATGAGACTTTATTACATCTCATTGATCGCTTAGTTGGATGGCACTATTTCACTCTTCAACAATGCCCATGTAGGAGAGTTGGGAAAGGTTTTTATTCTGAATGTCTGAAAATGAACCAGTTAACTAACTCAATGACCTTAAATCTTTGAAAGAGAGTTTTTTCCCCCTGCTATGTTAAAAAAAAAAAAAAGAAACTTACAAAATTACCCACATGTAATCTTAGCTCTTCAAAGCAGCTGACTATTTCAAATCATTAATAAAGCACATTAGGACCTTATTCTCCATCATCCTGGATGATACAGAGAATATCTGAGTAGAGGTATAAGATCCAACCTGCTACCCAGCAGCCTAAAATTCCTCTATCCATTCTGAAATGGCTATACCAAGGTAATAGCGAAGACAAAATGAACAAAGGATAAAAGTAGATAACTTGTATAGCAGTTACACAGAATTTAAATGAAACCTACTGTGGTAACTTAGAGTAGGATGACGGTGGTAGGTTATCTTACAGCTCTTAGATTTTTTTCCCCTCACACAGTGTCTGACCTAGGAGAGCCCACAAACTTCTAATTCAAAACTGGACTGGCTCTGTTCATATCAGTGCAAAATATCTGCTATGTCACAGATCATTCCCACTACTTTGCTCACGTCCCAAATCATTAGTGTGTCTCTGCAGAAGTTAAAGACTGTGCCATCTGCAACCTGGAAGGAAGTGGTATCCCTTATAGTTTTTTAAAAAATTGACTTTGAAAAAGCAAATGGTCAAATAGGAAACTCCAGAGATCAGTCCCTCCACTGAAACCACCATTAAACTGGAAAAAAATAGAACCAACCATTTTGAGACACTAGAAATTGATAAGACATTTATAGCAACCGGGGTGGGGGGGAGGGAGGGCACTTGATGAAGGAGCTGCTGAACTCTGAGAAGAGAGCAGCAGATGTAAACCACATACTCTCCCCCATTCCTACAGCAGTTAGCTAAAGCCAGCTAGCTGTGTATTTTGTTTGGTTTGGAGGCTCCTGGAGGAACTACTGCCTTTGCTTTGGCCTCTCCTTTCTGTGCTGGGTGTTTGTTTAAGATTTGAAGAGACATACAGCACCCTCCCCCATTTTTAAAGATCCAGACATTTAAGAAAATCTCTGTCAGGTCACAGGCTGATTGCAGAGAGGACAGAAACTTTAGTGTCCACATGCAACAAAGAACTGACTTTACAAAAATAGTTTGGAAAAGTCACTACACAAATGGATGACTGCAGCCCTTAAGAGCAATCCTTGAAGAGGGGGAGAATCTTTTATATTATTCAAATGTGCAGTTCTCAACATCAACAACAAAAACAAACCCAGGAAAATAAGGCCATTCATGGGAAAAAGAGAATTTGACAGAAACTGTGCCTGAGGAAGCCTAGATACTGGGATTACCAGGCAGAATCAACGGTATTAAATATGCTCAGGAGCTAAAGGAAACCATGAACAAAGAACTAAAGGAGCACAACCAACAAAAGAAAAATCACTAAGGGGGACTGTATCAAATTAAAAAGCTTCCATACAGCAAAAGAAATAATCAACAAAATGAAAAGACAACGTACGGAATGGGAGAACAATATTTGTAATTCACATATTGGATAAGGAATTTTATCTAATATACTTAACTCCTACAACTTAGTAACAAAAGTCAATCTGATTAAAAATGGGCAGAGAAATTAAACTGACATTTTTTCAAAGAAGATATCCACATGGCCAATAGGTACATGAAAAGTTGCTCAACATCACTACTCATCAGGGAAATGCAAATCAAGACCACAATGACATGACCTCATTCATACCTGTTAGCCTGGCCATCATCAAGAAGACAAAAGAACAACTGTTGGCAATATGTGGAGAAAAGAGAATCCCTTGTGTACTGTTGGCTGGGAATGCAAATTGGTGCAGCCATTATGGAAAAACAGTATGGAGGCTCCTCAGAAAATTAAAAATAAAATTGCTATATGATACAGGAGACAAAATGTTCAATTCATCAAGGTTTAACAATTATAAACACACATACACCTAACAACAGAGCCCCAAAATATATGAAGCAAAAATGGACAGAATTGAGGGGAGAGATAAATAGTTCTACAATAAGAATTGCAGACTTCAACAGACATTTTCAATAATGGCTTGAAAAATAAGACAGAAGATCAATAAGGAAACAGAGGACTTGAAAAACACTTTAAACTGATTAGACCTAACAGGCATATACAGAACACATCACTCAGCAACAGCAGAATATGCATTTTCCACAGGGGACATGAAGCATTCTCTAGCTTAGATCATAAATCAGGTCATAAAAGAAAACTTAATAAATTTAAAAAGACTGAAATCTTAAAGTATGAAGAAAAGTATAAAGAAAAAGAGACTGAAATTACTAAAATTAGAAATGAAAGAGAAATTTATTTATAGAAATAAAAAGGGTTAGAAGAGAATACTATGAAGAATATTGATGTGTGTATACACTAACATACTGGATAACCTAGTTAAAATGGACAAATTCCTAGAAACACAAACTACAAAGATTTACTCAAGAAGAAACAGGTCTATATGGTCCTACAACAAGTCAGGAGATTGAATCAGTAATAAAAAACCTTCCAACAAAGAAAAGCCCAGAACTAGATGGCTTTACTTGTGATTTCTATTAAATGTTCATACACACACACATGCACACAGCATACACACGTGGAATATTGTTCAGTCTTAGTAAAGGAAGCATAATCTTTTAATGTTATAGTATGAATAAACCTAGAAGACACTATGCTAAGGGAAATAAGTCAGACACAAAAGGCCATATACTGTATGATTCCACCTCACAGAGACAAAGTAGATTAGAAGTTACCAGGGGCTGGGGTGATGGGAGAATTGAGAATACTGCTTAATGAGGACAGAGTCTCTGTTTGGGGTAGTGAAAATGTTTTGGAAATAGTGGTGATGGTTGTATAACGTTGTGACTGTAACAAATGCCCCAAAATGTATACTGAAAAATGGTCATAACGGCAGGGGCACGTGAATGGCTCGGTTGAGCATCCAACTCTTGATTTCGGCTCAGGTCACCTTCCCAGGGTCATGGGATTGAGCCCAATGTTGGGCTCTGTGCTGAGCATGGAGCCTGCTTAAGATTCATTCATTCTCATTCTCTTTCCCTCTCTCTCTCCCCTTCTGCTTTTGTAGGCCCCCCCCAAAAAAAATTAAAAAAAATTTTTTTTTTTAATGTTTATAATGGCAAATTTTATGTCATATACAATTTACTACCTTCCCAAATTGAGAAAACAAGACTTCAAGGTCCATTAACTATTTTCAGGTGTTTGTTTGGGGGCAGGAATGTGGATAAGGGTAGGATATCTTTAGAGAGAAACCAGCCCAAAGATGGTCTATATTCTATAACCTAGAAGAAAGGTAAGTGGCCAATATCATAGATCTAAAGGATTAAACATTTAGATAGGCTTATAAAGGGAAATACAGAAATGTCCTCATGGAAGAGAGAGAGCAGACAAAAGGTCAGATGCAGGGGCTACTTGTGGGGGCCTGCCAAAGTCTACTTAGGACAGTGTTAGGTATAACTGTGCTGCCATGACTGGCTCTATGAAACCCTGATATTGGGTTTGGGACAAGAACTCTTGAATCTACATATGGCCAAAGACAGTCCATCCTGGGAGAAGGCTAAATGAAGTTTTCTGTAGAAAGGGACTGGGTAACTTAATCTCAAGTTAATGAAAACATATTTAACTTAGTAGGCAAAGGTGGCCGCCACCAGATCTTCTCTTTAAAAGTGGATATATTTCCTCTCTTTTAAAATGTGGGCTGGCCCAATGACTCTGGTAACCAATAGAATGGGGCATAAGTCACATTGTGGTAGACAGTCTCTAAGAGGAGGACTCCCAAAGTCCCTGTCTACTGGTATTCAGTCTTGCATAATCCCTTCCCCTTGAGTGTGGGCTGGACTTGTTGACTTATTACTAAGAGTAGGTATAAGGACTGTAGCTCCCATCTCAAGGGGCCGTCTCTGTGATCACTCTGCTGAGGGCAGCAAGCTGCCATGTGATGAGCAGCCCTTTGGAGAGGCCTACATGGCATGGTGAGGAACTGTGGCCCTAAGACCAACAGCCCATGAGGAACTGAAGCCTGTCAAACCACATGGTAAACCCGGAAGTGGATCTTTCAACCCCAATTGAATCCTGAAATGATTACAACTCCAGCTGATACCTTAACTGGAGTTTTATGAGATACTTTGAGGCAGAGGTACCTCGCTAAGTCACTTCTAGATTTCTGACTTACAGGAATTGTGATGACCGCTTGTTTTCAGACATTAAGTTTTGTGATTATTTATTACACAGCAACAGATAATGAATATAAGATGTTCTGGGACTTCTAAGTCTAGTCTTTGCTCCCTTCCTTTAAGAGCCCAGCCTTCATGCTATGAGAAATGCAAGTCAGGTGGAAAAGAACCAAGGTGCTCATGCTGACAGTCTCAACTGAGCACCCATTACCAGCTAGAACTGAAACTCCAGACAAGCCAACCTAGTCACAGCTGATGGCCATTTAAGCTACCCCAGCCAAGGTCCTAGACATCATGAAACAGAAGTGAGCCATCTTCTCTATGCCCAGTTGAATTTCTGACCCACAGAATCACTAAGAAAATAAATTGGTTGTTGTATTAAGCCATTAAATTTTGGGGTGATGTGTTACACAACAAGAGATAACCAAAACAACCACTAATTAGTAGGATTTGCAGTAAGAGGTAACAGGGCACATAGGATATAGATCTGGGGCTTCTGGACTGCTTTACCAAACAACAGTGATTCATTCATAAATGGTGGATAAACCAGACAACCGGATGCTCAGGGAGGTAGAGGATTGGGGGCAGGGGGCATAAGGAAATATAATCCCATGGCCACAATCTAAAACCCTAAATCCATCAGTTAATGTCTCAGAAATGTGAGTCAGAGACAACAGTTCAAGCCATGTGATAAAAAGAATAAGAAATTCCCTGTGTTATGTCTTGCTGGAATTAGAAATGCTTAAACTAAAAAGCTCTATAAAAACAGTATCTTGGTTGCTAAGGAAGGCAGCATCAATGTTTTCCAGAATTATTTAGTAATCTGCTCACCCAAAGGGGAAGAATCTGCCAAATCCTTGCCTCTAAGATCTAAAAGAGAAAAGTTTTATCAAAAATTGAGTGGATTATAACAATGTCAAATATTTATAGAAAAGAACAGTACTAACCACATGAAAGTTACATTGATAAGGAGTTAATACTGCAACAAACTAAAATCAGACATTGTGACGAACAGCAGATGATGAGAAGTCTAGACTAGACAACTCTGGAGAAGGCTTCCTTCCTCAGAAAAAAGCCGATGAAGCGTCTAACTTTACAACAAAGGCAGTCATTTATATCAAAGCACCCAGACCTCTCAGGAATATTATTAGAAGCCACATGATATAGCACTATTCCTCTTCCCAAGCAGAAGTACAGTCGTAATTCCCAATATCTATAAACTAAGAGGAACAAGAATGGGGAGAAAAAGTATACATATGTTAAGCATGTCAACATTAGCAGGGCTGTCCTCTGGGACATTAATGTACACATTTCTGAGATACAAGGATACTTGATAGCATGGACCTAGGAAGAGAAACAGCACTTGCCAGATGCTGTTCCTCCTGTGCCAACAAGCTACTACCTACTCCTATCACTAGCTTCTGCCTAGGAAACCTCACCATAAGATCCAAACAGTGGACACTCACCAGTGGCCTATTAAGGAATATTTGGAAAACACGCATTAGTTACTATAGTCATGAAATACAGAGAGAGGGATGGGTATAATGCACTTGATATGCAAAGTACTACAATCTGGTACCTGATTCCTCTACAAATGAATGAATAACAAATCAGGGAATGCAGAGTCCTGGGAGGAGCTATGCAAGGCTGCCTCCACAGTCCAGCTGCAATACACACACCAGTTGGCAAACATTTAGCTAATTTCTTATCTAGCAAAATAGTATTCCATATCATCATTGCTAGTCTAATGATTAAGAATCAAATTCTTGTAGCAATGCAATATTTTATGTTTTTATCTATTATCTTTAAACAGAAAGATATTACCCACCACCACAATACAATCCTATTGGAACATGCACCAAAAAAGAAATATGGGGGCACCTGAGTGGCTCACTTGGGTAAGTAAGTGGCCAACTCTTGATTTTGGCTCAGGTCATGATCTCATGGTTTGTGAGTTTGAGTCTGGCATCAGGCTCTGAGTTGACAGTGCAGAGCCTTCTGGGGATTCTCTCTCTCTCCCTCTCTCTCTGGCCCTACCCTGTTTGCACTCTCTCTCTCAAAAATAAATAAACATTTAAAAAAACATTTAATTGTTAGAATGCTAAAGTGGAATAAATAGAGGAATATACAGAACCCTAACAATGTGCATTTCATTAGGGGATAATTTATTACAAGATAAATTATGTAAAGGGATGAAACAGAAACTACAAAAGAGCACACAATCTTTCCCCTTTCTGAGAAGTCCTATGCACACAGCACACAGGCGGCACAAACTGGTTTGCATTTGGCAGGCTTCCTGTATCCTTAGCAAACAAATAAGCCAAAATGAGGAAAAGCTTTTCTAGGCATTTTGGTAAGGATCAAGAGTCCATTACCAGACACATCTAGTTACAAATGTACGCTTCTTTTCACCTAGATTATAATGCAGAGAATAAAACTACCTTCACCTTAAGTAAAGGGAGATGGGTTGCAGCCTGGAATACAGGTGAAGTTTCTGGGGTTCAGTAAGTAAATCTAAGCCATTTGTAGTTTAATGAAACCAAATGACTGTTATTTTCTGCCCACATATCATTAAACACTGGCTCTGGGGTACAAGACCATGAATTTCAGTCCCAGGAAACCATATTGGATTATGTAAGGCATAGGCATGTTGGTTTTTTCACTAGTAGGAATTGTAGATGTAGCTTTTAGAATCATATTCTGAGCATCATGATTTTAGAATGATCTCCTCTCCACAGTGACTTGTTTACTCACTCTATATTTAAGGTTTAAGGATTATTCATCCTATATATTTATCTTCCCCCCTTCTCTCTTCTTTGACTTTAAATGGGTTTAAACAAAATGGCTAACAGTCTCTGACTTCAGTGGATTTCTGTCATCAACCATTCAGACATTTTCCTCATTTCTCACCATCACTGTGTGATCTATCAGCCTTGTACAATTCTTGGCCAATGGCCATATTAATTTTCTACTTGAAAGAACACAAATAGAATACTGCTTATGACGAAGGTACTAGGGGGAGCTTGGGAATAGCTGTTTGTCTTGATGCATAGTAATTAGCTTGGCAAACAGAAACAGTAACACGATTGGATCTGATACCTAGCCAAAACTGCCAAAAGAAAAAAAAAATCATCTGTTGGGTATATTAAGTGGCTTTTTAAATAGCAGCTATCAACAGTTATATTTGCCCTTTTGGAAATGGTACGGGCAGTGTAACATCAGAGATCTCCAGTTTCCATGGTGATTATTAGTGATGGCATTTCAAATGTTGTAGGTTAGGTTCTACAGTATAATCACTTGTACTTGACACCATAAGACAGGGAAGAGAAAAAAATGGCTTCATCCTAACATATTTAAAGGAAAGAGAGATAAAAATCCACATAGATAAACATCATGGCTTTTAAGTAGATACAATTTGTTAATCTTAAACAGGTGTATGTTGACAGAAGCTACATAAGCTGGTGAGAGATACTAAAGCACTTGGATATAATAGGGACTAATTAATTGCTTATTTAGCAGTAATTAACTGCCCACACATGTTATAAACTGGTTGTTCTTACCTTACTGGTTTACCCATTTTGTATGTACAAAAAAGATTATTTTCTTATTCTGAAGCAATTAATCATGAGTTGAGATATAGTCTAAGTAGAGAGAAAAATTTATCTTCCTCTGGAGTTAAGGATAATCTGTGGGGTGAAGACTGAGTTAACTGTGCAGCCCAATTTCAACACCCCTCAAGGTCCAGGCAGTAGTATCTCATACTTTCTTGATCTGCCCTCTCAACTCCGGTCCCTTGAACATAGGAGACACTCAATACACTTGGTGATTCTGATGCTGATGAAGCCAATCATTTCATTTTTGCTTTAATCTTCAAATTTAGAGTTGATGGTTAACTTTGAAATACAGTTTACTTACGAAGACAATTATATATACTTAAAAAAATAGAATGAATAATCTAAAAGGTCTAAGTGCTTCACCTGACTCCAATAAACAAGAAAATTTTCAATTTCCTCAAGTAGCTATAAAATCAGTCTTTTAAAAAAGGATAAATTAGCTGTAAAATATTCAGTATATACCTTTTAGAAACAAAATATATTGAGGTAACAAAGATAAAAACCAATTTGTTTTTAACAGGGAAAAACAGAACACATGGAGTCTGACTAGTGATTCAAATCAGATCTACTGTGCAGTTAATCATACTGTCTAGAGGCAGAATCAAAGATTATAAATCCAAATAACAGAAAATCTGCTGGCAAGTTGAGGGGAAGTCATAATGAATCAGAATGTAATTAAAAAAAAAAAACTCGACATAAGTGCATTACTCTTACAGTCACTGTAACCAGAATGATAAATGACCTGTCTCTCCCTTACTCAAGCTACTAGTTATGCCAGGACAGAATATGTAGGCCACCACTGTGTACAAAAGCCTGCAGACCAGAACAAGGATGGATTTACAAATCAAGGACAAGGTCAGAAAAAAACATACGACGCTTAGGTCACAAAGTAGCACCAAATTGTGATGAAGTCAATATGTATCCACAAATCATAGGATAACCTAACCATGGGAAACTTTATCATTTTTATCATCAAATATCTAACATACAAGGAGACTAAGTGCAATTACTAATGAAATTAAAGGGCTTCCTAACATGGTTTCAGGAAAGAATCTACTTAAAATGTAATCAGTAAAACACAAGTGGTTATGTTGAGAACTAAAAGAGATGAAAACACTAAGGGGCAGAATTCTAGACTGCTAGAATTGTAGAAGATAACCTACCCCAATTTTTTTCAGTAAGGGAAGAATGGAGATCAAGTGAAATTATCCAAGATCACAAGAAGTGAGGGCTACGGTCAACACAGGATTGGAATCCAAACTCTCCCGCCACCAAGTGTCTCTTCCTATACAGCACACCTAATGAAGCACTGTGAATAAACACAGTAGACAAGCACCACTGCGATCATAAGGAGATTTTCATTCCAAGGATCAAATTATGGAGAACTGTTTGACTTTTTACAAAAACTAATTTCACACACACACACACACACACACACACACACACACACACACACAGTGTACTCAAAGCAGAAAGACCAAAGTGAAATATGAACAAACATGGAAGGACAAAAGCTACATAAAAGGTGATGATAATGCATACTTTAAATCTGTACTACTCCAAGTTCTGAATAATGGACATCTCAGGTGTCTGATTCAGAAACTTAACTGAACAATATGTTACTAAATTAGAGGAATAAAATGCATCATACATAGAGAAATATTCCTGGCTTTTTTCATTAGAAGGGTGATCAGATCTTGAGTCAAAGAGAAAGTCAAGGTACTATGTGCTTTCCCTAATAGAAAGCAATGACGCAACTTAGAGACTAGAGTGACAGGAAATAATGCTTCCTTCCTCCCACAGAACTCACTTTAGTTCCAAAAGACAATCCAGGACTGCTCTTACAGAAACCCACTAGCCCAAAGAAACCCCCTATACAGAAATCTAGTAGTCCTACTGTAGCAGCTAAGGAGAAAGGTTCTTCCCAGCTTTTTTCAGCAAGACTCTTATTTTAAAAATTCTACAAGCAGATGATCTGAAATTGAGCTATTATTTAGATTATGATAAAAAGCTAGAAAGAGGACAGATGCTGATTTCCACTTAGAAAGACACCCTGCTCATAAAAAGCAGAAACTAAGGCTCTTATGGGTGCCTGAATAGAACCTCAGCCAAGTCAGGGGCCCTCTCTGCATGTAACATTTCTACAAATGGATAGATATTATGAAGGTTAATGAAATAATGTGGAGAAGTAATAGAATACCAATAGTTCTTCGGTTGTAAAATTGATTATGTTCCCACAGATACCAGAAAACCACGTGACTGCACAGTAGACTGCGGGTGTGCAGGCCCCACCATGGTCACAGAGAGTATCTTTCCCTTAATGGTTTGGAAGAGAATATGAAAACCTTGCCATTCAAAATGTGGTCTGAAGACACAATTAGCACAGGTATCACTGTAAGTTGGTTAGAAATGCAGGCTCTCAAGCCCCACCCCAGACTGAATCTCCATTAAAAAAATTTTTTTTAATGTTTATTTTTGAGAGAGAGGGAGAGACAGAGCGTGTGCGCATGCGCGCGCGTACACACACACACACACACACACACACACACACACACACACACGAGTGGGGGAAGGGCAGAGAGAGAGGGAGACAGAATCAGAAGCAGGCTCAAGGCTCTGAGCTGTCAGGACAAAGTCCGATGCAGGGCTTGAACCCACGAGCAGTGAGATCATGACATGAGCCAAAGTCAGAAGCTTAACTAACTGAGCCACCCAGGCGCCCCCTGAATCTGCATTTTAACAGGATCTCTGGATAATGTACAAGCACATTAAAGCCTGAGAAGTACTGTGCTGAACACACTGACAGTGCTCTAGCGAAAGGGACTGCTGAATGTCAGGTGCTTTCAACCCTTCACAGGTGTGTGTGTAGAGTAAGTCTCAAGTCAGGCTGGACCTCTTCGGGGAACAGGAAAGGTTGACTTCTGGACAACCACAGGTTACAACTGAGACGTAAACATTTTTTATTACAAATATCAGTATCACTTAGGTGAGCCTCTTTTTAGTGAAATTAAGGTAACAGAGAAAAATATATAAAGCTAGCTATGTTAAGAAATGTTTTACTAATCCATCTGGATAATGCCAAAAACCATAGCCAGACTAAATGATTAAGTGAGCCTGGGTCATTACATTTTCATAATTATAATCATTAAAACCTGGGCAAGGGTGTTGATTTATTGATTAGCAACAATTTATTTTTTTTTTAAAAACGCATTTCAACTCTCATTTTCAGAAAAGATTATTTACAAGATCTTAAAAGAAAAGAATCTGCTTTAAGAAAGGAGCATGTTTTCTAATGGGAAAATAAACCTGGAGGAAAAAAACCCCTACATTCTGATCATGGCTTTTACCACATTAGCTTCTTATTAGGAATAGCAATTTTTGGGATATAGTACTAAACAGTAGGAGTGAAAGGGTATCTATATTATTTCTTTTTCTCTCACACTAGAATTTCCTTTTTGTGCCCACTTCCCTTTGTGTGATGTCCCACACAAAGTATGGGGAAAGCTGCAAACAAGGGAAAGCTGTTCCCTGAAGCAAAGTCACTGAGAGCAATATTTATGGAACAAAGAACTCTGCCTTTAAATATCTTGTACTGGCAACTGAGGTTCCATTTTAACTTTCTGAACAACAGTGTTGATAACAGCCACACTGGTTTACTTTTTCTTGGATCCATATCACCAAATTTCAATTTCCCAGACAGAGTAACTGGGCACAAAGCACAAGAGAGGAAATGACGACTAGTGGGGCAGACAGACGACTGGTGTGACAGCAAGAAAGATAGGACACCGATTACTGGTCTTGCCACTCCGTGCTTCTGAAAGCTCTACTCCACCAGACTGCTTACAGGAATTCTGTGTGTGAGCACAAGTCTTTTACTGTTGTACTTGGCCCAATCCTGACTAATCATAAATAGGGGTAAGAGAGGCCTGAGATAGTTTTAACTGTGATACCAAGTTAAAATGTGAATGAATCATGAATTTTGCTCTCCTCCAGTTACCTGATATAACAGCTATTTTCCCAGATCCGTGTTCTTCTCTAGCTATTCTTTCTGCCTCCTCCATCAGAAGCATGCCAAATCCCTGGAAGGAGCAAAGGAGGGGATTAGGGAATTGAGAAGAAAGGAAGTCAGTAAGAGGGGTCTGTAAAACAAAAAGGCTAATATTTAGTAGTTGCTAAAATCTGCTAAAATAAGAGTGACAAAAAAAAATGCATGGGAGTAAGAAAAGAGAAACCATTCAATTATACCAAAAATACCCTGTAGCAGACTAGTAAAAAAGGGAATAATTTTGCAACAAAAGCCATCAAAAGGTATTCTGTGGATGATGTAATCTCATCACAGCAAGGGGGCAATTGCCTCTCAACTTCCTGTCTCTTTTTAAATAAGTTCTAGGCAATCTCTAGGTGATGAAGTCTGGGGCATCTAATCTTGTATCTATTAGTCACCCCTACAATATCTAAAAGGTTTTTGAAAGCAGGCAATATTCTTAAATCACTAAGTTTGGGGTCTACTCTGTACCCACCAATAGTGGTTTTAAGCCACTTCCTGGAAATTTTAAAGAGTGAGTTATTTCTTTATTTAGGTTGTCTGTGGGGAGTGGAACAGCATTCCACTACATGTCAGATATAGCTTGCATCTATGAAGACCTTTAATATTTCACAAGTGCTTTCACATTATCATCTGCTTTGATTTCATAATACATAGCTGCTGAATCATATGAAATTGCTGGTATTAGGCCATTTCTGACTTTCAAAAATAGCAATTTCATATGGTTCAATCTAATACTATATTCTACCTGAGTCTCCAATTTGTCTCTCGCTCCTCCTCCTTCACACTCAAAAGAAAACATCTCTGAACATACAATATTAGTTCTTCAGTTTCTGTCCTTGCCTTTCCCCCTTCTTCCTTCCTCCTCTGCCTCTGCCCCCTCCTTCTGCCCATTCCTTTCCTCTCTTCCTCCTTTGGGCAAGTTTCTAATTATAGTCAAATAGAAATGGAATACAGGATACCTGATGCTGAAATTTAGTAGGATCTCGACTGCTCACAGGGACTACACTTCCGTACACATGCAGCTCTCGAACTATGGAAACACCTCCAACCAATTCAAAACGGAAGGTTTCTTCCGAACATTTTCGTAATCTCAGGAGGCCAATCAGAATGTCTTGATCTGGGTCTTCATATGATAAGAATGTTTCCCAGCCACCATTCGCAACATAATCTCTCCTTACCAATTCAACCTGTTTAATAAAAAGTCACACACACAAAGTTTTTTAAATTAGAGAAAATTCATTTTTATAATTGTAAGTATTTATTTAGGTTAATACACACAATTAAGGATAACAAATAATCACGAATTAGGTTTCTTTTTACTTGTCTACTTTCAAATATCAATGATTAAGAAAGAGTTCATGCCTTGTTCATGGAATATTATAAAAGGAAAACAATTCTAACTGCATAAATATTTGAACTTCATTAACCTTGAGATTCTTACAGAGATCTGGCTCAGTAAATGCTTCTATGTACTTAAACCTCTGATCCTCCATGAAGAGTCTCGAAGGTAAAATTACATATTATGTCACATGCATAGCTCTTGGGAGCACCACTGAGCCCCAGAACTGTTAGGTCCTCAATGGTTTCATTTTCTAGCCTTTAGTTCTTCCACTAAAACCTGATTTTGGGGGAAAAATGTGTTACTGGTCACTTGTTCCTTGATGGGCTTTTAAGAAAATATGGCATCCCACAGGGCCCTTAAAATATTATGACTAGTTATAAGATTAAACATTAAAGAAAATTCAAGAACTGGAGAGTAGCTTATGGGGGAAGCTCTGTGGTACCAATCTACATAGGCTTTTGACTCTTCAACTCATTGTTCAAGTGGCCCTTGAATTTTGCATCTGCATAAGCAATATGTAACAATATTCAGAGACAAACCTACATATGTGGGCATGGTCACACTCAGACACATTCTGAAGATAGGCTGACTGTACCAGTAGTGAAGTGAACAATTCAGACCAATGCTTAAATTTCCTCTCAAACTTAATGTTTACTAACTAACTGGATTGCACAAGAATTTGGAAAAATGACTAACTGTGCTTGGGTCTACTTTTTTCTTCAAAAGGTCCCAGATGTTAAAAACATCAATTAAACAAACCATGCATTTTGAGAACAGAAATATCAATGCAGGTGTCATCTAATCTCTCTCAAGTAGGGTTCCATAAAAGAGCTAATCCCCACAGAAAGTTTGGCATATAGCTAGGCATTATAGGTACATAGGAGAGAAGTTAACTCATTACAATGACTACTTTTAGGCATCAGGCTTAAGTTTTGTGGAACCCTTATTGACAAGGGCCCTGAATTCATCTGATTACCACCAATGGGCAATAATTTTAATAGTTGTAGTACCCACAAAGATAAACAGATCACATTCAGCTCTACCTGAAGGTAGCCACTAGCTGTATGTAGCTATTTATATTTGGATTAAAATTAAATAAAATTTAAAACTCAGTTCCTCAGTTGCACTGGCCACTTTTTAAGTACTTACCATCACATGTCACATTGGACTGACACCACATTGGATGGCACAGATTATAGTTTGCAACCCTGCAGAAGGTTTTAGTGGACAGTGCTGATCTAGAATGAAGTTCAGACTTGGTTTTCCTAACCTGTCTCTTCTACAGTTCAGCCACCCTCATATTTGTCTTTCCTGTCTTAACATCTATATTTGATCCTCAATTACTCTTTGCTTAGTTTACTTATTAACTTCTAGGGATCAGTCCTGTTGGTCAGAAAGTGTGGGTCCAGGTCTGAAAAAAATTTATGAACAGGACCCAATCTCTCTATGAAATGAAGAAACTAACCTGGTATGGCCGTACTTTGTGATGAATTTCTTGGATTCCAACCTCTCTGGTTCTCACGTCTCGACACTGAAGAAAAAAAAAGTGGAGGAAAGGGGCAAATACAAAACTGGGTTAACTAATTCAATTTTTATTCATACCTTTCCACCAAACCCTGAGTTCAAAATTAAGTTTGGACATAATTTACAATGAGATAATAAGAACTAAATTTAAAAATAAAACCATCTTTAATGAATCTGAGGATAGGGGAAAACAAAGTATGAAGTTAGTATAGTATTGCTTTACAAACAAGCTTAGAATTTAGAGATCAATATATGATACCCAAATAACATATGTCCTAAAATCTGGAAATAGTTTTTTTTACCCAGGGGATATAGCTGTACCTATAAGTAGAACCCAAAACTATGTATACAGAAGAGTAAAAAGCAAATTCCTAATTTTTAAATATCTTCATCATTTTATGGCAGTTAACATTTTTAGCATTACCATGCTTGTATCATTTAGAAGTTGGAAAGACTGCTGTGGTACTTTTTCTTTTTTTCAGAGAAGGGCACTGTGGGAGAAAGGATGGGAGGGAGGGAGGGAGGAAAGGAAGAAAAAAGATGGAACCTAGAGCTATTTATTATACATCTGAACCACAGTCACAAGAGCATCACTGGGAGGCTGCAGATGATATACATGCAATGCTTCTTGTATGGCCAAGCTTATGTGATAGGACTCTTATGTCTTTTTTTCTTCTTCTTAATGTTTATTTAAGGGGGGAGGGGAGGGAGGGAGGGAGAGAGAGGGAGAGGGCAAGAGAGAGTGAGTGAACACTCAAGCAGGGGAGGGGCAGAGAGGGAGAGAGAGAATCCCAAGCAGGCTCTGCACTGTCAACGCAGAGCCTGACACAGGGCTCAAACTCCCGAACCGTGAGCTCATGACCTGAGCCGAAATCAAGAGCTGGATGCTTAACCAACTGAGCCACCCAGGCATCCCGTGACCCTCACTTCTATTCCACAATACAGTATACATAACTACATAGCCTGACATTTATAATTACAGAGTCATTACAGTATTCCATTATATATCCCATGGTATATTTTCCCATACAGAACTGTAAAAATTATTTTCAGGATTCTAACATTTTCTACCAGTGAGAAAAGATCACCCTAGGAAATGTGATGATGTCATGCAAGCTATACTACTAAAACAGCATTATTTATGAAGTGCTGTTATATATGTAAAGAATTCCACGAGAAAGATAAGAGCTCACTATTCAGTTTTATAAAAACAAAGCTATTTCCATGTTCCAGACATGAGCCCAAGATAATAACGCTTTAATGTGGAATCCATGAACTCAAAAATTATATAGCAAACAAAGATCACAAGTCTCTGTAATTACAAATCTATTACATTTAGATGTTGTCTTTTAGCTACAGCAGTTCTATACAGTAGGTTGCATGTGAACAAGCTATAGTTACATGCTCTTAATGAACACCTGCATGCCTTTTTGGTGGTGGTGGTGGGGGGGGTGTTATGAGAGAATGCTTTTTAAAAGCAGAGATTGGTGTGTGCTCATTTTCTGGTAAAGACAGTCTGTGAGCTAGATGTCTTTCAGCTGTCTTCAGTGTTTAGACTCAAACCCAATTTAAGAGAGAATATAAGGGATACAGGGTTAACGACGATAGCTAGATAATGAAATTATCAGGATAACCAGGTCAGGTCAGTCACTTTGGCTGTGGTATTCTCAGAGGAGAGAGGTGTTGGAAGACAAGGACAGCTGGAGACTGGGAAGAAGAACGGGCATAATACAGACTTGTCTGCTTGTTTGGTGCTATTAATTACTCTGATTACTGTATTTGCTATTTTTCCAGAACTTGAAATTGTCTTTTTTTTCTTTCTTTTGTAGAATAAGCCGATCATGTTCACAAACTCTCCTTTGGACAATTTTCTGAAAAGGTTTCTCTATAACAATTTGACTGAGAGAATAAAATGTCTTGGGCAGGTGCACAAACATGACATGCAGTCTTCAAAACGATGTCTCTCAAAGTCTGTATTGTTCATGAGAACATCCCACAGCTCCATTCCAGACCTAGTGAATCTGAATTGCTGAAGGCAGAGCCCAGCAATCAATGCTCAGGCCTTGACCCCACTTCTGGCTTTTCCTCTTTAGCAGCTCTAAGAAGGAGTTTCTAGGGCACTGTGAATTTATGTTATAATCACCTTACTGTGATTTATGAATCATGTGCAGAGACTGTTAAGTTGCAGATTCCTGGGCTCTTCTGCATGTCCAAGGCCAGAAGAAAGAAGGTGTTTAGTAAATATCTGAAATAAGTAAGTACTTGAAAAAACATGGGGGTGGAGCAGGGCAAGGGACATTGGAATATGTGGGCAATAGCACTGTTTCGTAATTATTTTACACAGGTAATCCTGGTGTCTTCAAACATATACTCATATCTTCTATCTCCACTAGTCAAGAACTGAACACCCAATACTTCAAAAGAAAAAAAAAAAAGAAAAAAAGAAATACTTCAAAATTTAAAAAAGAGAGTTGAGATCATAGTTGGCATCTGGCACCCTTAAATCGACAAATATGCTCTTTTAGAAGCAAGCAGAGGGGTGCAAGGGAGAAGATGCAGCCTTTGCAACCACTGGTTTCAGCTTCATGTTTTATATACACCTAGTAAGAATGCCTTTAGTATATGAAAACTTTTTGACCAAACTTGGGAGTCTGTGTGTTCCAAAGTTAAGTGCCTTGTGTTTCAGATTACTTTGATCTCAACAGTTACTGTCAGACTCTTACCTGTATTCCAAGGTCTTTCATTCTTGCAAATGCCAGCTCTCTCAAATTACCATGCTCTACTCCTGAGCTGACTAAGGGCATTGGAATATCTCTGCAGAAAAAAAAAAAAAATCAGCTGTTGCAATATATAAATCATTCTCTACAGCAGAAAGGCAGGGATATTGTAAAAAAGGAAACAAAAAAAACCCAAACATACAAAAATCTACAGAGGAGATCAGAAAAGAAGGATAGTCTAACCAGGAGGCAAGGTTCAGGGCTTCTCTGTCCCTCAGTTTTCCCATCCATGAAATCATGATTTTCACCAACCACTCAGGGGTTTTGTGAGAAACACCTGATGGAAATCATTTTATAAGATTACAAAGTATAAAACAAAACTGATCATCATCAGTAATGATTTTTGGTTGAAGAGATATATGTACTAAACAAAACAAGAAATCCAATATGTCTAAAGAGGAGAAATAATTACTATTTTTTAAATGTTTATTAATTTTTCAGAGAGAGAGAGAGAGAGTGCGCACGCACACGTGCATGTGAAAGAGCACTGGGGGACGGGGCAAAGAAAGAGAGGAAGAGAGTGAATCCCAAGCAGGCTCTGAGCTGCCAGCATGGAGCCGGATGGGGGGATCAATCCAAGGCCATGAGATCATGACCTGAGCTGAAATCAAGTTGGACATTTAACCGAATGAGCAACCTAGGTGCCTCAGAATAACAATTATTATTAATGCACTACTTTATTGATGGCTTATAAACACTTTCCCATACCCGTTGTTGAATGATAAGTAACCAGGAAGCTCAAAAGCCTGGTTTAGCCAACAACTGGACTTAAAAAGAATATATTTTCCCTTGTTTCATATAAATCTAAATTAGAAGCAACCCTGCATTAGAAGAGTTACAGCTTGCCTAAAAATGAGTGGAGAAAATTCTATTTCCAGCCATCAACACAGCATAAAGGGCCAGGCATCAAGTAGACGTCAGTCAAACCTGTAAGTTATGAGTTTTATTTTGGTAGCCCCAACACCCTCTTTTAGACAGAAATCAGCATCTAAAGATAAAAGTTAAAACAAATCTGAAGAATATACTTAGCATATCTGTTTCCTATTCAAAGACAAGTCCCCAGTTTGTTTTGTCTAATATTTGGCTCATTAGAAGAAAGACTTGAAGAATACACCAAATATCCTTTCTTCTCATTTTTGCTTTTGAATTATCTCGAGTCTTTTTCTTCTCTTTTTACTTATCCCTCCAAATGTTAAGTACATACAATTAGCTAATTCACCCATTCAATTCTAATAAGATATTTCTCATTCACTCAAAAGGATCAAAGGCCAGTCAATTAACATTAAACCCTACACACAGGGGTGCCTGGGTGGCTCAGTAGTTGGCTAAGCCTCTGACCTTAGGTCATGATCTCGTGGCTCCTGGGTTAGAGCTCCACATCCGGTTGTATGCTGACAGCTCAGAGTCTGAAGCCTGCTTCGGATTCTGTGTCTCCCTCTCTCTCTCTCTGCCCCTCCCCTGCTCATGCTTGGCCTCTCTCTCTCTCTCTCTCTCTCAAAAATGAATAAACTTAAAAAAAAAACTATACACAGTAAATCTATTAGGCTCTGGAAGCCAATGGAGTTTCCATTAGACACTATATGAAGCAATGAAAAGCCAAAATTCTTTAAGACAATGAATGACACAACAGGGAGTTCAAAGTTAGAATGATATTGAATAAATATATTTTAAGTGATTAGTTAATATATGTGGTTTACTTACAGCTTTTAGTAAAAAAAACTATCTTTGAAACTGTAATTTCTTTTTTTATATAGCTTATTTATTTATTTTGAGAAAGAGAGAACATGAATGGGGGAGGGGCAGAGAGAGAGGGAAAGAGAGAATCCCAGGTAGGCTCTACACTGACAGATGCGGGGCTCAAACTCACAAACCATGAGATCATGACCTGAGCTGAAATCAAAGAGTCGAATGCTTAACTGAGCCATCCAGGCGCCCTGGAACTATTTTCTTAAACTCAAATACATTTTAAATTAGTAATCAGATGCAACTAAATGAAGGTTACTGAAGTAAAAAAATATGCTTTATTTCAGCAAGGAATGTGCAAATATACTGTTTTAAATATTTTGCTGTTTCATATTACATAAACCAAAGTTCAAGTCTTCTAAATGCCCTTTTATACCCGGAGACATTTTACAAATAACTTACAAATATCTGTACTTTCACAACTTAAAGTAAAATTTAAAATCCTGCTATACATGACATGAAATTAATCTGATAAAGTCAATGGCAATCACTGTTAGTACCCGTTATGTGACAGATACTTCGATTCTTGTTACTCTCTGCACTTAAATTCCATAAAGGTACCTTGCACACTGAATTCACAAATACTTAAACACAGCTCCTGCAGAAAATGCAGGGATAGGTTTCTGTGAACCTGTGGTCACATTTTCTTCAACTGATCAATACATAACTCTGTTTTATGTGTTTCTTTTTAAAGATGCTTTATTTAACATATAACAGATTTATTAACATAGTACTTGTGGGTAGCAGCAGTATAATTCATGTCTTAATGAAGCTTACCCAATATTCGTTTTCTTCAAAGGCTCATCACAGCCTTCTTGTGCTTAGGAATGCTAGATACAAAGCATTTTAGCGCTTTGCGTGGGGCCACTTTAAACAGCAAAATCAACACAGAGCACAATAATGTGAAAAATGGGTTAAGCAGATTGCGAAAAGGATGCCTGTTTACAGTACGAGGGCTGAAACAAGCACACAGTATCAGAACAAAATCTTGTTCCTCATCAACCCTTCAACTACTAGTCTAACATACACCACTGACTCTTGTTTCACCATCTCAATAATGGCTGTCAAATTGGTGATTATCATCCCTTCTGCATTTCTTAGTTGGGCTTGTAAGGAAGAACTTCCTCTTCTCCATTTATTTATTTATTTATGAACTCGTGGACTCCTATTTCATTCAAAGAGCTGTAATCTGATACTAACATTATTTATTTTGCTTAAATTAGATTTGGTCAGTAGGTGTGTATTCAGGCTGGTTTCTGGGTCTTTTTGACATGTCCTCATTCCTTGGATATTTCCTTACTTTCTGGAACAACAAGATGTTCCAGGTTTATCTTGTACGTTTGCTGTCCCAGCCCTGGAACTGGCCATTTTTCCAAGCAGCCCTGATTCTTTTAAGTGGAGAATGGTATTTATAAACCAAGATCTGGGCACTCACTGTGTTCATTACTACTGAGGTATCATTGCTTCTAGACTCTCAGTATAAACAACCAAGAAATTTATGTATGTATTATGTGTATATATATATACACACACACTCATATATGTATGTACATGCATGCATATGTTTATATATCCATAACTATATCTATATGTAAATTTAAAAGCCCCATGAGTTCATGCTGATAATTACAATTCTAATCCAGCATTCAACTTTCTACCTTTCAGTGTTTATAAATCCCTTCAGACAGTGAGAAATCTGGCTCTTTTATCTTTAATGTATTTACATTTTTGCTAAATCAAATAATTTATTTGCTCAGTATAACCAATCTCCTAACTACTCAAGCTGCTACCACTGTACTCCCTACCTTTACTCTCCCTTTCTTCAGATGGCAGACGGTTAATGCCTCCATGGCATTGCCTCCATGGCATGGTGATGGGAAGGAGAGATGGAAAGGGAAAGGAAGATGGGCTCTATAAGTATTTTTAATAATGAACCAGTACTTTCAAAAGACCCTAAAATTTTCAAAAGAAGTAAACTCTGTAAGGGATAGGTTTTATCATATAGTGTTGTTAAGCAGAATTATATGACAGAAAGAATTACCAGCAAGGCTGGCTAATAGTTTGTGGGGCCTAGTACAAATGACAAGAGCTTCTTGTTAAGAAATTATCAATAATTTCAAGACGGTGAAAGCAAAGCATTAAGCCAAGTTCCAGGCCCTATGAGACTACACAGGTCATATGTCCCAAAAGCTGGCCAAATCAGGGCCAAAGCACAAGTCAGAGAGGACCGAGTAATACAGGGCTTTATAATGATGCAGACAGTTCATAAATGTCCTTAAATTCATGTCTGTCACTACAAAACCGCAACATGGTTTTAACAGTCTTTGGCAGTGACGTGCCTCGAGTATGCCAGGTGCTAGTTTTTCCTCATTAAGGAATAGAAATGTGGCAATCTCCACTTTCAGTGATAAGGTCTTTCTCAATGAAAATGAAGGGCCAGAATTCTATATATCCTGAGCATCCTCTATACACAAAGTAGTGTAGTAAATAATCTGGAATATATAAACAGATATTGTTATAGTCTTCTAGGAGTTCAAAGCCCAGGTGAGATTACTGACCATCTGAACTCCATCTAGGTAGGAGTTAAAATTATTTTTAGGTTTCTCAATTTGTTTCAATCTAGTTTCACTTTCTTGGCTTGAAGAGAGATTACATTCAAGAATATTTATTCACTTTTCTATTTCAACAGGTAACATTTTAAGTTCAGAGGTGCTAATATTTGCAATTTGCTCATCAAAAACCTTTCAAAGTGATGTCTAGAGCTTTTCTGGTCTGAAGTTTCTCAAGCTTCAGAAGCATGTTTTGGTTGCAAATTGGTATTCCTATTCTAATGCTTCACAGTGACTTAAATATCACATGGAGGCCAACAGCTGTCAAATAGCCTGCAGGAAGCAGCACTTTCCTGAGGCTCCATCATGTGTCTGGACAGAATTTTACATTTAATCATTCACTGCACCCTTCAAGGCGGCAATACAGAATCACTATTAGAATACTGCTTCATAAAAATACCCAGTAAAATGTTATTGACCCAAGTGTCATAAAATTAAAAGTGTAAATTAGTTAAGGTGGGGAAAATGTCCAATTAAAAATATCAAGCAATGTATCTGTAAAATATAGTATTTTTAAAAAGCCAAGTATAAAACATTGTGCTTTCATTTTATTTTTTTATTTATTTTTTTTAAATTTTTATTTATTTATTTTTGAGACAGAGACAGAGCATGAGCAGGGGAGGGGCAGAGAGAAGTGGAGACACAGAATCCAAAGCGGGCTCCAGCCTCTGAGCTGTCAGCACAGAGCCCAACGTGGGGCTCAAACTCACGGAGTGTGAGATCATGACCTGAGCTGAAGACGGATGCTCAACCTACTGAGCCACCCTACTTTCCTTCCTCTGTCCCTCCCTTCTAACACCTGTCTGAAAAACATTTTTCTTCTCCCTGTATGTTTAGATTCACAAGTCGATACTAAGTATATCGCCTGTCACTGGCAGAAGTTGTCACTGGGTGAACCTACATAGGAAGAGTCAGATATCCTGAAGGCTCAGAGCACGAAGACACGTATGATTTTCCTTTACTATGATTTAAAACAAAAATAAACTCTAATTATTAAATTACCCAGATTCTGTACTCTGGGAGGAGGCTTTTCTCCTTTGCCAAAAGTTTCTTTATCAGTTTTCTACATTCTCCAAATTGCTCTAAAAGTTTAAAACTGAAGCTAGAAGGAATGTTGGTAAGTCAAAACCATATGATTCTCTCTTCCCAAATCAGGTTTCTTAGTCACTTAACACTGTGTAGAGACCCAGCCTTCTCTTGTACACACTGTGTACAATGTTTGAGTTACCCACTAAAACTTTCCTTAGCACCCCTATTTTCAAAAATTTACCATCAGCTATTGATATCAGTTTCTTTTCTATATTTATTTTTGAGAGAAAGACACACAGAGAGAGAGACAGAGCATGAGTAGGGAGGGGCAGAAAGAGAGGGAGACACAGAATTAAGAGCAGGCTCTAGGCTGGCAGCACAGAGCCTGACGTGGGGCTCAAACCCACCAACCATCAGATCATGACCTGAGCCAGTCGGACGCTTAACTGACTGAGCCACCCAGGTGCCCCACCAGTTTCTTTCTAGAGGTCCAGATATACCAAATTTGAGCTATAACCAAATATAAACATGAGTAAATGGAATTTAAGGTTTTTAAGCAGAGGCAGGAACCTGTTTTACAAGAACACAGCTATCAGACTGTTACTAAGTGTGAAGTGTACTATGTGAACACGGACATGGCTTTTTGTCTCCCTAGCCTTTGTATTTATCGAGGAGAGTGAAGATAATTCAAAAGGGCTCTGAAAGATAAAAGCAAAATTAATGAAATTTTCTTCGAGCTACCGCAATAAAAAGTACCATCTACTTTATGATCCAGATTCCTGAATGGCAAATTATATATAAACCGACAACTGATTTAAGAAGAAACACAAATAATAATCAGTTATATGAAGAAAATGTTAATCTTCACTAATTACTACAGAAATACAAATTAAAACCCCTGGGTAAATAAAAAATATAAGTATTCAATTCCATAGAGATAACTATTTATTACTCTAAATTGGTAGATTATCCAAATCCCTTTGGAAAACCATATCAATATATAAGCAAAAACTATAACTCCCCTTGTTCCAGAAAGTATATTCATCATCATCATACAAAGATGCTTACTTAGTTCCTTTATCATGAGTAGTCCTAGATTATACTAGTCTAGTAGATTACTTCATCAAAAGTAAAAAGTTCTATGTACATGGATTTTAGCTGTAGTGGAGGTCAGGAGAATGACTGCAAAGCAAAAACCCTTGCTTGAGGAAAGCATCGGCCTCCTAGAGACTGGAAAGCAAGGGCTTTGGATGAATGCACTAACCTCTGCCGCTACACTTCTTCCCAGCCTGTGCTCTTGCCTACAGTCTTAGACCCGAACCTTGGCCTCCAGCACTTGTCCCCTGCAGACTGGCTGCCCCCACAACCCACATCCTTCTATCCTGGCCATTTCTCCCACCTATTGGAGTTTTGTGCAATTCAGAGCTTAATAAACCGACAACTATTTGCATAGCCTTTAGTCAATGGGAGATTTTTGTTGAAAAAAAACCAAGGACATCCCTTCAGTCCTGAATAGAGTTTTACTCTTAATTCCTAGTTTGCTACTCATTAAATGTGTTAACAGGACTCTTAAAGCTTTATTATTTAAAGAATTTTTTTTTTTTAACGAATTTCTACACCCAATGTGGGGCTTCTGGATTGAGCCAGCCAGGGACCACCTTAAAATCTTATTTTATTTTAGCTTTACATTTCGGAAATGGTGAAACATATATCAGTTCAATTAAATAAGTAATAACCATGAAAAAAAATGATGAAAGAAAAAAAAAAAGAAGGCTGGAAGCAACTTACATGTCCAACATTAGGGAACATTTTACTAAATGAGACAAAATGCTAGACTACTGTGCTGCCATTAAAATTTTAACTATGGAGATTACTCTAAGCCTTTAATAAGAAATGGACACAGAAATGCAAACAGAATATTTGCCAGTATATAAAATGTACTGTTGTGTAAAGATGCATTTCAAATATACAAGGAAATTTTGGGAAAAATAATATTATTTATGTATATTAATATATGTATGTTATTAATACACATTTTAAAAATGTTTTTAAAGTAGCTTTATAAAGAAATTATTTTGGTATGTAAATACAGTACCGTATGGCTGGAAATTAAGTAGGAAATGTAATCTGGATAATTAATAATATTCTACAAACTCTGTTGGAAAAAAGTATAAAATCACATTCTCAGAAAGAAATGTCTTGGGAATCAATGAACGGTGGTACATAGAAGCACTCACTACCCTCAGCACCATGAAAATCTAGGCCAGAATTTCAGTGATTATTGACAACAAAAAGCATGTCAATATAAAATAAATTTGAACAACTTTTTATGCAGTATATACAAAGAAAATATGTAAATAAAAATGGGTAAAAAGTAGCAAAATATAAATCTGAATGAATTCCTATGTAGGTAGCGACAGTAATAGTTCAGTAATATTCAGTGCAAAACATAAGGTAACATATTTGAAGGAATTCTGTCCACGCTTACAGGGAAACCAATGCTTTATTTAACATTAGTCTACAGTAAGCTACATGAAACAAAAGAATTCTAATGGAAACTTGTTTAATAATAGCATAGTTGTATAGAAACAAAAAAAAATAAAAATAAAATAGAAAGTATCATAAAGATTTTAATCTTTATTCTAAAACACCTAGAAAATAATTGCATTCAAAATTAAGTGAAGTATCAGTCCCAAAGCATGAAAATCTGACATCACAGGTAGACTCTGGATGACTCTCTCTACCAAAGGCATTTGCTGTGTTAGGAACTAAGTCATCACTATCTTGAAATAAATTCTGAGTCTGAGATATTACTAATTCCACATTTTTAAAGAGATTGAACCTCGTTTCACAGCATTCCATTAAATTTTAATCCCCTGCCCCACATTTGTAAAGTAATAAGAGTGTCAATTCAAAATCTTAAACCCACACCCACCCGTACCATTTGCCCTGCATAAATCTCTTAAGTGATGTACTGACAGAAGTAGAACTGACAGTATGGCCTGTTGGCATTAGAGCTGAGGAACTCTTCTACTGCCCGATTCTCCAGAGAGAGCTGTAATGGGGTCATCACAGACAGGAAAACTGAGAACAGGGAGGTTGTTTTCATCAGCCTCAGGTTGGTTATCCACAATATTATGCCCTTCTCATCATACAACTTTTGGTTGTATAATACACATGTTCTAAATTCTTCTGGTCATGACCCCTTTACAATTGTCCTACAGAGATTATTTCTGCTGCTCTGGTTTTCTTAAAGTCCTTATCTTCTCAGTTGGTGGTAGGCCAGGATAATGTCCTATGGTTATATTTCATGATCTATAAAATTAAGCTTTTAATGTTATAGCACTGTCTCTGTTGCCTTTGACTCACTGGTACAGGAGTAGGAAATTTAAAGCTGAAAGTGAAGGGGGAGAATGCAAATTCATCTGATTGTGTGACCTATACCTTGTTACTTTTGTTAAGAAAACTATGGTGTCTTCGGCTGTGAAATTTCTATCTACTCTGTGATATTTGCTGCCATTCTCTGCTGGTGGGAAGTTATTATCTTCAGTGTTCTCTGGTTGCCCTGTAGTGTAAGTGCTTGACATTAAGTTTTTGATGTCAGAAGAAATCCATCCTGAATAAACACATTGCCACTGTATGACACAGCTACTTGCTAAACAACCAGATAAGGAATAAGGCTGCCCTTCCCCCCATGAGGTTCCCTCTTTCACAAAGCCCTGGGTAACCTAGATGACTGACCACCTGAGTGGCCCCATTTCTTCCTTATCACACCCTAATTCCCATTCCTATTCTTTAACCATAAAGAGTGAACCCACAAAGCCCTAGACACTACACCCTTGGATCCAAATAAAGGCCGAGGTCCAGGTTCATGCCTTTCCCTTCCTACCCCACAACCTCACTGTGTACCCCTCAGGTTTTCTGGGTACCCTCCAGGACATTTGAGTAATAAATGTTGTTTCTCAGGGCGCCTGGGTGGTTCAGTTGGTTAAGCGTCTGACTTGACGCTTAGCTCAGGTCATGATCTCGCGATTCTCGAGTTTGAGCACTGCGTCGGGCTCTGTGCTGACAGCTCAGAGCCTGGAGCCTGCTTTGGATTGTGTCTCCCTCTCTCTCTGCCCCTCCCCTGCTCACACTCTCTCAAAAATAAACATTAAAAAAAATTTAAATGTTGTTTCTTAAAGTCCCCCTGATGGTTTTTACTGAGGTGCATCCTATCATGATAAGCAGTTGAAAAGCTGGTCCAGCAACATGGTCCCCTTGGGGGAAATGTCTGTTGGGGCTCACTATGAGTAATAGGGGCCAGCTGAGTGCCTCAGGTACTCAGAGCTGATAGGATTGCTATCATTAACACAACGGAGAGATTTGTTGCCATGCTCTGCTACTGGGAAGTAGTATCTTCACTTATATCTAATTGTTCAAGTCAGTTAAATGCAAATAATCTTTTCCTTTTGTCTTTGTTAATACTACTTATTACATCTTTGTTTTTAATACAATAGTATTAGTTTACATTTTTTGGAACAATCCTAAAGTTACAGAAAAAGTCCCAAGTGTATTTCCTTAAATTATTTGATGGAAAATTGGGAACAAGCTGTTCCAACACTCCCAGCATACTTATAGTAGTTCCTATGACAGGGATCCTCTCTTACATAAGCATAACATGACCATCAAAATCAGGAAATTAACACTGGTACTTCACTACTGTCTAACCCTAGACTCCACTACAGGCTCACCACTGCCCAACTAATGTTCTTTATACCGAAAGGATCTAGTCAGAACCTTGTGTTGTATTTAGGGGTTGTGACTTTTTTAGTCTCCTTCAATATGAAACTCTTTCCTTAATTCTTATAATTTTGAAGATTTCAGGCTTTTTAGAAAATCCCTCAATTTGGGTTTGTCTGATGTTGCCTCATAATTAAATTCAGATTATGGCACTTTGGCTGAGTCACACAGAAGTGACTCTGTTTTTGTTTTTTTTTTTTTTTTTACATTTATTTATTTTTGAGAAACAGAGTGAGACAAAGCGTGAGCGGGGGAGGCGCAGAGAGAGAAGGAGACACAGAATCTGAAGCAGGCTCCAGGCTCTGAACAAGTGGCCAGCACAGAGCCTGATGCAGGGCTCGAACCCACGAACTGTGAGATCAGGACCTGAGCCGAAGTCAGACGCTCAACCCACTGAGCCACCCAGGTGCCCCGAAGTGACTCTATTTTTAATACATACTATCAGGTGGCACATGACTGTGCCTTGTACTATTACTGATGCTATTCACCTTAACCAGCTGCCAGTCTTCTCTAAAGTTCTTTCTTTCTGCTCTGTAATTACTAAGCATGTTGTAGGGAGGTACTCTGAAACAATGTGCAGTCAATTCTCGTTCTTCACAGTAATTATGTTCTACAAAGTTGTCGTGAACATTAAATTAGTGAATAGTAAGACATTGCTCCGAGGGGAAAAAACAGGGCTAGGTTCCTGTGAGCCTCTGGACACAACATTTTCATTAACTGACCAACATACAACATTGTTTCACACGTGTTTGTGTTTCAGAACACCATGTACTGCGGACAAACTAACACTGAACTCCCAGCCAATAGTGCTATAACTCAAGGCTGAATGAAACTTCTCCAACAAATGTATTTTCTCTATAAGGCACATGAGAGCCTTCTTACACTACACAACATTTCAGTACTACTTATGGGCCATTTTAAACAGTGAAATCACCAAGAAACAGCACAAAAAATGCAAAGAATGTAGTACTAAACAGGTTATGAAAAGGACACACACACACACACACACACACTATACTTATTATTTATTACATTTACAATTATTTCTGTATCTACCTATCTGTTGAAAACCATGAGTTCACACCAATGTCTCCTATTCTAAAACACCATGGGGCACATTCTTCTTCCTTTTTCACACTGTGATGTCCTTTTCAGGTAACACAAAATCTAGCTCCCATTAACCTTAATATTATCTACTTATTAGATCAACCCTCTGCAAGTAACCAATCTTTTGTTGCTGTCCTCCTCTCTGCACCCTGACATCCTCCTCGCCCTGCTCAGCCCTCAGTGAGAATGCCTTTTCACCACATTTGGTATGCAAGAGACCACACTGTTCACACTGCCTTGTCCACAAGAGCAGCCTACACATGCTGCTCTGAGCCTGTGGCCCCCACGTCTGTGCAGATGCCTGCACTGTTCAGCACCTCCTACTGCCTTTTGAACTGAACGGTTTCAGAAGGGTTGAAAAAGAAGGGGGAAGACAATGCAAACAATTTTGGCAGCTGAATTTCCTTCAGTATTTAAAAAAATAAATTGCCGAGATCATCTAGGCAATTTAGATCCTTAAATTGGGCCAATAATATAAAAAAACCCTAAGAAATCACTATGTTGTGGCAGAAGTATGGTGTGAACATCCTTCAACTTTTAAGCAAATCCATTTATGCTCTTGATAATTTTCCTTTAGTTGATACTTCTGCTTGTTTTCAGTATTGTTTCATATTATCAGGGAACACAATTGTGCTCAGTAGAGTAACAGTCACAGTCACAGCAATTGATTGCACATGCACATGCACGTGCAATTGATTGCACTAGTCACCTTTTCACTGTGTATTTGTACTACTAGAATCTGGGCAGGTTTTGGCAAGGTGGTGAAAATGTGCCTTACTGACCAGTAAATACAGGAATGGCTTTGTCAAGATTGTAGGTAGATAGGTAACTTTTTGGCTCCTAAAACTTCTTCAAGGTTATGTTTCTTGTAAAAAAAAAAAAAAAAAAAAAAAAAAAAAAAAAAAAAAGAAAGTAATAAAGGCCAGGAATGCAAATGAGATCTTTGTTTTTCTCTCCTAGGAAAAAAGCAGTTAAGATGATTTCCTTCATGCCATCAGGAACAGGTCAGTCGTTCTCCACACTTACATTAATATCTGGAAAGAATGGAATTGTTGCTACTCTTTCTTTTTTCTTCAGAGGCTCTACAACAGGGATAACAGACACACGGCTACACCTCCTCCTTCCATCCTCACTACTGTATCTAGTCATCAGCTCCTAGAACCAAGCATCATGCCTGTTACCATCTCAACGCCATCTCCTGGCACATCAATCAATGGCGAGATGAATACATGAATAAGATACTGGCAAAGTGGCTTGAACACACTGTCCTTTCATTTCCATCCCTATGTACTTACAGCATTCCAGGGTCCCATTTTTGATTAAAAAAAAATTTCAAACCCCTCAATATTAAATCAGACTATGCTCATTTTAGAAATTATAAACAAGGGGTGCGTGGGTGGCTTAGTTGGTTAAGCATCAGACTTTGACTCAGGTCATGATCTCATCGTTCTTTGTAGGTTTGAGCCCTGTGTCGGGCTCTGTACTGACAGCTCAGAGCCTAGAGCCTGCTTTGGATTGTGTCTCCCTTTTTCTGTCCCTCCCCCAATTGCACACTGTTTCTCTCTCTCAAAAATAAACATTAAAAAAGAAAAAAAGAAACTGTACACAGACTCATCACTGATTATTTCTGGCAGAAAAGATAACACACTACCTCTGCACTCGGTACACTCGAGTCCATGGAGGCACAAGAGCAAGGATCCGAGCCACCAATTCGATCAGGTCACTAGGAGAATAACTTTTATATCTTCCTGATTTCCAGAGCTCATAAAGCCCAGTTCCACGAATCACCAGGGTAGGGTAGAGTTTCAAACCATCAGGACGAAAAGCAGGGTTCTCAAAAAACTCCTGTGAATGGAGAACAGAAAATTACCACTCCGTTAGTTCTGCAGAGATTGGTGAAGTTTTGGTGGTCAAGTTTCAGTCCTGGGCCAAGTTCTCTCACATACCTACACAGTCCTTAGACTGCTTTTCCTTTCCATCAAGGGAGAGGATGCAGACAGAACAGAAACTCATTGTTTTCACAGCCTCACTGAAGCAAGCTGTGTGTGTGCTGGGTTACAAAGCCCTCGTTAATCCAGCCCCTGTCTATTGCTGCAGTCTCAGCTCCTGCCACCCTCACCACCTTGCCTTTCTGCCTTTGCGAAGGCAATTTCCTCTGCCTGGAAAGGACATCAATTTTATTTCATCTAGCTAATCTTCAGGTCTCAGCATGAATGCCAATTCTTCAGAGAGGCCTTCCTGACCTTCAAATACAAGTTGCCTCCCTTAAAAAATATTATATTGTATTCTGTATTACTGCTTGCTTAATATCATCACACTGATAATTTATCTGATGCCTGCCTTCACCTCTAGACTGTTTCTTTCCTTAATAATAGATTTAATTGTTTAAACTTCTAAAAAGTTGTGACAGAAATCATCACTTGCCTGCAAAACCTAAAATGCTTACCAAATAGCCCTTTGTAGGAAAAGTATGCCAATCCCTGGATATGACTATTTTGTCTTCAGGCCAGCTGGCACTGTTCCTAACCTGGGATACACACTATTTGTTATCTAGACACTGAGAAATACATCTAATTTATCTACTCTGACATAGTCATTTCCTGTACTATATCATCCCAGCTGGCTTTATTTGGGAATAAAGCAAGGAGACACCACGCATTACCCTTTCCATGACTTTGCACTGCTCATTTGCTTTTAATTTTGCACAATGTGTGATGGAGGAATGAAGGTGGACTCAGTTTCCTCTAACCCCACCCTGGCATTAGGATCTATAAAGCCAGCAGTACTGCACCTTGTGAAACCATAACAATGCTTTTTATTTCGTGCTACATTCTTGCCAAGCTTTCCATTGCTTAACTTGCTTTTCAAAGAAATGTAACTATAGACTTTTCGATCTCTCTCATTGACTTGTGTAATATTCTTAAATGCTGTATTCTTTGTGCATCATTTGGTCCTAGGGATATTCTTCTGTAATTGCAATGTAATTTTCCCTGTAACATTTATATATTAAAGATTCATCAGGCCTTTGATAGTTTATAGCCACCCAAAAGAATACATATGCAAGTCATTCTGTACCTAGTTTTGAATCCATATTAGAACATGGTATTTCAGAGGAGCAGTTCAGGTGCTTATATGATAAGTTTAGAAGGTAGATGGGCTGATAAGAATGATGATAGACGAAACTGCTTCTGGACTTCTGGCTAAACATGGAGAATTAAAATATGTGTTTCCTTCTTTTCCCTCCAAAACCACAGTAAAATAACAGAGATGATTTTTTCAAAAAGTGTAAATCCAGAAGAACAAAGAGAATATCAGAGGAGATGAAGGTGGAGGGGAGAGAGGACTGGCCCAGTGATGGTAATACATTTTTGAAAGACAAAAATGAAGACTGGTAAATGACTTTGCAAGTATAGAAAACTGTAAACAAAGTATTTGCAAAAGGGGATACCAATGAAAGACCAGCTCAGTTACACTACAGTCCCAGAAAGGCTCATGAGTCAAAAGTACCAGGAACCAGGCAGGATAGAAGCAATCATGGCATCAAAGTGTATACATGGAGGGATTTATCCCTTATTCCTTTGCCCTTCCCATAAGAATTCTACCTATTTGTTCCCTGAAGAAACTGCTGGATTCTGAAATTCCAGGTACAAAGGAAAGTCTGGGTGGGGATAAAGGCTGGAAACAGGGAGATTAAGTGAAAGTCAGCACACTGACTAGTGGATTCCCTGCCTTGCTCCCCTGATGCCAGCAGTCAATTTTCTATGACCTATTCATACTGCCAGCCCCCAAACAGGAAGTTGGAGAGTTCATCTCTGGATTAATCAAATGGCCCTAAATAAGAGTTCAAGATACTGACATTCAAGTACTGCTCTTTTAGTCCCTTACTTTTAAAGTATGACCATTTGGCTAAGGATCACCAGAAACTTGCGGAAAGCCTAGAAAAGAAAGGGCAGAACAAAACAAAAAGGAAAAAAAAAAAAGGAACTGAGAGGAAAGAGGCATTGTGTAAAGGAGAATAAAACTTAAAAAAAAAAACCAAAAACCTTTATAATTTCTTCAGAGAGATAAGAGAAAATATATTACATCCATTAAACACGAATAAAATGCTAGAGAAAAATCAAACAACCAGGATGTAAGAAAGAACTTTTGAAAATCAAAGCCATTACAAAAATTAAAACATGTATTAGAAAAGTTGAAAGACAAAGGATAGAATATAAGAAGAAAGCAGGAAAAAAAGGACAAATAGGTAAAAAATTTATGAAAATTCTTGATGACGAATGTGAGATCTAACATTTGCTTAAGAGGAGTTTTAGAAAGAGAACACAGAAGGGGCGCCTGGGTGGCTCAGTCGGTTGAGCGTCCGACTTCGGCTCAGGTCACCATCTCGCAGTCCGTGAGTTCGAGCCCCGCGTTGGGCTCTGGGCTGATGGCTCAGAGCCTGGAGCTTGTTTCCGATTCTGTGTCTCCCTCTCTCTCTGCCCCTCCCCCGTTCATGCTCTGTCTCTCTCTGTCTCAAAAATAAATAAACGTTAAAAAAAAAAATTAAAAAAAGAAAGAGAACACAGAAAATGAAAGGGGAAAATTATCCAGTGGTACAACAGATGACAGACCCTTCAAAATCTAGCACAATTAGTTAAAAAAAAAAAAACAAAACAAAAAAACTCTTGCCAAGATACATTACTGTGGAATTTCACAACATATGGGATAAAGACAATTTCCTAAAATATTCCAGAGTAAAAAACAAACCAACCCATCCAGGTTACATACATTATAGGATTAAAGAGTAAGGAATATAGGATGAGGAATAAAAAAGATATTGTGCTCCTTAAGAGCAGTACGAAAAGCTGCACGGCAGTGGTGCAATGCCTTAAAAAAATTATTTTACAGAATTCTGTAAGTGTGAAGGTAGAACAGAGCCATTTTTTAGCACGCAAAAGGCTTACTTCCCATGATGAATTCTTCCTCAGGAAGCTGCTGGAAAATGTATTTTAGTAAAGTCAAGGAATAAACCAACAAACAGGGTTAACTTGGAATCCAGAAAACAAAGTATCCAAGCCACGAGAGTGGTGACAAGAAGCCCCCAAAGAGGACACTTGTGAAGTAGGCACAGAGAACTGCCAGTTCAGTTTGGAGTTGGAAGAGGGGACATCCAGGAGTCATGGTGCTAGCCTAAAAAATTAACTGACAGAATATCTAATAAGTTAGGACACTGATAGAGAGGCTTTACCATTGGGTGGGTACATTTGAAAGTTACAGGTGCACAGAGAACAAGGTAAATAATAATAATTAAAAAAAAGACAACTGTTAACTCTAGAAAGAAACAAATGGTTGTTCAAGAAAAGAACGTTAGTATATTTCATGGCTCCATGTCAGTAATCATTTATGTAAAAACTGTAACGTAAACATTGACCATTAACTACTAATGTAACTAAAATAGTGATGTAACAATATTGGGAGAATGGGAGCAGAGTATTAAAGAATGAACTTTTCAAAGACTATAACAGAAAGACAAGAGAATCGATCTAAAACTGACAATCAGGAAAAAAGCAATCCAAGCCTGGTGGTAAGAAATATAGAAGTAAATACCAGGGCAACAACCCCAGCTACAACAGTTGAAAGTGGCAGAGGACTACTGTGTTTGTCATTTTATTATGTAACAGCTTTTCTATGATAGGGATAAAAAACTGAATAAACGTCATTCTGGTACCACGTGAATGGCAAGTAGAAGGGAACATGGCTACTGGCAGGGCGACTTAGCTGAGGAGCCGTTTCACTGTGCAGGTGAGCCGAGGAAAGTATGAACTCCAGTTGCGGCAGTGGGATGAAGAGGACATGACGACAGCTTTGAAAGATACGCAGAGGGAGAAACTGACAGAATGTCCCGTGGAATTCGACTCAGGGTATGAGGGGACGATCACAGCAGCAAAGATTTACTGAGCACTCACTATGTGCCAGGAACTTTTCTAAATGTGTTGCATGTATTTTCTCAGCAAATCTTCATAACAGGTTGATACTATAATTAATATCATTTTTGAGATGCGGAAACTGGGGAACAAAGCAGTCAAAACAGTCTGCTACTAAGTGGTGGGGCCAGGATTCAAACTGGACAGTCTGGCTCCAGAGTCCAAATATTCTCTACCTGCTCCTGAATGATTCCTGAATTTCTGACTAGGGAGAGTATATGGATAAAGGGGCCACCAACTATGATAGGAAATACAAGAGGAAGGGGGAACAGATAAATATGTCTATACTGGACATACTAAGTTCTAATTACATGTATGGCATCTGGTGCTAGTTGAAGAGTATTAAGTAACTGGTCCTAGGAGCCTAAGGCTTCAGGCTGGAGAGAAAATGAGGCTCACTAAAGCATACGTGGTCAAGTTAGAACAACAGAAGAAAGGCAATCATACAGAACAGAGCAAAAGATGGAACCTACATCTAAATGGAGGGAAGAAAAAGAAGATAGGGCAGAAAGAGGAACAGTCCTGGAGGTAAGAAGAGAGCCAGGAGATAGCAGAATCACAAAAGCCAGGGAAATGAAAATCCCAAAATGGAGACACTCTTTAACAATAACAAATGTTAAGACTGAATAACATGACAGGAGAGAAATATTCTTTGTGTTTGGAGATTAGGAAGTATTTTACAACATTTGAAAGAAGAGTTTCAGTGGGAGGTGGAAGCCAGATTGCAGCGGATTTGAGAAATGAAGGGGAGGAGGAGACAGAGACACTGGAGCGTTTGTAAAATGACCTGGGTGCACTCAAGGAAAAGAAAAGAGGGTATTGCTGTCTTTCACTGTAGTCACAATTTGACTTTTAAAATGAGACATGTATTCCTTTGATACAACTAAAACATAACTAAAAACAGAAAGAGGTTTAAAGTTTTGTTTAAAAAAAACCTCAAAATGGATAAAGGACCTGAATGTGAGACAGGAAACAATCAAAACCCTAGAGGAGAAATCAGGAAAAAAACCTCTCTGACCTCAGCCGCAGCAATTTCTTACTTGACACATCTCTAAAGGCAAGGGAATTAAAAGCAAAAATGAACTATTGGGACCTCATGAAGATAAAAAGCTTCTGCACTGCAAAGGAAACAAGCAACAAAACAAAAAGGCAACTGACAGAATGGGAAAAGATATTTGCAAATGACATATCGGACAAAGGGCTAGTATCCTAAATCTATAAAGAGCTCACCAAACTCCACACCCGAAAAACAAATAACCCAGTGAAGAAATGGGCAGAAGACATGAATAGACACTTCTCTAAAGAAGACATCCAGATGGCCAACAGGCACATGAAAAGATGCTCAATGTCTTTCCTCATGAGGGAAATACAAATCAAAACCACACTGAGATATCACCTCACGCCAGCCAGAGTGGCTAAAATGAACAAATCAGGAGACTATGGATGCTGGAGAGGATGTGGAGAAATGGGAGCCCTCTCGCATTGTCGGTGGGAATGCAAACTGGTGCAGCTGCTCTGGAAAACAGTGTGGAGGTACCTCAAAAAAATTAAAAACAGACCTACCCTATGACCCAGCAATAGCACTGCTAGGAATTGACCCAAGGGATACAGGAGTGCTGATGCATAGGGGTACTTGTACCCCAATGTTTACAGCAGCACTTTCCACAATAGCCAAACTATGGAAAGAGCCTAAATGTCCATCAACTGATGAATGGATAAAGAAATCATGGTTTATATATACAATGGAATACTACTTAGCAATGAGAAAGAATGAAATCTGGCCATTTGTAGCAACGTGGATGGAACTGGAGAGTGTTATGCTAAGTGAAGTAAGTCAGGCAGAGAAAGACAAATACCACATGTTTTCACTCATATGTGGATCCTGAGAATCTTAACAGAAGACCATGGGGGAAGAGAAGGGAAAAAAAAAAAAGCTAGAGAGGGAGGGAGGCAGACCATAAGAGACTCTTTTTTTTTTTTCTTTCAATATATGAAGTTTATTGTCAAATTGGTTTCCATACAACACCCAGTGCTCATCCCAAAAGGTGCCCTCCTCAATACCCATCACCCCCCCCCCCCCCCCCGCCCATAAGAGACTCTTAAAAACTGAGAATAAACTGAGGGTTGATGGGGGATGGGAGGGCGGGGAAAGTGGGTGATGGGCATTGAGGAGGGCACCTGTTGGGATAAGCACTGGGTGTTGTATGGAAACCAATTTGAAAATAAATTTCATATTAAAAAAAATAGAGTTTTGTTAAGATCCAACTTGACTTGTATTTCAACATCATTCAGGTCACACACAGTCATTCATAGTCAGACTTCCCTTCACCTAGAAAAGCTAACACAGAAAGATGCCATGGAAGGGGTGCTTACCTAAGAGCTTGGAGACTCACCACTGACTAACAGTTACTTAATCTCATGGAGCCTGTTTCCTCAACTGAGGAGACTATAACAGGTGGTCTTTTCTGATATAATACTCTTCTTAACCTGTACCCTATGACACTATCTTAAGTAATAAGCCTTTAAAACAAGGCATTAAAAACAAAACAAATAATAAGAAATGCCTCTAGCCATCCCTGCCAAACAGTAACTTAATCACATTGGCTTTGGGGGGAAAAACAGCTCAGTGGGGGTGGCGGGGGGGGAACTTGTGAGTGTCCAGCATTAATGGACTTTGAAAGACTTCTGGTAACTGACAGGTGATTCTGAAGAGAAATTTTTCCTAAAGAGAAATAGACATTCTTCATGCATTTTTAGCAATCTTAGCTTGGATATCCAAGAGCAGTCTAATTTTTAAATTAATAAAACACCAAACCAGCTAAAAGTTATTTTGAGTAATAAGTAAGCTCTATCTGAGGATAGGTGGAAAGGGCGAAGTTAAGAAAAAAGAAAACTTCATTTCTGAGTTACTGGAAAAGAGAAGTAAGTGCTATGTATCACACACAGCTATACGCTGTGCACCTACCACTGGATGAGAGTGTGAATTTGCAATAAACAGATGCAAATAAACAGACACTAAGAGTAGTGACCGAGAAATGACCTAAACAGCAAGGTGTAAGATCTAGACAATTTATAACACGTATACTGTTAAGCATACGACCCAAGATACGGCTGTGATAATCTCAGTAGGCTGGGTAGTAGCTTTATGGATCCGTGCCAGGAAAGGCTATCCTGTCCTCTACAGAGATAACATTTTGTAGACTTGTGTAATTATACCAGCAGAACCCCAATTTAGCAACCTTTCCTATGGAACAAAACACATTAAGGAAAATATATCTGTGGGTTGCTAATGATGTGACAATAAAATAAAGTAGGGAAAAAAGTTTTAAAGTATAAAATATTACTGCCTACTAGTTCAGGAAAGGTTGTGAATTCCAAATAGACCCAAACAAGATTTCCTAAACAAAAACTAGTTTTAAAAGTTTTATGTGAATTTTTATTGGAGTGTATCTTAAACACAGAAAAGTACACAAACTCCAAGTGTACATCTTGACAGATTTTTATAAATCATGTAACCAGCACCCAGATACTCAAATTAAGAAAAATCGTATCAAAACCTTAGAAAGGCCACCTCATACCTATTTCCAGTTACAATTCCACCCAAAGTTTTTGGACTTCATATTAACAGAAATGTGTTTTAGGTGGTCTTTTGGATCTGTTTTCTTTTGCTCAATTTTATGTTGAAGAGAGTCAGTCATGTTGTTGCATAAGGTTGTAATTCATTATTTTTTATAGTATTTCATTGTATAACTACATCACTATTTACACATTCTTTTGTTAATGGACACTTGGGTTCTTGTTGCTCTGATATTACCAACAGTACTTTGTAACCATGACTTTTGGTAAATATATGTAGGCATTTCTGCTGAGAATACATCTAGGAGTACAATTCCTAGGACATGGGTATGCATATGTTCATAATTAGCAGATAATGTCAAACAGTTTTTTTTTTTACCATGATATACCAATGTAAATTTACTGCCACAAGCAGTAAATGAAGAAAGAGTTCTAGTTGTTCCATACTCTTACTAACACTTGATTTTGTCTTTTTTCATTTTACCTCTTCTTAGCTTTTCTGGTAAGAATACAATAGGAACGCATCATAGTTTAAAATTTCATTTCTTTGAAGATTAATGACTTTAACAACTTTTAAATATGTTTACTGGCTGTTCAAATATTGTATTTCTGTAGTAGTGCCTGTTCAAGTGTTTTTGCCCATTCTCTTATTGAGCTTTCTGCTTTTTTCTTATTGATTTGTAGAAATTATTTAAGATAATTTTAAATTAATTTTGCAGAAAATTTTTCTCTAGAGAGAAATAGGATTTCTCATGTTAGCTCTATTTTGTCACTCATTTATGTGCTGGGATGTAGTCAGAAAAGAAATAATATAGTGTTCATATTCTCTTTGAGTTTTTCTGAAAAGATTACAAACAAGGAAGACAGATCTGTTTACATGAAGGGTTATCTTTGCAATATTATCACTGAACTTTTCTTTATTTTGAAGACACTAAGGAAAATGAATAGTAAGCCTCCGCTATTTGCTATTATTTGAAACATGCCATAATTTTTTCCCCAAGGATACTTAAAGTTATGAATTCTAGCTATATCCCTGATTAACCTAAGAGCTGTGCTAAAGAAAAGTGTTTCAGAGGACTTTTAGGCTTGAAGCCTGAGTACCTGGCTATTAACTACTGAGGAGAGGTTATTAGATTCAAAATCTACTACACAGCTAACACGGGGGAATTAGTAACAGGGACATTTATGAATTAGTACTATCTTCAGTTGTAATTCATGGGCTTAAAAATAAAAAAAATTTAAAAGGAAAGAAAGAATTATTAATGTCACAAGGCAAAGTGAATTCCATTTTTCTAAATAGAGTAAAATATTTTTGTGAATAAAATAACTTAATACTTTCATCCTCTTCTCTCCAAGAATATCCCTAAGGCACTTTCCCTATCTGAGAATCTAAAGGAAAAAAAAAAAAAAGTTCTTACCAATCTCATTTCCCAACATGTGACAGAGAGTAAAAACAAACAAAAACCCAGCCAACCCGGAGTTAGATATTAAAATATCAAAGAAGAGAAAACCCAGAAAAAAACCCAAACATTTTCTTTCACTATTTAAGGAAATCCTGAAAGAGAAAGGCAGTTCTAAATTCAGAAGCATCTGAAGAAATCATAAATAAACAGGATGGATTTGACAGCAGATACAAAAGTGAAAGGCCCAAGACAGGCTGGGTAAAAATATGTGTAACAACTATAAAAACAAACAAGGAATCTATAATGTCCTTACCTAGAAAGTTCATCTAAATTAACATTAAAAATAGTCATATCCAATAGAGTAATTGGTCAGAGAACAAAAATGCACAATTCTAAAAAGATGAATTATGATTATTGCATGCAAACCTAAAAAGCGTATTAATATAATTACAAAATACAAGTTGAAATGACATTTTTATCCACTAAATTAGCAAATATAGAAACATTATAACTATGTGTGTATATAAATATATAAACAGGAGAGTGTTACTTGGGGAAAAAATAACCCTGCTAAAGTGAGTATAAATTGTTATAACCCTCCGAAAAGCAATTAAGTAATATGGAGAAACTCTTGAAGTGTTTATACCTTTACCTGACAATTCTACTGCAGGGAATTTATCCTAACGAACAGTCCTAAATACTACAAAAAGTTATAGGCATCAAATTGTTTACCTGCAGTGCTATTTACAATACAAAAAACTGGTAATACCTTCAATTTAAAAAATTTGGAAGTAGTTAAGCAAAGTAAGGCATATTTATTCAATGGAAATTAAGCACACATTTAAATATGTTAACATTGACTAACACAGATAAATGCTTATATAACATTAAGTGAAAAAGCAATTAAAATAATTACTTATCATATATATGCCAGTTTGTCTGTGTGTGTGTGTGTATGTCTGTGTGTATATCTATATCTATCTATCTATCCATCCATATATATACGTCTGTGTGTATATCCCTCTGAAAAGCCTAAGCATAAAAAAATCCTAGAAGGAAGTACATTAAAATGTTAGGGTTTTATTTGGTGTGGGCACTGTGAAGAATGACTCTTCTTTGTTTACAGTGTTCTACTCTTCCATAATGAGGACATATTGCTTTAATAATGGGGGAAACATTAGCAGCAAATAATCACAAAGAGCAGAGGGTGTAGAAGCAGCATGCAGAGGCAGCCTAAATCAGCCTGGTTGAAGACAACACTTACTGTAAACTGTTCAATGTCCCTCTCTAGTCCCACATTTGGCAGATCAGGCATCATATGAGCCACGACTTTGAAACCAGAATCCTTGGCCAGGTGAAATGACTCGCAGACTGCCTTCACAGTGTGGCCCCTGAGGAAAGAAAATTCACTACCTGTTACACAAATAAAAGGGCAAGAAGGTTAACACAAGAAACAGAGGAAAAACGATCTATAACAGTGGTTTTATAATGAAGACTAATATGGTTGGGGAATAAAAATCTCAGAAAATCATTTTTATGTCTCTATCTCTGAGAAGGCCTGGAAATAAATCATTTCACTTCTGAGATATTTCTCAGAAATTCCTCATGTACCTACTCAAGGTTCTGACAGTAAATGACTGGGGTAACCAGAGTTAATGTCTACTAAAATTATTTGGTTTAGCATCATCAGCCAAAGTAAGGTTACTAATATACATATTTAAGTTAAAAAAAAAAAAATAATGGGCTCAAAACCAGGCAGAAGCAGCCTCTTGTGATGCTCTTTCCTCTAAAAACCTTTTGAAATTATTTGTAGAAATAAATTAGGTGTCATAGAGTGACACCTATGTACAAAATAGATTTCACTCTGGTGGTCTGCAAGGTCCTTTAAAAATGAGAAAAGTGAATGATACAGTGACAGGGCAGAATCATTTGCGGCCAGCTGGATAAATCACCTTAACATTCCAGTATCACATCCAAGTAGGAAGCAAGCCCAAGAACAATTTGGGGCTACTAATGACTGAAGCCCTATGTCAATCCTTTCATCTTTGAGACATTCCCGTTCACCACAAAAAATTCCTAGAAACATGGACTCCAGCCCACTCTGGATGTTCCCATCCATTTCCAATCTCTTTTTGCTAATCATTTCCCAATTTATATGACTAGGCCAGGCCTCTCTCCTGACACACCATCCAAATATCCAGTACTCTAAAACTGTACTGTCAATTGTACAATACCACAGTCTCTAGGCACAGTCACTCGGTTTATATTAATTAATTAAAATGAAAAATTTAGTTCCTCGTACTACCGTATCGGACATCGTAGGTGTAGAACACCTTTCTTCTTTAACACCTTCTTTAAACACCTTCTTGTTTAAATGAGTGCAACAGTCTCTTAACTGGTCTTCCTTCTAGCTTGTTCTTCTTAATCCACTCCCATACTGTGATCCTTACAAAGGGATCTTTCTAAAACGTAGGTATGCTCCTATCACAACTTAGTTTAGTCTGTCCTCAGATTAAAGCCCAAACTCCCTGGGCTGACTTCTAAGGTTCCTCATCATTTGGCCACCCTGGCTTACCTTTGCAGCCTCACCTCTTACCACTCTCCTATCTCATGCTCTATGCTGTAACCAACTTAACCTACCCCGAATCCCCGAAATATGCCATATGCTCAGGAGTTTGCTTGTATGCTTCTTTCCGCTTGAAATAATCCTCTTCCCCACCTAAGTCATACTCTTCCTTTAAGCCTCAGGTCTGACGTCATTCTTTTCAGAAAGCCTTCCTGACCTTCAAGAGACTCTTCCCATCTCCACAGGTATGACTCTTGATTACAGCAGCAGTCAAACCAGTGTTTCCGGTTTAAGCCTCCCCCTACAAGAGTGCATTCTACTCAGGTTAATCTTTCTTAAGTCTGATATCTGTTCAATTCTTCCCTGTGTTCAAAAGTATCTAACAGACCTCTATTACCTAAAGGAAAGATTCCTCCCTCCTCAGCCTGGCATTCTTCCTGGTTGTTTCTAAGATGCTGACTGGTGTAAGTTTCCCTAGTTCTCTTTTACTTCCTTCTCCTACCACAACCCCCAGTCATGTCTGCCCCTCCCAGTAAAGCAGACCCAACTCAACACATACCAATTCCCTGAAGCCTGTCTTTACACCTACAGTCAATGATCTGTGCTGCCTAATAAAGTCCTAAAATCTTTTGCTTTTCTCTAATTCACCAATTAATCATAAAGTTCCTTACACAGCTAACCTTTCATGTGTGTCTTTTCTCCCCAACTTAGTGATCTATTTCTAGAGTTCTAGAAGAGAGCTTCATAGGGCTCTATCAATCCTTATTTCTATCCTTCCTTACCTCCCAAATTTCTCAAAGCTTACAACCATTGCCCACCAACCTTTCATTACTCTGCCGACTGGCATCTGCTTCACAAAAACTAATCTTTTAAATATCACTTCGACTTCCTTCTTATTCAAACCCATGCTCCTCGCCTTCTCTCCAGCTTTAAACAACTGACCTTGAGCCCTGCCTTCTGCTTTCCATATGGGAAAGGCTGTTTATGACAGGAAGAAATAAGAGCATGTTTACAGGCTACTGGAAAAGAGCCAGTAGAGAAAAGGCTGGAAATCAAGGAATGGGGATGGAATTAAGAGCAGAGATAGAAGAATGACTCTGAGGAGAAGGAAACCTATCCATCCTTCTCTAAGATTGGTAGCAAGGTGGAGAGAATGAGTGTGAACATAGATATAATCAGTGGGAGTAGAAGAAGGCTTGTGCAAAATCATTTGCCCCATCTTACCTGTTGGTATCTCTGGCCACATCTTCATAGACACTCTGTACCCCAATCTCTAGCCTTGTGCAGCCATAGGTCAGCATGTCACTTAAATGCCGCTTCATACAGTAATCTGGTCTGGTCTCAATAGTAATACCAATACACTTTGTGAGGCTTCTCTCAGAATACCTGTAGAGCAAATCTAAAAGTAAACAACTTGCCACACTTTAGGACATTTGCTCCCATTTAAAGGACTGTCTTCTCTTAGTCCTCTCAGTATAAGACAGTTATTAAGAGCATGGCCTCTGGAGCCAGACTGTCTGAGTTCAAATCCTGGCTCTGCTACTTCCTAACTATGCAAGCAGAAATGTTATTCACCTCTCTGTGCTTTGGTTTCATCATCTGCAAAATGAGGCTAATAGTACCCATAGGACTGACATGAGTTAACTAGCATACAGTAGTGTTAGCATCATTATTATCATTCTTATTCTCCCATAGTATGCTGCAACCATAATCTCCTTGCAAGCAGCGATTTCAACTGTGAAAACCCCAGCAACCGTTTTTCATACAAGTGAAAACTATTCTGCCTTACTTACTTCCCATTCCATATTTTACATTCATATTAAAGAAAAGGAAAGAAAAAAAAAAAAAAGAAGGGGGTAAGGTATGTATAATGATCATAGGAATATTTTAGATAAGATGTCTTCTATATACACACAAGTCATTCTGCCAAGTCTATTAATCTTAGCAATGGTTTACAAAATTAGGAATCATTTTTCTTGTTCACTAACACCAGATATCAAAGTAGTGAATAATACTTTAGATTCAAGCTGCTTGAGTTAATGGCCTTACTGCGGGCCCAAAACCCAGAGATAAAAGTGACCTGCTAAGGGGGCTGCTGATGTGAAGGGATAGGAGCGGACATTTTATAGAGGCCACTGTGGCCAAGCACTATGCTATACGCTCCATCCATATAGAATGCTCCATCAGCTCTATGAAGTGTGTCCTCTCATCTCCATTTCACAGATGAAGAAACTGATGTTCAAAGAGATGAAATACCTTGCCAAGGGCACAGAGCTCATAAAGTCCAAGTCAGGATTTGAAATTGGATCCACCTGACTTCTAAATCCTTATTCTATATTTCACTTTATCCCATTGCTTAGATAATTCAGTATGGAACATCAGACTTCTCTTTTCAACTTCTCTAGTGTCCTAGAACCCAATGACTTTTTTCAGTGCACCCTTCCACGGCTTTCTCAATTTTGGGGGAGGGTGAGGGAAGCCTCTTCTTTTAATTTATTTATTTTTTTCCATTTAATTTCCTTCCTTCCAAAAGAGTTCATAGCTCTTTCTAGAAGTATAAAAATCATAAAATTTCCACAATTTTGTAACTACTCCTTTAGGTTCATTTCTTCATTGTCAGTAAAAATGGACTCACTTAATAACAGTTATTAACAAAGTTAAGAATCACTGAACTGGGAGGACTAATTCTAAAATCTTTCATTCTCAACATTCAAACTCTTCTGCAGTGTTTATTACTGTATTCTGTAAGGTTTTACACAGGATTACCAGAGGCAACAGGACTGAAAGTAAACAAGTAGCCCAAAGTTACTAAAAAAATGTAACATAAGACAGAAAAAGAGCTCAGATTTTATCAAATCTTGCCTAAGACAGGATACCAAATCATTCCGCTTTTTTGAAATGATTAAGTCAGAAAGTCTCATGCCTCTCAAATAGGTGGGTACCAAGACCTGCAGTAACAGAAGTACAAATGCCATGGATAAATGTAACCTTCTTTGAATTACCAATTGTTGTGTTTGGGGAAAATTATTTAAAAAAAAAATTAAAACAAATATTCCAATATTATGGAGAAGAAAATTACAGGAAGAGTGATTAAGAAAGATGAAAGCAGGAAACTCTAAATTAGTGTATTTAAGAAAGTAAATCAGAACATCTTAGAATCAGGCATTCCAAATTTGCATCACAAACATATATATATATATATATATATATATATATATATATATATATATATATATATATATATATTTTAATTAATTAATTAATATATGAAATTTACTGTCAAATTGGTTTCCATACAACACCCAGTGCTCATCCCAAAAGGTGCCCTCCTCAATACCCATCCCCCACCCTCCCCTCCCTCCCACCCCCCATCAACCCTCAGTTTGTTCTCAGTTTTTAAGAGTCTCTTATGCTTTGGCTCTCTCCCACTCTAACCTCTTTTTTTTTTTTTTCCTTCCCCTCCCCCATGGGTTTCTGTTAAGTTTCTCAGGATCCACATAAGAGTGAAAACATATGGTATCTGTCTTTCTCTGTATGGCTTATTTCACTTAGCATCACACTCTCCAGTTCCATCCACGTTGCTACAAAAGGCCATATTTCATTCTTTCTCATTGCCACATAGTATTCCATTGTGTATATAAACCACAATTTCTTTATCCATTCATCAGTTGATGGACATTTAGGCTCTTTCCACAATTTGGCTATTGTTGAGAGTGCTGCTATAAACATTGGGGTACAAGTGCCCCTATGCATCAGTACTCCTGTATCCCTTGAATAAATTCCTAGCAGTGCTATTGCTGGGTCATAGGGTAGGTCTATTTTTAATTTTCTGAGGAACCTCCACACTGCTTTCCAGAGCGGCTGCACCAATTTGCATTCCCACCAACAGTGCAAGAGGGTTCCCGTTTCTCCACATCCTCTCCAGCATCTATAGTCTCTTGATTTCTTCATTTTGGCCACTCTGACTGGCGTGAGGTGATATCTGAGTGTGGTTTTGATTTGTATTTCCCTGATAAGGAGCGACATATATATATATATTTTTTAATGCTTATTTTTTGGAGAGGGAGACAGAGTGTGAGTGGGGGGGAGGGGCAGAGTGAGAGAGGAAGACACAGAATCTGAAGCAGGCTCCAGGCTCTGAACTGTCAGCACTGAGCCCAACACAGGGCTTGAACCCACGAACTGTAAGATCATGACCTGAGCTGAAGTCGGACATTTAACCGACTGAGCCACCCAGGCATCCTACAAACCTCCCTATTAACTGGTAGTGTTATAAAGCCTCCAGTATTTCTTAAAAGGATGCCACTGAGTTAGGAAGCTCTGCAGCACAACAGAAATTGTTGTGTGCAACAGAAATTGCATCACTGGGAAAAAAAACTAGAGGGTGGGTAAGTGCAACTCTGTCTAGAGGAAAGAGAAAATTACCGGCTAATCTTTCTATTGCACAGGTCATCTAAGGCATACAGACATACAGAAGAAGCTGCTGCAGGGATGATAGGGTCTCTTCGTAAGTAGGCGGAATATAGTATAAAGACAGAAATAAACCCTATTCTCAATTTAATTCCATTTCAAAAATGTGTTTCCTTTGGAAGGAAATGTCATTACCTTTATCAGGCAAAGAAATGGAGGAATTAAAAAATAATTACAGTTTTTAAAAGCAAACACTTCATGTTCACAAAAAGCTTTTACCACTATATTCTTTTTAGAATTGTATTTTCATTTGAAAAGCAATTAAGCAGAAACTCTTATCAAATTTGAATGATAAAAACAATGAAGCATTGTCCTAAAGAACAGAGTATAAGGTCATCTTTCCTATAAGATCACTGTATTTTTATTAGGATTTTTGTTAATGCTCTTTTTAGGCCTACAGCCACTGAACCTGCCTCTTCATTTAACAGAGGTATAAAGATATTAATGATTGTTCTGTAAATATTTACATACAGGCTTTCAACTACTCTAAGCAAAATACGGCTTTCATGGCCTGCTCTAACATTCTGTTATTATTTAGGTAGCCATCCAATAGGATGAGTCTCTTTTAGTACCTAGCTCAACCCCCATACCTTCCCGGGGTCAACAGAAGTCTTAAGCTCTTGAGTACCTAGGAAATGTGCCAAACATTTTCCAACCTTGATCATAAACCCAGGTCTTCTGATTCCAATTCCACTGCTCTTTTTGTGATATTACAGGGTCATCTTAAATAAATCTGGAGACCACCAGTATGGGGCTACACATAAGTGCATCCTACACTTTTTTTGTATGCCACAGTAGTGGCACCAACTACAAAAGATGCTAATATGCTCTGCAAAGCCAAATGTAACTTAATAACTTATGTTGACAGTATTTTTTTTACAAGGTTGGGGGGGTTGAGTTGAGATGGGACAATACCTTCAGAATTTAAAGCACGCAAAAACTAAATGCTACCCAGCCTTCAAAATATAACTTAAATTACAGTTCTCCTTCCCCAACATCTTCCCAGAGCCTCGCATAACTTTGTAACCCCACTCCCAAAGCATCTTGCCTATGATATGAACACAGTTTGCCATGTTATTTGTGGATGTTTGTGCATCTAGACAGGAGGTTCTTGGAAGGCCAGTAGGCTCGAATATATTTAGAGGTAACTGCTTTAGGGCTTCAGCACTAAAAACTCTCCTTCAATATAAAAAAATACAAATATGAAGAATGAATAAATGAATCAGGCATAACCAAAGACACAGAAGGTCTCTCTTTACTCCCATGGCAGCCTCTAGATAATTTTGCTGGTTATCTTTCCTCTTACAGAGTCAACCCTAGAAGGTGCCTAGCACTAGACCAGGTATTCTATTGAAAGTAATAATACAGTGGCGCCTGGGTGGCTCAGTTGGTTAAATGTCTGACTCTTGACTTTGGCTCAGGTTATGATCTCGCGGTTTGTGAGTATGAGCCCCACATCAGGCTCCATGCTGGCAGTGTGGAGCATGCTTGGGATTCTCTCTCACTCTCTTTTTCTGCCACTTCCCAGCTCACCCACCCACTCTCTAAGTAAATAAATAAACTTAAAAAAAAGTAACAATACAATAATTCTTGTGCTAGAGATGCTAATCTAGCTGCAAGAAATGACACATAGATAAAATCAAGAACTACCTAAGAACAAAGAGCTAAAAGTGGCAGAAATATAAACATACATTATTTCTGGGTTCTATTTATAGGAAGAAAAAAGTGAACTATAATAGTGATTATCCATGGGGTGCCTGGGTGGCTCAGTCGGTTAAGCATCTGAAATGGCTGAGGTTATGATCTCACAGTTCGAGGTTCCAGCCCCACGTCAGGCTCTGAGCTGACAGCCAGGGTCTGGAGCCTGCTTCAGATTCTGCATCTCCCTCTCTCTGCCCCTTTCCACTCATGCGTGCGCGCTCTCGCTCTCTCTCTCTCTCAAAAATAAACATTAAAAAAATAAAAATAACTATACCTATTACTAACTCGTTGGTTGAGGGACCCCAACCAAGAGGACACTGAAGGAAGGCAGCAATTCAATGTTAAAGTCTCTGTTATCTTCTGGAAACTACATGAGTCACTCCAAGAAGGCTATGGGTATCAAAGACCGCTTCTCATTGCTATCAGTCGTTGCAGTCCTCTCTAAAAAACCTCCGTCATCAATAAAGGTGGCTATGTCTTAGTCTAGTCCTGTGTGAAATCTCACTACAGCTCTAGGCCTAGGTTCCTGAAAGCCCTACAGAACCTTTCCTACATAGACCTCACCCTGCTCAAAGCAAAGTGCAAAGTAAATAAAAATGGTACATAGATGGAATGTTAATTTTCATTTGTCATAACATACAAACTCTCTTCTGTATCTACAATCCCAAAATCGGTAAGTGGAATTTATAAACTTCTTTGGACAACCAAAGATTTGTTTGAATTGCCAAATAACATCTGGGGTTACTGGTACAACTGGTACAATTCCTCAGTAGTAGTGCCACAGAACAAATTCTTTTTGATATAATCATACTTGGAAAATTTCTCAATACAACTTTATGCTCTGTACAATGCTATGCTGGTGGTATTCTAGACTTATGAATGACCGATTTGGGTGTTTGATGATTTAAAAATAATATTTTTTTCCTTTTTTTTTTTTTTTTTGTTGAGACAGTGGTCAAGTTTGCTTCCTAGATATTGATTGTTATGTCAAATGACCGATAAAACAGTAAGGTTCTACCCAACACACACCAAGGAAACAAACAGAATTTTGATTTTTAGATGAGTACAACTTATGAAAAACTAACCTGATGACTTTGTGTTTTAGGAACTAATCAGGGACCCTTGATCCCTATCGTGTTAGTTGACAAAGTTTAAGGTATATTAAAAACAACTCATAACATTTTGGGTTCTGTTTCTTGCGACAGCTGACAAGAATGCTATCAGACAGTTAAGAACTAACAGCAAAGCATTATTAATAGACAAAAATCACAGTTATTACACATTCTTTTAACATTACATTCACATTCAAATTTAAGGACTATATTCATAAATGCATTATAGAAAAGTTGTCATTGTCAGAAAATGACTGCTATATGAAAAATAACTTGCAAACACATCTTTTAGATAAACATTCTCATTCCAATAAAATTCTTCAAACCACAGAATGTCAGAGAAAGAAGTAATTTTAGAGATAATATAGTCCCACCTCCTCATTTTTATAGATGAGGAAACTAAAACACAGAATACATAAGTGGCTTAAATTAGGTAATAACCTAAGATAATAACAGAAATAAGTCTGGAACCCAAGTCTCCTGATTCTTCATGCACAGTTCTTTACACTATGGTTATTTAATAATGTTTACTTAGTACTTTCTATCCCTAAGACATTGTGCTAGATATAGGCACAATGTGTCTCTTAAGAAAACATTCCCTATTAAAGGAAACAGGGAAAAAGTGCATTATACAGAATTAGACAATAACAGTATTCACTAAAACTATTATTTTTGGCTACTGAAAACCAAAGTGAGGGGATGATTAAAGTAGTAGATGCAAATATACTCGCACCAATAATTACAGTAAATGTTAACAGATTACCCTCCAGTTAAAAGACAATATAAAAATGAGTGAAAACCAAGACTCAACTACTATAGACTGCTGTCTAGAAGAAACCCACTTTCAATATAAAGGCACATATGGGTGGAAAGAAAACGGATGGAAAAAGTAATACATAGGGAAAACAGTAAACACATGAAGACTAATAAATTAACATCAACTAAAGGAAACTTCAGGGATAAAAACATTTCATAATGAGTAAAAGTTCATACATAAGGAAAAACACAGAAATCATAAATATGTATGCACCTAATAATTGAGTCTCAAAATAAATGAAATAAAAATTAACAAAACTGAAAGGAGAAATAGAGAATTCTTCAATCCTGATTTGAAATTTTAATATCACTCTCTCTTAGCAACCGATATAAAAAGTAACAGTATCAATCACCTGAATTTAACTGATATTTATAGAACATTACATTGAACCAGTGTAACTGATATTTATAGAACATTACATTGAACCATTGAAAGAATACATATTCTTTCAAATATACATAGTATGTTCACCAAGTGAAACCATATATGCCGGGGCCACAAAATGAGTCTCAATTAAAAAAAAAAAACAAAACAGGGGCACCTGGGTGGCTCAGTCAGTTAAGCATCCGACTTCAGCTCAGGTCATGATCTCGTGGTCCGTGGGTTCGAGCCCCGCGTCGGGCTCTATGCTGACAGTTCAGAGCCTGGAGCCTGTTTCAGATTCTGTGTCTCCCTCTTTGTCTGACCCTCCCCTGTCCATGCTCTCTCTCTGTCTCAAAAATAAATAAATGTTAAAAAAAATTAAAAAAAAAAACAAAAAAAACTTAAAAAAATTAAATTATATAGAATAGGCTCTCTCTGATCCAAATGGCATTAAATTAGAAATTGACAACAAGATATCAAGAAAGACTCGCTTTTGGTAATTTGGAAATTAAAGAACCCATTTCTATATAACTCGTAGGTCAAAAAATATGAAGGACTTAAAAAAATATTTTGAATGGAATAATAATTAAAATACAACATACCAAGGTTTGTGGGATTCTGTCATAATAATGCATAGAGGAAAACTTAAAGCATTGAATACTTACATTAGAAAAGAAAAAAGGTCTATAATGAAGGCCAAGCCTCTATACCTTACTAAGTCATAGAAAAAGAACCATAAAGTAAACCCAAAGAAAGTAGAAGACAATAAAAAAAAAAAAAAATAAAGCAGAAATCAATGAAATAGAGGACATAAAATCAAAAGTCAGTTCTTTGAAAAGAATAACAAAATTAATAAACCTCTAACTAGATTAATCAAGAAAAAAAGAGAAAACACAGATGATCGGAACCAGGATTGAAAGAAGGGTGATCACTAACATTATATAGACATTAAAAGCATAAAAGGGAATATTATGAACAACTTAATACCAAATAGTTTGACAACTAGGATGAGGTAGACAAATTCCTTGAAAAATACAACTTACCCAAAATGGACACAGATGAAACAGAAAATCTGAATATCTCTTTCTTTATCTATTAAAGGAATTGAATCAATCATCCAAAATTCTCCCATAAAGAAAACACAGCCCTGGATAATTTTACTGGTCAGTTCTAGCAAACACTTATGGAAGGATTAACATTCATTTTATATGAACATTTAGAAAACAGAGGAGGGGGGACGCCTGGGTGGCTCAGTCAGGTAAGCATATGGCTTGGCTCAGGTCATGGGTTAAAAGTTTGAACTCTGCATTGGGCTCTGGGCTAACAGCTCAGCCTGGAGCCTGCTTTGGATTCTGTGTTTCCCTCTCTCTCTGCTCCTCCCCTGCTTGTGCTCTGTCTCTATCTCAAAAATAAACAAACAAACAAAAAAGAAAACAGAGGAGGGAACACTTCCTAACATGTTTTATGGGGCTGGCATAATAACACTAATACCAAAACCTAACAAAGAAATTATAAAACAGGAAACAACAGACCACCATCTCTCATGAACATACACACAAAATCCTTTCCAATGTATTAGTAAAATGATATATAAAAAGGATAACACATTATGACCAAACAGGTTTATCCTAGGAATGCAAGGTTAGTTTAATATTAAAAAAAAAAAAAAGTAATCTACATGATCAGAATAAAGAAGGAAAATTATGTGATCATTTGAATAGATACAGAGAAATCATTAGACAATTGAATTAATGATACAACCTCTCAGCAAACTTCTTCAATAAAGGTATCTATAAAAAAACCCCTCAAGTAACATTGCAGTTAATACTGCAATATTAAATGTTTCACCTGTATTACTGGGAATAAGACAAAGAAGCTTACTCTCACCACTTCTATTTAACACTGTACTAATGTCCTAGCCATTACAATAAGGCAAGAAAAAGAAAAGCATGCAAATCCAAAAAGAAAAATTAAAGCTCACTTTATTTGTAAATTAAGTGATTGTTTATGAAGAAAATCCTAGCAGATTTACAAAAACAACTTTTAGAACTACATAGTGAAATTAGTGAGGTAATAGGATACAATGTAATGTACAAAAATCAATTACATATTATACACTATCTGTAAAACAATTTGAAAATGAAATTTTTAAGAAGTTCAATTTCTGTAGCATCAACAAACACAAAACTATTTTGACATAAATTTAACAAAAGGCTAACAACATCTCTACACTGAAGATTTCTATGAGAAATTAAAGAAGACTTAAATAAACAAAGAGACAGACGATGTTCATGGATCAGAAGACTCAATAATGTTGTCAATTTTCTCCAAACTGTTCTATAGTTTTAATACAATCCCAATTTTCTCACACTTTTTAGCAGAAGTTGACAAGCTGATTCTAAACTTTACATCGTAGAGATGCAAAGGAAATAGAATATCCAAGACAATCTTGAAAAACAATGACAAAAAAGACTCACAGTACCTGACTTCAAGATATACTATAAAGCTACAATAATCAAGACAGTGTGTTACTGGCATAAGAACTGAGAAATAGATTAGTGGGACAGAACAGAGCCCAGTTCCACATGTATAGTCAATCAATTTTTGACAAAGCCACCAATATAATCCACATAGGAAAGGGAAGTTTTTAAACAAGCAATATTGAAACAGTATCTACCTACAAGAGGAAAAAAGAAACCACAAATCCTACCTCACAGTATATATAAAAATTAATTCAAGATAGACCACAAGTCTACATAGGCAAGCTAAATACAAAAAAAAACTGTAACTGCAGGTAGAAGAAAACACAGGAGAGAATCTTGTCATGTATCTTCTTGGGAGTAAGCACAAGTTTAACAAAAACAATACAGAAAACAATAGCTATTAAATAAAAAAATTGCTAAATTAGACCTAATCAAAATAAAAACTTCTGCTTAAAGTTGTCCTTAATATAATGAATACTCAAACCACAGACTGGGTTTTCATATTTGTCAAATACAGATCCAACAAAGGACTGGTATCCAGAATTTAAACAGCCCAATAAAAAATGGACAAAAGAGTTTAACAGATAGTTCACAAAGGAAATATATACAGAAAACACAAGCATATAATAAAGTGCTCATCATCATTAGTCATCATGAAAATGTAAATTAAAGCCACAATGAGATACCATTACACACCTACTAGAACGGCTAAAATTAAAAAGACTGACAACACCATATGTTGGTGAGGATGTGGAACAACCAAATGCTCATACATCACTGGTGGGAGTACAAATTTACAACCACTTTGGAACAATGTCTGGCAGTTTCTTAAAAAATTAAACATATGATGTAGCAATTCTACTTCTAGCTATTACCTAACAGAAATAAATACTATATTCATAGTAAAACTTGTATGAGTATGTTCACTAATTTTATTGTAATAACCACAAACTAGAAACAGCCCAGTGTCCATCAATAGAACGGATAAACTGTGGTATATGCATACAGTGGAATACTACTCAGCACTACAAGGTAACAAAGAAATACCCAACAACATTGATGAATCTCAAAATATTATGCTCAGTGACAGAAGAGGGACACAGAAGAGTATATACTATATGGTTAATATGGAAGGGAAAAAAGGAATAATGATTGCCTGTGGGAGGTACAGGTGAGGATTTAATGGGAAGAGGAATGAAGGAACCTTCTGGGATGTTCTATATCTTAACGGAGTTTTGATGCACAGGTATATGCATTTATTAGAACTTGTCAAATGGTACACTTAAGATCTTTGCATTTCATTGTATGTAATTTTGCTTCAAAAGATAGCAACAAATGAACTAGTTAATGATGTACACGATGACATATTTGGAAAGAAGTGTACTGAAGTGTACAACTGACTTCGAAATGCTTAAAAAAAGAGGGATCCATGGAAGGGTACAGAAATGAATAGTTGGATAAGTATGTGATAAAGCAAGTACTGTAGAATCCAGGTAACAAGTATGTAGTACCTGACAAGTTCCTTCAATTTTTATTTGCTTCATATAAAATGTTGGAAGAAAAACAGCATCATAGATGACTGAGATTATTTTAGGTTGGACTGCCAACGTTAAGGATTCTGGTCACCATCCATGAAAATCTGGTTGACCAAGAGAGAGAGTAAAGGCAGTAAATATATAAAGTAAGGGGTGGGGAGTATTAGAGCCAAAGCCCAGAAATGCAAGTCTGAAACCTGCCGGAAATAATGCCCAGGGCACCAAGGCAGAAAATAGTCACTTGCAAGCCTTAGGAGATTTGCTTTTGCTTTCTTCCTAACTTCTGCAAGTCTATGAAACTGTCTTCTAGGCCTAGTATCCAGCAGTAAGCTAGCGCTCTAGCTCTCTAGCTTTTTTCCAAGACACATAAGGACACAGCTGGAGGATTTAAAGTCATTGATGAGGGGCAAAAAAGGAAGGAACGGAAATGAATTAAAAATTCCACTGGGAGAAGGTATGACTCACCCACTCCTTGATGGGTAACTGCCCTTCGAAATAGCATCTTTTGAAAACAGCCAAGGAGCATTAAAGATTGAACATAAAACTGCTTCTGGGCAGGACTGATTAAAGAGGAATAAAACTATTTTAAAAGGTTACTCTGAGTTATTTGGCAACATTTATTTGCATTCCGGTGAATGGGTGACTCAGATCCCACTGCCGGTCCTTTTCATCTCCAGAGCTATGATTTTTAGAGGACAATAGTCACCAGTAATTGTTGCTTTCTGGAGACAACTGAAGTCTCAGTCTAGCTGATAGAAATGAGTGATTATCACTTTGCTTGATTTAATGCGCCTTCACAGAAACCCTATACCTGCTTTATCCTTGAACTCTATTTCACTCAGCTTTTCAATTTTTCTATTTGCAAGGATATAACATACTTTTTGCTACTAACTTGCTGTAAATAATAACCAGGTTCACTTTTGGGGGCTATTCCTTACCTTAACTTTTAATCTTTTAAGTAAAAAGTAAAATAATCAGGTTTAAACATGGTCTAAACTTTGATTGGATTAGACATAGGATAGCAAAGGAGGCTAACACAAGCTAATAACCTCTAATTTGACCGAATACTGTAACCTTAAACATTGACTCATCTGTCACTATGTAATTTTTAACCTAATTTAAAATTAGTCTTTTAAATAAAAACCTCTGATACACTAATGAAAGTATTACATCTGTGTAGTCAGCAAGTACAAACAACTAATATCAACTAACACTAAAATAAAAATGAAGTTCATTACTTTACATCTGAAAAAGGTCAGCCACACTGGGTGACCCAAACAGTCTTCACAAATACCCTCAGTGAAAGATAATATAAAGAACGGCAAGTTAAAGATCACCTCCAAAAATGTGAAGAAAACATATTATGTACAAAACATAGTATCTCTGGGCTGTTCTTTATTTCACAAAATGTTACCATTTGAAAATGGTTTGCTATGTCTCTAGTTCTATAGTACAAACCAGATTACTATTTCTTTGAACTATATAACAACATTTCCCTAAAAAACAAAATACCACCTTCATTGTAGGGCGTTAGTAGTAAAAATTTACCTTAACAAAGCAAACAAGATGCCACAAATCAGCTTTTTTTCAGATTATCTCATAAAAGTATAGAGACCAGGAGAAAAGAGCAAAACATGTCAAGTGTGGGTTGGCATGATTCAGTGTAACATTTATGGATGGTTTTAAGGCTCCCAGATTGGACTTTTATTGTTTCCCAAGAGTCATTCATGAGATCTGTTGCAATGAAGGCTCAAATCATATATAAATTTTCATCTGAAAGTAAAGTGTTTGTTGCCCTCTTGAGGTAAATTCAAGAACAGAAACAAAACAATGCTGGCCTTGCCTAGTCCATTACAGAAAGGGGCTTTCTTTTCCAACAGGCTTTTTGGCTTTTTCTACAAACATATGATCTGAAGCTGGATAGTTGTAACGTAAACTCTATTTTTACCCCAACAACAGACAACTTACAAAAGACACTAGAACATTTCTGTAAAAATAAAACTAAAACTTTACACCAAGAATAAGCAAAAATTTTTAAGTTTCAATTGATAAAAATGTCAAACTAGCTATATCCTAAAAATTCATTAGGCAGATCTCCAGTTAGCCTAGCTCACCTGACCCAGGGGACCCAAACTATACACTGTGAAAAGCTTTGTGGCAAACTTTTATGGGAGCTGGGAGGGTGGGGCAAGTCCAAGATATGTATATTCAATTCCACTTACTAAGCAAGGTTTTCAGGGTGCCTGGGTGGGTCAATCGGTTAAGCTGTGATCAGCTCAGGCCGATCTCATGATTTGTGAGTTCAAGCCCCAGACTGGGCTCTGCACTGGCAGTGTGGAGCTTCAAGCCCCAGACTGGGCTCTGCACTGGCAGTGTGGAGCCTGCTTTGGATTCTTCGTTTCCCTCTCTCTCTCTGCCCCTCCCCTGCTTGCATACGCACACACTTTCTCTCTCAAAAACAAATAAACATTTAAAAAAATAAGCAAGGTCTTCAACACAATAACAGCTGCACTGAGAAAAGAGTATATGATATATAAGCGTGGGTACAAAAAGTCAATGGTCTTGTAGATTATCTCACCAGGGAATTCTCAGAGTTAAATGAATTTTAGTAACTCTGAGGTACTGTTGCCATTTCAGTGTCATGGGGCTTTGAACTAATGAAAGTTGTTTTCTCTCAAACTGCATTTTACACTAAGCTATCATTTGATTTTCGGTATTATTACGAAGAATGGGTTGGGTTACATCATTATTCCTCTAAAGTTTCAAACACTTCAGCGTTTTACTAAGCATGACTTAATATTCATGAATAATCAAGATTTTGAATGAGCAGTAAAAACATGGTTAGGGGTGCCTGGGTGGCTTAGTCAGTTAAGCCCCTGACTCTTGATTTCAGCTCAGGTCATGATCTCATTGTTCGTGAGTTTGAAGTGCGGAGACTGCTTGGGATTCTTTCTCTTTCTCTCTCTCTCTGCTCCTCCCCATTTGCTCTCTTTCTCTCAAATATAAATAAACTTAAAAAAAAAAAAGTATGGTCACCATCTTATCTTGCTACTAAAGCCCATGTAGGAGGAAGAGATCACACCAGCCAGTTGTTGTTAAAAACCTAGATTTGTGGACATACAATTAACCTACCACATTCTCTAGAGGCAATCCAAGTAGGTTGCTCACACACACTCTCCCAGCTGCTGGACTCTTTATACAGGTCCCTCAAGATACACTTGATAGCCAAAGGTCTCAACAGGGAAAGTAGGAAGGACACAAAAGATGTCCCTATTCTAAGCCCTACCTAAGTCATTAGCTGTCAGTATTTGACCTATAGATTGATCATTCACACAAAATGCATTCGGACATTTACTTACCGCTACTGTGTATCACAAACCATTTTAATTACGGTGTAATGAAAACCATCCTTAGATTCATTCAAACTTTGGTTCTACTTATCACCTCACAAAAAATTCTCTAAGAGGGGCACTATTTGAAACAACTCTGTAATTAGCTATATGACCCTCTCTCCCCAATATAAAAGAGAAGTCAGAGAAAAGCCTGAAGGCAGGAAGAAGAGTGCAAAAAAAAAAAAAAAAAAAAAAAAAAATCCAGAGAGATATTTTTTCCAATATTTTGAAGCTCTGGTGGTGTACACACACACGTGCTCGTACACGCACAGACACACATTTTCACACACTTTTACACGTAGCATAGTTTCTTGCTAATATTATAGCAAAGTTCAGGCTCTTAAAGCAAAGCCGCCTGGGTTTCACAACCCGACTCCCACCACCAACTAACTACCTTTGTAACTTTGGCAAGTTGCTTAATCTCTCTGTGCCTTGACTGCCTCATCTGTAAAAACAGGGATAATTTATTATTTTTTTTTTAAAGCTTTTTTTTTTTTTTTTTTTTAACATTTATTTATTTTTGAGACAGAGAGAGACAGAGCATGAACGGGGGAGGGTCAGAGAGAGAGGGAGACACAGAGTCTGAAACAGGCTCTGAGCTGTCAGCACAGAGCCCGATGCGGGGCTTGAACTCACAGACCGTTGAGATCATGACCTGAGCCGAAGTCGGACGCTCAACCGACTGAGCCATCCAGGCACCCCAAAAACAGGGATAATTTAAATACCGAACTCAAATATTTACTGTGAGTTTTAAATAAATGCTTATCACAATGCCCAGCCCAACCATAAATGTGCTCCTTTACCCCCATTCTCCTATGTCCTTTCCTCCTCTGCTCGAACTCATGCCTATAATAATCATCACTCTCACCCCCCTTTCACATTTTCTATGCATTTACATTTATGTGGATATACACAAATATGATGGATCCATACTGTAAGAATTGCTCTAAAAATTGCTTTTTCACATAGTATACCTCGGAAACCAGCAACTCTCCCACATTAGGTGATCTTATCCACTTGCATGGCTATAAATGCCATCTGTGGACTGATAATCCCAATTTTGCATTGCCAGCCTGGATGTCTCTTGTACAGCCTACCTGACATCTCCACTTGAACATTTCCTAGGCATTTCAAATTTAATGTATCCAAAGTAAAACTCTTGATTTTCTCCCATAAACCTGTTCTTCCATGTCTTTTCCATCTCAGGATATGGCGGCGTTACCCATTAACCATTTCCTACAACCAAAAGCTAAGCGTCTTCTTTGATTCCTTCCTTTCTTACCCTCAACCCAATTCAAAGTCCTGGCATTTGCAACAACAAAACAGAACTCTAATCCATCCTCTCTTCTCCATCATCACTGCCACCACCCTGAAGTAAGCTATGATGGGTTTAACAGTCTTTTCATCTGGCTCCTCACTTTCACTCTTGTACTCCGCTAATCCATTAGCCAGACAATAGACAGAATGACCTGCTTATCAACCTGAAATGTGTCACTCTCCTGCTTAAAACCATTCATCTACTTCCTACTGCATTTCAAATAAAACTTTAGCTCCTCAAAAGCATTCTATTCTCTGGCCCAGACTTAACTCTTTAAGCTCACCTTAAGACATTCTCTTTTGTTCACTGGAATCTAGTCACATTGGCCTCCTCTCTGTTCCTAGAAGACCCGAAAATCTTCCCCATTTCAGTGCTTCTGTCATATTTTTTTCTGCTTTTAGCCTGATTCCTCCTCATATACTTTGGGTCTCAGCTTAAACATTACCACTTCGTCTGGAGAAAAGTCTTAATCTCTATCACAGTAATCTATCTCCACCATAGCACTTCATGTTTGTTGAACTAGTAGAAATAAACACAAGGGCAAGGACAATACCTATCTTGTTTCACCATGCTGTTCCTAGTGCCTAAAGCAGTGCATAGCCCCTAGTGGGCCCTCCATAAACATTTGATAAATAAGAGGGAACAGTATATGGTAACTAACTAGGCTTTCCTGAAACTTCTGAAATACTGTATGTGAAACCTTAGTATTCTTTTTGCTAAAAACAGAGATACAACGTATCAAAAGAATGCATAATTTTGTTTTGCCAATTAGAATGAAAAAGTGATCTCATTCATAAACAGAAATTTTAGTAGTTATTAATAATAGCTATTAAAAAATAACTTGTTTTGATTGTATGGCAGCTAAATGTTTCAGACAAAGTGTACCCCTAGTGTTCTTTTTGAGGAGGCTGAAAACTCAACTGGTCAAATCAAAACTACTCCTGTACTTTAGACCAGCCTAAGGTTGAAAAAAACCTTTAGTGATTTAATGAATCACTCTTTCTCAGAGAATACAAATGTCAACAAACCACACTCACTTATTAAGAAAAAACTATTAACTATTTCAATGAAAATAATCCTTTCCCACAAAAAAGAAGTAACTATGAGAACTAGGAATGTATAGGACGATGGATGTGATTGTGATGGATGTGAAAGTAACTGTGGTAACCATTTCACAATGTATATGTAAGTCATTATGCTGTACACCATCAACTTTTACCACGCCGTATGTCAATTCTATCTCAATAAAACTAGAAAATATATTTAATTATAACCCATCCAAAATATGCAAATAAAAATAAAATCCCCCCCCCCCCCCCCAAAAAAAAAAAGAACTAGGAATGTAGATGTAGAACAAAAGGAATTCTCACAGGCTGCGGCTCAGGGGATAAACTGACAACCACTCTGCAGAATATGGTAAAATAAGGATTTCTTACTTGACTGCCTCGTAAATATTGTTGGAGGTATGTCCTGATAAGGCATCGTGTAAATTTCGAATAAAATAATCTCTGTATTCTTCTGGAAGGGCCATAAACGTTCCACCCATCACAATAAACTCCACTTTATCCACACTGTGACCAAGTTGTTTTAACTGAAACACATACAAATTCATCAGCATTAGATGGATATAGTCAATTACCCTAAGAAAGCACTGCAAATTTCTAATTTTATTTTGTAGTTTTTTCATCAGTATAGTTTAAAAATGAAAAGCAATTAAACATATTTAGCAAAGGTTTGGATTAAAAAATAGACTCCAGAGTCTTAAAGAAAAAAAAAATTACTAGAGATCGAGGAGGCAAAGTGAGAATTAAAAACAATAAACAAGAAGCTTGACATCAATACCTATGTGGAAATTTAAAAACATGTGGAATATAAACTAGAAAGCAGTAAGGGCAAATATAATAATACACTATGCAACATAATAAATAAATACTTATTGATCATGTATTTTTTATGTCAGACCTTGTGGTAAGCCTTGGGAACAAAAACAGTGACTGTGCAACATAATCAGGGCTTGATGCCAATGGAAGAAAAAGAACACCAGGTTAGAAATAAAAATTAAGAATGCAGTTTTAAACCAGTTGTGAAGATTATGAGCACAGGTGGCATGGCTTTCTGGAGAAAAAACAAAATAAAAATCTGATTGATAAACTATAAAATATTATGTCTCTCTACTAGTGGAGAGAATGGTACAGATTTTTCATTTTGCCAACTATAATAAGCCAAGATTCTAAATTTTAAAAACAGGTATTTAAATTTCGTAGGGTCCTTAAAAAGTTAAAAATAGAAATACAACATGATCCACTAATTACACTATTGGGTATTTAAAGAAAATAAAAACACTAATTCAAAAAGATGTATGTGCCCCTATGTTTATTGCAGCATTATTTATAATAGCCAAGATGTGAAAGCAACCCAAGTGCCCACTGAGAGACAAATGGATAAAGAAGATGCAGTGTATATATACAACGGAATATAACTCAGCCATTAAAAAAAGGATGAGATCTTGCCATTTACAAGTGTACAATATGGATGGAACTAGAGGGTATTATGCTAAGTGAAATAAGTCAGAGAAAAATAAATACCGTATGATTGCATTTATATGTGGAATCTAAACAACTAAAATAGATAAAAAGACGAAAGACCTATAAATGCAGAGAACACACTGATAGTTATGAGAGGGTTAAGTGGAGGAGGGGATGGGCAAAATGGGTAAAGGGCAGAAGATACAGGAATGAATAAATTATGGAATGAATGAATCCAGTTATGGAATGAACAAATCATGGGAATAAAAGATACAGCATAGAAAATACAATGATATTGTAACAGCACAGTATGGTGACTGATGGTAGCTATACCTGTGGTGAGCACAGCATAACAGACATGTTGAAACACTATGTTGTACACCTGAAACTAATGTATCACTGTGTGTCAACTATACTTCAATTAAAAGAAAAATTTCTTGCCCTATCTCAGGCTTGAGAAAAACTGGGTCAAGTAGACTACTAAACTATGAACTCTAATTAATGTTCTATGTAAAGGATGTCTACACTTAATATGGACAAAAAGGCACCTTTTTAAATGTTTGTTTCTGACAACGGCAAATAAAAATTTATACATATTTGTATCTTTCTGTAATTGTATTCATATATACATATGCATGAAAATATACATGTAAGTATATATAAGTGTGCATGTAAGTATATAGGTAAGTATGTTTATATGTGTGTGTGTGTGCATGTGTGTATATATATATAAATACTAAAAACAACTCTATGATTGTTCACAAGAGAAACACAACAAAATCATTCTGGGTACCTTTTTCAAAATACCTTGTCAGGACCCTAAACCAGACTTAATCAGAACTCCTGAGGTGAAAATCTGGCATATGTTTGGAAAAGATACTCGGGTGATTCTATTGCATTTACAGTGAAGAAAAAAATCACTGCTGTATGCTAGTTTCTAAACCTTTTAAAACCCATTCTCTTTTTGGTAAACATAAACATTTTACACTCTACTGAAACATTTTAAATGAATTAAATATCATAGCTAAAAAAGAAATTGAAGCAGTGGTCAGTTTAGAACATGCTTTTCTAGACTATACAGGTTGCACCCAGGTGAGGTCCTCTCCTATGGCTGACAATCCTGATCCACACGTGCTTGGGTGACAGTGAGGTGAAAATATGAACTGGCTGGTATTCATCGATACTAGCTAAATGAACAGAGAAGAGACTTAATGACTATGGTATGTACTACTTTCCTTTCGAGATTCTGTAGTTGCCCTACTAGGTGTTGTTACTGTAAAAATTATAGATGGTACTCACACTTTTTTAAATCGGACAAGTTTAAAATAAAACTATAAAAAAGGAAATCTGAATTACTGTTCAGATTTCTCAAGCAGAGCAAGGCCATTTAAACAGTACTACTTGTTTTTCATCAGTTATATTGAAGTATAATTTACATACACTAAAATCAATTAATTTTAAGTGTACAACTGGAAGGGTATGGATGAGTGTTTACAGTTGTGTAACTCCCACCACAGTCAGGATGCAGAACAATCCCACGACTCCTAAGAGTTCCTCACACCCTTCTGCAGTCAATTCCCTATTCCCACCCTGGCATACCAGTCACAATAACTTCTTATCTGGCTCATGGAAGCAAAAATTCAATCCATCCACCTACTGTCTAAGAACATTCTCACATCTCCATCTGTAAATTTCATATGGTTAATGAGTCTGTATAAGTTGAAAGAAATTTAAAGAATATAAAACGCTTAAAGAAAATAATACAGTCTCTAAAGGAAGCAGTGATTTTGAGCTTGCTGGGTATTGCAGAATAGTCTTCCTCCCCCAGATGGATATTAAAAACTTACCAAGGGGACAGGCACTCTTTTAGTTATTTCAGGTTCAACTCAAATTAAACAATAATACCTTCTAAGTATGTACAAAAATCTAACTTAAAAATGCTTTTTAGAAACTTACCTGTTCTATCCGGTGTCTTGTCTGTAGATAAGGGTCATATCTAGCGCGGATAGCTCGCATGGAGGTTGGCTAAGAGAAAAAGAGAAAAATCTCCTGCTGGGCCCACATTGAATAGAAAATAAAAAGTAGTTCAAAAGAATTATATTAAAAATAAAATTCTCTTGTGCTCCTTCCTTCCTTTCTCAGTTTAGGGATCAAAATACTGTTCTGAATAGCATCTGGCTAGTCTCCATCCCCACTGTCTTAAGATTCTGAACAGCAGGGCATCTCCTTGAATCATATTTATCTTTGTGTAAACACTTATGAAATCTCCAGGGTCACTTTCTGCTGGAGCAGAAAGGGGTGGCTAAGGGACAGAAACGAGAGGGAGCCTTTTCACTGAATAATTCCTTTTGTATTTTTAAAAATGTGAACTATGGAAAACAAGTAAAAAGTGAAATTCCATATATAAGAGAAAAAGTCCAATGGTTTTCTGGCTGCTGACCTCTTCCCGAAAAGGCTGACTGCTTCAAAAGAAGCCTGCTTGCTGTTCTGCTTGCACTCTTGCCCCCACTCTAATCCTTTAACCACACAGCCATCAAATGATCTCTTAAAACCCTATACTGGATCGCATCATTCCCCTGCTTTCAACCTTAATGGTTTTTCATGACACCTGTAACAAAATCCAAACTCTATGTCCAGCTTACAACCTATTTCATCTGTCTCTCCAATCTCATCCTTCCCCTTACCCACTATGTCCTGGAACACCCCACTGTCATTCCTACCATGGCTCCTTGTTCTAGCTATCCTCTCTGCTGGGAATGCTCTCTGCTGATATTCTTGCATGGCTCCTTCTTGTCATTCAAGACTCAGTTTAAGTATCATCTCCTCAGTCACTTCCTAACTACCAAGGCTAAAGTATCTACTCAGTTTCTACAAACCTCACTTGATTTTACTTCTCTACTTAGCATTTACTGGTAGTACCTGATATTTTCTTCTTGTTTCTTTATTGTCTATCTCTTATTATTAGAATGTAAATTCCATAAGATTAGGGACTTTATCCATTTTTCACTGTTGAAGAAGCACTATGATATCATGGTGAGGAACACAAAATTCAAAACCTGGCTCTGTCACTAATTAGCAGTGTATCTCTGGGCCAATTGTTTAGGGCCTCTAAAGCCTGTTTCCTTATTCATAAAGCCAGGATAATAGTGCCTGCCTTCAAGGTGCTGCTATAAGGTTTAAAGTTGTGAAGACTTATAATAGTTTAACATACAGTAAGAACAAGTGCTTATGTTAAGTATTTCTCCAGTGACTAGAGCAATATACGTAGACACTCAGCAAATATTTAATGGATGAACTTCTGTAATCAGGAGAAAAATTAAAAATAAAAATAATTTAAGAAAGTCAGTACTTGTAAGAGCACACTATAGGTAAAGTATGATGTCAAACTTCCTCAGGACAACCTCATATTACTTTACCTCATATCCAGTATAAGACTGGGTTGAATATTCAAAATCTGAATCAGGTCCACCAGGGCAGTATCTGCCAATACAACCAAAGAATGAAGATGTCAGATACAAAATTTACTTCAACAGTCTAGTTCAAGTATCTGCAGTCTCCATAAAATTCTGAGAGCAAACAAGTTTCATATTCAAATCCTAATCGAAGAGCCTACGTTTAAAGTATCTACAATTAATATATTTTCTACTGACAAGTAAACACAATAAACATATGAGGAACATCATAGTAGTCATTTTCAGAATATTGCAGTCACTATCATTTCAGAGATTTACACTTCTAGGGGCAAGTAACAGCATCTAACTTTTCCTAGGTTTAGAATGATACTCACAGTGCTCTCTTGGTAACTATACTTAAGAAAATCTCTCATTTAATCTTCCTACCTAGAATCATGCATTCTGCCTATTTTTCCAATTATCTAAATTTAAGAAGTTTAAAGGTTATTTATAGAGATAACTTTTTAATTTGATTCTTTTCTGATCCAAACTCATTTGAATTGCTGACAGAATTTAGGCAGTTCATATCTCCTTGTTTCATTTATCAAGTTAATAGACTTTTAGTCTTTCACGTTCTATAACAATGTATTTTTTATTGTTTACTGCAACATATTAAAATATATATTTCAGTTTTAAAGCACTGAAACATCCTATCAATGGCTGCTTGTTTCAAAGAACTAACTTATGCATCTACTGGATCAAAGTTTTAAATATTACCAGCATGCACTGATTAAGGCTCTAGGGAATTAACTAATTCAATTAAAGCGCGCGCACACACACACACACACACACACACACACACACGCTTGAAGAAAATCATCATACTTACACACATATATTTCCTGTAAAACTGATGTGTGGGCATCTGTGGGGTTTGCACATCACAGCCACAACAGCAATCTACAAAAGATTAATAAGAAAGCTATTATGGAATAATGAATATACAATGCTGGAGAGTGGTTATCTCCCAGGAGGGAGAGGAATGCAATCAGAGAATGGCACATAAGGGACTTCAAAGTATTGGTAATACTGTATTTCTTGAGCTGAGCTATGGGCATAAGGGTGATCCCTTTTTGATGTTTTTAGTCTCTAAAATATACATATGTATTTATATACTAGCTATTAAATAGTAATATTTTACAATAAATTAAGTGCAAAATAAGGCATTAATCATTTTCAAAGTCACAGTGATTCTCTTACTCTGATTTATTTTACTAAAATACCCTACAAGAAAAAAATTATGCAAGTCTACAAAATTGTATCTAAATGCATTAATTGAATATATATAAAACTGTAACTCAGCCTCCTCATGGACATATTAGATCTCAATATTCAGAGCAGACACTATTAAACTAGGAGCTACACTTCACAGAGTGTGTGCAAAATATTCTCAGAAGAGTCTGTCAGAGCCCTCCTGGGGTGAGGACATTATGTGCTTGAGAAAGAGGGTGATAACAGAGACAGAAGTATGGTTACATATGGGGGGAGTTGGCCAAATAAGGCTATAGACTAAGGTGAATGCAAGCCAGGTTTCTTACTATCAGAGAAGGAAGCTATAAATATAGAAAGGGACAGAACTTGCATGGAATGGAAGGTATTGCTGTGAACTCATAGTTTTCGATAAATACACTGATATGCAAATAAATATAAATGCAAAGGTGTTAGTATACGTATATGCAGGTGTATATGTATACATACAAATATACTTCCTTGCTTGGTCCACTAGAGGGTCTAGGAGCAGCAACACTCTAATAGCAATGAGTATATCTAGCACTCAGGTCTTGGTTTCTAAATACCCATCTCCAGTGAAAGAAACCAGGGCTCTTTAGAGAAATGGCTGATTCCAGACCTGGGGCAAAGAAATGACAAAAGAGCCTGAAACATTTTATTATGACAGAAAGCTAGAAACTGCTCAAAGAATGATGGAGACATTTAAAAAAGACACAAAAACCAGCTTGAAAGGGCTCTCTCACTGGTCAAATCAAGGATCATTTGTACATCAAAATAAATAATGATAGTAACAGACTATAACCCACCAAATAGGAAACCATTAATCCACTCATACAAATAAATGAATGAGTAAACTGAAAATCTGATGAGTTACAGAAAACTTACATAGCTTCAAAGTACTTCACCACACAAAACTTAATTACAAAGTGGAAAAGATTAACTTCACGGAGGAGAAGGCTGGAAGACACTATCTTGATCAAAATGAACAATATCAGAAAGAAGAACAAAGATGGAGGTATCATACTTCCTGATTTCAAACTATACTACACAATATGATATTGGCACAAAAACAGACACATAGATCAAAAAAAGCAGAGAGCCCAGAAATAAACCCCTCATGCATGGTCAATTAATTTACAACAAAGGAGCCAAGAATATACAATGGGGAAAGGACAGTCTTTTCAATAAATGGTGTCGGGAAAACTGGACATCCACATGCAAAAGAATGAACTAGACCATTATCTAGCATGACACACAAAAATTAGTTCAAAATGGATTAAAGACTTGAATGTAAGACCTGAAACCATAAAACTTCTAGAAAAAAAATGCAGGCAGAAGCTCCCTGATGTTGGTCTGGGTATTGAATTTGTGGATCTGACTCCACAAGCAAAGGCGACAAAAGTACAAAAATAAGTAAGTGGGACTACATCAAACTAAAAAGCTTCTGCACCATCATAGGAAACCATCAATAAAAGGAAACCATCAACAAAAGGAAAAGACAACCTACTGAATGGGATAAAATATTTGCAAGTCATATATCCAATAATTAATATCCAAAATATATTAAAAAACTCAACTCAATACAAAAACCAATCTGATTAAATAATAAGCAGAGAACTTGAACATTTTCCCAAAGACATACAAATGGCCAGCGGGTACATGAAAAGATGTTCAACTAATGTTGATGTTCACTAATTATCAGGGAAATGCAAATCAAAACCATGAGATATTATTGTTAGAATGGCCATTATGAAAAAAAACAAGAAATAACAACTGTTGATGAGGATATGGAGAAAAGGGAACCTTCATGCACTGCTGGTGGGAATATACATTGGTGCAGCCACTACTGAAAACACTATGGAGGTTAAAATTAAAAACAGGTCTACCATATGATCTGGCTATTCCACTTCTGAGCATTTATCCTAAGAAAATGAAAATACTAGTATGAAAAGATAAAAAGATATATGCACCCCTATGTTTACTGCCACACTGTTTACAATAGCCAAGATATGGAAATAACCTAATTACCCATCAATGGATGAATGGATAAAGAAGGTGCGATATAGATGTATATACAGTGGAATACTGCTCGGTCATAAAAAAGAATGAAATCTTGCCATTTGTGACAACATGGATGAACCCTGAGGGTATTAAATGGTAGATGAAATGAGTCAGAGAAAGACAATACCATATGACCTCACTTATATGTGGAATATAAAAAAGAAAACAAAACAAAACTCATATATACAGAGAACGGACTGGTGGTTATCAAGGAGGGAGGGGGCTGGGAGAGGGACAAAACAGGTGAAGTGGGTCAATTGTATGGTGATGGGTGGTAACTAAACTTATTGTGGTGGTTACTTTGTAGTGTATACAAATATCAAATTATTATCTTATACACCTGAAGCTAATATAATGTTATATAGAAATTTTATCTCAATAAAAATGTTACAATAGCAATTTACCTCAATGAAAAGAAAGAACATTATCCATGACAGGACAAATTGAAACTATATATATATATATATATATATATATATATATATACACACACATGTATATATATATATATGTATATATGTGTGTGTGTATACACATATGTATACATATATATACACGTATATATACATGTGTATATACACATACACACATATATATGTATATATACATATATACATGCACACATATATATGTATGTGTGTATATATGTATATATACACACATACATATATATACACACACATATATATATATATACACACACACACCACCTGATAGGATACAATAAGAATACATTATCACTTCTGTGATGTTCCAATGCTAAAGATGTATAACCTGAACCTAATTATGAGGAAACATCTGACTAAGCCAAATTGAGGAACATGCTACAAAATAACCTGCCTGAAATCTTCAAAAGTGTTAAGGTAATGAGGGCAAGGAAAGGCAGGAAGTGCCCAGAGTGAAGAGACAAGACAACCAAATGCAACATGTGATTCTGAACTGGGATCTGTAGGTCACTACTGAAATAGTGGGTGAAACTTGAACGAGATCTGAGGATGAGATGACAGTATTTATCAGTGCTAAATTCCTGACTTTGATGCTGTATTGTGGTGATTTAAGAAATGTCCTTGTTTGTAGAAAATGCATACTAAAGTATTCAAAGGCAACTTACTTTGCAACTTACTCTTAAGTGGTTCAGGGGGAAAATGTTCTTTATATTGGACCTTCAACTTTTCTGTAAGTTTGATTATTCTTCATAATAAAAATTATTAAAATTTAAAGCATTAAATAGTGATCTACAGAAAGTCCAAAATTTCAAAAAAAATTGCAATTCTGAATGAAAAATTTAGATTTTCAAACAAATGTTTTTAATACAAGCCACTGATGAGATCAGTCTAATTCAATAATTGAGGGCCCAGTACATGGGCCAGGTTCTGAGCTACACAGAGCAAATGGGCTTTGAGACCACAAAAATATTGCACTGTTTCTGTCCTCTGAAAACATACCTATCTAGGTGAGGAAGACACATAGAAAAAGGCTATTTTGGAACCACATGGTAAGAAGCATGTATAAAATACCAGGAATGCCAAAGAAGGCAATTAGCCCTGACCAGGGAAGTCAGAGAAGCCTTCCAGAGATGCTGATTAGGGTTAATTAAGTCAAGAGGATAGGGTAAGGTAGGGCCAGGGAAGTAAAGCGCAGTAGTTTTCGAAGAGTTTTTAAGCAGTAGAACTCTCCTTTCAAGTAACATTTTACTTAAAACCTCAATTTATAAATGAGATAAAAGCTACAGCCCTGGGTGAAACAGCGATGTCCCTGCTCCTGTGGTTTCACTACTTATTATGCCCCACAGTAGCTTCAAAAGACTTCTACGGAATTCAAGTTTTATAGAGTACAGTTTAAAAATTACTGGTAAAATAGAAAAAGCGATGACTTCGGATTCAGTCAGAGAGATGTAAGTTTGAATCTTTTCTTTGCCCCTTACTGTGAATTTTCCTATTTGGTAAAATGTAAGCAATAGCACTTACCTCTCAAAACTGTTTTGAGGATTAAATCAGAAACACAATAGCCAGTATGTAAGAGGTGGGCAACATATGGTAGCTGTTATTATATTTAATGTTGATAGGAAGAAGAAGAAGAAGAAGAAGAAGAAGAAGAAGAAGAAGAAGAAGAAGAAGAAGAAGAGGAGGAGGAGGAGGAGGAGGAGGAGGAGGAGGAGGAGGAGGAGGAGGAGGAGGAGGAGGGGGAGGAGGAGGAGGAGGGGGAGGAGGAGGAGGAGGGGGAGGAGGAGGAGGAGAGGAGTAATCATGGCATTCTAAGCAAAACAAACACAAAAACTCAAATACAAACTCAAAATGGATCACAGACCTACATGTAAAGTCAAAACTATAAAACTTCTAGAAGATAATACAGGAGAAAACCTAGGTCACCTTGGGTTTTACAATGAGTTTTTAGATCAACACCAAAAGAAAGATCCATGAAAGAAAAAATTAGTAAGTTGGACTACATTAAAATTTGGAAGTTCTGCTCTGAGAAACTCTTAAGAGAATGAAAAGACCCATACTCAGAGAAAACATATGCAAAACACATGTCTGATAAAAGATATGTATCATAAATATACAAAGAACTCTTACAGTTTTAGAATAGGAAAACAACCCAATAGGAATAGAGCAAAAGATCCAAACAGACACCTCATCAAATAAGATATACCAATGACAAATGAGAATACGAAATTCTAGGTATTTACCCAAATGAGTGGAAAACTTAGGTGTACACAAAACTCTTCAGACAATGTTTATAGCAGCATTGTTCATAACTATCAAAATTTCGAAGTAACCTAGATGTCTTTTAACAGGAGAATGGATAAACTGTGGTAAAGACAGTGGAATATTGTGCACTTCTAAAAGGAAATGAACTGTATCAAGCCACTAAAAAGACATGGCATAGCTTTAAATGCATAGTGCTAAGTGAAAGAAGGCAATCCGAAAAGGCTATGCATACTGTTTGATTCCAACTACATGACATTATGGAAAAGGTGAAACTATAGACAGTAAATAAATCAGTGGTTGTCAGAAGTTTGGAACACAGTAAAGGATGAATAGGGGAGCTTTAGGGCAGGGGAAATATTCCATATGATCCTGTAATGGTGGATACATGACATTATGCATTTTCTAAAACCCAAAGAATACACACCACTATAAGTGACCCTAATATAAACTGTAGGCTTCATTTAATAACAAGGTAGTAATACTGGTTTATCAATTATAACAAATGTACCAAATCAATGCAAGGGCAACCTGGGAAGGGAGGAAAGGAAGTATATGGGAACCCTGTGTACTTTCTGCTCATTTTTTAGGTAAACCTAAAACTGCTGTTAAAAAAAGTAAAAAATCACCACTAGAGTAATAGCAGGAATAAAAGCATGAAGGATAGGATGCATAGCAGACAGGGAATACAGTCAGCTGTATATGTACCTCTGATACTTTTATATTTTTAATTTTTAAAAAATTTTTATTTTAATTCCAGTTAGTTAACATCCAGTGCTGTATTAGTTTCAGGTATACGATAGGGTGATTCAACAATTCTATTCATCATCCAGTGCGTGTCACAAATGCACTCCTTAATCCTCATCACCTATTTAACCCATCCCCCCAAACCCCTTCCCTCCAGTAACGATCAGTTTGTACTATATACTTAAAGTCAGTTTCTTCATTTGTATCTTTTTCCCTTTGCTCATTTGTTTCTTAAATTCCACATACGAAATCATATGGTATTTGTCTTTTTCTTCTTTCACTTAGCATTATACTCTCTAGCTCCATCCATGTTGTTGCAAATGGCAAGATTTCTCATTTTTTATGGCTGAATAATATTCCAGCATGCATGTGTGCGCGTGTGTGTACACACACCATATCTCTATCCACTCATTGATCAATAGACACTTGGGCTGCTTTCACAATTTGGCTATTGTAAATAATGCTGCAATAAACAAGGGGTGCATGTACCCTTTTGAATTAGTGTTTTTGTATTCTTTGGGTAAATACCCAGTAGTGTGATTCCTAGATCATAGGGTAGTTCCATTTTTAAATTTTTGAGGAACCTCCCTACTATTTCCCATAGTGGCTGCACCAGTTTGTATTTCCACTAGCAGTACAAAAGGGTTTGTTTTTCTCCACATCCTTGCCAACACCTGCTATTTGTGTTGCTGATTATAGCCATTCTAACTGGTATGAGGAGATAACTCATTGTAGTTTTGATTTGCATTTCCCTAATAAGTGATGATGAGCATCCTTTCATGCATCTGTTGGCTATCTGGATGTCTTCTTTAGAGAAATGTCTGTTCATGTCTTCTGCCCATTTTTAATTGGATTATTTGTTTTTTGGGTGTTGAGTTTTACCAGTTCTATATATATTTTGGATACTAACCCTTCATCGGATATGTCATTAGTAAATATCTTCTCCCATTCAGCAGGTTGCCTCTTAGTTTTGTTGACTGTTTCCTTTCATGTGCAGAAGATTTTAATTTTGTTGTAGTCACAACAGTTTATTCTTGCCTTTGTTTTCCTTGTCTCAGGAGACTAGAAAAAAGTTGCTACGGGCGATGTCAAAGAAGTTGCTGCCGGTGTTCTCTTCTAGGATTTTTATGGTTTCAGGTCTCACATTTAGGTCTTTAATCCATTTTGAATTTATTTTTGTGTATGGTGTAAGTGGTCCAGTTTTCCCAACACCATTTCTTCAAGAGACTTTCACCCAATGGATATTCTCTCCTGTCCTATCAAACATTAATTGACCATACAGTTGTGGGTTTATTTCTGGGTTTCCTATTCTGTTCCATTAATCTACATGTCTATTTTTGTGCCAGTATCATGCTGTTTTGATTACTACAGCTTTGTAATGTAACTTGAAATCTGGAACTGTGATGCCTCCAGCTTTGCTTTTCTTTTTCAAGACTGTTTTGGCTATTTGGGGTCTAGTGATTCTATACAAATTTTAGGATTGTTTGTTCTATTTCTGAGAAAAATGTTATTGGTATTTTCATAGGGACTACATTAAATGTGTACATTGTTTTAGGTGTATAGAGATTTTAACAATATTTATTCTTCTAATCCGTGACCATGGAATGTCTTTCCTTTCTGTCACCTTCAATTTCTTTCATCAGTGTTTTACAGTTTTCAGCGTATAGATCTTTCATCTCTTTGGTTAGGTTCATTTCTAGGTATTTTATTATTTTTGGCGTCATTGTAAGTGGGATTGTTTTCTTAATTTCACTTTCTGATCCTTCATTATTGGTGCATAAAAATGCACCATATTTGTATCTTGCAACTTTAACGAATTTGTTTATCAGTTCTAGCAGTTTTTCGGTGGCCTTTTGGGTTTTCTACGTAGAGTATCATGTCATCTGCAAATAGTGAAAGTTTTACTTCTTCCTTACTGATTTGGATGCCTTGCATTTCTTTTTGTTGTATGATTGCTGCTGCTAGGTCTTCTAGTACTATGCTGAATAAGAGACTACATCCTTATCTTGTTCCTGACTTTAGGGGAATCTCTCAGTTTTTCCTCATTAAAGATGAATGTTAGCTGTGGGTTTTTCCTATATGGCCTTTATTATGTTGAGGTATGTTCTCTCTAAACCTACTTTGTTAAGGGCTTTATATCATGAATGTTGTATTTTGTCAAATGCTTTTTCTGGGTTTACAGAAATGATCACATGGTTCTTTTCCTTTCTCTACTGATGTGATGTACCATGTTGATTTGCGAACACTGAATCACCCTTGAAATCCAGGAATAAATCCCACTTAATCATGGTGAATGATTTTTAATATATTGTTGGATTTAGTTTGCTAGTATTTTGTTGAAGATTTTTGCATCTATGTTCATCAGGAATATTGGCCTATAGATGTCTTTTTTAGTGGTGTCTTTATCTGGTTTTGGTATCAGGGTAATATTGGTCTCATAGACTAGACTTGGGAGTTTTCCTTCCCTTTTGTTTTTTGAAATAGTTGGAGAAGAATAGGTATTAACTCTTCTTTAAATGTTTGGTTTGCCTATGAAGCCTTCTGGTCCTGGACTTTTGTCAGGAGATTTTTTATTACTGACTCAATTTCTTTGCTGGTAATTGGTCTATGCAAATTTCTTCCTGTTTCAGTTTTGGTAGTTTATATGTCTCTAGGAATTTATTTCTTGTAGGCTGTCCAATTTGTGGGCATATAGTTCTTCATAATATTCTCATATAATTGAATTTCTGTTGCTTTGTTATTTCTCCTTTCTCATTTGTGATTTTGATTCCTTTCTCCTGTTTTTCCTTGATAAGTCTGGCTAGAAGTTTATCAATTTTACTGATTTTTTTTTTCCCAAAGAACCAGCTCCTGGTTTCATTAATCTGTTTTATTGTTTTCTTAGTTTCTATATCATTTATTTCTGTTCTAATCTTTATTATTTCCATCCTTCTGTTGGTTCTATGTTTCATTTGTTCTTTTTCTAGCTCTTTTGGTGTAAATTTAGGTGGTTATTTTGAGATTTTTCTTGCTTCTTGAGGTAGGTCTGTATTGCTATAAACTTCCCTCTTAGAACTGCTTTTGCTGCATCCTAAAGGTTTTGGATCATTGGGTTTTCATTTTTGTGTTCATGTATGTTTTATTTTTTCTTTTACTTCCTGGTTGGTCCGTTTATTCATTGTTTAGCACGTTATATAACCTCCATGTATTTGTGGTCTTTCCAGATTTTTTTCTTGTGGTTGATTTCTAGTTTCACACCATTATGGTCAAAAAAGATGCATGGCAGGTCTTCAATCTTCTTGAATTTGTTGAGGCTTGCTTTTTGGCCTAACGTGAACTATTCTGGAGTATGTTCCATATAAACTTATTTATTTCTCTTTATTTTTTATTTCTTTATTTCTTTCTTTTTTTATTCTATTTTAGGATGGAATGTTCTGAATATATCTGTTAAGTCCACCAGCTCCAGTGTGTCATTCAAAGCCACTATTTCCTTGTTTCTGGTTGGATGATCTGTCCAATGATGTAAGTAGGCTGTTAAAGTTCTGTACTTTTATTGTATTACTATGGGTTAGCTCTTTATGTTTGTTATTAACTGTTTCATATATTTGGGTGCTCCCATGTTGGGTGCATATTTACAACTGTTATATCTTCTTATTGAATGTCTCCTTTATTATTATATAGTGTCCTTGTCTCGTTACAGTTTCTGTTTTAAAATCTATTTTGTCTGATACAAATACTGTTACTCTGGCTTTCCTTTGACATCCATTTGTATGATAGATGTTTCTCCATCCCCTCACTTTCAGTCTGCAGGTGTCTTTAGGTCTAAAATGAATCTCCTGTAAGCAGCGTATAGGTGAGTCTTGTTTTTTAATCCATCCTGTCACCATATGTCTTTTGATTGGAACATTTAGTCCATTTATATTCAAAGTGATTATTGATGGATATGTATTTATAGCCATTTTATTACTTGTTTTGTGGTTGTTCCTGAAGTTTTTTTCTGATCCTTTCTTTTTTCTCTTTCATGGTTTGCTAGTTTTCTTTAGTGATATACATTTGGATTCCTTTCTCTTTATCCTTTGCATATCTATTAGTAATTTTTGATTTGTGGTTACCATTAGGTTTGTATGTAACATCTACAGCATACAGCAGTCTATATTAAGTTGATGGTGGTTTTAGTTTGATTCCATTCTTTACTCCTCTTCTCTACAGGTTTTAGGTATATGGTGAATATTTATATCCTTTTATTTGTGAGTTCCTTAACTGATTTTTGAGACAAATATTCGTTGTTACTGCTTTTGTGTTTCTTACCTATATACTGCCACTTTTGGTCTTTTCTTTCCACTCCAAGAGTCCTCTTGAATGTTTCTTTTAAGGCTAGTTTAGTGGTCACAAACTCCTTTAGTTTTTGTTTGAGAAACTCTTTATCAAGTCTTCTTCTATTCTGAATGACAGTCTTACTGCATAGGGTATTCTTGGCTGCAGATTCTTCCTATTCAGCACTTTGAATATCATGCCACTCCCTTCTGGCTTGCAAGGTTACTGCTGAAAAATCTGATAGCCTTACGGGTTTTACTTGTATATAACTGTGTTTTCTGTTGCTGCTTTTAAGATTTTTTTTTAACCATTACTTTTTTAATTTTAATTTTAATTTTAATTACAGTATGTCTTGTCTTAGATCTGCTTTTGTTGTGGGTTCTCTGTGCCTCCTGGATGTAGATACCTGTTTCCTTCCCCAAATTAGGGAAGTTTTCAGCTATTGTTTATTTAAATAAATTCTCTGCCTCCCCTTTCTCTTCTTTTTCTGAGCCTCCTATAATATGAATGTTAGTTATTATGTTTGATGGAGTCACTGAGTTCCTTAAGTCTATTCCAATTTTGCATAATTTTTTTTCCTCTCTTTTGTTCAGCTTGATTACTTTCCATTATTTTGTTTTGTAAGTCATTAATCTGTTCCTCTGCTTCTTCCAGCCTGCTGTTCATTCCATCCAGCTTGTTTCTCATTTCATTTATTGAGCCCTTTATCTCTGCTATGTTATTCCTGAAATCTGTGTCAAATATCTCACTCATGTCTTCCAGTCTTTTCTCAAGTCCAGTGAGTATCATTACAATCATTGCTTTAGGTGTGTTACTCATATTTGTTTTGCTTAGATCTCTGGCCATGGCCTTGTCCTGTTCTTTCATTTGGGATAAATTTCTCTGTCTTCTCATTTTGTCTAAGTCTGTGCTTCTTTCTGTATGTTAGGTAAGTCAGCTACATCTCCTTTTCTTAAGGGTAATGGCCTTATGAAGATGAGGTCCTGTACTGCCCTGCTGTGTACAGTCCACTGTTCCCCAGGGCCAGGTGCTTCTGGGAACGTCTCCAAAATGTGCTGCATTTGGTGTGTTATTTTGTCCTGGCTACTCTATACTTCAGGCCAACTGTCTGCAGAGGCTCTCTTTGCCTTTTGTGAACAGTGTTTGGTCCCTGACTTGAATGTGGCGTGTTTTTTTTTTTTTTTTTTTCCAGAAAAAGGAATTTTGGCTTTTTATTCCTTTTAAGACTTTCTGTAGTTAACTTTTTTCTTGCTTTACCATTCACTTTGGATTTGCATTACCTCAACTCTGTGGAGATAAGACAAGGACAGAGAGTCCTCATTTAGAAATCATTTCCTAATTTTACATTTTAAGAGTCAATATTTAAAAAAGAAAAACCTTCTTAACCTCCCCAACCCCACACCCGCTCCTGAATAATCTAGTTTAATGCAGGCCTATAAATTTTTTCATCAAAAAACACTTAAGTAACAAGAATTGTTGTTTAAAAAATTTATGTAGGGAAATTAAATTTCCAGTCATTTTACCCCTATAACAGATGGAACTCAAGTATTTGATATCAATGGTGTTTCCTTAGCACATCACCTTTTAGTTGTTCTGTTAGCATGTTGGCTGAGAGTCTTCTTAATCGCTCTTTTCTTCTCTTTGATACTGTCTATACTCTGGCTTCAGCTCCCGTGTGTTTTTGTGGATTCCTTTTACATTCTGAACACCAATTTCTTTCAAGATTTCCTTTAGGTACCCCACAAGTTGTTTTGTGATGTCCACCAAATCCTTAAGATTGCAATACTGATGTTTCTCAAATGCTGAAAATAGCATGTCTAAAACATGTTGTTTATCAGCTTGAGCTTGTTTTCCATCTTTCTTTTTCCTTTCATATTCAATATTGTATTGATGATTAGCAACAGGTTTATAATTCGTTGTCACAACTTTGTCCAGTTGTGATAGCCTTACAGGTTTGGAAGATTCTTCTATTTTCAATCTCTTTAATCTCATGTAGTTTTCACTGGCAGCAGGTTGGCATTCAGCTCTTTGTACGACTATTCCTTCCAATGAAAGTTTATTTGATGAGCCTCCAGTAAAGACTGTTAAAGTCTGTCCTCCAACACTTTGTAAGACAAATGGATGTTCTCTAGCAGTGCTGACAGAAGCTGGTTTTCTGCCAATATCGTGACTATTTGCAAGAGCCTCATTCAGAGTAAATGACACCTCAGTCCTTCCTTGATTCTTAGCAATCTGCAGTTTCCCAACTTTACCTCTTTCAGAGGCTTCGGCCCATTGCTAGGACGAGTATTTAGGGAAACTTGATGAGCCATACTCTGGTGTTCTGTTTGGCGCCGGTCAAATCGAGTTCTTCAAGTTTGGCCATCAGTCTGTTGACGGTAGAGGCGAATAGGCCAGAGCAGCAGCCCGGGAGCCTGGGGTCCTGTGGCACGAAGGACTGGGGAACTTGGTACGCCGCGACCAGAGGCTGACTGTGAAGAAGCGGAGTCCACCTGCCAGGATATTGGGAAATCTCCGGAAAGCGAATGTGGCATGTTTTAACTAGGTATACTCTGGTCTGCTTGTGAAATGAGACCTGTTGCCACTGCTGCCAGAACGGAGGCTCCACAAAAGTCCCAAGTCAGGAGACACAGTATAAGCAGGAGTATGAGCCAGTCTCGTGGGGGAAGGCACTGGCCACGCCAGGACTGAGGCAAGCAAGGCTGGGAAAGGCAGTTCCCGTGGAGTCCAGGGAGGTGGAGCTTGGTGTAAACAAGTTAGGTGGCGAGTACGGGCACTGTGCTGGTTGCTGCAGGTAGCCCTATGCTTATGCTGAGGGATGGGGGAAGGAAATGGCACTGGCCAGTTCCTTTGTTCCTGGAGGGGTTTCTCCTTGAACTCTGCCTCTCTGGGATATGCTCCAAGATGAGCAAACAACCTCCCCACTGTGTGCCCCACACACTCTTGATATTGCTGTTTCCATGCTGTACATCACAGGTTGTTTGCCTGCCTTCTAGGAGCAATGCAATGCCTTCTGGGCTCTATCCCAGCCAAGCCCACTGACTTTTAAAATTCCAGGGTTTAAGTCCTGCTGGTTGTAACAACTCCCAAAATTCAGCCCCTCTCACTTTCCAAGACTATTGCTGTGGGGATTTGTTTTCCCTGCAGGCTTCCCTGCGTGACAGTGTTACTCTGTCTCTTGCCTTTCTCTGTGACTGCAGCTCCCTCCCCACCACAGTGGCCATGATCTATTTATCTCCCAAAATACATCTCCGCACTTCTTACCTTCTTCAGTGTGGCTTCTTCTCTACCTTTAGTTGTATAGCTTGTTTTGCAATTCTTCAGGTCAATTTCTGAGGTACTTGGGATGATTTGATAGTTATCTACTTGTATTTGTGGAACGAGGTGAGTCGAGGGTCCTCCTGCTCTGACATCTTCCAACCTTCCCCTGTACTTCTGATATTTTTAACAGCTCACTCTGATGATATTGTCTTACCTGCACCAAATCCATCTTTGACAAAATAGACTAGTTAGGAAATGACTGAATAGTCTAAATAAGAAGTAATGAAGGCCAGGGGTACCTGGGTGGCTCAGTCAGTTAAGCATCCGACTCTTGGTTTTGGTTCAGGTCATCATCTCACAGTTCATGAGTTTGAGCCCTCCAAGAGGCTCTGTGCTGACAGCATGGAGCCTGCTTAGGATTCTGTCTCCCTCTCTCTCTGCCCCTCCCATCTGCGCTCTCTCTCTCTCTCTCTCTCTCTTTCTCAAAAATAAACATTAAGAAAAAAAAAAAAGGATGGAGGTGAAAACATTCCTATTAGTGGTTGTGGAATGGACAATACATTTCACATCTTTTGGAAACTGAGTGGATGGAGGTACCATGAACTAAGATGGATGAGAAAGATGAATGAGCAATTTCGAGGTTAGTTTTGGTTATGTTATACTTGAGGGTATCCAGGCAGTCAGAAGAGAAAAGTTTGATAGGCCATTTGACATGAGCCTGAAGGTTAGGGAGAGGTCAGAGCTGGAAGTCAGCACATAATACTTAGAAATGTCAATGGATGAGAACACAAGAAAGGGCATGTACAGTACTAAAAACAGTGGAGCCAGGTCCACAGAAAACATCAATTTTTAGAGGCAAGCAGGACAAGAATAGATCTCAAAGAAAGAAATAATCAGAGGTAGGGTGAGAAGGACAGAGAATGGGGTCATGGAAGCCAGGTTTATCAGTCAGGTTGAAAGGTTGCTAAATCTTTGTCTTGCACAGCAGCAAGCTCATACCTAATGCTGAAAGCTAAGAATAGAAGACTTATCTATAAAGTGTGTTATTTAGGGATATGGAAGTAAATGCCAAGAAATCAGCTAAGAGTTAAAAGTGGTTGAGCTGAAGGGAAAAATGAGAGGTGAAGGGTTTGAAACTATAGTTGACCCTTGAACAAAGCAGGAGTTAGGGGCAATAACACCTCAACTCAGTTGAAAATTTGCATATAACTTTTGACTCCCCCAACACTTAACTACTTGAATAGTCTACTGTTGATTAGAAGCCTTACTGGTAAAAGAAACTGTCTATTAATACATATTTTGTATATGTATTGTATGCTATATTCTTACAATAAAATAAGCTAGAAAAAAGAAAATATCAAGAAAACCATAAAGAAAATACATTTACAGTACTATATACGTTGGAAAAAATCTGCCTATTAAGTGGACCCATGCAGTTTAAACCCACGTTGTTCAACTATATTAGTTTTTCTTAAAGAACCCTTTACACCAGGTATGAATAAATAAAACAAAAACACTGAAGTACAAAGGAGAAGAGACCAGGATTGGTGATACATTGTGTATAAAATTTTAGGGTTTAATTAGCCACAAATACAATCCAGGAGATATGGCCACCAAATAAGTCAACATAAACTGTAATTACTACAAGTATAATACTCCCATCCAAATAACAGACTGAAGTTCTATGATCATATCAGGAACACACAATTCAATTTTGAGTACCATGTTTTAAGAGGGTCCAAAATGTATCTTTCACACTTATTCTTTGTATCCTACAGCCCCTACCCTAATTCCAGCTCTTAACACATTTCACACCTAGATTAAACCAAGAGTATCTTAAATGGTCTTTTTGGCTCCAAGCTACTCTACATCTTGTAACAAAATTTTCTGAAAATCTGTTTTGTTCATATATCACTTTCCTTCTCAAATATCTTTAACAGTTTCTTATTATCCAGCTACTTTGCAGGACATTTAAGATCTTTTATAAGTTGATCCCAAACTAACTCTTCAACCTAATGTCCTGCTGCTTTCTCAAATGAATTATCAACTCTAGTCAGTCTGAGGTACTCATTGTTCCCTGCACATACCATACCTCTTATAACATCACTATCTGCGCCTTAGTTCCCTGTGCCCTTGCTCCCATTACTCAAGACTGTTCTTCTCTGTTTATATGAGCACTATTTATATGCCAAGCAAATGCCATGCTTTCTGTTGGGCTTTCCCTAGTCTCTTTTACTACCAGGCCACCTTTTCCTCTGGATTTCTATAGAGCTCCCAATTATGTTAGTCGCTTCACAAATACCATATATAGAATGACTTTGCACCATTAACTATCTTTTATATTTATTTATCTTTTAAAGTTTATTTTGAGAGAGAGCGAGAGAGCACGAGCAGGGGAGGGGCAAAGAAAGAGGGAGAGAGAATTCCAAGCAGGTTCCATGCTGCCAGCACAGAGCCTAATGCGGTGCTCAATCTCACAAACCATGAAATTATGACCTGAGCCAATAACAAGAGTTGGACACTTAACCGACTGAGCTACCCAGGTGCCCTCATTAACTACCTTTTAAAAGTAACTTCTACAGGGGTGCATGGGTGGCTCAGTCGGTTGAACATCCAACTTCAGCTCAGGTCATGATCTCACACTCCATGAGTTCGAGCCCCGCATCTGGCTCTGTGCTGACAGCTCAGAGCCTGGAGCCCACTTCAGATTCTGTGTCTCCCCCTCTCTCTGCCCCTCCCCTGCTCATGCTCTGTCTCTGTCTCAAAAATAAATAAAAACATTAAAAAATAAATAAAGTAACTTTTACAAGTATCTATTGTATTGAAAGCCATGAGCTTAAAATGGCCAATAATATTTATCATATTGTGACAGTCACCAAGCCTCAATTTATACTTTTTTTTTTTTTTTTTTTAACGTTTATTTATTTTTGAGATGGAGAGAGACAGAGCATGAACGGGGGAGGGTCAGAGAGAGGGAGACACAGAATCGGCAGCAGGCTCCAGGCTCTGAGCTGTCAGCACAGAGCCCGACGCGGGGCTCGAACTCACGGACTGCGAGATCATGACCTGAGCCGAAGTTGGACGCTCAACCGACTGAGCCACCCAGGCGCCCCTCAATTTATACTTTTAAGGACATAAAAACATCATCTACTCCTTTAAGCACAATAAATGTTTTTCCTCACTATGCCCTCATAACATTCTGCACAGGTCTCTACTGTAGCACATGTTAAAATATATGAATTTTATTAAACCAAATCCTTCATTTTCACCTAACTGTGTATTAGCCGGAGGCAAGGATTTCTGGCAGAGCAGATATGCAACCAATGTTTCGTGAATCAAACCACTCACCCCACTGGCAGTTCTGATGGGTTTTGCCTTTAACTTGGGGACCAAAACCTTTCGATACTGAGGTGGGACTGCAGCAATGATATCCACCAGGCGGGGCTGTGCTGAAAGGCCATATTTAGCAGCTGTCCTGGTTTTCACCCTGAAAGTAAAGCATCCATCATTATCAAGATCATAAGATTTCAAGACAATCTACCAAAAGAATGACCTATAAATAACACCATCAACTCCTGTCATCCCCCTATCCTTTCACCAGGTGACAACACTGGCTTTAACATTTGTTGAACAACAGGAGAATAGAAGAAAATCAGGAAAATGCATCAATGACTTCTTCTTACCCTGGAGTACCAGAAAACAAGATGACTACAGAAAGGGTCCCAGGATAGTGACAGAAGGTAGGTCTCACTCAAATTAGTGCTCCAGCTTCATAGAATTCTACCGTTTTCTCAACCTTAACACCATAGCATCTAGGATCAGGGTAATTCTGTTGCAAGGGACTGTTCACTATATTATAGGATGTTTAGCAGCATCACTGGCCTCTACTCACCAGCACCCCACTTCCCTTTATAACAACTAAAAAATGTCTTCTGACATTGAGAAATGTCCCCTGGGATGGTGGGGGGAGGGGGGGAGAATGCCTGGTTGTAAGCCATGGTCTTAGACCAAAAATAAAAACAATCAAAAAACAATTTAAAGGAAAGGTATGCAGAACCAAACAGGAAATAAGGTACATACATTTTTAAAAGTGTTTTAAAATGTATTCTAAAATATTATAAACAACAGAACATAAAACATAAATACACTTTAAAATTTAGGAAGCAAACACTTGTGTTACTACACTCCAAGAAACAGAAAATGATCAGGATTTCAGAGGATCCATTTATCCCTTCCTGACTGTAACTCTATCCCTAATCCCTAGAAATAACCTTTAGTACAACTAATAATTCCTTGCTTTTCTTTACAGTTGAATCGGTTTCTTGTTTCTTTGCTGCTAGCAAACCCTAACAGTCACCTTAATTTCTGATTTTAGTCCATCTAAAATTATTGTGAGGTGTTTGCATCATTTTCAAGAACTGTTAACCCAGTACCTGATTCGTAGAGAGAACCTAAGTACTTGGTATGCCAGGAAGTATAAGGCATAGTTGTTTCATGCCCTATGTTGGCATTTTGCAGACAGGCATGCACAAAAATAAATGTGTAAGTGATAAAAACCTATGTGATACAACACACATACAATAATGAATGTGTTCAAAGCTCAAGAAAGGATCCCACTGTGTGCTGGGGAGATAGTCATGGAAAACAGGCACAGAAAAGAGTTGGCTTCAGACAGGCAGTAAAGACATGGCGATGCCACAGAGAGCAAACAGGTGGGCTTATGTGAAGCAGGAATGCACATATTTTAAAATATATGGGTAGATCTGACAGAAAGCAGATTTTCAGGGTAAAGGTACAGAAATTTAAAAAGTTGGGATAGTTGAAGCCAGATGGAGAGACTTTACATAATGGGCTGAGGAATTTGCACTTAATTCCATAAACACTGGGAACATGCTGAAAGTTTCTGTACAGGGAAATGACATGATAAAAGATAAAACGAGGAACAATTAACCCAGTAAGGGATAAAAAGAGGCTGAAAGTATTAGCTACTGCACTAGTCTAGAATTAAGTTTAAAAAGAGATGGTTAGGGAGTTGGCAGTGGAAATGAAAGGGAGAGTCATGATGAAGAAAGTAGGCAAAGTTAAATCCTAATTGGACCTAACGAAAACAATTTGAAGAGGACACTAGAGTTTCAAGCCTAGGTGAAGGTTAACACAATCAGGCAAAGAGGACATCTGCATAGGGGCTGGTTTTAAGATGTTAGCATTTACTTTAGATGTGCTAAATTAAAGAAACTGACAAAAATAAACAAAAAGTAGGAATGTTCACTAGAAATAAAAGACTTGTATAATTAGGGGGATAGCCAACACAGACAGAAAAGAAACTTCTAAACACATGGTAGAAAAATCAGTAAACTATAATCTCATAGTCAAGAAAGGATACTTATTTACTCCTTTAGCAAAAGTTTATTAAGTGCAATATTCCAAGGAAGTGAAAAAACACTGAAGTATCTCAAGTAACAGAAAACAGTCTTTAAAAAAAAGTCATGTGTGTGTGGTGATTAGATTATTGGTGAGTCACCTGAGAGCAGGGAGAAAACTCTTTCATTAGAGCGGATCTATATAGTGAATATCTAATGAAAAAAAAAGATGCAGAGATGAAGGTCTACTCTTATTTGAGGTTGTAGCAAAGTCAACACTGAATGTGACTGTGGAAAGGAAATAAATGAACATGTCGAAGAGGCTGTAAAGTAGGAAAAGATCATGGACCTCAGAGGGAGTATTTTCATGAGAGACAGCTGCTGCTACTTCTGAGCCAGTAGGAAGAGAACAAGGATGTAAAGTAATGCAGCACAGAAGATAACATGGGCTCTGAAGAGAGACGATCTAATTCCAAATCTCAGTTCTGCTGATTACTGAGACAGTAATCTGTCTCAGATTACACATCTGTCAAATGAGGGTGATATAAGTACCTACCTCACACAGTTTTTCAGAGGACTGAGTTAATACAGACAATGAACTACTAACAGTGATTGGACCATAGTAAGCATCCAATAAATATTAGGAGCTATTAATATTATTAGGCTATGAGAGAATTTTGCCATAAATGAGGGCAGGGTAGAAAGCTAAATTTTCAACTAAAAACTAAAACATGAGACAGAAAACAAGAAGTATTTGATAATTTCATTAAAAAGGCCTACCACCTAAGAATAGGATTGCCTTTTTTTTTTTTTTTTTATAAATCCACTTACTTATTTAGATCGATGTCTTTCCCCTGTTCGTGGGCTTCAATTAGTTGTTTAATAACATCTCCAATGGTCAGCATCATTAGCTCAGCAGGGCTGAGATCTCCTGGAAAGATATTTAACAGTGTTAAAAATCATACTACTCAGTAAAGATTTTTGTAATTATTTTTTCCTTCCAAAATTTTCCCAACCATCCCAGATGAATAGCTCAAGTTTACAAGACACCAACCTCTACTAAAGTTTGATCATATCTTTTGTATCTTTAATTAAAACAAAACTGGCTTCACCTATATATGGGAAAAACTCACTCTAGAAGCACATATACTATAAAAATGTCAGAACCTAGTTGCATGAGAAAGCACCAAAGTGGTTAAAATAACTTCCCTTTATCTCCATAATTATAACTACCTTTGGATGCATTACTTCATCTTACTCTCAGAATAGGATGCAGTAGATAGAACAGAAATATTTGCTTGTTTTGTGAAAATGCTACCAAGGGGTAACAGTGAAACTCAAATCCAGGTATCCACAGAAGTAATATTACAAAGCAATGCAATACTACTTTGTAATACAAAGGATGTTAGTTCTATACTTGTACAGGGATCTTAATGCATCTCTAAGATATAGTCTGCTCACCATCACGACCTCCTGGCAACCGACACTTCTGTTCTCATCAAAAAGGCAATAGCAGAAACTGACATGTTTTTACTTGACCCCATCCCAATTACGGTTGATTGGTGCAAGGATGGGCACCTCTCCAGATCAGGCAAATCTGAGCTCCTTTCTCAAGGCAAAAACTGCCAGTCTCTCTTCAGTGATAAAAGCTGTGAGACTGCAGCTTGGGAACTGCCAGCAAACATACTTCTAGCCTGTAGAGAAAGCTAGTTGCACGTGCAAAGATGATGGAGTCATCAGAAAAAACTACAGATGAGAAAGCCCTGGCATTTATGGAGCCCTTTCATTTACTTTATCTCATGTGAAACCACACAACACTACAAGGTGGACATTGTTAGCCCCTTTTACAGATGTTAAAAATTAAGGGAAGTTAAGATGTCATTGTAAACGGCATAGTTAAGACTCAAATCCAGGTGTTTTCTCCACAACTTCCACGCTTTTTTTTCACTGTACCAAGCTGCCTCTAATTTAATGAAGCAAAGCTAACACAACGTGAGAGAAAAAAGTCCATGTACAATCAAAGGCTAAATGCTTTCCAAATCATGTAATTCAGCACTCCAGAGTGCCAAAAAAGGCACTGCAAGGACATGTAATAGAAGATTGATGATGGTGGTGATGGAAGAAGGGGGAGAAGGAGGAGAGGAAGGAAAGGGAGGGCTTCTTTCTTCATTAAGCCAAAGTAGCTCGGCTTTCACCTGTTTAATATATTGAAACACTATGTAATAATTAATTTGGAGAGGAAAAGGAGATTCAAGACATAAAGATTTTAAAAACGAATTGTATAGCTCTTGAGTATATCAAAACTTAACTAGAGAAGTAAATTAGTAAGGAAAGTCTTTATGGGGGAAATGGCATGGGGGTCTTTGAAGAAAGGGCAAAGTGGACAAGCAAAACAGAGGGCAATCCAGAAGGAACAGTGCCAGGTACAGGAATTACCTACCTTTGTGTGAAGGAGTGTTGCCTAACTAGAATATAGCCTTTCTGACAAGGCTCAATAAAAAACATAGTACAGGGTATGCTGACTACTAGGCAAGTCGTTTAAATGGACTGGATAATTATATAACCTCAAGTCTGGCAGTAAAAAGAGGAAAGTAGTGTTTAAAAAAATAAGTATACAAAGAAAATGATACAAAAATGATTCAGAAGGTGAAAAGAATACATATTAAGTAAAAGGCTCTAGAAAGGCAACAATGAAAAAATAACCCACAAAGATTTAAAGTAAAAACACTTGGACAATAGGTTCCTGTTCCCAGCCTCCAACACTCACTGGTTATGCGATAATGGGAAGATCAATGACTTCTGTACCCCCATATCCTTGCCTGCAAAATTGGGGTAATACAATACATATTTGACAAGACTATTGTAAGAATCAACTGAAATAACATTATAGGAAAGCCAAAGTACTAGTCAGATACTAGTTATTGACGAAGGTGGGTTAGGATGATGATGGCCAAAATGATGACTAATAAACTATTTCAGGAGGCAGGACTTAGCGACAGGTGAAGAGTGTAAAGCGGTCTGGCCTGACAGGCAGAGGAGCAAGGCAGAGGAAGAAGATTTGGGACATGTAGTTTGATGCCACAGGACAACTGAAGGTAACCTGGACATTTGGAATTGTTCCCAGAAATGGCAGTTGATGCCCAAAGCCATAGTGATAAAGATTTAAACAAACAAACAAACAAAAAACTGTGGGTTTTTTGGGTGCACACAGTCTGACCATCAGTTCCAATTCCTATGTATAATTTTGGACTGGGAACGTTACTTAACTCTGAATCTCAGCTGCTTCTTCTGTAAAGGGGAAATGATACCAACTTCAGAATTATTAGCAAACGCTCAATAAATAGCCTTTACTATGGCAACCACCAATCATTATTAGACTGCTCAACTGAGCGTACAGAGACAAGTTTAGAACTTGTGAGAAAATACTTGAAATTTGACTCCATCCTGTTGAAAACGAAAGACGGAATTGCTCCCGGCCAATTCAGGAGGTAATATAAATCGGGAAGAACTGTATGACTGTCCCACAGACAACCAAGGACTGAGTCTTTCTTTCTTTCTTTTTTTTAACTAAAACAACAACAGGTTAAACGTACCATAAAATCTTAGCAAATTAAGAGACCCGAGAGCACGTTAAATCGACCAACCACGTTGACTCCTTGTAAGGCATACCTTGGAATAAAGCTTTTCCTGCCATCTAAGCAAAAGACACCAAGTGACTGCCAAAAAAGAACAGAGTAACGGCAGGCTAGCTTAAAATGCACAATATGTAAAAGGAGAAGATAGAGGACTGGAGCCGACACACAGACTGACCCTAAGGTGGCAGAGCGACTGGCTGAGGCAGAGGATTCCCGCGGGAAAAACTGCTTTCAGCACCTGACCGCCAAGGTGTTCGCCCCTCCCCTACTACCCCGCAAACCCGCCCGCTTCTCCCTCCCTTCCGCACCTTTCCGCTTCTGCCTCATTTCTCCGCGGTAGTCGTAGCTGCTACCACACACCCCGTGGCTAACAACTCAGACCTCAGGCAAAGTTGACAGCCACAAAGCAACCCCAGCCTGTCGTAAAACGACGTTCAACATATCGTAAAGCTGTTCCCAGAAGACGGCGCGCGCAGAGGCCCGCCCCGCCCCCCAGCGGCGGCTCGCGCAGCTGCAGGAGGCGGAGAAAATCTCCAGCCCAAGCTGCTCCTGCCTCGGATCTAAAGGCTGTAGAATGGGATCCTCTAAACGCCGAGGAGCGCATGGGCGCTAGAAAGCTCGACCTGGACAGTAGAGCGGCCGGACAGTGCTTATGTACAGAGGCTACGCCAGGCTTATTTAGAGAGGCTCCGTTTTATCTATTGCGTTTTTAAGGTAGCCTACCCTTACTCTCTAACTTTTTGGCAGTCACTTGGTGTCTTTTGCATAGATGGCAGGAAAATGAGAGTGTGAATGGGGATGGCTCTAAATAAGGGTACTTGAGCCCAGGGTCCTCCTCCTCCAGGGAGGCTGGGCTGGAACCTCGGTGGGAGATAGTGCGAGGATGAGCCCGCTAGTGTGGTGTAAACTAAATCCAGGGCCTGGTGGCTATTATCATATTTACACTGGAGATTCCCAAGCTTGGCTGCGTATTAGAATCACCTAGAGAGTAGTGAAATATTCCAGTGCCCAGATCACATACCATACTAAATTAAATATCAAGGGGTAGAGCCAGTCATGTTTTAAAGATCCTTGGGTGAGTCCAATGTGCAGCAAAGTTTGGGAACTACTGAACGAGACTAGAAATGATTGTAACTTGAATCGGAGGAGTAAGCTGTGGAGATGATAAGTGTTCAGATTCTGAAAATATTTTGGAGATTTCAACACGATTTCCCGACAGACCAGATATGGGATGTGAGAGAAATAAAGACATCAACATCAAGCTTTTGGATCAAGGTACTGGAACCATATACTTGCCATTAGCTGAAACGGAGAAATCTGTAGGCAGAGTGGGGTTTTGAGGGGGGTGTAAGGAGGTCAATTTGGATATGTTGTATTTGGGATGCCTAGTTAGCAGTAAGGCATGAAAAAGGTTCAGGCTGTACATGCCAAATGAGAGTTATAGGTATATAGGTGAAATTTAAAGCTATGAAACAAGGTGAATGTAGAAAAGAAAGAGAAGACTAAAGACAAAGCTTTGGGGCATTCTAATCCTAGCAGGTTGAGAAGGGGAATAACCAGCAAAGGAAGGTGAAGTGGTGCCCCCAGGGAGTTTAGAAGAAAACTAAGAGAGGTGCGGTTACCTGGAAAACAAGCAAAAGTGTGTTGAGGAGGGAGTGATCTACTGGGTCAAAGGCTGCTGAAGGATCAAGTCAGACGAGGGTCGAAAATTGACTAAGATCAATGGAGACTTTGACAAGAACAGTTTTATGAAACTGTAGATGTGAAGGCTTGACTATAGAAGGTTTATGGTAGATTGAGAGGGGAGGAATTTGAGAGAGTGAGTTTACACACTCACTGCCTTCCTGTTAATAGATGAACTATCGAGGCACCCATTATAGATTATAGATTCTGATGGAAGTTTTCTTTCAATTGCTTCAGTGTTTCTGAAGCAATTCTGAATATAGATTCTGATGGAAGTTTTCTTTCAATTGCTTCAGTGTTTCCAGTGAATTCAATGAAAATGCAGCCTGGTAGCTTCCCCACACTTTTAACAGACCTAGCATTCAGGTGTCCAATACAGATATCAAGGACCACCATAAAGAAACCCAAGAAGCTTTAAAAATGATCAAAATTAATTTTAGTCATTAGGTATTTTAGTAGTGCCTCTGATTTCGAATACGGTTAACTGTTGAAGCAAAGAAACAGCCAGTAGGGGGAGAGCTAAGCATATGTGACATGAACAGAAGATTAAGGTGTAATTTTGCCCAGAAAGAGAAGTAAAGATCCAACATTAATGATGATAGTCACGTTGATTTTCTTTGCTTTGAGCTTTATACTGGTATTTCTATGGTTTTCTTATGGACGAGGCATATCATCTTGCTAAAAGTTCAAAACAACTTTTGAGATCACAGTCTAAATATTTATTTATAATTCTTGTTGACCTCTTTTCTTTCTGAATCCCCACTTTGGAATAAAAAATACCTACAGTTACTGAGAATTATCCTAGTAACAACTGAGTCCGCCTTTGAAGGTCAAACGTAACCTGAAGCTGAAGGTTAAAAAAAATAGCTTTTTCCCTATACTTGATGTGATTGTTTGGGTTGCCAAATACAGTAGAGTAGGTTCTACTTTCTTGTCCATTGGACAGCACTTTTTAAATATTTGTTTTTCTGGTTTAAAAAATATGAATATGAAATTAAGTTCCAGAAAGAGTTCTTTAAAACTGTATGACAGGGGCCCCTGGGTGGCTCAGTTGGTTGAGGAGCTGACTTCAGCTCAGTCATGATATCATGGTTCCTGAGCTCGAGCCCCACATCAGGCTCTGTGCTGACAGCTCAGAGCCTGGAGCCTGCTTTGGATTCTGTGTCTCCCTCTCTCTCTGCCCCTCCCCCTTGCGCTCTGTTTCTCTCTCTCTCTCTCTCTCAAAAATAAATATTTAAAAAAAATTTTTTTAACAACTATGACACTTATTTCTGCAATCAAACAACCTAGCGTTGTTTGGGTTTTGGTGAGTTGCAAGACTTTGTTATCAAGAATCGGTTTATCTTTACCATCTCACGTCATCCATCTTACCCAGTTGTCTTTGTGTTTGGGGGTGTGGGAACCAGTGCATTGTCTCTCTTGGGACTGGGGCATTTTTCCTAACTGCTCAAGTAAGTTAGATCCATCAGAATAAGTTTCCTCCTCAAAGAAAGGATGCTGCAGGGTTGATGGTGCAATTTATTTAGAAAGAATAAAAATGACTAATATCTGCCTGCTTGTAGGAATAGAGCAGAGAAGAATGTAAGATTCCCCAATTCACACACAATTCAAGTTTAAATGAAAGGGGAAAATAGCGTGAATCAGTTTCTGAAGGAGGAGATTGTCATAAATAACCCTCAAATGGCAAATCAGTTTCACTTCTGCTTGGGTGAATTTGGCTTGTGACTGTGGCCACAAAGGGTATATACCCCAGCTGGTTTCACATAGCTATACCAAGGCAAAGAAACGGCTACCATATCCTTTGTGGACTCCTAGAGCTGAAGCAGATAAAGTGACATCTGGTAAGTTGTATTTCTTATGTAATTTATGCTGTAACTTATGGTTGATTTAAGAAACAGGCTTTCGATTTACCGAAACATTGAGAAGATAGTACTGAGAGTCCCCATATAACCCACACCCAAGTTCCTCTCTTATCTTACGTGAGTCTGGTACATTTGTCACAATTAGTGAACAAATATCAATAGCATTAATATAAACTAAGGGCTGTACTCTATTCAGATATTCTTAGTTTTTATCTGTTGTCCTTTTTGTGTTCTAGGACACACATTACAGGTAGTGGTCATGTCTCCTTAGGCTCCCCTTGGCTGTGACAAGTTTCTCAGACTGTCTTTGCTTTGATGATCTTGATAGTTTTGAGGAGTAGTGGTCAGATCACCTGTAGGATTAACCTTTATTGAACTTTGTCTGCTTTTCTCATGATTGGACTGGAGTGATGGGTTTACGGGAGGAAGATCCCAGAGTTAAAGTGCTGCTGTCATCAGATCACATCAGGGTACATACAGACAGCATGATCTATGACTGTTAATGTTGACCTTCATCACCTGGCTGAGGCATGTCTGTCAGGTTTCTCTACTGGAAAATTCCTCTTTTCCCTTCCTTCCATACTGCCCTCTTTGGAAGGAAGTCACTCTGCAAAGCCCACACATAAAGAGTGGGGAGTTATGCTCCCTGTCCTCGAGGGTAGAGTATCTACATAAATTATTTGGAATTTTTCTGTATGGAAGACTTGTTTCTTCTCCCTCTCTTAATCTTCTTAAAGTAATTTTTTTTTTCATGAAGGAAAGTGGGTTTCACTTTCTTTGTTGGTTTAAGTGAACTTTAAGGCTAATGCAAAGACCAATGAACTAGAATCTGGAAAATCAAGTTTTAGCTTGAATTTTACATAAGGGTATGATCTCAGGCCAGTCACTAAATTTTCTCCCTTCCAGAAACACAGCAATTTCAGTCATCATTAGGGGTAGTATTAATGTCATCTTATGCCTCATTAGCTTTGGCAGGCTTGGGGGAGCAATATGAGAGGATTTGAATTCATTTTGTTAGAACCTGATAAGGCACATTATGAAAATATCTGCTTCTTTTACTTACCTATTCATCCAGGGGAGAAGGAAGGAAAAAATCATGCAATCCAATAACTCCTTTACCATAGCTACCCCTGGGGGCTGTGCTTCTCAGGTTGCACACATTAGCTCGTGTATTAATGCTGAAAATATAACTCTTGTCCTTTGGGGGTTCGAAGGCCCTTGTTTCACTTTTGCTTCTGAGCTAATGTGTTTAAATTGCTTTTTTGGCACATACCTAGTTCAGAAGAGCAGTGCAATGTCCAATAAGTGGTTACGACGTGTTGCCAATACTAAAGGTACTTAAAACTTAAAAAGAAAGGAAATAAATCCTAAATGTCACCAACATTCCGTAAGTTAAGAATCTCCTTTTCCTTATTTCATACTCCAGCCCACCCCCCAGTGGGAGGAGGACAAGACCTTCACCAAGGGTTCTTGAAGGATGATGAGTTAGAACTCACAAGGTGATTGATCAGTGTGGACAAGAATGGAGTCAGTTCATCAGTTAAGGTGGCATATGTACCCTCAAAACTAGAGACTTGGCCCAGGTGAATACTAGTACTGACTTCTAGTTTAACTGTCTTCACCAAATATTCTAAAAATAAACGACATTTGTAAACATGCTGAAGTGCCTGCAGACCAACTGTGCATACAATATTACACTTAATCCGGGTATGTATTATATTTAATCCAGTGCACTCCTGATACAGGTATCTTTATATTCTAATTTTCTAAGAGGGGTAGGTGATTTGATCAGTGTTACATTGAAGCCCTGGAGTGTGATCCCCAAATTCAGGCATTCTGACTCCAAATCCGGAGTAATGTCCATTACATTTTGGAATGTAAGCCCTGTGTGTGCAAACACCCTCCCCATTTTGTTCCCTGATGTATTACCAGCACCCAGAACAGTGCATGGCACGTAATAGACACTCAGCAATTATTTGAATAGATGTATGAATGAATGTAATTGCTGCCATTATTAATCTTTTTTTTTAATGTTTATTTATTTTTGAGACAGAGAGAGACAGAGCATGAACAGGGGAGGGGAAGAGAGAGAGGGAGACACAGAATCTGAAGCGGGCTCCAGGCTCTGAGCTGTCAGCACAGAGCCCGACGCGGGGCTCGAACTCACGGACTGCGAGATCGTGACCTGAGCCGAAGTCGGCTGCTTAACCGACTGAGCCACCCAGGCGCCCCTATTAATCTTACCACCTAAGATACACTTAAAAGATACACTTCATTCATTCAACAAATATTTATTCAGTGCTTACTATGTACCAAGCCCTTCCCACATTCAGTAAAAGTAGGGAATAAACCAGTTGATGATAATAATACCCCATAAAGGAAGTTTGCTAGGTTAGGCATTTTGATTTTTTTTTTTTTTCCCATTAGAGCTCCCTTGGGGGGTGGGGGTGGGGGACAGACAGAAATAAAAGGAAAACAAGAATCATGTAGGAAAGGTTAATGATGTGAAGCAAGGTAGGGTGAGATGAGATTCTGACTGAAGGAAAAGAGCTAGGGGAAGAGAACAGGATGTTTGGAATTCTTAAACACATTCAATTCTGCATTAGACACAGAAGGAATGCAGTGAAAGTGTACTATTCAGTCTCTCTCTCTCTCTCTGTCTCTCTCTCTCTCTGTCACACACACACACACACACACACACACACACACACACACAGTCTTGTTTTACTTCTGAGGGCACTGAACAATGTTCAGGCAGTACCTTCAGTTTGAGTCCTAAGTACATTTTTATCAAGTAGCTACTCTCAGTCCTACTCTACAGCTTTCATTCCCAAAATGCTTTTGTTATGTATTTGAAGGAGCCCCTCATTTGTGAGCACCCTTCCCTCCACTCTTAAGCTCCAGAGGCTTTACTTAAATAGTATCTATGAGAGGCTGCTTGGTGGGAGGACGAGAACACTGACCTTGGAGTCACTCCAACCTTGGACGAGTTCCTTCCCCTCTCTGGGCCTCAGTGTCCATATCTCTACAATAAGGGGCTTAGGAGCATTCTTTATTTAATTACACTATATGAAGCTGTTCTAGTACAGGAATAACTGTTACATTTGTGTCACCTCTGTTACGTTTCTTTAAGAAAAAAAGACATTAAGCAAGTACAAACAGAAGAAAGGAGGAGTGGAAGAAGCAAAAATAACTGTCAAAAATCATAATTATTTAACAGGAAATGCATTCTGTGCAACCTTCCCATATCTAGCTAAATATGCAGAGTCTCATTTAAAAGATGCTATTCTTAGGCTCAGTGCACATGAATGTAAATACGTACTAAAAGCAAAACTTAAGTGCTAACCGCATAGTTGAAATACAAGTGAAATAAACCACAGGTGAATACCTCGCCTGTGTGAGCAATAAATTTGGACTCCTTTCTATTGCTTCTCCACAGAAGCCAAATTTTCACAAAATACAACCACCGTTACTGCCCTTCCTTGGGGTAAAGTGGATCCCTACATAATCTGAGGAAGGACTATGCACCCATGGGTCATTGGCTCCTGAAAGTGAAATGAACCTGAAATTAGAGACACCTTCCTTGTGCTACTTTTGATTACATAGGAGCCCTAATCATTGGTATGGTCTTGGTGTCAATGGCAGGTGACATTTTAAAATAAGAACTTTAATCCTTTTGGCATCCAACTAAATCAGAGAATATTCATGGTTTAAGGACTTGTTCAACTCTCATTTATAGGTGGGAAAACTAAGCCCCAGGGTGATAAAATAACTTTTCTGAAGTCTTACAGCTCTTTTGACTGGTGGCAAAGCCAGCACTGTACTTTGCACACCTGATTTGCAGTTTATGGCCCTTCCTACCATCATTTAGTTTAGCTCAGTGACTATGTACAGAGTGTCTGTACCACACTACTCTATTCACTGAAATATTTGTTTATAAGCTTTCCTTTTTAAGTGCCTGCTGTTCCCTTCATTCTACTTTCTCAGTCCTACTGTTAGTTATCTCTTTCCATTTTCCTGTGTCTTAGTTTGCTGATTAAATGGTCCCTTTCTGCCAATCTTTGAACACTGGCAGAAGGAACCACAAGCACAGATAATTTTCAATTTCTCCAAATTTCAGTTAGGGATCACAGATTACTCATGTACCATAGATGCTCCTGCATGGGAGGCTCATGGTTTGGTGTGTCCCCACTGTGTGCAGCTAAGCCCACCCCGAACCCAGATAGTTACATGCTAACAGCCCTTGCTGGCCATTGTGTACAGTTGACTTAATAAATGACGTTAGATGAACTGAAGTTTCTGTGACCCCAATGGCAGCCAAAACCAGTGCCCAGGATTTGGTGAACATGTCTGCTTCTCTTCTAAATCTACTACTGTCTCAGATTGAAGGGCCTTATTCTCACTGTTCGTATGGTAGTAACACTTATCAACTTCTTAGTCCTCTTGGACTTCATCTGACTCCACTATTTCTTCCTGGATTTTGGCTACCAGAACACAAGTTGCCCTGGAGGTCTACAGTGCATTTGTCTATTGATAGGAGCACACATTTTGTTTTGTTTTCAGTGATCTCTATGATACAGTGCCTAATGTTTTGTGTGACTGTGGCTCATTGAGCTGCTGATTTCAGGAAACAACAGATCTCTTTCTTTCTTAGGGGTAATTCCTAGCTCTGTATCTAAAGTTATTGATGGGGGGGTGCCTGGCTGGCTCGGTCAGTAGAGCATGCGACTCTTGATCTCTGGGTTGTGAGTTTGAGTTCCACATTGGGTGTAGAGTCTATTTAAAAAAAAAAAAAAACGTTGGGGTCCCTGGGTGGCTCAGTCGGTTAAGTGTCCGACTTTGGCTCAGGTCATGATCTCATAGTTTGTGAGTTTGAGCCCCATGTGGGGCTGTGTGCTGATAGCTCAGGGCCCGGCACCTGCTTCGGATTCTGTGTCTCCCTCTCTCTCTCTGCCACACCCCCTCTCACGCTCTCTCTTTCCTTCAAAAATAAATGAACACCAAAAAAAAAAAAAGTAAAGAAAAATAAAGTTATTGATAGGCATTACCATATACTTACACACATTATAGCTCATCTATCCTTTGCTTTCCTATCTCACCTAGATCTTGATGTGGTTTGGCATTTCCAACTCAGCACTACAAACCAGGAACCGCTTGCAGCTCTCGTGAATTTTTGTGACCTCATAGAGGACTTCCACTGCCAGCTTTGCTGGTGAGCACTTCAAGTAAGAATATAGGATCTGGGATTTGAAGAGGCCTTCAACCTCATCTAGTCTAATGCCATTATTAAGTGGTCATTCCGGTATAGGTTCAGACACATTTAGTGGCAGAAAAGTCATTACTTTCTAATGAATTTTATATGCACCTCTAAGGTAGTGTATTTGAAGACCACTATGAGGTCTTCTCCCCGTCTTCTGCCTTTGCCTGTGTCATTCCTTCTTCACGTTCAGCTTTCGTGGTTCCTATGAAGTCGTCTTCCCTGTTGATGTTGTCCTTGTCTTCCCACTCTCCCCTTTATTTCTTAAGCCAGGATTCCAATTATATAAAAAACTAACATGGTTTAAACAAAAACGGAATAAAAACTGATTTGGTTTTTAAACATCCTTTGGTTTAGAATCTCATCAGGAGCTTCCCATCCATTATTTTATTTATTCATTCATTCACCAATTGTTGTCAGTCATTGCACTTCCTGATAGAAATGCAACATTGAAACAAATGTAGGTATGACCTCAGATAGCTCATGGTTCAGAAAGGAAAAAGGGACAAGGAAGCATGGTAACAGAGATGTCCTTGGAGCAGTGGTGACACAAGAAGGGAAAGATTTGGGAATCAGGACACAGTTTCACAGAGAAAATGATAAAACAGGATCTTAAAGAGTAGGAATTCGCCGAGAAGAAGAGCAGAAGAGTACCCCACATAGAGAGAACAGTCTATGCTAAAATGTAAGGAATAGGGCGCCCTGTCTTGGAGAACTGTAAGGAGTTTGGGGTGGTCTGAGAGGGAGCGTCAAGATAAGGAATGAAGAGATGAGGAACTCTGCCTAAGGCTCAGGACCTTGCACACAGTAGGGATTCACACCACATCCAGCCAACACCCACCAAGTACAGAAACCATTTGGCCAGTTAATATCCACCAGCCAAACTAAGAATAAGAGGCTGTTTTGACTGAGGAGCTGTGATTTTCATTTGGAGTTAATATGTAAATGAGGCATAATCTCTCTAACAGCCTATGGGTTTAGTGGCAGTTGACAGATCAGGTGGGATTTTGCATTTCTCAGAAGGGCCAGTGACTCTCTGCTTTTGAAGTACATGGCTGAGTGATCCAAACAGCAACATCAGGTAAGGAGAGGAAGCACTTTGGGGCTCTCCCCAACTGTGGTCCTCAAATTCTCCTCTGTGTGTGGAGACAAAGAAACTCCAGGGTAGCATATCATTACCCAGTGTCCTCTGTTCTGAGCCTCTATGGGTCCCATTCTCCCTCCATGCCCATTTTGTCTACCTATGGACTGGAGACAGGTTGGATTTGACATTTCTCCTTTTGGATGTGCCTCTCCTCCCCCAACCCCCCAACCCTTGCAGATGCCCTAACCTATGGCACTGCATATTGTCCATGAGCTGGGGTGGGGGGGTCTTCCTCATTGAATTGGAGTGGGGTAGCAAGAAAGACTCAGAGAACCTAGTTATTGTATCTCTCCTTCCCCACTCAGTAGTTCCCAAAGCAACTCCAGGGAACCCTAGAAATATAGAATATTCCATCCATCTTCCAGATTCTTGTTGAGATCTGCTGGGACTAAACATAACTGAACCTGATTGGGCCACTAATACTGCACCCAAAGCAGCAAAGCCATATAATTTCACCTTGATGGTTCTGATCACTAGAGGTTTATTGTTACTTTAGAGTTTATTGTTACTAAAGATCTCAGATAATATCATTTTAAAGTTCTATACATACAACTATTATTGAAAACCAATGGTCAGGGGCGCCTGGGTGGTTTAGTCAATTAAAAGTCCGACTTTGGCTCAGGTTATGATCTCATAGTTCATGAGCTCAAGCCCTGTGTTGGGCTCTGTGCTGACAGCTCAGAACCTGGAGCCTGCTTTGGATTCTGTGTCTCCCTCTCTCTGCCCCTTCCCTGCTTGCTCTCTCTCTCTCAAAAGTAAATAAACATTAAAAAATTAAAGAGAAAAAAGAAAACCAATGGTCAAACATTGATTTTTGTCATGTTTAAAGCAACATGTAGTATACGAGGCATTGTGAGGAATTCAAAGATAAGTTAGAATGGCCATTGCACTTTAACAGCTTGGAATCTAGTTGGGGAAACAAAGCATAAGCAGATTTACATGTTGTTGTTATTATTTTGCTTTATGTATTTATAATTTCTGCTGTTATTGTCACCCCCATCTTTGTACTTTGTATATATTTTTAGGCTGGTTCTCCTAAGTGGACAAAAGCAGGCATTTGCATAACAGGAAATGGAAGAAACTGAAGATTTTGTGGGTCAGGGACCACACCCAGGTAACATCCCTACAATATCCCCTGATGGAGTGCATACTTCCTATTTACCACTATATAATCAAGGGCAAATGGGTTGCGAGTATTTAACTGTAGTCATTGTTCCTTCCTCTTTATTCAGAAGCTGCTTTCTCATGACACAGTTTAATAGTGAATGAATATAAACTATTTCAAGAATTAAATAGCCTATTCATGATGTAGTGGATTATCTCACCAGCAATTAAATTTGAACACCTCTCCCCTTTTAAAGGGAGGTTTCAGAAAGCCATCTTGGATTTTCAGAGGGTATCCTCTCTGTGAATGGGCAAGGTAAGGCCCCTGGAATCATTTCAGGCACTGTTCTTAGAAGGGGAGATGTAGGGTGAATCCCCTTGGAGTCAGTGAGGTCAGCCTCCCTCCCTAGAAGGCTGGTGTAGGGTCCCTGGAGCCAAGGAGAGAGCCTTCCCTAGGAAGATGCTGGAAAGTTAACCCCTGTGTGTAGAGAACAGGATGTATCACATGTATTTCCTCACTCATAGGGGATGAAATCCCTTAGGGGCAAGGAATGTAGGGTTTCTGGGTCAGTGGGGTGGTGGCTAGCGCTGAAAGAGTGGAATTGTTCAGCTTGGAAGAGCCATGGCAGTCTCTGGCAACCCTCTGGATCAGCAATGAACCTGTATCTTGTGTTAGGTGGCTGGGGATCAGTTTTTTAAAGTGACACCTTGTGGCAGCAAGAAGTAACAGCGGCAGTAGACTAGGTTTACTTCTTTGGCTTGCCCCCACCCAACCTTACTGCTCTTTTTCTTGGGTGATTCAGTGTAAAATGCTGGGAAAGGGGAGGGAGTGCTTGAGCAGTTACAGGGAATGAGAAGAGATGTGGCCAGTTCAGGCCAGTTCATTCCAGTTACAATTTAAATAGAAATACTACCCTTAAATGGTCTAAGTCCAAGATAGACTACTTTCTCCTTTCCAAGTGGTTTTTCATTTTAGCGATTGAAGAAAAAGTTTCACATCCTGCTGTTTTGTCTGACTTCCTAGCCTTTGCTTTAGTTGAGGAATAAGCTTTCAAGCTTTTATCAGATTTCTTGCCAGTTCCTGTAAAATTGAAATGAAGGCCATGGATACATGGGCATGTCCCTTGTTTTTTTTTTGTTTTTTGTTTTTTTTTTTTTAACGTTTACTTATTTTTGAGACAGAGAGAGACAGAGCATGAACGGGGGAGGGTCAGAGAGAGGGAGACACAGAATCTGAAACAGGCTCCTGAGCTGTCAGCACAGAGCCCAATGCGGGGCTCGAACTCACGAACCGTGAGATCGTGACCTGAGCCGAAGTCAGACGCTTAACCAACTGAGCCACCCAGGCGCCCCGGGCATGTCCCTTGTTTTATACATGTGGCTAAGATGTGCAAATATCATTCACACAAAAGATTTCCTGAGTTACAAAGCTGAGATCAAGGCCTGACATCCTTTACTTTCCACACACAGATACTCTCTTGTAGCACAGACTAAAGTATTTGTCAGCCTGTAGCTTGTCTAAGGTCCTGAGTGGTACATTCTTTTCTTCTCTGCTTCTTCCTTCTCCAGCTCCAACCACTGAGCCAGCAACTTGGTATTTAATTCTAATGCGGTCCTTAAACTAAGGCATGATGAAATCTTTGAGTTGAGCTGAGTTAAGAAGTTAGAGTGTCTCAGATAGAGGGTCTGAAATACAAGCTCTTTCAACACCCTGTCACTGCATGAGCATATGAGGTGGCAGAGATTCCAGGTTTGGCAAACAGCACCTTTCTGCACTGTAATACTTTATGGGGTGTGAGCTGGCTCCAGGACATGGCAGGATTTGTTCTGGAAGCCATAAGGCTGAGCAGAGACGGAAGGCTGGCTGGACTATCTGGAAGACCTGCTGTCTGGAGCCCAGTAGTGGAGGCTGTACGTTGCAGGTTGCTCTCCTGAGTCCTGATGTGAGCCTTCTTCTCTGTGGTTCTTCAGGGAATATGACCTCCCAATATCATGCTCAGCTTTGGGGGCTCATACCCTTCCATGAGCCATGACTCTTGAGGATCAATTCTTCAGGTTCATCTCATGGCCATTTCCCAAGGCACGAGCCAATCCCAGGAGCACTGGGTTAGGATCATTTCCAATGACCTTGACTCCAAAGACCCACTTATTGCCCTTTTCTAACCATGTGGATACTGCCAGGGGGTATTTTCTAAAACTCATCCAGAACACAATGTTTTGGTTGTACCCTTTCCAGAGAATTATGGACCCTACCAGCCCTTCACTTCATAACCAAAGGAAGCCCATTAAAGTGAATAAATCTTGGGAGAACTACAAAGTTTTGCTTCATGGGGATTTCTATTCTTATTTGTGTAAGGAAGCAGCTGCTAATGACTTTCAGTGAGGAAGGGGGAAAATTCTCCCAAATTTAACCTCTGAAGGGCGTGCACTGGTAGAACATCCTCCTGAATTATTACATTGCATATATTTTTGTCAGCCCTCTCATCTCATAGATGGTCAAGAAATGGTTTGCCCTGGTCATGTGGCCGATTCTTTCCTCTGCATTCTGCTCCTGATCAATTTCTTTCCCAGTTTGAAATGACCTCCCAGAGGCCTTTCTTCACCCCACACTTAGTCCTCTCTTGGGTTTCTCTGTACACAATTGGCATATAGTGAAGAATATCCAGCCATTTTGGCTTCTTAGGGTTTCCAAACTTGTCATTTAATGTCAACATATGTTCTGGGGAGATATTTTGGACTCTGCACTTCAGATCTAGATGAGAAGTTCTGTGACTCCAGGAAGTAGGGACCAGACCGGAACGGCCCAATGGTGCCTGCTTCTGGAATGACTTTATGCATACAGAGCTGGCAGGAGCCTTCTTAGATTCTTTGGGTTTGTGTGTTGATAGAGGTCAGGCAAGTATACTATGCCCCAGGATCTTTAATTTTATATAATCTCTGTTTATCTCTAGTTGATGATGATTTATTTAAAGAGCCAATGAAAAAAAGAAGACGTTCAGATAGAGACCAGCGGTTCCGAGCATTTCCCTCCGTGGAACAAAGTGCTCTTAAGGAATGTGAGTGTCATGAAACTGCTGTGGAGCTTGTTTTAATGTGGCTCTGTCCTTTTCCAAATGTGTCAAAATGCTCAAGGGAAGAGAAGGTCAAATTGGAAAGAAGGATGAAACATAGTCAAATCATCCTGATCCAGAAAAGGGGGCTTCAGAGTCTCTGCAGAGATCTATAATTTGACAATTCATCTGTAGGAGTCTCTGGATAGGAGGGCTGTTATCAGAATAACCTCTTCCTGATTAGAACAAAGATTGTGAAAATGGTTGATTTGGTGCCTTGGTGAGTATTAATATGACGGCCTTGCAAGTTTTCTTTTTATGACCACAGGAGAGAAGAATCTAGAAGGGCTATAACCCATGACAAAGCCTATACTGACTTCTGTAACAAGGAGTTTCAGAGCAGGCTAGCTCCTTGAGAGGCTTTCACAATCAATAATTGCCATCTCCCATGAACTAGTATCTGTAGTGTCAGATAACTTGCTTTCATATTTAATTGGCTTTTCATTTCATTTCTTTTTTATTCCCTTTCTCTGACGTATTGAGCACATTGCTCTTTTGGAGACCTAGTACTTGATCCCTGCCAGGTACATCCCAGGTAATACATCCCTATTGATTCCAGATGAAAAACTGGAGTCACGGACCAGAAGGGTTTTGAGCAATACTTATCAGAAACTTATTCATTCTGTCTTCCTGGATGACAGCATTCCTAATGGAGTCAAGTATCTCATGTGAGTCTGATATCAGCTATCATAAAATCTTCCTTCCATGTCTTTCCTTATGTTACTGTAGATGCTTTTCTCCAACAATGAAAAGGAATTTTCAATTAGAAACTAAGGAAAGGAGCCTAAAAAGTTATATAGCTATGGGCTATTATGGTTTATACTGATAGTTGACATTCATAGGGTTGCCACTGTTGCTAGATAACCTGCTAAGTACATATATCAAATTTCATTTAATTGTCCCAATACCCTATACAGCAGGAACTATTTGTATCATCCCAGTTTTACTGAAATTGTGGCTTAGAGAGGCCAAGAAGACATTGACCAAAATCACACTGTTGGTAAGTGAAAGGGCATGAATCCAATCCAAGCTGTGTGAAACTTTAGCCTGTGCCCTCAACTGCTGGGCTCAGATGACTAGAGGGACTTGATTGGTGACAGGGCTGAATCTCCTGCTCAATAAGACTCTGTGTTGCTCTCAGCAATACTTTACCTCTGCCCAAACTTTATATCTAGGAACCAGACTATGTAATTTCCACAGGACATAAGCAAAATTGCTTCGTATCTATATAGGAATTACAGAGCTTGTATAGAATTATCATTTCCAAGTAATGGTACTTACTTTTTGCATAATATTTTTTGATCCTCGTGACAACTATGTAGTAAACAGGGACTAATATTCTCCTTTGATCAAGAAAATAGTGGAGACTCAAAAAGATGTACGACTTGCCTAGGATTCGAACTCGGGTCCTTCGTGTTCTGTTTTGATACTCTTCCCACTGTGCTTTGCTGACCATGACAATGTACATTTAAAAACCAATCTAGAAACAGGCTACTTGCCTTGATTGAAAAACCATCATTGGACCCAATCTACATTGGATTATTTGGAAGCACAGGGGCTGGGAAGAGCTCCCTGATCAATGCCATCATCCAGCAAGCAATGTTTTTACCAGTGTCTGGAGAAAGTATATGTACATCGTGTATTGTACAAGTGAGCTCAGGCTGCTGTGAACAATACGAGGCCAAAATCCACCTTCTCTCTGACCAAGTAAGTGTCTCCTTCCTTCCTTGCTTCCTTCCTTCCTGTTTACCCTTCCTGTTTTTCTCTCTCTCCCTCCTCTCTTTCCTCCTTCCCCCTCTTCTTTCCTTCCTTTTCTCTCTTTCCTTCTCCCTCTCATTTAGAGATTAACATGATATTCTTTGTAAATAGAATTTAGGCCTTTGTTAAATGGAAAGAACATAGTACAGAATGAGAAAGCTCAGTGGAGCGAGATGGGGGTTTTAGCCCGCATCCTGTCACTATTGTTATGGGACTTTGGGCAAGCCATTTCCCTCTTTGGCTCCCCGTTTCCTCACTGACAAAACAAGGGGTTTGGATTGGATGATCTCTTGTTGGATTAAATGATTTTAGATTTCCTGAATATGAAGTCTCCTCCTGCCACCCACTCCCCAGAGCAGTGGCCTCCTCCCTTTGTCGTGGTTTTCTGTATCTGTGTTTTGAGGGGCTTGGCCCTGCTCTCCCTTGGCAGGAGTGGAAGGAAGAGCTGAAGAACTTGACTACACTCCTGCACAGGACAGAGGAACTGGACAGAGAAGAGGCAGATGCATGGGACAGGGATGATGCAGTGGAGGAAGCCATCTGGAAGCTACAAATGCTTTATGGAAATGGGGCGGAAAGGAAGAACTATGAAGAGTTACTAAGGGCAAAGCCCAAAGGAAAGATTCCCACATCCAGAATCATCACCCTCAAGGCAGAAGAGGTAGCTTCAAGATTTTTTTCTTTATTTTATCATGTGTCTCAAGTATAATAATTGAATCCATTTAGGAGATTTGCTCAAGGCATGGTGTTTTTATTGGAAATAAGTTGATACCCAAATCAGAAGCATCCCTGACCAAGTTCTTTTTAGTTATTTATGGCTGTCAAATGAGAAATTTTAGTGTCTGAATGGGAGATCTTTTGTGCACAGGAAAGACTATTTATAGTTGCTTGAGGATTAATTAAGGATGCTTTGGGCTGCAGATGTTAAAAAAAAAAACACCCCATTTACAATGGCTTAAATGAATAAGGATTTATTCATTTTCTCACATAAGAGTCTGGAAGCGGTTGAGTTTGTGGGTTGGTTCAGTGGCTCAACAATATCAAGATCAACACCTCCTGAGTTCCCTTGGCCGTTCATCATACTTGTTGCCTCATAGTCACAAGATTGCTACTGAGGTGCTAGACTTCACAGCTGGCTTCATGGCAGAAAGAAAAGGATAAAAAGTTGGCATCAAACACATCTCCCCTTTCCTTGGAAAGTAAAAGATTTCTCAAAAACACCCCCAACAAATTTTCTGGGTAGATTTTTTTTCAGAACTGGCCTCTGGTTCGGGCACATGGCCTTTCCTAGCTGAAAGGGAGTCTAAAGCAAGAAGCAGATGTGTTGCGATTGGCTGCCCAGACAGACAGACAAACACTATTCAGCTAGCACAGACAGAGGACAGGATGGATATTGGATATAGTAGAACAACTCTGTCCTCACTTTTATAATCAATATCCATCTTATTAAATTACATTTCATTGTAAATTTAAGACTTGTAGAACTAATGTGTAACTTATTGAAATTATATATTTAAAACCTAGTTGTTTTTTTTTTGTTTCTTAAAATTCATTTTTAAAATGTTGCTATTCTATTTATAAATCCGGCATTTTTTTTGTATAAAATAAGAACAATTACTTACACTTGTTCTAAAATTTAGCATTCAATTACATCCTAAATTTAACATAGCAAATCCTCCTTAAATAGCTCACACTACTTATATAATTAATCAAATTTCCTTAGACTTTATATTATAGTTCAAATTTAATATATTCAGTTCTCTCAAAAATTTTTAAAGACTTGGCCAGGCACACTTAGAAGTCAAATAAATGAAATCTTTCAAGTCACTTAGCTCTTGTATAGCTAGGAAATCAACAAATATAATAGTCACTTTTTATATTTAAATGGGTATTACTGTTCAGAATAATTACACTCCTAATGTCTAAAACATAGACTGAGTATGTCCAAAGAAATACAATGATTATAAAACTGATTACTTTATCTGCATACACACAACTTAACACCAACTAACTTACACCAAGGTATCAGTATCTATTTCTTCAATATTCTGTATTTAGAAATATCCCTTCCCAGTGTTACAAATTTAGGGTTGAAACAAGGAGTGGAAATATTCATTGAAACACAATTACATCTCAGTGAGTGAGGGCACAGATTGGGTTTGTGTCCGAGGTTCCAGACTACAATGAAGGAAGCTGAGTCTGCCTCCTAGAATGATTTATCCTGAGCCAGTTTATTGGGTTGAGCCTTCTTACACAAAGGGACTTCTCAAGCCCATGTTTGTTCTTTCACATTGCCCTTAATGTATCTGCTTTATTACTATTTTTTAATGTTTATTTACTTTTGAGAGAGAGAGACACACAGCATGAGCAGGGGAGGAGCAGCCTGAGAGGGAGACACAGAATCTGAAGTGCGCTCCAAGCTCTGAGCTGTCAGCACAGAGCCCAACGTGGGCCTCGAACTCACAAACTGTGAGATCATGACCTGAGCTGAAGTCAGCTGCTTAACCGAGTGAGCCACCCGGGTGCTCCTCTGCTTTATTTTTAAATATCTTAAAGAACTTTTATCATCATTTCTTTCACAATTTCCTGTTATTTGATTAGAATTGATGAATTCTGTGACTCCCTACACACATTGCATCAAATCCCTTGATTTAAACCCAACTCTTTTAAGAATTTCCAGTTTTGGGGCACCTGGGTGGTTCAGTCCGTTAAGCGTCTGACTTCGGCTCAGGTAGTGATCTCAAGGTTCATGAATTCAAGCCCTACATCAGGCTCTCTGCTGTCACCATGAAGCCTGCTTCAGATCCTCTGTCCCCCTCTCTCTATGCCTCTACCCCACTCATTCTCTCTCTCTCTAAAAAATAAACATTAAAAAAAATTTCCATTCTTATCTTTCTTTCATGATTATTCTATAGATGTTTATTAACAATGACCACCAGGGACACCTGGGTGGCTCAGTCGGTTAAGCATCTGACTTCGGCTCAGGTCATGATCTCATGGTTGGTGAGTTCAAGCCCCACGTCGGGCTCTGTGCTGACAGCTCAGAGCCTGGAGCCTGCTTCGGATTCTGTGTCTCCCTCTCTCTCTGACTTTCCCCTGCTCATGCTTGCTCTCTCTCAAAAAATAAATAAACATTGAAAACAAAACAAAACAAAACAACGTGCACCATACATCCCAAATCTCCCGTCCTCTGAAGTGGTAGCCCAGTAAAGATTTGCTGCCACACACATAGTTGCTGGCCTGAATGTGTCACTGTCTCAAAATATGTTTAGGTAGAAGAAACAATGGGCTGAGAACAATTCCCCATCCCACTCACCATCATGAAAACATTCTGGAAATGCCTACATGTCAAGATATTTCTTGTACTACGAGGAGAAATTTTAAAACCCAGATCAATTTTTAATTTGGCAAATATGGTCACCATATCACTATCAATTTTCTGTAGTTGGGGACTTCTGGTAATCCAAATGTTTGCATTAGCCATGTTGGAAGAATACTCTGTCTCCAAAATTTAGATTGCATATTAATTGATGTGGTTTTGGAGTGGTGGGGGGGGGGGGTTGTCTGGAGCTGATGGCCAAGAAAGAATTCTTGAGATATCTTTGGTACAAAAAGGTGATTTTATTAAAGCATGGGGACAGGAAGAAGCAGAAAGAGCTGCATTCTAAGTGTGAGGAGTGGCTGATTATATACCTGGGAGCTGGGGGAGGTAAGGGAAAGGGGTGTTTCCAAAAGGACTTGCATATGTTAAAGAAGATTCACAAGATACTGGAGGCCTAGCTATGTCAAGCTAATGTTTTTTCTCTAATAATGCATTAACATTAAGACAGTAGGGAGTTCCTAGAGGAATGAATGTTTTACTCTGCCTACCTCAAGTATTTGTCAATGGGGTGCAGGTTATAAGGAAATTTGACTTTACCATTTCCTTCTTGCCTTTGTTCCCCATATCACTATGGAGGGGAGGGGAATGTTAGGCCTCCAGGAAACTGAGTCTATAGGTTTCTGGAGGTTAAGCTATTGATAAGATTGCCTTTTTCTTGTAATTTACTAAGACATTTATAAACCGATGGAGACTCATGTCCTGCATGGCTGTGATCTCTATCAGGTAACCATATGTTTTTTGCTTTCCCTTCATTCTTGGGCAGCCAGGAGTGGCTGAAGAATATCACACATATCCCACCAGAGGGGTGTGGGGGGGGGGAGGTGTTGTGAGGTATTAGCTTGTGCTTTGCCCTCAGCTTGCCTTTGGTTCCCTGATCATTAATCACATTAATTTTAGAATCGAAACGGGAGGCGCCTGGGTGGCTCACTTGGTGAAGCATCTGACTCTTTATCTCTGCTCAGGTCATGATCTCAGGGTTTCTGGGATCAAGCCCCACATCAGGGTCTGCACTGACAGTGTAGAGCCTGCTTGGGATTCTCTCTCTCCATCTCTCTCTGCACCTCGGCCATGCACACTCTCTCTCTCAAAATAAGTTAGAAAAAACTTAAAGAAAAAAGGAACTGAAATGGAATTTAGAAGATGAAATTATTATCCAGTGAAACTATAGCTTTACTGAAGCTCTGTTCTAACTGACTGTGGTTTCTTCATCTGTAAATTAAGGAGCTTGTACTTTCTGATCTCCAGGGTCCTTTCTGGCTCTTGAAAACTGGATAAGGTCTTCTGGTGCCCATTGTCCAGTGCTGCTTCTTACCACTATTGGTGTACCTTCACTGAACCTGGATCATAGGCGATCCAGGACAGAGGAGCTGGGAGAATGTCTGGTGTGTGTGATTGTGTCCTTCTTCCTCAGGCAGAAGAGCTGTCTGTCAAGCTGGACCCTTACATCCGGACGCACAGGAGAGACTTGGATGGCGAATCAGCTGAGACACAAATTTGGCCCTTGATCAAACATGTGGAAGTGACTCTTCCCAAATCAGAGATGATACCAGAAGGGGTTGTGCTGGTGGACATTCCAGGCACCGGCGACTTCAACAGCAAGAGGGATGAGATGTGGAAAAAGGTGATTCTCTTTCACGTGGCTTCATGTCCTCTTTGCTTAACTCCTCCACCCTTTCTAAAGCAACCAAGGGGTTTTATGAGCTCACTGGAGTTAAATTCTTCTACTTTCTAGGTTCTAAGCCTCAGGGCAATGGCAGGATGTGTGTGGCCAGAGACACTGGGGAGAGATGAATCATGAGGCAGACCTGGAAGTTAGAACAAGAGCGTGTGATCAGGAGAAGGACCAGCAATAGATTGGTCTAGAAGGAAGCAGAAGAAATACAGACAGAGGGGGAAAGGGAGGCCAAGAGTTGAGTACAAGGTAGAGAAGCTTACGGTCCAGCACCAAGGAATGAGGAGGCTGCTACCGTGTGTAGTTGCAAGGAACAGAGACCTGCTGAAGCAATCCCAAGTTAAGAGGCTAATCGGAAGAATATCAAAGGATCTCATGAGACACAGCCAGGCCTCAGGGCCACCTATCAGGATAAAAGCAGCTATTTTCTCTCTCTTCTTCTACATGGCTCTTGTGACTGTTTCTCTGTGCAGTTCTCTGCAGAGCCCTGTTTTTCTCTTAGTTTTCTCTACTTAGCCCTTAGGATCCATATTGTGAAAAATGACCACCTTAACCCTGTCTTTAAATGGAATTGTAGTTCATATGCCTACAACTCTCTGACTATAGTCTCTATGCCTTTTAGTTCAAATTCCTGAGGAGGAAAATGGGATCGATTACTGCCTAGCTAACTTAATCTCTGGATTAAGCATCTATCTTTAGTGCATGCGGTCAGCTGTGCTGAAGGTGATGGTTGAAATGAAAGTCTACCCCTTCAACCAAAACTTGGGTAGGGGTTCAATTCCTGGCAAATGAAATTAGAGCTGGCCAGGCACCTCCAGATATGTCTACAGCCAGAGTAAAGCATTGGGGTAGTTAGATCTGTACCTAATGATTAGAGGTTGAAATATTTTAAAGAATTTATCTCTTTGTTCATTTCCTTTTCATTCATCAAACATGTATAATATGTAAAACAATGTGCTTTGCATTGAGGATGCAAAGATTATAGCTAATAATAATAATAATAATAATAATAATATACCAAGCATTTACTTTGTGCTAGGTACTATTCTCAGTAAAATAATTTGCCCTTTAGCACACTGGGGATTTTAATAAAGGCAAGATGGCTTGAGAGCCTTTCTTCTCTTAAACCCCACTGTAATCCTACATGGTTAGACAAAGCTAAATTAAAAGATGCAGAGCATGAACTTTAATGTTAAGAAACATGTGTGTGCATGCACATTGTGTGTGTGTGTGTGTGTGTGTGTGTGTGTGTGTGGTGTTAATAAATGTACAGCAAAAGTAGAAACCTGCCTTTAGGAAGGATACACACCCAACTGTTAACAGGAATTTCTGTGATTACCAGCACTCTTTACTACATACACCCCTGTATTTTTTGTATATTGCATGAACATGTATTATCTTGACAGCTAAAAAGATGAAAGCAAAATAAAACAATGTTGAATGGGAAACAGAGCCTTCCTGCAAGGGGCTTAGAGTCTAATAGAGAAGAAACCCACAGATGTCAAAATCCACAGCAGAAAGTGATGTAAGAGAAGTCCAAGGTGCTATGAACACTCACAGATAGAAATTACCTCCAAAAAGAGACCTCATTCCTTCAGCGAACACCCACTGAGCATCTACTCAATTCTGTATTGGGTTTTGGATAGAGAGAGACAAAGTCCATGCCCTTGGGAGTCCTATAGTCCAGAAGAGAATCAGTTAGTCGTATTAATTAACAAACCACATTACTTAAAAAGGAGAGCAATAGTAATGAATTCTTTTCTTTTTGTAATTTTTTTTGTTTTTAAATGCTTTATTACAAACCAGTGTATGAACACCAATTCTCAATAACATCAATATACTTGAAAATTTATGTAAATGTGTAAGTGTTTATTTAGTATAACACAGTATAGTATAGAATATGATAGTATTATATGTGATTTAAAATAAAGAATAAGTGAACAAAAATGGAGTCATGTAAAACAGAGACTACAAATCCAGATGTCTATTTGGATGTGCATTAAACATATGGGATTTTTTAAATCAAAATATATTTTATTTATTTATTTTTCAGTAATAGAATTTAGTGATTCATCATTTACTTATAACACCCAACCAGTGTCCTCCTTAATGCCCATCACCCATTTACCCCATCCCCCCACCCAACACCCCACCAGCAACCCTCAGTGTGTTCTCTGTATTTAAGAGTCTCTCATGGTTTGTCTCTCTCTCTGTATTTAAGAGTCTCTCATGGTTTGTCTCTCTCTCTGTCTCTCTCATGGTTTGTCTCTCTCCCTTCCCTTATGTTCATCTGTTTTTTATCTTAAATTCCACGTATGAGTGAAATCATGTGATATTTGTCTTTCTCTGATAACTTACACACTCTACACTAGCTTATACACTCTAGTTCCATCCATGTTGTTGTAAATGGCAAGAATTCATTCTTTTTCATCACTGAGTAATAGTCCATTGAATGAATATATATATATATACATATATATGTATATATGTATATATATGTATATATGTACATATATATGTATATGTACATATATATGTACACATATATGTATATATATGTGTACATATATATATATATATATATATATATATACACACACACACCACATCTTCTTTATCCAATGAATTGTTTTTGGATGAGAGGGAAACTTCAGAGAGGGCACTTAAGCCCAGCTATCACCAGAGAAGATTGTTGAGAATGGGACCACTGAGCACTATTGTAGGCCAGGGAGCAGCAAAGACCCAGAGGAATGAAGGAGCCACGTGTTGTGGGAAGCATGAGTCTTCCTGGGTGGCTGGAGGAAACAGGTGTGGGGTGTAAGGAGAGAGGCACAGAAGACAAGTTTGGAAAACTTAGGGATGGGCTTAAATACTACCCTTCCTGGGGAAGCTCAAAGGATAAGAAGGACTGGAGCATGTGATAGAGAGAGAAAGGGTGTCTTTAGGCAGAAGGAGCTCGGAAGCACAGGGTGGGAACACGGGGGGTGAGACATAAGACTGGAGCTGGAAGGGGACTGGGAAGGAGGGCTGGTATCGGTAAATCATGAGCACCCCAGCACTGTAGAAGGATCCACTGGAGGATTTGTGCAGGTTTGTGCTAAATGAATGACTGAGGGCTGCAGAGCTCTGGACTGGATTTGAGTCAAGATCAGGATGATAGAATCAGGATGACAGCTTACAGATAATCAGCCTATGCCTGGATTTTACAGATAAGGAAATAAAGGGTCAGAGAAGGGAAGTAATTTGCCCAAGACCGCACAACTACTGAATGGCAGAATTTGAACCAGAGAGCAGGTTCCTACCTTCCCAGCTGAGGCTCTGTGTCTCCCCACAGGACCTCCCCTAACAGTTCTTTAAGATAAAGGCAGTCCCAGTGTCCTTCTCCTTGGTGGTCCGCTCAGGCCCGACCATGAGGGCCTTTGTTTCTACAGGGTCTCAGCTCTTGGAGTGGAATTGCCAACCTTGGCTAGTTCCAGGCTGGGTCCCAGGAGCAACAGCCTAGGGAGGCGGCTAGCCTCTCTCACCGGATGGAGCCATGGTTGCTGCCAGTTATGATACTCTGGGAAGCCAATCAAAGGCCACTCAGAACAGAGGAGCCAGCAGATCTGGCTCAGAACACCCGCTCTGAGGAGGTCCGGTTAAAGTGAAGGGACTGTTCCCAGCCTGCTCTGCTTGGCCTCAGCTCCCCTGCATTCTTGTGGTTTTGTGATATTCTCTCACAAGGAGTTACTAAAGACTCCCCTCTTTTCAGGGAGAACAGAACACCCTGCCCCCTCCCCTGTCTCTCCAGCTGCCAGCCTTGCCTTCCCTAAACTAAGAGTATTATGAATTTACATGTCCCTGGCTGCCACTTTGAAGTCCTGAGACTTTAGGCGTGTCACTTGAGCTCTGAGGCCCGTTCTCATCATGGGGAGGGAGGATGTGGGGGTGACTGTGGTACCACCACTCCTAAGCTCAGTTGCTCTAGGTTGGGTTTTTTGTGTCTTCTGCAACTCCAACTTTACCAAATCCCGGCAGCCAGAGCCTCTTGTAGGGTCTGAGACTTACAGACCTCTTCTTATGTTAATAAACATTTATTAAGCACCTGCAGTTTGCCAGGACTGGGGAATACGAAGGTACAAGAGGCCCTGCCCTTCAGGAGTTTGGGGTCTGCTACTCTACAGTGTTCCACAGCCTGAGTGAATAGCTTAGTAGCTTCCCTAGTTAGATTGTAATTTGGGAAGTAGGAGGGAGCTGTTGATTTTACTTTCCTGCCTAAATGTGAGTCCATCCACATAGGGAGGAAGTTCAGGACCCATAGTCGTGTGGCCTTAAACTGGTCTTTTGCTTCTTGGGGCCTGTTATCTTCTCTATAAAACAGTGACGTTTGTCTAACTCTAGAGATTTATGGTTTTAAAATAATGATCCATGAACAGAGGGTAGGTGATGTGGTGCAGGTGGGGGGGGGCCTCTAAACCTTCCACCTCCAGTTCAACTAAAGCAGTTCAATTTTTAAAAACCAATTGGAATTCTTCCTCAGCTTTCATTTGAAAAAAGCCTCCACTGCTAAAAACAAACTCAAAACCCACTACTCTAGGTCAAGATTTCTCAGGCTCAGCTGACATTTTGGGCCAGATAATTCTTTGTTGTGGGGGTGCTGACCTGAGCACGGAAGGATGTTTATAGCATCCCTGGCCTCCACCCACTAACACCAACGCCAAGTCATAACAATTAAAAATGTCTCCAGAGACTGCCATTCTCAGGTACAGAGTTGCCCTGAGTTACGAACCATTGGCATAAAGCAAAATGATGATTTAATTAGCAAATCACAAACTTGTTACACCTTTATGTGCAAAGTGCTGTCCTGAGGAACTTCAAATAAACTCAGTCCCTGAGCTGGAACAACTTTTCATTTATATGGAAAAGTAAGACCAGTGAAATAATATACCAAGAGAAATGTCACAAGGCAACACATAAAACCTGTCCCATAAAAGTTGCATAGCTAATAGAGCAATGATATTAATCATAAATTGTAATTTCGTGCTCATTGGCCTTTGCAACTTGGATCATAAGGTTTATGGCTCCTTGCCTCCACGTGGTGGCAGTGTACTGAATAGGCAGGGGCAGTCAAATATCAAAATGATGCCCTGTGGTGATAACTTTGGGGGCAATGCATGACCAGAACCAGTTCTGGAAAAACAATAATTTTCCCTAGAAGACAGCTGAGGTAAAGCAAGCCAGTGATGGATCTGGGACTGGAGGTCTGATTTCTTGAATTCTGTCAATCACTAATGCCACAGACATCTATGAAGCCTCTATTAGGGCCAAGCGCTGTACTGGAGGTGATGTAGATTCCAAGCTGTAAAGTGTAGCCACTTCTCATCAGGTCCCTTGCGGTTGCAGGGCGGCGGGGAGTGTGCAAAGAACTGATCCTGTACAATAGCTCTGTGAGGTACAATGGCAGGTAAGTCCAGGTGCTTGCTGTAGGATACAGAGGAGGGGGGGCCAACCCACCCTCAGGTGGCTGTTAGCAGTCTCAAAGAGCAGATGGAAGTCAAGCAGAGGCTGTGTGGCAAGTGCAAAGGTCCTGAGAGATAAAAGAGCAGGTCACACCTGAGAAACTTCGAGAAGCTCAGTCTGGCTGGTACATGGAGAGTGCCGTGGGGAGAGGTGAGAGGTGGGACTGGCAAAGAGATGGGGCAGAACATGGAGGCCACAAATGATACATGAAGAGACCACGTCCTCTACAACTGAGACACCATTTATGTTCTTAAACCTGTTGTGGTTATGTTTCACAGACCATTGATAAGTGCTCAGTGATCTGGCTGATCAGTGACATCGAAAGAGTTTCTGGAGGGAGAGCCCATGAAGACCTTTTGAATGAGAGCATCAAAGCCTGCCAAAGGGGCTTCTGCAGGGACGTTGCCCTGGTGGTCACCAAGACAGATAAACTCCACCTGCTGGAGTATCTAAGGTACCGTGCTGGGTTTGTAGGCCTGTGGGCTTTCCTCCATGGGCCCCGACTACTGTAACAACAGAGCCTTGACCCCTGGGCGTTTCAGACTTAGAGAAGTGACTGCTGCGGATGAAAGAGGAGTCTGGGTGGCTTCCTGGGATATCAGGACCCTTGAGCAGATTGTGTTGGGAATCTAAACCGTTGGGGACCCTCCTCCAGTGAAGCTGCTTAATACTCAATAGGCTGTGGCCTATATAGCTCCAGGGGAGCCACTCATGTATATGAGATGCAAAGAGCACCTCCTGGAGGTGTGCAGTGTGATGGTCCTCCCCGCCCCCCACAGATACGGAAGTGTAGATGCCCCGACAGCTAGTTGGCACTTTGTATAGTACTGTCTGGCACGGTACAGCTTTGAAGTGTCAGATTCTGTTTCAGATTTTAAGATTTGCTCCCATTTGGAGCAAGTTCTCCAAGTTTCAGAACTTTGGCCAAAAGTAGCAGGATTCTTACAGAGTCATACTCAGACAAAATTTTAATGGAAGGTAAGCATTTTAGAGTTTAATAGATGTTAAAATGTCCTGATTTTCATGTAGACCTCTGTACCCCCATACCCAGGAGAGCTATAATTTATTTTCTATATGGCACACTTTGAAGGTGGAAAGGGGGTGTTATTAACTCTTACAGAGAAGCAGCTGGTATAAACTGGTCTGTCCTGGGTGCGCGGGGCATATGGTCACCAGATGTAACGTTGTTAATGCTTCTCTGCTCTAAAAAGAGGATCTCTACCTGTCACCTGTCATCTCCCCCACACCCACTGAAACTTGAATTCTCCAGGAATTCACTAAGCAGAGACAACTTCCTGGATGAAGAAATAGGCCAAGGCTTTTCCTCCAACTTCTCACTTTCATGGCCTAGGTTGGAACTTCAGCTTTGTTTGTTTTCCCCCCTGAAGATTCCCTTCACCCCACCCCCCCCCACCCCATAATAGTATCTCCAGTTCTCCCGTCCCATGCCAGTTCTGCAACTAAACATAATTCAGTCAAACTTATGAAACCTTTATTGAGCATGGTGGTAGGGGCTGCAGATTCAGAGAGGCATATTGCCTAGTCACTGAGATCACTGACTTAAAAGAGGGTTAAAGATTATAAGAGAAGGACACACTGGGGCACCTGGGTGGCTCATTCGGTTAAGTGTCCAACTCTTGATTTCAGCTCAGATCGTGATTTTGTGGTTTGTGAGATCGAGCTCGGTGCTGACAGTGCTGAGCCTGCTTGGGATTCTCTCTCTCTGCTCCTCTTTCTCTCTCTCTCTCTCAAAATAAATAAATAAACATTTAAAAAAAAATAAGAGAGGGACAAAGTACTATGGGAGAGACTGGGCCAGTGGGCGAGGTCACGGAAAATTCTACCACCAGCAAAACATTGAGAAATAAAGACACTTTTTTCAAATGGACCCTGGAGGTGGATCAGAAGAGGGTACATGTGGACCAAAGAAAGTGTATGCAAAGGTATTAAGGTATATACTGCTCTCAGGGAAAGTTGAAAGACTGCCATGACACACAATAAGTTAAGTAATTGTTATAATTTTCATTTCAGGGAAAGAAAAGTGGGAAATGTAAGTATGGACTACTTTTATTTTTATTTTTTGAGCTCTGTTGGGATATAATTGATATACAAAAAATTGCACACGTTTAATGTAAACATCTTAGTGAGTTTGGACATATGCGTGAACTAGTTATTTTTAAATAATACTTTTCATGGTTGATATTATAAAATTTGAACACATGCACACTTGTCTGGGCCAAACGAAGATACATTGCCAAAAGAGATGTGCGTCTTATCGCTGTATCGCTCTTGATAACCCTGGACTCTTTGCCATGCTTTCCTTTCTCTTCCCAATCTAGCAAGCTATTCAAAGTCAGCGAGAGGCCGTTTTAGAAAGAAATGAAGTGATAAAACTACAAAGGAATAGAATTCTCAAGGAAAAACTAAAGGTGAGTTAACAGATTTGCCTATGTATTTTTTTCTGTTTTCAACCACTCACATTTATCTATTTGGTCTTGCATTGTAGCTATGCCAAAAGCTTTGGAGTAGACAGTTTGGACTTAACTTAGTTCTACTGATGAATAACTTTGTGACCTTAGGCAAATTACCATTCCTCTCTGAGCCTCCACTTTCTCATCTGTAAAATTGGGAAATGATAGTATCTACCTCCTGTGGTTGTTGGAAGGATTGAATGAGCATATGGTCTACTGAGAAATATGAGCAGGTAAAATCAGAGATCACCACACTGTTTGAGGGTGATCCGCTGTAGGAATGCATTGAATGCTGAGGGAAACACAGAAAGATGCACGGATCACACTGGCAGTCCAGGGCAGGTGGGGTGGTGGGGTGGTGCTGCAGAGAGGTGCAGGGAAAACTCACACTCTTGAGCAGAATTTTAAAGAGCCAGTAGTCGTTAGTAAGATGAACAAGCGAGAGAAAGGGCCTTCTGCAAGAGGTTTGGGAGATAAAGTCTGAGCTGTGTTTGTCAAACTTGAGAAATTGTTCTGCGGGAATCTTGGTGTTTTGTTAAATTATTTTTGTTATTCTATCACAGAAATCGTTATAAACATAAAACTCCTTACTGTAATAGTCTCTTACTACTATAAAACTGAAACCAATTTTAAGATAAAATATTAATGAAACATAGAAGTGGTACATCAGGGTTAGTATAATGTGATAGATGTTTTTGGTTTTGCTGAAACTAAATCTTCAGTGCTGGGTAATAGTGAAAACATATGGCCTGCTGTCCAGTTCCATATTTAATTGCATTCCATATTTTGAATTCAATTACGTTGATGCAGAAAATCATCTGATGTACAGTGTGGAGCTGAAACTTTCAAAGCTTTTGTTTCTAATTCAGAATAGTCAGATTTCATACTCAAGCCAAAATCTTTGACCAAGCAATTCTTGAATACTGGTTTTAATGAGGCAATAACTGAGGAAAGCTGTTCCTATTCTCTTTAATTGTTCTTGTTGGCATTACAGAAATATGCATTTAATGAGTGCCTGGTCATATTGTTTCTGGAAACAAAAACACAAAATACTTCAATACACAATCCACAACTATATTTATTGCTAATAATGCTAATGATAAATTTATTGCTAACAAATGCTAATAAATGTTGGTGCATATGAGATGGGGTCTGGACAACAGTGAGCCAACTTGCGGGGTGACTGCAGTTCTGACTATTACGGTCAAGTCCTTTTGAGGTCTGCACACCCTCACCTCTGACGGCCAGGCCATCTGATGGCCTTAATTCTCCAACCACTTTACTTCAGTCTGACTTAATACGAAAGCTTAACTTGTACTGTATGCCTTCTCATGGAGCAAATTTAATGTTAGTCATAGAAAATATGAGACACAAGTTGATTGTAAGATAGTCATTTGTATAGATGTCCATGCTTATTTTTTATTATAAAAATAAAAATTAGGAAACAATAGTATAGGAAAAATGACGGACCCCCGGAGGCTACATTTATGGACCTCAATTTGGAAATGCTATGTATTTTAGAAAGATTGTTATTAAGTAAAATGGATGGGGGAGGGGCGAGTGAAGGTTGGATCTGGGGAGACCAGTTGGAGGTTGTTCCTGTAATCAAAGCTGGAAGCGCTAAGAGCCTGAACTAGGCAGTCACTGTAGGACTAGAGGAGAGGAGATGCATTCAAGAGATGTTAGGGAGCTCACATCTATATGTCTGGATGACTAATTGTATGTGGCAGGTGGAAGAGAGCTGGGTGTTTGCATTCTCATGTATGTCCTTTTACCTACAGTATTTTACCTTTGCTTCAGAGTACCTGTAAAGAAAGCCATACTACTCCCATGTGTCTCCCTTTTACTCTCATGCTGGCAACACTCTCATAATACTTCTTCTTTTAAGTTGAAGTCGTTGATGCACAATATTATATTAGTTTCAGGTATACAGTGTAGTGATTTGACAATTCTATATAGTACAAAATGATCACCACAAAATAAGTCTAGTTACCATCTGTCAGCTGTTATTACAATATACAGTACTATTGACTGTATGCCCTATGCTGTACTTTAAAGCCCCATGACTTGTTTAGTTTGTAACTGCAATTTTGTACCTCCTAATCCCCTTCACCTATTTTGCCCATCCTTCCATCTATCCCCAGTCTGGCAACCACCAGTTTGTTCTCTGTATTTGTGAGTCTGTTTCTATTTTGTTTTGTTTGTTCATTTGCTTTGTTTTTTACATTCCACAAATAAGTGAAATCATATGATAGTCATCTTCCTCTGTCTGACTTATTTCATTTAGTGTAATATCCAGTAGGTGCATCCATGTTGTTGCAAATGGCAACATTTCATTCTTTTTTATGGCTGAGTAATATTCCACTGTACATATGTATAACCTATCGTTTTTATCCATTCATCCATCAAGAGACACTTAGGTTGTTTCCATATCTTGCCTACTATAAATAAAGTCGCAGTGAAATAGGGGTGCGTATATCTTCTCAAATTAGTGCTTTCATTTTCTTCATACAAATACCCAGAAGTGGAATTGCTGGATCACATGGTATTTCATTTCAATTTTTAATTTTTTTCAGATACCTCCATACTGTTTTCCAGAGTGGATGTACCAATTTACATTCCCACCAACAGTGCGTGAGGGTTTCCTTTTCTCCACATCCTCCCTAACACTTGTTACTTCTTATATTCTTGATACTTGCCATTCTGACTAGTAAAAGGTGATATCTTGTGGTTGTAATTAGCATTTCCATGGTGAGTAGTGATGTTGAGTGTTTTTCATGTGTCTGTTGACCACCTATATGTTTTCTTTGGAAGAATGTCTATCCAGTTCCTCTACCCATTTTTAAAATTAATTAATTAATTTATTTATTTATTTTAAATTTTAGTTAGTTAACATACAGTGCAATATTGGTTTCAGGAGTAGAATTCAGTGATTCATCACTTACATACAACACCCAGGGCTCATGCCAACAAGTGCCCTCCTTAATGCCCATCACCCATTTAGCCCATCCCCCCACCCCCAGCAACCCTCAGTTTGTTCTCTATCACTAAGTCTCTTGTGGTTTGTTTCCCTCTCTTCTCTCCCCCCTTCCCATATGTTTATGTTTTGTTTCTTAAATTCCGCATATGAGTGAAATCATATGGCATTTGTCTTTTTCTGATTGATTTATTTCACTTAGCATAATACATTCTAGCTCTATCCATGTCATTGCAAACAGCAAGAATTCATTTTTTGATGGCTGAGTAATGTTCTATTATATATAAATACCATATCTTCCTTATCCATTCATTAATTGATGGACATTTCCTCTACCCATTTTTAATTGGATTCTTTGTTTCATTTGGTGTGCTCTTTCATGAGCTCTCTATATATTCTGGATATTAACCCCTTATCAGACATATGATTTGCAAATATCTTCTTCCATTCAGTAGGTTGCCTTTTTGTTTTATTGACAGTTTCCTTCTCTGTGCAAAAGCCTTTCAGTTTAATGTAGTCCCAATCATTTATTTTTGCTTTTGTTGTCCTTGCCAGAGGAGATAGATCCAAAAAAATATTGCTAAGACCAATGTCCAAAAGTTTACTGCCTATGTGTTCTTTTAGGAGTTTTATGGCTTTAGGTCTTATATTTAGGTCTTTAATCCATTTTGAGCTTATTTTTGTATACGGTATAAGGAAGTAGTTTAGTTTCTTTCTTTTGCATGTAGCTGTCCAGCTTTCCCAATACCATTTATTGAAGAGACTGTGTTTTCCCCATTGTATATTCTTGGCTCTTTTGTTGCAGATTAATTGACCATACAAGCATAGGTTTATTTCTGGCTCTCTATTCTCTTCCATTGATCTGTGTGTCTGTTTTTGTGCCAGTATCATAGTGTTTTGATGACTGTAGTTTTGTAGTATAGTTTGAAGTCTGGATGCATGATACCTTCAGCTTTGTTCTTCTTTCTCCAGCTGCTTTCGCTATTTGGGGCCTTTTGTGCTTCCATTCAAATTTTAGTACTTTTTGTTCTAGTTCTGTGAAAAATGTTGTTGGTATTTTGATAGGGATTACATTGAATCTGTAGATTGCCTTGGGCAGTGTGGACATTTTAATGATATTGATTTTTCCAATCCATGCTAACACACTTAACAATACTTCTGATACCCGTAAGGTGCCTGGGTGGCTCAGTCAGTTAGGCGTCCAACTTTGGCTCAAGTAATGATCTCGCTGTCCTTGAGTTCGAGCCCTGCAACAGGCTCTGTGCTGACAGCTCAGAGCCTGGAACCTGCTTCGGATTCTGTGTCTCCCTTTCTCTCTTCCCCTTTTCCACTCATGCTCTGTCTCTTTCTCTCAAAAATAAATAAACATTGAAAAAAAATTTTAAAAAAACAATTCTTCTGACACCCGTGTTGGGATTTTCTCCCACATCGAGCAATTCTCTGTGACACCAGCAGGGTATCTTGCAATTTAACTCAATCTGACAATATCTTCCAGGACATAGCATCAGATCCAACAGGTTAAGGGCTTAGTCCCACAAGACTGCCCCCTACTTCAAATGCCAGATGCAAACAGTAGGTCCTCAGTTTACTCACAACTTCTGTCTGACTTGGCTGCAAATTGAAGGTCCCCATGACCTTCTCCCCCTTGGATTTGATTATTTGCTAGAACAGCTCACAGAATGCAATGAGAGAATTACTTACATTTACCAGTTTTTTGTATAATAAAGGATATGATAAAAGATACAGATGAAGAGATATATAGGGAAAGTTCTGAGAGGTTCCCAAATGCAAGAACCTCTGTCCCTGAAGAGTTGGAGCATATCACCCTCCTGGTATGTGGATGCATTCACCAACCTAGAAGCTCTCTGAACCCCATATTGTTGGGGTTTTATGGAGGCTTTCTCACATAGGGCATCATCAATTACTCTGTTTCTATCCCCTCTACCCTCTCTGAAAAATGGGGGGTGGGACTGAAAATTCCAAACTTCTAATAGCTTGATCTTTCTGTGACCAGCCCCCACTCAGGAGCTCACCCAGAGTTGCCTCATCGGAAAAAAAAAAAAAAAAAAATTCTCCCATCACTTAGAAAATTCCAAGGGATTTAGGAACTCTGTGTCAGGTACTAGAGTCAAAGGCCAAATATAAGATCTAGAGATGCTTCAGAGCACTGGGTGACTCAGTTGGTTAAGCGTCCGACTCTTGGTTTCAGCTCAGTTCATGATCTCATGGTTCGTGGGTTTGAGCCCCATGTCAGGCTCTATGCTGACAGTGCAGAGCCTGCTTGGGATTCTTTCTCTCCCTCTCTCTCTCTGCCCCTCCCCTGCTTGTTCTCTCTCTCTTTCTCTCAAAATAAATAAATAAACATAAAAGAAGAATAAGAGATGCTTCTACTGCTCTTATCACTTAGGAAATGACGATGGTTTTTGGAACTCTATGCTGAAAACTGGGGTCAAAGACTAAACATTAGAACAAAGGATTCTCCTATCACTCCTAATTACAAGGAATTTAGGAGTCCTGGGTCAGGAACCAGTGGCAGAGACCAACACATATATTTTTCTTATTAATATTACTTATTTTTCTTAGTTTGAAGGTTATAATGGGCTCATGGCTTTTCATAGAATTATTGTGTTCTTTTTGATGTTCAAGTTCATATCTCGGCCAACGGGAGCCCATAATTTAAGCTGGATCTTTTTAGCCTTACCCAGACACTTTTTTTTTTTTTTTTTTTTTTATTATTATTTATTTTTGGGACAGAGAGAGACAGAGCATGAACGGGGGAGGGGCAGAGAGAGAGGGAGACACAGAATCGGAAACAGGCTCCAGGCTCCGAGCCATCAGCCCAGAGCCTGACGCGGGGCTCGAACTCACGGGCCGCGAGATCGTGACCTGGCTGAAGTCGGACGCTTAACCGACTGCGCCACCCAGGCGCCCCTTTACCCAGACACTTTTAAAAACATTTTTGCTCTTTGGCAACAACAAAATACTCAGGCCCCTTTTATTTTTCCCTGCCCTAAGACATGGACCTACTACTCTCAAAGACACTTGGGTTTCATTTAGTAAAGAATAATATTAAAAATAAGACTTGGGGTGGTAGGGGTTCATATTAAATGATTTAATACAAGTGAAAGAAGTGGACAGGGTGATATCACTGCAAAATTATTTTAATGACGGAGCTAGAAAAGATAGATGTTTTGAAAATTGAGTCATGATTCGTATTACTGATCTCCAGCTTTGCTATCTCTTTTTGATGCCGCTTCTATCTAGTATCCCTTCTATTTTTTAAAAACTTTTTTTTAATTTTTTCATTTATTTGAGTGAGAGAGAGAGAGAGAGAGAGGGAATGAGTGGGGGAAGGTAAGAGAGAGAGGGGGACAGAAGATCTGAAGCGGGCTCTGTGCTGACAGCAGAGAGCCCGATGCGGGGTTAGAACTCAGGAATCATGAGATCATGACCTGAGCCAGAGTTGCTTAACTGATTGAACCACCCAGGTGCCCCTAGTATCCCTTCTATTTTGAGCTACAGGTTTCTTCTCTCTCATATACAAAATATTCTTACAAACTGTGGTAATAAACAATGTGTGTGAATTACAACAGTGACTAATCTTTCCATAGGATAATTTGGTGAGTGTCCACTTACCTCTTGCTGTATCCAGCAAGGTCGTATCCACCTACCTTCCAGCTGTAACGACATCTCTTTTATAATAAAATGGAACCTGCATACTGTAGTCACTTCACTGGCACCATAAAAATATTTCTCTGCACTATAATAACAAGCACAAAGGTTAACTAATCTTCAATGATTTTTAGAAGAGATATACAAAATTTAGAGCAAGGTTTTAAGTAATGTAAATACCTAGGCACAGCTAGGCATACTTCTTGCTTTCAACTGTTTTAAACCCTACTTAAATTTAATTCCGTATCAATTTTATCTTCCAGTGGAAGATAGTTTCAACTTTCCTAAACTGTTTTTCCAAAGTCAAAACGCTATCAGAAAGGAAAAAAGTTAATTGTGGCAAATCTTCTGTATAATTTCAGCCCTGTCTGCAGTGTGTGAGGCTTCTGGAAGCCTATCCAGGTATATCTATTCCAGCCTTGACTACACGGGCTTACCACTTGCCAGACATGTGGTCTCTGGACTCACTCAGCTCTTCTGTGTCTTTGCATCAGGAAGAGACTGGTGACTCTCTATGGTGTTCTACTGCCCCCAAACCTATGCACACACATGCACACTTTGTGATTTTTCTCTTTTCTTTTAAGTGAGAAAAATGAAGATTATGGAACAATATTTATGTATACTTCTAGTATTACTTCTTTGTGGTGATGATTTTTCTAATAAAAAAAACCCATTTACTCACATTCTTAATTCCTTGCCATTTAAAACCATCATTTACTTAAACACTACTCTGCTTTTAAATGTGTCTGATTACTCACTAACCACCCAGCTAAGAAATTGTACTTTTTTACACAACCTTTGCCCAGTGTCGTGGTGTTTAGGTAAATATATAACAACCAGATCTCTGTTTAAAAATAAAAGAAGAAGGGGTGCCTGGGTGGCTCAGTCTGTTGAGCATCCGACTTCGACTTGGGTCACGATCTCTCTTGCAGCTCGTGAGTTCGAGCCCCGCGTCAGGCTCTGTGCTGACAGCTCGGAGCCTGGAGCCTGCTGTGGATTCTGTGTCTCCCTCTCTCTCTGCCCTTCCCCACTTGCACTCACTCTGTCTCAAAAATAAATAAACATTAAAAATTTTTAAACAAACAAACAAATAAATAAAAGAAGCAAACCCCAAAAGTCCTGATTTCTAGCACTTGCTGATTCCCACCATTGCCAATTTCAAGCCACCAGGGTGATGTCACTAAAGGTGGAATTGGGGAGAGCCGTGTGCCGTGGCTCTCATGTGCTGGTGCAGCACATCACTGCCTTTGCTGGAGTTGTGCTTTTTTTCTTACCATAAAGCCTGCAGTACTTTTCCCCTCTGTGAACACTTTGGTACACTTTAAACCATTTTCTCTATACATTTCCTTCTAGAATTGGTATTTTTATTTATTTTAAAAATCTTATTTATGTTGGGTGTGGGTTGAGAGAGAGAGAGAGAGAGAGAGAGAGAGAGAGACAGAGACAGAGACAGAGAGAAGGAGAGAGGGAGAGAGAGAATCCCAAACAGGCTCCATACTATTGGTGCAGAGTGTGACATGGGGCTCGAACTCCCGAACCGTGAGATCATGACCTGAGCCGAAATCAAGAGTCGGACACTTAACCTACTGAGCTGCTCAGGCACCCCTAAAACTTCTATTTTTACCTCCTGAGAGAATAGTTTCCATGTAGCAGTTTTCTTACAACTTCCAACCTTATGAAGCCTGGACAGATAGGAAGACCTGACGTACAAGGTGTTGTGTGTTCTTTAAGGGGCTGTTGCAGCACCGAAAGTTAGTGAGCTGAAATTTGCGGAAGGCTCTTGTAAGGCCTGTGCATTATTTCCTTTACCATGTTTGAGTATTCTGTTCTCCGTGTGCCGCTCTCACTTCAGAGAAAACTGCCCGCCGACTCCAAGGTTCTGGAAGCCTCCGATCTCGTGTACACAGTCAGCGCCCAGGAGTACTGGCAACAGGCTCTTCTCACTGAGGAGGAAACTGGTAATTGATACATTTTTTATCTCAGTCTCTAAAATTCTCAAGATTGAGCTCTGAATTTCCCTCTCTAGAACTTTCTGCGCCACATTTCCAGCTTGCCACAGTTTCTGTACCTATTAACAAATGTATTTGTTTTTCTCTCTGCATTGTGGTGCCTGAGACAATTCCTCTTTCATCCAAAGTCTACCAAGAGTTGGTAGAGGTCAGTGATTGGGTTGTCCTTTCTCAGTGTTTGGCTTGAGATTCCTCACTCACCCAGCTACAGGTATTAGTATTTACTGAGCTTCTGTTGTATGCTCTGTCTCTGAGGAGGAAGAAGCAGAAGACATGACCCCTTTCTTGTCAGAATTTAAAATCTACATGAGCAAATGCTAAGCCATGTGTAAAACATCAAGGTAAAAATAAAGCTTGGTTAAATGGTGCTGTGAGTACAAATCCAAAGAACCTAAAAGTCTGTGTGACTGGAGCACTCAGTGAAAAGTGGGCAAGCAGGCAGGACCCGAGCTTGACGAGACCTGCTTCGAGTTAGCAGGCATCCTGCTTTGGGTGAGACCTGCTTCTCTCTCTCTCTCTGTCCCTGGTGGGATTCCCTCTGTCTCTCTGCCCCTCACTCATTTTCACCCTGTCTCTCTCTCAAAAAAAAAAAAAAAAAAAAGAATTTCCACTTATGGGAATAATGGGGGAAAAGGTAGGAAGAGTCTGTTACCTTCTGATGAACACAGCATTAGGACTAACATGAGTTTCTAAACCAGAATCCCACTCAGCAGAGGTTCTCATCCTTTCTACAGCAGGCATGAGCGATTTTCATGTTAAGGGTTATTTGATATAGATGGAGAAGTCTAGGGTGACTGAAGAGCTGAGTATCTCGGATTGTGGGCACCTTTGATTCAACTATTCTGGTAAGTAGCAGGCCAAAGGGAAGTGCCAATGTTTTTAAGCAGCCTGCACTTTTCTAATTACTTTGACTTGTACTGCTAAATAAAATTAGGAGTTAGGAGGCTAACTTCCTTATTGTTGATCCTAGACATGGAGAAAATACCCTCAGAAAAGCTGGTGTAGTGAGTGGGCAGTCAGCCCATGTAGGACCTCAACTGTGGTTAATTCAGACTGCCATTCTGATCTGTTAATTTTTGTGGATTCTATTTGCTGTGAACTCTGGCCTTTTAAAATGGTTTGTGCTGCCTGTGAATTCCAGAAATCCCCAAGTTAAGAGGCTATATCAGGAAAAGGCTCTTGGACAAGAAGAGGAGGATGGTGACCAAGTATGTTACTGAAGCCTTTGGTCTGTTGCTCCTCACGGACAGTTTCAACTGCATGGAAAACCTGCCGGTATGAGAGATACCTGTGCGTGTATATTCTGCCTCCCAACCTGAGCAGAACATTCCCTTTTGCAAAGCTAGAAAAATAACTTACGATAATTTTTCTTTTCATATCAAAGGAAGATACTAAGCCCAGAAATTCGAAGGGGACAAAAAGATAATTAGGGGGTTAAAATTGTGACATTTGAGTAAAAAAAGAAACAAATAATATTTTACATGGGTTGAGAGGAAAATGTAAAATCAATCAGCAGCTGCTTTTACCTCTCCTGAGACTTGAAGAAGATGGAATGTGTTTAAGTGATAACAGAAGTGATTTGTTTCAATCTAGTAGAATATTGGCAATTCTTGGTTATCCTACCAAGGAATGGCTCCAGTCCAAAAACTTTTTCATCTGTCTATGGATTTCCCTTATGCCTTGGTGCCATCAGAATCTCAAACTCAGAGCAGCCTAGCAAAATAATGTGAGGAAGGGATCTAGGAGGGACATTCAGCGAAGAGTTTATGTATTTATCTTCATGATCTAGAATGCAGACCTTCTGAATGGGCAGTTCAAAATTACTTTTCTCATAGTAATGGACAAATTTATCTTTTTGGTGGGTGGCTCTTTTTTTTTTTTTTACCCTAAAATAAGACGGATAGGCTGCTAGGTTAGAGGTTGGGGAGAGTTTGGGAGAAAGATCTGTTGCTGCAATCAGTCACCAAGTGCACTGCTTCTTTGTGAAGGACTGAATATACAAGTAGGAAGTCATATGTTAAACCAGAACTCTGGGGGCACCTGGGTGGCTTAGTTTTTTAAGTGTCTGACTCTCAGTTTTGGCTCCGGTCATGAGCTCACAGTTCATGGGTTCTGACCCTGTATTGGGCTCTACACTCGCAGTGCAGAACCTGCTTGGGATTCTTTCTTTCTCTCTCTCTCTTTCTACCCCTTCCCTGCTCTCACTCTATCAAGATAAATAAATAAACTTAAAAAAAAAACAAAAAAATCAGAACTCTGACTCACAGCCTGTAGCAACCTGCCTAGGAAACCAGCCCCTTATCTACAATAATGAGCTTAGGAAGGCAGCCTGCTATAAGTTAGACTCATAGGGAGTCAGACTGCTATCTGACTCCAAGAAGCTAAGCAATAATGTCTATAACAATTAGCCCCAAATGGGCTGATGGGTTAATAATCGACAACTTTCCTAATCTACATCCCTGCTTCCAGCCAGAGAAGCCAAATATGTACCCTACCGAATCATATAGGATCCTTGTTTCTAGTTAGCCCACCCACAGCTTCCCTGTGCCAGCGGCCTCAGATGGGAGCATACCTGAAGACTTCCCACTCCTCTGCTTGCCTTTGAGTCTCTGCCAAACCCAAGTGATGGTGGCTGACTCTCTTGCTACAGCAAGTTCTGAATAAATAGTCTTTGCAGGTTCTCATTTGGTTGGTGTTTATTTCCACACTTGCTTTCAGCCATCAGATTTGCACAACCAAACTGTCCAATTTCTTGTCATGCAGAAGGAGGTAGGGCCAGAGAAAGTGAACCAGTAGGGCTCTATGAGAGTTCAAGGGGCTGGTCCTGAGAATGTGGGTAGGTATACCCAGTTTGGCCCCATGGAGTGGCCAGGAGGAGCAGATAATGGGGACCTGACCTCAATGTGAAGAGTAAGCAATGCCAACTGTAGACGGCATCTGCAGTTTTGGTCAAATATCTACGTTAACAAAATTCTATATAAAAGTGATACATAGAGAGAGGTTCCCTGTCTTTTTCATCATGTTTCTTATGCCTCATTTTGGCTTAGTTCTGTGACAAAAACAAAAAACAAACAAAAAAAAAAAACCCAAAAACTAAAAAAAATAAAACAAAGCATAAAACAACCTCCTGGAATCTGAGATTCTCTAATTTGACTTTGTCCTCTGAAATACCAGGGAAGCATTTGACCTTCTAACTTCCCGAAAAAGTTCTTCGGGGTGAAAATCGCCTCTCTGCCCAGCAAAAGATTGCTTTTGGAAGTGCTGATGGAAAACAAATCAGATGTGGTGCCGTGTGCGGTGGTTTGTTTTACAAACACAAGGACGAGGCATTTTGCAATCAAACTCAGAAGTGCCCCCCCCCCCCCATGCTCTCCTCTGCTGAGGCAGAGGGGCAGCCCGTGTGGGGATGAAATACCATCCTTGCAGCCAGACTGTAGGCGACAGCAAACACAGGGCAGGGAGCTGGTTGGCGCTTCTCGGGTAGCCCTTCAGATAGCCTTTTGCCAGCATTTTCCCTCAAAATTCTTTGGCCTCAGATATTGGTCTCAAGTCTTTGTTCATTGATGGAAAGTTGGAAGGCAAGAGTTTTGTCAGTTCCTTTGCATTCTGAAAAAAAAAATCAAACCTAAGAATGTGGTGGTATATCAGTTTTAAGATTATGATTCAAACCAAAAAATAGAGAGTTTGCATAGTTAGTGATTTTAAATGAACAGGGATCTAGTCATTATTTTTATGAATCAGTAGGAAGTTCATTATGACATCTCAGTGTTGAATGAGCCCTGTGTTTATTCATAGTAAATACCAGCTTTTCCTCTTCTAATTGTTCCTTTATTCCCAGACCTGCTTTCTTATCATTCTTTTGTTTATTCAACAAGGATTTGTTGAGGGTGAGCCTTTGTGAGAATCTTGCCCATAGAGTTTCCATTGGTGACTCCTTTCTTATTTCCTTTTGATCACCAGTGACACCAAAAACTCAAAAGAATCCAGAAGGCCTTCTGAAAGAAAAGTATGGCTTATAGAATTCTTACTGGTGAAAAACTATGGGAATCCCCAGGGTTCGCTGAAAGCTGAATAGTCTCCATAAACTTTGAAACTCGTCTGCTCTAAGACTTACAGAGTGTGGGAGTTTGAGGAACACCTGTTGTCCAGAACATTCAACCTCATTCACTTCAATACAATCAAGATCCAGAAAAGCTCAGTCATTTGTATAAGGTCACACATCAATTTGAGAGCTATTTCTGTCATCACATTTGGAATAGAATTTAAAAGCCCACGTTGTCTAACAGTCTCTCTGGGGCGTTCATTCACTCCAAATTGTTTGTCAGCCACAAATCCTGTGCCATGCCTCAGAATAAACAAACATGAATAACACTGTCCATGGATTCTTCAGTGAGTTCCAAGTCTAGGGAAGAAGATATGGGATGGGACTGACATAGCACAGCAGGAGGAAGGCTGGAACACAGGGATGTACAAAAAGCAATGGAAGCATGGGAAAGAGAGCGCCAGTTCCACCACATGGGTGCTTTCGAGCTTTGGAAGGATGGGAAGCTTGTGCAAAGTTATGGGGTCACAAAAGGGATGACACATTTGGGAAATGGTAGCGCATTCAGGAGCAAATACCCAGGGATAGGATGACATCTTGGGCAAACAGAGAGCTGGTGGTGCTGGAGAAGTTGGTTGAGACCTGGCTATAAAGAGCCTTAAGTGCTGAGCTAAGTAGTATGGCTTCCGTCTGCTGCAGGCACTGTGGGGTCCCCCAAGATTCTCACACAGGGAACAACAAGACACAATTCCCAATTTGGAACCTAGGGGTCAAGGCTACCTCTCCCTTGTATCATTTCAGTAGATCTTTTCCTCCTTGATTAGACTGTATTCTCCTTTGAAGAAAAGGCCTTGTCTTTATTGTTGTGTCCTGTAGCTTTGTTATTCAAAGTATGGCCCAGGGCCCAGAAGAGCAGCATCACCTGGGGGCTTGCTGGAAATGTAGAATCTCAGGTTTTGGGATTTGACCAAATTCTCCCTGTGATTTGCACACATGTTAAAGTTTGAGAAACACTATCCTCAAAAACTGTTTTGTGCCCAGTCAAAATCCACTAAATGTTAGTAGAATCAGATGTCAATGAAAAATATGTTTTAACAGCAATTGGATTTTTATTCTACTAGTTATTCCCTCGAAAAGCCTAATGGTTTACATGCCCAAAGTAAGTTGTAGGAGGCATATATTTATTGTGTTCTCCAATCCACAAAACTTAAGGAGATTTGTGCACTGTGAGATGCTTTACTGGGACAATAGAAATCATCTGAGGGTGATTAGCTCAGGCTAAATCTTGTGTTGGTGGATGAGCATAAAGGAAGCAAAGTTTGAGAGAAAGTGTCCTTAGGAGGTGGCCTTATGCTTCTCTGACCCTTGTCCCTAGAACGAATTCTTGCACATGAGTGGCCTGCGGAGATTTGTGGAAGAGAAGATACAGCTTCTGGAGAAGGTCATTGACCAGTGCTTTGCCCACATCAAACAGCCTCTGCAAGAGGGAGTCAGAAATGCCAAGGCTTCCTACCGACGGATCCTCGGGACATGCCTGGTGGTGAGTGACCCTTTCCAGGGAGGACCTGTAATTTTCGGTGACATCTGCCTTACCTCCAAGCTCGTTTTGCACTATTCCATGGCCTTTGAAGGAACTAAAAAGCTAAAAGAGAGTAGGGGAGGGTGAAAATTGCATACAAGAAAGCATGTAGTGAGAACTGCCCAATTGTACGTGGTGAGGAAAGAGTGCATGGTTCAGTGGAGTTGAGCTGGAATTTCGGATCTGAGGTCTTTCTACCCATCATCCACTGTGTAGCCCTGGGTGAGGCCTGAAACCCATTTAAGCTTGTAGGTTTTTTCTTCTGCAAAATGAGGTGCTAAATACTTGCCCTACCTATCTTAACGGGGTTGATATAAATGTCAATTCGATTACACAGTAAGGAAACATCTTGAACCCTCTCACTAGGCATGCAAATTGTTTTATCTTTTAATTACTTATATGGGCTTTCTGAGGGATAAAAATGTAAGTGCCAGGCTTTATTTATCTAAGGCTAAGGGGTGGGGAAAAAAGGCGTATCGTATTAGTTGGCTAGGGCTGCATAACATAAAATATCATAGACTGGGTGGTTTAAATGGCAGGCGTTTATTCTGACAGTTGTGAAGGTTAGAAGCTCAAGATCAAAGCAGTGCAAGGTTGGTTTCTCCTGGGGCCTCTGTTTTTGGCTTGCAAAAGGCCACCTTCTAGCTGTGTTCTCCCATGGTCTTTTCTCTATGTGTGCCTCCCTGGCATCTCTCTCTCTTCCTATAAGGACAGCTGTCCAGTAAGATCAGGACCCACCCGTTAAGTCTTCGTTTAACCCTAATTACCTCCCTAAAGGCCCTATCTCCAAATATAGTCACATCAGGGTCAGGGCTTGTACATGTTGATTCAGAGGGATACAGTTCACTCCATAACACCTGTTAAGAGTAAAAAGTGATGAACAACACCGCTCATGTGACAAAGATGATACAGAAGTATCTAGAGCTGGGAGTAGCACCTAGATTGTATGTTGTTGCCATTGTTTTAATATGAGTTGGAAAGCTAGAACGTTAGCAGAGAAAAGGTGGTGTGCAATGGGGCTCTACATTTCCGCGGGCTTTTTTATATACACAGATGATACCACCTTTCTAGCATATGATCTCATCTGGGTGTTCTTACCTGCATGGCTTTCGTAAGAGTTTGTTTCAGGATCTAGATCAGTAGGTATGTGCCGTGACTGGGATGAGAGGGAAGGAGATGCCTCTGGTATCGGACAGAGAGAAAACGCTAGAAAACTGAAAGCTAAAACAGTAAAGAAGTGGGAATGATCGTGGGGTCATCAGAGAGGACTCTCAGATTTCTGACATAGGAGAAGGGGAGGTGGCATGCCTTCCGTGTGGAAGCGGGCAGCTGAGTGTCCGTGAATGTAGTATGTGCACGAGCATTCGCTCATGCCTTCAGCAAACGTGGAAGAAATGCTGACTCTGGTGCCCAGATACTGGGCATCACTGATTCAGTCCTCACAACAATTCCAGGTGGTAAACACTCTTATTAGTTTCATTTTATGGCCTTACAGAGGCTGAACAACTCGTCCGTGGCCACATATGGGATCCACATCTACTGCAGGCCTGTCTATTTTCAGAGCCTGGATGCCCAACCCCTACACTTGCCTGTTGCATCTCTGCAAACGATTGCAGCTACTTGTGATTGCCAACCAGTTACGTGATTCAACATTTGTAAATCCCCACAAAAGTAGTGAAGTCTGTCTAATAGCCAGCATCACCTTGCCAACTCTGGAGTGAGCCTCCTTAGGAGTGGGTCCTCTGGCCCCATTCTGGTGACTGTAACCCCAGCCAGTGCCTGACAGAGCCTCATGGAGAAGACCTGAGCCAGCACTGGCCCGGGCCCACTGTTGGGAAAGGTCAGCCTGTGCATGTGGTCTTTCAATCCCCACTTGGCCACATAAGAATGGGCCTTGGGCCTGGACCACTTCCTTACCAAGAGATAAAGAGCCCTCACAGCCTGTCCTGGGCTTATCGCCTTGTGTAGAAATATTCTTTCCTGTTTTATGCTCAGTGTGTACTTCTTTGTTCTGCTTAGTATAGGCGGCCAAGGCCCTTGGGCTAGCTCCCAGTTTTCTGTATTTCAGATCCTGTGGGGGAGGGCTTGGGTCCTTCTACACTGTGGGATCCCATATTGTGGGATCACCTGCATTGGCTGTGGAGGGGGTCTGCTGGCCACAGGGACCCGTGTGTTGCAAATGGCTGGATCTTGTGCACAGTTTTTCTCCTCTTGCTGTAAGTAAATGCTGTACTGCCTGAGCCTAGTGTGAATATTGTCTGTTCTCAGTGACCTTGAATCATGTACTTGTCTCTTTTCTGGGTGGTGTTTATCTGCCTTTTAACGTTGGCCACACAGCCTGGCCATCTATTGAACAGTGAAACAGCAACTGAGCTATATCTGAATTCCTGACCCACAGAGCTGGTGAGAGATAATAAATAATTGCTTATTTATTTCGTCAGGCCTGGGGTAAGTAAGTGACTCTGGGGAGAACTGTTTCTATATGATGGTAAAAGATCCCAGATCACCAAAAGTGAGTAAGTAGGTTCTGAGAAAGCAAAGGCACAAAGCGGAGACCATTCCTTTGAGACAATTTGCTCATAGAAGGAACATCTTCAGACCTTCGCTAGGATGTCATCCCATGAACTGTCCCCTGTCTCACCAGTTCTTAAATGGTGTTTTTCTCTGTAACTACAGACATGTCTGAGGTGTCTTGGATAGGACACTTTCCTCTGTGATCAGAAATTTGGGCAAACATTGTATGTTACCATCATATTATTATGTAACATAGTAAACTAACCTAAATATCTAACCAGAAGAGAATGGTAAAATAAATTGGGATATATCCACATGATATTATGTGGTTATTGAAACAATTTTTGCAAGCATTTACAATGACTTGAGGAAATGTTCATGTTATACTATTAAGTGAAAAGAGAATATTAAAATGAATATATACATATATATATATATATATATATATATATATATATATATATATATAGTATGATGCCAATTGTATTATGCTACATGACCATGCACTTGAAACAGATTTCCTTAAAGCATATGTCATTGATTGATCACAAGGACCTCCACTAAAATTTTGGTCAGTGCAAATATATTTTTATTCCCCTTACTAAGAATCACCATCTGGCTAAGATTTATCAATGTCTTGTGTGGCTCTAGCTTCATTGTATTTTTTTGCCTCTGATTTTTGAATTTATTTCTCTGGGAAAAAAATGTTATGAAGATGTACAAATCAAATTACATTTTATTAGGCATTCAACAAAAAGTATTTGAAAACTTGGACTATGCTTGGAAGGTCTGAAACATATACTCCCAGTAGGGTCATAGCACATTTTCATTTAATAATTGTTCATTTAAGCACTACTTATGCTGTTGCCAGATGGTAAGAACATCAAGGCAGATAAGACACTGTTTGTGTCCACAACGAGCAGCTGTTCTGGTAGAGAAGCGCAATGAGTAAACAGATAAATAGAAACTGTATGAGGAGACTTGTGATCAAGGAAGCACAAGACGCTCGGAAACCAGGGCAGCCGCCAACTCAGGCATGACTGCTGTGCCCTCTGTCTGGCTCAAGAGTATGCTGAAATATGAAGCTGTCCCTTCTCTTCCCTGTGATTCTTGGTCATAGCCTATGACCAAAGGCAATACAATTCTGATCCTGTGACATTGTAGTTAATGTTTACTAACTCTATTAACTTATTGTTTAATTACCTAGAGGAGTAGAGGAAACCAGGGCTTTCATCAGACTCTGAAAGCTGTTTGCCTGAAAAATGGCATCTATGCCTCCAGGACTCTTGCAAGAATAGATCTGAACGAAGCCATCACTCAGCCCATCTATGACCAGATCGATCCCGTTTTTGGAGGCATTTTTAGGTAAAAGATCCTTTCTCTTGCCCCTTCGTGAACAAACATCTGAAGAGCATTGGGCTGGAGTCTCCGCTTTATAAGAATTTGTACTTTGGATCTGGAAGCGTGAAGAGTAGCTTGCAACTTGAGGAGGAAAGCTTAGTCTCTGGAAAAACACAAAAGCCTTCTTGGTTTGGTTAGTTAATTTCTCGTGGCGACCTGGAGTACAGATGGAGATGTTACTTTTAGACTAATATTATGATTCCCATTATTTTTCAAATATCTCATACATGCAGCAAGGGATACATTTTCTTATGGATCTGAGCCCAGGACAGGTTATTTTGGTTGGAGAGTGTGGAGTTAAGCAAACACATGGCCTTTGTAAATTTCCCCAAATGCAAAACTGCAAAGTGGCTGACTGATGACTCTGTGTTTGTTTTTGACATACTGCATGCTTGCTGACTTACTAGCTGTCTGAGCTTCATGGTGCCTCCTCCTTCCCTCCTTCCTTGACCTCTAATCCTTTCTTAGTGCAAGAGCCTGCCCCCAGTCTCCCTCCTTGGCCTCTGGCATTTCACCACCTGCTGCTGCTTGAACCATTCTACCTTTGCATGATTCTTATTCGGTGTTCCCCTTCTCTGCCCCACCTTCCTTTAGCTCCTTTGGGGTCATGCCATTCCATCTACCCTATCTCAGTTTACAAGTCTGTAGGATAAACTCCAAATTATTTACAATGGCATTCAAGACATCCCACCTGCCTCTAACTGGCCTTTCCACTCTATCCCAGTCCTATTGCTCAGTCCCAGCCTCCTGCTTCAGCCAACCTGGAGGGTAGCAAAGAGCAAGCGAGATGTACCAGGAACTGTGCTAAGCTCTGTGCGCACATGATCTCATTAGAACATCTCAAAGAACATCTCAAAGACCTCTCAATAACCCTTTGAAGGGCCTTCTGTCTATTTACAAGTGGACAAGCTGAGATTTAGAGGACTTCGGACAGCTTTTCCAGTGTCAGTCAGCTCATAAGTAGAGAGCTAGGAGTTCAAGTCTATGCCCTCTCCTCTATAACCTGCTGCTTCTTCCTCCTGGGATGTTCTGAAAATTTTGTTCACTACGTTGTCCCCATGGGGAATAGCCCCTCCTTGTTTTCACTTTCCTAAATCTTATCCATCTTTTAAAATGTAGTTCAGGGGTGTCTGGGTGTCTCAGCTCTTTGAATATCCGACTCTTGATTTCAGGTCAGGTCACAATCTCATGCCCCATGTTAGGCTCTGCAGTGAGAGCCCAGAGCCTGCTTGGGATTCTCGCTCTCCCTCTCTCTCTCTGTCTCTCTCCTTCATTCTCTCTCTCTCAAAATAAATAAACATTAAAAAAAATGTAGTTTAAGTCCCACACTTTCAAATGGAAACACCTTGGCAGTGGGAAGACTGACCTTTGAGGCTAAACAGATCAGTGTACAAAGTAGCCTGGCTCTGCACTTGCTAGCTGTGTGACTGTGAACACAACAGCTGTCTTCTCTGAACCTCAGTTTTCTTGTCTGTAAAATGGGTTTCGTAGACTTTTAGGTGCAGGACCTGGCACAGAACAGTGCCTGGCACCAGTAGGAATTCAGTACCTATTCGTTCTCATCCCCTTGTCTTAAAAGTGAATAAAAGGATACCAGCTGGTTTCCTTTTGTTTTAGCCCCACGGTGGCCACGTTGTCTCTTAACGTTTTATATTGTTTCTTCTGTAGAGCTGGAAAGCCCACTGGGTCAGCATTGCTGCCTCACGTAGAAGCTTTTAAGCACTCTCTACAGGAGAAAATGATGGAAATTGGAATAAGAAGTGGCTGGAAATATGATAGTTACAAAAAAAGTTTTCTGATCCAGGAGGTAAGATCCCTGTAAAATGAAGAGGGCAGTGACGTTGGGCGGTGGCTTTCTTACCAGCAGGATTCCAGAAGTATTGCATGTCTCTCCCCCCTGCTCTCCTGGAGTGCCAAGGTCTGGGCACGTCTTGTAGCAAGTGCTGTGAGACACGACACACAGTGTGTGGGGTGGCCCTTAGGCTGCCACGAGGATGTAGGACGGGACACCAAGCCAGCTCTATGCCACTGGGAAGCAACCAGCAGTAAGTGCCGAGGTTGGAAAGGAGACTCAGTTCCCAAGAAGAATATTCAAAGAATCTTTAGATGTACAAACATTTGAATCCACCTGTAACATCCACTTGTAACTGACCTTCAATCATTTCTGCCAATATTATGAAGTCATTATTCACAGCAATGAAGCTTAAAGAAGAGTCTTTTTTTTTTTTTTTTTGTACATCATTTGTTAGTTTTGAGTACTCAAGACTCTTGTCTGTGACCCATTTTCCTCTAGCCTGTCTTAGTCTATTCAGGATGCTATAACAAAATGCTGTAAATGAGGTAGGGTATACACAACAGAAATTTATTCCTCACAGGAAGCTGGAAGTACAAGGTCAAGGCGCAGGCAGAGTTGGTGGCTGGTGAGGGTCCACTTCCCAGTTCATATATGATGGTCTTCTCACCATCACCTCACCTTAGCAGGGGCAAAGGAACTTGCTAGAGTCTCTTCTGTAAAGGGAATAGTCTCAATTATGAGGGCTCCCTGCTCATGACCTAGTCACCTCCCAAAGGCCCCACATCCTAATGCTATCACCTTGGGGGTTAGGGTTTTAACATATAAATTTTGGGTGGACACGAATGTTCAGTCCATAGCACAAGCACAGCCCGAATTACACAGCAACACTAGAGAACTATCCTGTTCTCACATCCTCCCCCTAAGAGGGCCTATTGACCACCTTGCACGTGCCTGAGTTCAACTCAGCAAATATTTGAGGCATTTGTAAGTGCCAGGCATGGTAGGAAACACTTTGGGATATAAAGATGCTAAGACAGAGTTCCTGCCTATGAGAAGCTCACAGTCTCATTGGGGAAATGACATGGAAACAGCCAAGCATAACATAAAGCAGAAGGAAATGGTGGCCACACACAGGAACACCCGCTTCTATCGAAGGAATTGTCACAAATGGCCTTTTGTTAATGTGGATTCTCAGATAAGTGCCATCCTGGGAGGCCTGGAAGATTACATCCTCAGAAAGAAGAGGAGGATCTATGAGTCTCTCACCACCTCTGTTCAGAGCGACCTGAAGCCCTGTTATGAAGGTGGGCGCTCCAGAGGGTGACATGTCTATTTCCTCTGGGGTCTTTCTGTCAGCTCCTTCAGCATCCTTTTCTTCTGCTCTCCTCTCAAAGTATTTGTCCTCCTGCGTCCTGAGTCCCTCTCATACTCTTAGTCCACAAATTGAAAACCAAATAACTTTAAGGGTCAGGGGACAGGTGACCCATGAATCAGTTTTATCTGTGTGTTTCCAGTGCTTTCTGCCCACCCTGTATCTATTCACCCTGCTTCTCTCTCCTCTCCTCGCTGCATCTCATCTGGTTAAACTATTGAATCCACTATCTGATTCTCATTCTTATTCCCTTTAAGTATTTGTAAACCTACCTTCCAGCTCCTTCTTGTTTTGGTGGTCCCATTGTTTTTTTCTGGTCGTGGTGGTGGTGGGGGGGTGCACGGGAATTTTGTAAACTTCTGCTTAATTCATCCATTAGATTTTCTGAATGACAGTTATCTAAATTCTGAGAATGCTGATCTTTTGTATCATATTATGATTAAACAATTTCTACTGTGTGGGAAATGGTGCCACATGTATGAATATATATGTGTGTATGTCCGTATGTATGTGTGTGTCTGTGTACACATACATATATGTGTGCATACATAGTTTTTGTTTGTTTGCTTGCCTTTCTTTCTGATGCTAAAGATTTCTCTGCAAGTCCTTGTTGTGGTGTGACTGTAGCTATCATTTTTGCCAGAGGCCGCTCAGATTGCTGGCAAAAAAGCGTGTGAGAGAATGAAAGACGTCATCAGGAGAGGGGTGGACCGGCAGGTGGCCGAGGGCATGTTTGAAAGGGCTCAAGAAAGAATGCAGCACCAATTTCAACAACTGAAGGTATTCGACACCCACAGTCTGAATTCCAGCCCCAAAGAGGCTTCTTGGAGGGAGCCAAAGAAGCAGGGGCGGATGGTGGAAGAGGTGGTAGTCATTCGGGTCCAGAAAGAGCTGATACCTTCTGTAAAGCGGCCCCAACTGATGCCTACGATGCCAGGAGAAGAGGCCAGCTGGCACTTGGCATTCCCCCTTCCCCGCCACTGCATCCTGGTGTTGGGGTCTCTCTGGGACTGTGACTTCAGAAATGCAGCCCCTCCGGCTCTCTCTCCTGTCTTTCCTCTTTACCAGGTCACCAGCAGAACAACGGTAATAGCCCGATAGGGGTCCTTAAGCTTTTGACATAGCTCATTTAACCCCAGCAAGCCTGGGAGGTAGGGACTATTATTGTTCTCATTTTACAGATAAGAAAACTGAGGTAGAGAGAGAGAGAGGTATAGCGACAGGCCACATAGTTACTAAGTTGTAGAGCCAGGTTTGGGACTAGGTAACCCAGCTCCAGCGTCTCCGTCTCTGACAATAGCATAATCTCCAGATGGATTTTTTGAAATGAGGGAAATGTCTAGTCTACATGAAACATCAATAAATAAATGCCAATAAACTATCATAGGTCAGTCACCTTTGACACCTAGCATAGATTTAGGTCTGATTCTATCTCAGAAAACAGTTCTAAGAGTTTCCTTGAACCTAATGCTTCTGTCAAGTACACTTGAGCCATCTTGTCTCAGCTCTGGGTCTCTTTGCTTGCCACCCCCCTCCCAAGTAATAAAAATTCTTTGTTTTAGTCTGAGCCACTGTTGGCCTCTCCATGGCCATGTGCATTTCCAAATTCTTCTGCCTCAGTCCAGACTTAGCTGACCCTCTCCTAAGCTGGCTACTTGTTACTTCCATTCACCTCTCAACCAACCTACTTCCTGAAATGTCTGCAACTTACTTAGGCTCAATCTTGTGTCCCCCACCCAGACCCCTACCCCCACCCCACTGCAGTTTTAGAAAAATACCATTCTCTATAATACAAAGTGTATAATTTCTCTCAGAATGAGCTAAGAGGTGTTTTGTTTGCCAGTAGCAGTTTACTTTCTGTCATTTAATATGTTATCATAGTCTACAAATACTTGCATAAAATTGGCCAAACTCTACAGCATGCAGTCCCCATTTGGTATATAGAAATTGGCCCTGGGGCACCTGGGTGGCTCAGTTGGTTAGGCGTCCGAATCTTGGTTTTGGCTCAGGTCATGATCTCATGGTTTGTGGGTTCAAGTCCTGCGTTGGGCTCTGCTCTGACAGCACAGAGCCTGCTGGGATTGTCTCTCTCCCTCTCTCTTTGCTCCTTCCCTGCTCATGCCCTGTCTCTCTCTCACTCAAAAATAAATAAACTTTAAGAAAAGAAATTAGTTCTTATCATACCCCCCCAAAACAATTCCACTAAAAAAAAAAATGATTAGTACGTTGATCATATACAAATGCATCTTAAATGACAGAAATGTGGGAAGTTGAAAGTGGGCAAAGACACAGAGTGACCCCATTCCTTGATCCTATGGACAAGGAGGCTGAAGCCCAGAGGGCCTGTGTTACTAGCTCAAGGCTCACAGCTAGAGCTGGGACTAGGGCTTAGGGTTCTTGGCCTGGTGTGTTGAAGAAAAAAACAAGAGTCATGAGACCCAGGCTCAAAATACTATGTCAGTCTAGATGAAAGAGTCAGGTGTTTTTCAGAGGTAGACAAGAGATGGTTAGAAGAGGGAAAATGGTTTGCATTCATAGAAGGACTGATATAAGAAAGAAGAAATTTCTCAGGCAGTTGGGACGAAGAATCAGGGATGTCAAATATGATGTGCTGCACAAAGCAGGTATTCAATAAACATCTTTCCAGTGACTAAATGCACAATAGGCTCGCGGGCTAGTGACCAGCTCTTTTTCTCTTTTTCCATCTCTGCGATTGCTGTTTTCTCCCCACTGCCCCTCCCCCCCCACCTCCATGAAGCCTCCTTAGCTCCTGACTCAATTGGTCAGCACCAGAGAGGTCCAATCACATATGAATCTTGATAGACAGGAAAGAAAGGAGATGCTGAGACAAGTAGGACCCCACAGAAATGTTGCTGTGAGGGTTCCTGAGCCACTTGCTGCACTCTAAAGTAGCCCACCCTTGGAACTGACTTTGATTTTGGCACCCCCAGTCTGCACAATTTGTGGGGGATTGGTTGGGGTCTCTTTCCTAAGATAACTTTTCCTTGGACTGTGCCTTCCTAACAGAATGACCATGCTTTGTTGTATAGAATGGAATCACGGAGAAGGTGAAGGGAAGTATTGCCACCATGCTGACCCTTGCTTCATCCCAGGAGGATGGTCTCTACAAGGAGCTTGCAGGTAAATACATAAAACTTTTGCATAAGCGATGACCTTGTGGGCACCCCTAGCTGTGCTTGCTCTTTGCTGGATTTAAAGAAATCAATTAGGAAGAATTTCCAGGGCATGGGATAGAGATGATGATGACGATGATGATGATGATGATGATGATGATGATGAAAACAATGACTACCCCACCCTTTGCTAAGCACCCGCCCAAGACCATGCATTATACTCGGGCTCTGTGTGCAGCATCTCGGATAATTCTCACGTTAGCCCTCAGAGGGAGATGCTGTTGCTCCCTTTTGCACATGCGGAAACAGAGACTCAGGTTAGATTATGTGCCCAAGGATCCGTGGCTGGAAAGTGGCAAATTCAAATCGATACCTCTGCTCTGCAGTCTCCATAAATCCATTGTTTTGAGTACGTACCTTTTCATGAAAAGCCTCATATTCTGCTGGTGGTAGAGAAAGGTTTCTCTTCATGGACCAGGAGCCTGAGAATGCAACAGCAGCTGCCAGCAACCATCTCTGTTCCATGCCATGAGCTCCCCCAGGCCTCCCGGTGTGAACTGGAGGGTATAAACTGGTACAAAAAGCAATCGGGACATTTGTAGCCAAGTCAAAAATGCACATATCCTTTGACCCAGCAATCCTACTTCCAGGAATCTATCCTGTGGTATCCTCATACATGAGAAGAATGGCACGTGGACAGGGTTATTCAGGGCACCATTGTTTTAGGATGGCAAACATTGGAACAACTCCAATATCCATCAGTAGAGCATTGGTTAAGTTAACTTAGGTACACAACTAGGGGAGGACCGTGCAATTGTTAGAAAGAATAAAGTGGCTTTTTATACAGAGTTAGTGGTGTGAAACAATCTCCAAAACATGTAAAGTGAAAAAGAGCAAGGTGAAAAACTGTGTGGAATACATTGCCATCTGTGAGAGAAGAAAAGGAAACACGTATGTATATGCATACAAATTTCCATGGGATACACAAGAAACTGTCCACACTGGTTGTCTCTAAGGAGAGGAACTAGGAGCCTGGAGGACACAGAGGACGGGAGACTTATTTTTCACTCCATATGTTTTGTGCCTTTTAATTGTTAAACTCTGCACACAAGTGCCTGCTGGGAAAAAAATGGATCTGATGCCATTGCTGTATATCATTGGATATGTCATGGTGAAAGTGGTCGGAGCTATTTCTAAAGTAAAAGCCACAGTTGCTGCTTCTAACCATCTGTCTTACACATATCTCTTGCTGTGGAGATAATTATTCCCCATCTCAGGTTGGTTAGACAGACATCTAACCTGTTCCTAATGGTCTCTTGGGAAGGTGATACAACACCCTTTCACTCTACTTTATGGAACTCTCTCATGACCTTCTGTCTAGGCCTTCACAGGAGCCTGTTTTAAGATTATAGTCATCCAGTTGTGTCTTCCTTAAAGAACTCCTGCTCACCAAAGGTCTTCCAACTATCTAGGTCTCCCACACAAAAAAATGTTCCCCTGAGTTTAATGTAAATTGCTCCTGCCATAATTTAAGATCATTTCCCTTTCTTCCCATCAACAATAAAATATATACTATGTAGGGAGTACTGTGCCAGAGGACAGAGGTCTAAAACAGTCCCTGCTCTGAGTATTACTTGGTTGGTAAAAAGATGTGTGAGAATATAAATTAAAATAGTAAAATGGAAATTCCCTCTTTCCTGGAGGAGACCAAGATTTTGATCTAGCCAGGCCTTCAACTAATTAGATGAGGCCCACCCACATTGTAAAGGACAGTCTGCTTTTCTCAAGGTCTAATGATTTAAATGTAAATCTCATCCAAAAATATGTTCACAGAAACATCCAGAATAGTGTTTGGCCAAATAACTGGGCACCATAGCCCGGACAAGTTGAGACATAAAATTAGCCATTATAAGGATATATGATTGCAGATCACAACGTGAAAACCCGAGCTGAGATGTCAAAACAGCAAATTCACTTAGAATGAGAACTGCTGGGAGCAGGGGGATCAGGGGAAGGAGAGAGAAGCCTGGAGAGGACTGAGGGGGAGGTTTGTTGTGTAGGTGGGCTTGGTATCTCCTTCCCCTGAGCTCTTGTGAAGACTCGGTGATTTCCTAGATCATTTTATGTGTCGGTTTGTGTTTCTTTTGAAGGGTGACTGCTATGCTGAGATAAGCCTTAAGAGCCAGAATGCCCAGTTTGATCAGGCTTTTTATGCAATAAATTGATCAGATGGACCATCTGATCTCTAAGTCCATTCCAGATGTCGCATTCTGGGACAAGTGACCCAGGTCCTAGCAAGATTCTCAGGAGGTCTGTTTTCTGGGGACATTTCTGAAAAGGACACTAGCTCCTGATGCATGCTTTCTGCTCTTGTGTAGACGTCAAAAGTGAATACAAGGAGATGGAGAAGCTACACAGAGGCCTGAAGGAGGTGGCTGAGAACGCGGTGCTACGGAGAGGCATGCAGGATTTCCTTCTGAAGATGTCCCCGAGCAAAGTTGTTCCCCCCAAATCATAAACATAATTCATAGGGCTTAGCACCAAGTAGATGAAAAACAAGCCTGGAGCCAAACAACCAGAGTTACTTGTGTTTTTAAAAATCTAATAAAGAATATCTCCCAACTGTTTGGACTTTATATACAACATAAAACTCAAAATACAGTTACTTCTGGCATAAGCTGACTGCTGAATAACATTACTTCCTTTGTATTCTGTAGCCAAAAAGCATCATCTTGAATTCCTAATGGAGTTCTAAAATTTTAGGGACAAGAAGCTCATGCTTCCGCAAAGAAAAATATCAAAACATTGAACAACTTAACTATTATGGAAAAAAGCGTTGCAAAATAAAGCTTTAGGGACCTAATTCTACTTCCCATTTTAATATCTATGACTCTTTTGGGTAAGGAAGTAACATTGTGCCATGGAAACAACATGAATTAGAGAACAGATGAGAGACCTGGCTTTACCACTTCCCAGGAGTGTTATTTATGGTCAGCACTTCTCAAACATTTTGATCTCAGGACGCTACACACTTGTTTGTGTGGGTTATAACTATTGATATTTACTGTATTCAAAATTAAAACTGAGAACAATTGGAAACAATTATTTACTAATTCACTTAAAATAAACTTATTACATATTAATACAAAAACGTATTTTTAAGTTTATTTATTTTGAGAGAGAGACAACACGAGTGAGGGAGGAGCAGAGAGAGAAAGAGACAGAGAATCCCAAGCAAATCACTGAATTAAGCTCTGCACTGACAGTGGGGCTTGAACTCACAAACCATGGGATCATCACCTGAGCTTGAAATCAGGAGTCAGATGCTTAACCAACTGAGCCACCTGGGCACCCCCCCAAAACATATTTTTATGAAAAAACCATTTTCAAAAAATTTAGTGAGAAGAGTGACATTATTTACACTTTGGCAAATCTCTTTACTCTCCGACTTAATAAAAGACAGCTGGATTCTTGTATCTGTTTCTGCTTCTGTCAGGACATGTTTTTGGTTGACATATATGAAGAAAATATAGATTCATGTGGTATAGAGTTAGAATATGGAAGAATATTTTATTTACTTATTTTTTTTAAATTTGTTTATTTATTTTGAGGAAGAGAGTGAGCACAAATGGAGGGAGCAGCAGAGAGAGAGAGGGAGAGAAAGAATCCCAAGCAGGCTCTGTGCTGTTAGCACAAAGCCCCAAAACTGTGAGATCATCACCTGAGCTGAAAGCAAGAGTCAGACTCTTAACTGACTAAGCCACTCAGGCGCCCCTGGAAGAGTATTTTAATAGCCTTTTCAGATAATTTTTGTATATTTTTCTTTGATACAATAATCTTGATAGTTTCTTAACTATTCTAAGATAGTTTCTTAGAGGTTAGTCGCAGCATAGAATCTGAAACCATATTGGTGAACTTTGTCATATTCTGTTACATCAAATTGCATTTCTATCTCACAATTTGAATGTATCTTTTACCAAAGGATGATTTTGTGGCATTGGTCATTTTGAAAATATTTTTTCACTGAATTAAGCAGATCTTCCAAGTGTTGACACATTTCACTATATAATATACTAAAAAAATCATATTTGTTAATATCTCTACCAACTTAATCAGGAAAGTCTTGAAGGATTTTTCAAGAAGCTGTCAAGTTTGGGACACCTGGGCCAGTTAAGCGTCCAACTTCAGCTCAGGTCATGATCTCATGGCTTGTGAGTTCCAGCCCTGCATCGGGCTCTGTGCTGACAGCTCAGAGCCTGGAGCCTGCTTCAGATTCTGTGTTTCCCTCTGTCTCTGCCCCTCCTCTGCTCATGTTTTGTCTCTCTCTTTCTCTCTTTCAAAAATAAATAAAAAGAGAACTTGTCAAATTCATGGTAGAGGATATAAGTTTTATAAAATTCTATTTTGTTCCTAAAAGTTTATCTTATGATTGCAACAAATATTGTCAGTTGCTTTCTTTGAAGTGATAGGTATTTTGTTTATTTTTGAGAAAATGTCTACCACATAACCAAGTATGATTAACCATAGTTTGTCAATCATTATTTCAAGTAAAAATAGATTTCTGTGGGAAAAAAAGTCAAGTTCAGCTTACAAATCACATTCAAGTGTTTTTCTTTGAGGTAATTAATAGAAGTGCCCTAAGTGTGCTCCCCTTTTGGTCACACAAAATAACAAAATAGCATCTATTTAAGGACCAATAATTTTTTTTAAAATTTTTTTTTTAACGTTTATTTTATTTTTGAGACAGAGAGAGACAGAGCATGAACGGGGAAGGGGCAGAGAGAGAGGGAGACACAGAATCGGAAGCAGGCTCCAGGCTCTGAGCCATCAGCCCAGAGCCCGACACGGGGCTCGAACTCACAGACCATGAGATCGTGACCTGAGCCGAAGTCGGACGCTTAACCGACTGAGCCACCCAGGCGCCCCTTAAGGACCAATAATTAATGGAACTAATAGCTTTACTGTTTCATTAGGAACATTCTTAAGTGAAACTTGCTTTTTTTTTTTTTTTTTAACTGAAAGTACACAGTGAAAAATACAATAGTTGTTGTATAGTTGGTGCCACTACCTTGGTTCATGCTAAGGTGCAAGTGGTTTTACCCACCTTTGTTTTTAAACCTTTAGTGCCAGTGTCAACATGGTTAAAAAAAATACAAACAACATCTTAATATTATCACAAAAATAGTTTGACCTAGGAGACCCCCAGGAGTGTTTCAAGGGCCACACTTTGAGAACTACTGGACAAATTATTTAAATTGTGTGAGCTTATCTGTAAAATGGCAATATTAGTAATACTTACCTTGACACTTCTAGAGTTGTCAGGATATTTGAAATAATGCTTACAAAGTATTGACACATGTATTTAATGGCACTGGAAAATGGTTATTTGGGGGCAGAATAGAGGTGGAATTGTTTAGTGGTTGTTTGTTGGGAGACTTGAGTTGTGATCCCACCTCTACCCTGTACTAAAATGACTTTTGACAGTTCCTTAACATCTCTAAGATTTCATTTCCTCATATACCAAATGAAGGAAGTGACCTGGATGATTTAAAAAAGTCTTTTGCTGCTTTGAAATCCTACGATTTTAAATCCTTCCATTTTTATTTTAACATTTTTTTTGCCTAAGTGAGATAAACAAGTATTCATTCATGTAGGTGAGTTCAAGTCCTTGTCATTTTAAACTTCTAAACACACAGTTTGATTGTGCTTTACATCATTTCATCTTTTATTTTTCAAGTAAGGGATGTGGAAGACTTCTGCTTCCAGTCATGATGGAGCAACAGGGACCAAATTTACCCTCTGGTGTTAAGCTACTAAAAAACCAGACAAAATTTGTGAAACAACAGTTTTCAGATATAGGAAAATAGTACAGGACAATAATACCTGGAAGAAGGGAGACAAACAACGTAAGCCCTATAATTGTCCCTTCCTGCTGCCTACATAGAATTTCCAGGCCAGTGTACAGGGAGGGGGAGCCCAAACAGCCTGGAGGTCTCCCTGACTTGAAGAGAAAGAGTTCAGAGTTTGGGGAGTCCAAGGTGGTTAGAATTCATAGGGTAGATTACTGTGGGGAAGAGAGTTTACAGACAGAAAGCTCCAGATATATGAAGCAGAGCTCTCTTGAATCTTTAACTGAATACAGATTAGTACATGCAACTACCAAGAAACAACTACCAGAAAGGAGCAGGAAGAAAAATCCCCAGATCCTGCAACAAGTTAGGAGTAGCTAGAGTGGAAAGACTTTCCTACACATGGGGTATCAAGTAGAGACCTCAGAAGAATATTGCCTTAGTAGTGGGTCCAAGATAGCCCTAGACCAAAGGCTGTGGTGAACCCACCTAACAGAGATTGAAAACAGGCCTCAAAAGGATCAAAATCTTTACAATAAACTGCATCCTAGAACAAAACACAAAAACATTTAAAGGAATAAAAAATTCTAGCACCCAAAAATGGAAAATCCACAATGTACAGCATTAAAACAAAAATTACTAGGCATGCAACAAAACAGGGAAATATGACCCATAATGAAGAGAAAAATCAATAGAAGAGAGCCAGAAATGACACAGGTGATAGAATTAGTAGACAGGGATATTAAAATAGCTATTATAAATTTACTCTGAATGCTCAAGAGGATGGGATAAAGTATTACTATAATGAGAGAAATAGAAGAAATTAAAAAGACCCAAAGAAAACTTCTGGAGATTAAGAACTTAATGTTCAGATGGGATTAGCAACAGAATAGATACTATAAAAGAAAATATTCATTTAAAAGTAAATATGTGAGGTAATTGATATATTAGTTAATTAACTTGATGGGGGAAAATTCTTTCTCAAAGTATGCATGTATGAAATCATATCAAAACATCAGGCTGTACACTTCAATTATCTTACAATGCAATTTGTCCATTATACTTTAATATAACTGAAAAAAAAAGATTAGTGACAGAAGACAGCATAATAGAAAACAGCCAAATGAAACAGAGAGGAAAGAAGTTTAAAAAAAATAGTCTACAAATGAGCTATAGGACATCATTTCCTAAAATTTTTGAAGTTTATTTAGTTATTTTGAGAGTGGGGGAGAGAGACAGAGAGAGAGAGAGCACATAAGCAGGGGAGGGGCAGAGAGAAGGAAAGACAGAATCCCAAGCATGCTTCATGCCATCAGTGCAGAACCTGAACTCACAAACTGTGAGATCATGACCTGAGCCAAGATCAAGAATTGAATGTTAACTGACTGCACCACCCAGGCACTCCATGAGCTATAGGACATCATTAAGCAGCTTAAAACATGTGTTACTGGAATCATAGGAGAATAAGAGAGATATAGAGACAATGAAAAAATATCTGAAAGCATTATGGGTGAGAATGTTTCAAACTTGATAAAAACTACAAACCTAGAGATCCAAGATGCTCAGTGAATACCTAGCACAAGAAACATAGAAAATCACACCAAGACACATAATAATCAAACTGCTGAGAACCAGTGAGGAAGAGAAAATCTTAAAACCAGGCAGAGGGGGAAATATTACATACAGAGAATTAAAGATAAGAATGACAGCAGACTTTTCATCGCAAACAATGCAATACAGAAAACAAGGAAGTAATCTCTTTAAAACAAAACTGTTAACTTAGAATTCTGTACTCAGAAGAAAACATTTTTTAAAAATGAGGTGATACAGATTTTTTTTCAGACATTCAAAAGCTGACAGGAGTCATTACCAGAAGACCACTACTACAACAAATGTTAAAGAAAATCCTTCACTCAGAAGGATAATGGTACCAAATGAAAATTTTTATCTACATAAAAAAATCTTTCTCAGGAAAGACATAAAAGACTTGAACAACATAGCAACCAACTTTATAAATTGATATTTATAGAACACTCTACTCAACAGCATCAGAGTACATATTTATTTCTAGTGTACTCGGAACATTTACCAAAATAGGATATATGCTGAGCTACAAAACAAATCTCAATAGATTTAAAAGTATTGAAATCCTACAGAGTTTATTCTCTGATCCCAGCGGAATTAAATTAGAAGTCAATAACAAAGAACTCTGGGAAATCTCCAAATATTTGGAAAGTAAACAATATACCTCTAAATAACCTATTGGCCGAGTAAGGGCTGTTCACTAACATCTTGCTGGATTTAGATCTCTCTCTGCTAAATCTTAATTTTGTCCAGATGAAATTACCTTGTTGTTATCAGAAGCCATGGAGTTAACTCCTGCCAAATCTTAGAAAGTTAGTCAGAGCTGACGCTGGCAGTGGGGCTGTATTTTAATTACCTGAAGAATGTAACCAAGAGCTAATCTATCAGGAAGGCACCAATACTGGGTGGAGCGAAGAAATGGGGAAAAAGCTGGGGCAGAGTTTCGAGTTCTGGCAAGAGGCCTCAGGCTGATCCAGGAGAGAAAATCAGAATTGATGCCAGAAAGAAAGGAAAAACTTAAACACCAAGGATAGCATTGAGAAGAATACAGGAGACTCAGGAACAAGAGCTACTGCTTTGGGAGGTTAATATTAGGAGAAACAGTCTTTCCTCATGTTCCTTAGTCTAGCCCATGGGTTCTTTTTTTTAATTTTTTTTTTTGTAATGTTTATTTATTTTTGAGACAGAGAGAGACAGCGCATGAACGGGGGAGGGGCAGAGAGAGAGGGAGACACAAAATCAGAAGCAGGCTCCAGGCTCTGAGCCATCAGCCCCAGAGCCCGACACGGGGCTCGAACTCACGGACTATGAGATCGTGACCTGAGCTGAAGTCAGACGCTTAACCGACTGAGCCACCCAGGCGCCCCTAGCCTGTGGGTTCTATCACGGGTTCTAAGTCATAGCAGATCCATCTTATTGGGAAAGGGGAGATTGGCTAAGATAGGCAGGACTCTACCATCAGAGACAGCAAGACTAAGGTTCAGGGGAGGCATTAGTTCTAGAGGAGACCAGGGAAGAAGGTATGTTGCTCAGAAGACTGTGAAGTGGGCAGAGAAAACAGTTTTTGAAAACGTAGCTTTAGATGCCTGCATAGTATTCTTTTTTTTTTTTTTAATGTTTATTTATTTTTGAGAGAGAGCACGAACAGGGGAGGGGTAGAGAGAGACAGAGATATGGAATCTGAAGCAGGCTCCATGCTCCAAGGTGTCAGCACAGAGCCCGATGCAGGGCTTGAACTCACAGACTGCGAGATCATGACCTGAGCCAAAGTCGGACGCTTAACCAGCAGAGCCACCCAGGTGCCCCTGCCTGCACAGTATTCTAATGTATAGATGTACTATCATCGATGTTACCATTATTCTATTGTTAGACATTTAGATGGTTCTATTTTTCTCCATTGTAAATAACATTCAGAGAATATTCTTATACAGAAATCTTTGTCCCTATCTCTTATTTTTTTTCTTCAGGATAAATTTTTATGAATTTCATTATAGGATCTGTGTTTAGGAGCATTTTAAAGTCTCAAACTATTTCCCAGAAACACTGTCTACTTACTAGCAAGACTGAGAATTCCTGTGACACTGATTTTTTTTTTTAACCAAAAATTGACATTATCCTTTTTTGTAGTAGGTAAATGGGATCAGATTTTTAACATTATCATCTTGCACAGCTCACTTTCTTTTTGACATTTTGCCTTTTTCTTTGAAAAATTTCAAACTTACAGAAAAGTTATAGTAATAGTACAATGAACTCCTATACACCATGTATCAACTTACTGACATTTTACTTGATCATTCTTTGTGAGCATGTACGTGTATGTGCTCACGTATACTTTTTCTGAACTATTTCAAAGTAGGATGCATACGTCATGTCCCTTAATATTGTAGTGTATTTCATAGAAACAAATATATTCTCTTACATCGTCACAGTACAGTGATGAAATTCAGGAAATTCAACAACCACACAACACCATCATCTTATCCACAGTCTGCATTCAGATTTCGTCAGTTGCCCAGTTACAGACTATAGAGCAATGCTTTTAAGTAGGGCAACCAGCCCATGACCACCTATTCCAAGTAGCTGTCACATCTCTTTGGTTCCTTTAAACTCAGACATTCTTGATGAATACAGGTCAGCTGTTTTATAAAAATTGGGGTTGTCTGCTATTTTTTCGTGATTACATTTAGAATCTTTGGCTAGGTGCACCTGGGTGGCTCAGTCAGTTGAGTGTTCGACTCTTGATTTTGGCTCAGGTCATGATCCCAGGGTCGTGGGATCAAGCCCCATGTCGGGCTCCATGCTGAGCATGTGGAGCCTGCTTAGGACTCTCTCTCTGTCTCCCTCTGCCCCTCTCTGCTGCTAGCTCTCTCTCTCTCTCTAAAATAAAATATATATATATATATATAATAAAATAACAGAATCTTTGGCTAAAAACAACCACATAAATGCCTTATCCTTTTTAATTAAAAAAAAAAGTCAAATTTTGCTGCTGGCCACTTGACAATGAGGAAGGAGATTAGGAAACTAAAATTGGATAGAGGTTTAACGGGGTGTGGAGGCAATCCCTCAATTCCTGTCCTGCAGGGTGATCCATAGGGAGGCTGAGGAGAATCAGGAGTAAGACTCCCAGTTGCTTAGTGCTGGAACGTCACCTGCCCACAGCTGCCAGTGACCACGGGTGGCACTGCTATGGATACTTGTACAATGTGGTGACGAGAGAAGGCAGTTGATTGACCTTAGCTCCATTTCACTTTGTGGGGATCAGGAGGCAGATACCTTCCTATCTTCGGCTTCCCTGCCTCTCCAGACCAGCTGAACTACAGAGCAGCCAGGCAGATCTCTGAGAGCACAGTAGAGGGAGGGCAAGAGGCATGACCTTTGCCACTAAGGAGAGGAAACTGCCAGGCTAAGGCTTCCAGAAGCTCCCTTTCTCCTGACCTCCCTCTGTCTGTCCTCCTCACGTCCTTGCTTCAACAGCCCCTCTTCAGGCCCCACACACCCTCCTTTGGGAACTATACCCTTTTCCACCTTTCAGTGGAAAATTCCACAGCTCAGGCTTTAGCCAGAAAGTAATGGAAATGTTCCTTTGCCCAGATCTGTCGATTCTATAGTGGGGAGGAATGACCTCTACAACTCAGCCTCTCCACCAGAAGAATTGTGGCCTTGCAAATTGTCTGTGGGCAAGCACATTAACCCAAAGCAATTATTATTATTATTATTATTATTATTATTATTAATTATTATTATTATTTAGAACCCAACACTTGTCTCATATGAGGAGAGCTTCCTCTTGGATTGTTTCTTGGCATGACTGTGTTAAGTCTCCTCTACGCCATCCTGTTCTGGGCTGATGTAACTGAAGCCTCAGACAGACTCTGTTACACCCATTTTAGCTGGGCCATGCTACCTTTAAGTAGCTTTTCTCCTATCCCCAGGTTTCTTCCTTGGGGGATACCACAGAATATATCCTGCCATAATTATAATAGTCATAAATGGTGATTGATTCATAAAAATGTTAAATTAAGGGACACCTGGGTGGCTCAGCAGGTTAAGTGTCCAACTTCAGCTCAGGTCATGATCTCACAGTTTGTAGGTTTGAGCCCTGTGTCGGGCTCTGTGCTGACAGCTCAGAGCCTGGAGCCTGCTTTGGGTTCTGTGTCTCCCTCTCTGTCTCTGCCCCTCCCCCACTAGCGCTCGCTTTCTCTCCCCCTCGCCTCTTTCTCTCAAAAATAAATAAACATTAAAAATTTTTTTTTGATGTTAAAGTAAGCCAGTAAGTTCTGCTTAGGAAAGCAAGGAAATGATAATTTTAGAAAGCACACTATCCAGTTTGTAAAAATAATAATTTTCTGTGCCAAATGACATAAGGGAATGCGTTGTTTATGGGGTGCTTTGTACCTGGCAATGCTGGATAGATGAAATGTTATTATCGAAATACAACATCAGCACTTCCATGTCAAGACCATGGAGAAGAGTCTCCTCATTCTCTCTGAAAACATGGTATCATGTGCAATCAGTGTTATTAACTGACCTTTGGTTCTTTTGTTTCATTTGCATTCCTTTCCATTCCGATTGAATTACCCAGAATAGTATGAATTTGTGCTGGTTTATTTTCTTCTAGCTAAATACCATATCATGACTCAATATATCCTCCCTTCTCCTAACCTCACAGTTTAATCTGATTAGGGACAAAGAGAAAATTGATAATGATCCATAAAATCTGGATAAGACTGTGTTCCAGATACCATCCGTGATAAAAAGCACTTTAACTCTCTATTTAAAAAATCTTGCTGCATAGTCTATGTAAAAGTTCTTTCAATTTATTTTTCAGCCTGGAAGAAACATGAGGGTTCTTACAGCCGGAAAGGGGACAAGTTATATGACCATGATCTTTATCTTTTGGCATCACATAGAGGAAAGGGCAGATTTTGCCTCAAGCTAGAAGATTAGAAAAGGCTATATACAGCTGGTAGGAAGAAAGCTGAGGATCGCTGTCTGGAAGATAAGTCCAAGGCAAGTGATTCTCTCTCTCTCTCTCTCTCTCTCTCTCTCTCTCTCTCTCTCTCTCTCAGAAATTAAAGCCTGTAGTAGAAAAAAAGTTTTTAAAAGCCTAGTAGATTAGTTGAAACTCTGGAACTACCTATGTCTTAGAAAGAGTTCAGGGTGCATTAAACATTCCTACTCAAGCCCAGATTGGGTGGAGCTGCCATTAGGTAGCAGTAATTGGTTAAAAATCTATCCTCAAAAGTTATAGAGCAACTTCCAGCAGGTGATGGAGAGGGCAGGTCTTGAGTAGGTCTTCTCAGAAATCAGAGCTGAGTTGAAGCAGAGGGAAGGAGAAGGCTTTCACTCTACCCCAAAGACATGAAGAAAAGGGGAAGGACTCTCCACCCCTACCCCACCACACACACACACACACACACACACACACACACACACACACTGTTGGTAACTGGCTGGGAGGGTATCTGTTTTTCCTTTCCCATTACCTACTTATCAACGTTATACCTAGCTAGCAAGTCTTTATTTTAAATTCTTTCTCTTCAGATGACTGGAGTGACTGATTCAGAGAATAACCAGGGCAGGGATGTACAGAGTAGAAGAGAGGGGTGCTGGCTATAGGACCCAGCCACTGTGGGTAGACAAAAATACTCGGTTTGACCCATATGTGTGGGTGAGGGTTCCTACTCCCTCAGTGACAGGCATCTTCTTGGGGCTGGGCTTTGTGTTCTTCTCCTGCTAAGAACATGTCTGCCCCCACTTGGGGACGATGGCATTAAAAAGGGGAAAACTTACAGTCTCAGGTCAGAAAAGAAACCAGAAGTGACCACATTGCCTTAGAATCACATCTGGTACCTACAAACAGGTGGTTACGGAGGGGTGGTGAATACGGGAACTGCCAACAGCTCCAGATTTGCAAGAATTGACCTCCTATAACAGGAATGGGGAACCTCTTTGACATTGTAATATGACTATTGATTTAAGAAAAAAGCCAAGAAGGGACACACAAAGCAATAAGATAGAATCACAAAATATGATAATAATTTGGTAATACAAATATGGCCCACATATTTGCATACAGGCATGCACTTAAGAGATTGCATATACTAAAACTCTCTTTTTTTTGTTTTTGTGTTTAAAGTCCTGCTTTCTTGGGCATAGAGTTTTAGAAATACTGGTGCGGGGGAGGTGGCGCCTGGGTGGCTCAGTCAGTTAAGTGCCTGACTTGGCTCAGGTCGAGATCTCACGGTTCGGGAATGTGAGCCCTATATCTGGCTCTCTGCTGTCAGTACAGAGCCTACTTGAGATCCTCTGTCCCTCTTTCTCTCTGCCCCTCCCCAGCTCTCTCGCTTTCTCTAAAATAAACATTTAAAAAAGAGAGAGAGAGAAAATACTGGTGGGCTGATAAGCAAAAGATCAAATCAGATCCAGAATGTAGGAATTCCAGCTATAAAGGAAATCTAATTTTGCCTGGAAAAGGGAGCATATATACTCTGTTATAAAATATGCTCATAAAGGCCACAGCCATAAGACAATCAGATGCACTGCAGTTTCTTTTCCAGTGGAGAGAACATTTTACACTTTGCCCATAAATTTCTACTTTCTTCTATTACTTGTTTATAACAAAAATGAGTCTTTCCATTTGGAGCCTAGAAATTGATGTTCTTCATAGAAACGGAAAATGATAACTGCTTAGATACTTAGTTATTGGTGATTCAGAATCTGGTTCACTAGAGTCTTAGTATGCTGAGACTGCTGCAAGAAAATACCACAGACTGTGTGGCTAAAACATCAGAAATGTACTTTCTCAGCTCCAGAGGCTAGAAGTTCAAGATCAAAGTGTCAGCAGGGTTGGGTTCTAGCAAGATCTGTCTGCTTGGCTTGTGGGTGGCCACCTTCTTGCTGTGTCCTACATGATCTTCCTACATCTGCATGCCCTGGTGTCTTTGGCGTGTCCAAATTTCCTCTTTATATAAGGCCACCAGTCAGATTGCATTGGGGCCACCCTAACTAACCTCATTTTAGCTTGATTGCCTCTTTGAAGACACTATATTTATATACAGTTGCATTCTGAGGCAGCAGAGGGTTAGAGCTGCAACACATGAATGTGGGTAGGGGGAGCACAATTCACTCCATAACAATGGGCCAGTCTCCCCAGAACCGAGGGAGGCCCAGGGCAGACCTGGTCCAGGCCTCGATGCTGGCCTCCAGGAGGTGGCTGCCTCCACACTTGTCCTCTTCACTGGTCCCTCTCTTCTAATTTGTGGTCAGCACTACCTTTCCACTAAGTCCTATTAAAGCTATAATGTATTGGAAGCAGTCCTTAAAAAAGTTTGCAATCTAGTGGACATGTGGGGATGACTTCTATAAACAAAGCCAAACCTAAAGAGAGGTCTAAAGAGTTATGGAGTTCAGTGGGGAAAGGGTGGTGGTTGCCTCGTGTCCTAGTCCATTTGGGCTGCTGTAACAATACCATAGGCTGGGTGGCATAAACCACAGAAATTTATTCCACAGTTTTGGAAGCTAGAAATCCAAGATCAAGGCGCTGGCAGATTTGGGGTCTGGTGACAGCCCGCCTCCTGGTTTATAGATAGCTGTCTTCTCGCCATGTCCTCATATGGCAAAGGGGGAAAAGCTGCTTTCTGGAGTCTCTTTTATAAGAGTGCTGATCCCATTGGTGAGAGGCCCACCCTCATGAGCTAATCACCTCCCAAAGGCCCCACCTCCTAACACCATCACGTTGGAGATTAGGTTTCAGCATATGAATCTTGGGGAACACAAATATTTGGTCCATAGCCCCCCAGGAGCTGCAGCCTCTTCCTGCGGAGCAATGATTCCATGACACAGTAGCTGAGCTGAGCTGAGCTGGTTCAAATCCCAGGCCCCCTCACTTCTCTAGGGCCTCCCCTTGGGCAAAGGGTCATGTTCTTGACATCAAGAGGGTGAGGAGCCAAGAGGTTGTGTCTTTGTTCAATCATGCAAATGTCACAGTAAAGACCTTCACAAGTAAGAGAATGAGAGAGGACAGGAGGCCACAGCTCCCCAGACTTACATGAGAATGCTCCACGGATGTCCTCTCTGAGACCATCTACCTGGGAGGGTAAGCTTCTCCAGATGAGTAGATTCATAAAATGCACACATCTAAGCCCCTCCTCCTCCTCCTCCACATAAAACATCCATCCTTTTCCTTCCAGAGTGAGGGGATTTGGGCTATGCTGAAAAAGGGTATACATCTAGAGGTGTCCACTGTTTCTTCACTGGGTATGGTGAACTTTCATGTGTATATGCAAGTGACTAGGAAGTCTTAAAGGCAAGTTCTGATTCAGCAGGGCTGGGGTTGGAGCTGAAGACACCGCCTCTGCAACAGGCTCCTGGATCTGCTCATGCTGTTGGTCTATGGACCACTCTTTAGGGAGCAAAGGTAAAGAGGAAGTCAAGATCCTTGGCTGAAGGGGATCTTTCTCCTATGCCTATACCAGTTACATCGCCTTTTCAGGCCACAGCCCCCTCATCTCAAAATGTGGTAATAGTGTGTCACTAAACTCTAAGTCCCTTCTGGTTCTCACATTCTAAGAGACTAACTTGAAGTTTGACAAAGGGGTAGGGCACTGTGTCCCAAATGGCAATGAGATTGGGTGAAGAATTAGGAAAGAATAGCACATGGCAGAGCTGCACGACTCCACAGAGTGCAACTCCCAGCAAATACGATGTGAGTAGTACCCCATGGATTTGGGCAATGGAGCAGCCATGGGGCCACCAGGCAAACTTTCCTATCTCTGTTTATTCCTTTAATTTTTGAATTCCCACACAATTCCTTTCCTTGTAGGATACATTGGTGATAATTTTAAGGGGATTGCTGTGTACTGGAAGAATCAATAATCTTCCAACAACCCACCAATGGTAGGTCCCCAGACTCCCTGAGACGGGCCTTACCCTTTCCACCAGAGAAGATTAGACATAAGAGGACATGGTGTCTGGAAGGGAAGTGTAGGAGTGACTGTGCAGTGCTTTGAATATACACCAAGCTATGCTGAAATATGAGACTGTGTGCTTGAATGTACTGAACTGAATAATGGAATGTCAGTGCCAAAGGGGCCCAGGAAGCCACCAGGACTCAGAGAGGCCAAGGTGTGGGTTTGGCATGTCAGCATCTGGATTCTTGGTCATCAGTTCCTCAGCAATGTGCCTGTGGTCTCTGGAGATACTGTCACACAGTCTGAAGATCAGTTATGCAGTGGAATGTGTTCTGTGTGTACCCAAGGTCAGGGATGTGGTTTGATAGAGGACCCCTCAAAGAAGAAAACCTGACAACAGACCTTGCTACCCAGGAGAATGACTTCTAAAGGAGGGATCCTTCAATCAAAACCCATAGTCAGAGAGCATAAAAGGTGGATAGAATGCCTCTTGATAAATCTCTGATTCAGGATGCACCTGCTGGGAATGCAGACTCTGAGGAGGGGTGTGGAGGGAGAAGGGGCTGGATTGTTTTTCCATCTAGTGTGGCAGTAGCCAGCGACCCAAAGAATATGACCAAATGGAGAGCCACTTATGCTTACACAGATATGGCGCCTGCTGGCACAGTGGCTTCATCTGGTGACATAACATGTAGACACATGGAAATGCCAGGACGGAAGGGTTGCTCCTGAGCAGTTTTCCTGGCTCAGCTCCTGTCTCCGGCTGAGATCTGACCATCTTTAGTCTGCGTCCTCAACAGCTTCCCTCTACACATTCAAAGGACTGGAAGAGTTTCCAGAGAAAGACAATGAGCTTCACAAGTCTGTTCTCACATATGCTAAGATCCTGGTAGATGTGATCTGCTCTGCCAGGGGCACAGAAGCATGTGTATAGCAGAGAGCCAGTACATGCTGGGGAAGTGGCCAAAGCTGCCCAATCCAGAGAAGGGGAGAGACGAACTTCAGCAAGAATTCTCATTCACCCTTGCCAAGAGCTCATCCTAGTGGATCTTAGGGAGCAGACACTTAATCCCAGCCAGTTTTAATTCTGAATCACTGCCTTTAACTTGGGTTTGAGGTTTCCATGCATAATAAGTTTCAGTTGGAACTGGGGAAGGGGAAAACTATTGATCTAGAGTGAATATATCTTGAGAAGTGCACACGTGTGCATACACTTTATAAGGAGCATGCTGAGGGACACAGGGAAAGAATCTTCAGTGTTGGCTACCCCCTATAAGCTGAACCTCTGCTGTGCCTCCCAGTGGAACACTCAAAAGCTCATGAGCAGAGAAGAGTCAGAAATGGTCTGTGGAAACAGTGGTCACATTATTCTGACACTTCCCCCCCCCCACCTTCTTTTGAATGAGGAAGGTAAAAGAGAAAGTGTTTGGGGCACCTATATGAGCACTGAGGTAGGACTTCCTGAGGTAGGACTTCTCTGGTACTGTCCACCTTGCATCACATCAGCTCACCGTATTTGTGTATTAACACAGTGTATTTGTGTATTAATCACATCATTTATTTCCTATATTCTAATGCTTTGAAATCTGGGGCCTTGCTGACCCTGGAGGGACTACTCTCCACCCCAATTCCTAGAGAGAGTAGATAACTTACCTTTCAGTGAGTGTGCTTTTCAAATGCTAACCAACCAGTCCAGAGCCCACACTCCAAACCACCTTCTCTATTGGGCTCTATATCTTCTAATCATCCCAGGGTCAGATACCAGACAACTAGGGACAGGCCCCATGCCCCATATCCTGCTGAAATTATTCAAACTAGCTAATCTTAAACCTTATTACCCTGATTTAATTTGTTCCTTCCCAAGGAAATCACAAAAAAGTCCCTTGACCACATTTCCTCCTCACTTCCTCTGCCTCCTAACTGACCCTGATACTTCCCAGGTAGCCCCCCAAGGTGTGGCATACCCTACTCTTTGAGAACTCTGAGTAACAAGTTATCTTTTCCGTGGCAGTTGTCTCCTTATCTGTTGGCCTTACCATACCACAAGTCTATTAATACCTTATATCTTGAAATTTTTCCATTCACATAGAGAAATAAAAAGATTCATGACATTTCTGTGGCTATGATGGAGAAATGTGGGTTGAATACCAAGAAGATAAACTGGCTGGGTTATAAGAACCAAGTACAGTTGCCCAGGGACTCAATATCATCTTGGGGAGAGAGCGCTGGTGAAGCCACCCAGAGCCTTGGTCCTGAGCTTTTCAGTGTATTATCAGTGGCTTGATTGTAGCAGGTGGAGGCTTAGCAGAATTGTAAATGACCAGTTGCTAGGATTAGCAATGACAAAGCTAGGATTAGCTAATACTAGGAAGATAGAATCAAAATTCAAAAGATCTCAAGAGATTGGAGTAATGAACTGAAGCTAATAAGATTAAATATAACGAGGGATATAAATGTAAAGTAGACTCTCACTCAGAATTTATGAGCCAAGTGCACAAGAACAAGATGGGGAAAACCTGGTTTAATAGCCCATGTGTAAAGGTGGTTTGGGTGACTTGGTCAACAGTGTGGAGTAGCAGTCAAGAAACATCATTTGGTCTCAGGCTGCAACAGCAAAAAGTTGCGTCCAAAGCAAAGAGGCAACTGTCTCAAGGTGCCATATTCCTACAGACCTGGGTTTAGCGTTGCATAGTGCTTCTCAACAAGCTCTTTGAGAAAGAATAGGCTGTTTAGAGAAGGGTGACAAGAATGGTAAAGGGTCTAAATACAAACCACGTGTAGAATGATAAATATGGTTCCTTATAAATTGGCTTAAAAAATCACAGGTGATAAAATCAATGGATTGGTATAAAATTATATGTGCAAAGAATTCTAAAAATTAAATAAATGAGATTTTTGGATAAATACGGCAAATTGAACACAAACATTTATCTCCTTTGCCTTTAGAATTCCACTAAAAAACCATAAAAGGGTTTTTGTATTTTGTTATTGTTGCTGCTGTTATTGTTGCTGCTGTTGCAGCCAAGAGCACAATAACAACGAAATTCTAGAAGCTGAAAAGCAGAAAAATGAGTGATGATAGCTTGGAAGTTTCAAGAAAATTGAACCTTAAGTTGGGAATGGGAAAAGCAGAGAGGCTGAGGAACAATCTAACTTGAAACATAATGTGGTTTTAAAACATAGCCCCCAAATGCTTTGACACGTCTTTGTCTTCTCCCCTTAATCTGGAAGGGCCCGTGACTTCTTCAGTCAACAGAGTATAGCAGAAGTGATGCTGTCTGACTTCTAAAGTGGATTCATGAAAGCTCATGCAGCGTCTGCCTGGTTCTCTTGGAACACTTGCTCTCAGGGTGCTCTCTCTCAGATCCCAGCTGCCCTGCTTGTGAGAGACCCAAACCACGTGAAGAGACCATGTACAGCTGCTCCAGTAGACAGTCACAGCCCAAGTTCTAGATGAAGAAACCATCTTGGAAATGGATCTTCCAGTCCCAGCTGTTTCAGCCTTTAGCCATTTGAGTCACTTCTAGCCAATTTGAATTTGCCTGAGGCCCCAAACATTGTGTAGTAGAAAGAAACCGTCCTTGCCTGGCCCATCCACATTCCCATTCCATGGAATCCATGAACCTACTAAAATGGGTTTTGTTTTGTGCCATGAGGTTTTGGGATGATTGGTTACACAGAAATAGTAACTGGTACACACCATAAAACTCCCCCAAAGTCTTAGGAACTGACAGCACCAGGTACCTCTTGAACTGGGTTTGAAAGTGGGGCTTAAAACCAGATGATTATTAGAGAATATGCTGATTAAGTGTTTCAACTCCTAGTTAGCCTTTCTGACTGCACACTCCTGGGCGACTGTGATTTCCCACCCAAACACAAAACTGTAGGCTGGTCTCTGGAAGATGTCCGGATTGAGGGACATCAAGCCTGGTTATGTTGCACTGAAATCAAGTTGATTAAGTGCACATATGGAATTCTGAGACCAACTTGCCAGCTCTCTTTCCCCCTTCAGGTCCTAAAACATTGGCTGCCAGTCTTCGGCTCCCCCAAAAGAAGACTGAATATGATCAAACAACAAGAAAAAAAAATCTTAAACATTGGGGGTTCCCTAGAACAACCCATGTAAATAACCCCACAGCAAAACCCTGAGTTGATGTGCCCATGTCCACAGAGCATTCAAATAGCTTCTTTTCATTCTTCCCTCTTAAATATGAAGACACAACCAAGACTTTAGGGAAAAAAGTCTTTTGTGTGAAAGATAATGACAAAAACAAGCAGAATATATATGTAGCTTAGAGAAAACAGAGACAATTGTAGGGAAAAGAAAATATTCCTTAAAAATGATCCTTAAAAACAGCATCTACAGGGAGATCTGTAAAGATATTGCATCATGATACAGGAAAAGTGTTATGATGAAAAATTTATCACAGAATAAGAAACTCTTGGAAATTAAAAAAAAATGTGCTGGCATAATTTTTTTTAAATGGAAAAGAACGTTTGAAATGTAAACTCAAGGAAATGTCCTCAAAAATAAAGCAAGAAAAAATGAGAAGATGGAAGCTGGGGGAGAAAAGCTGGGAAAATGAGAGATTCTGTCAAAGAAGTCCAATATCTAAATAACAAGTTTGAGAAAAAGAGAAGGGGGGCAGGAAGGAGGAGGGGAGGAAAATATGAAGGGAATAATTCAAGAAAATGTCCCAGAATGAAGAACCCAAGACTCCAGATTGAAAGTCTCTTTGAGTGCCTAGGATAATGGATGAAACCTGACCCATGCCAAACCTTATCTGCAAAATTTTAAAACACCGGGGACAGAGAAAATTTCAAACACTTCTAGAGAGGAAAAGAAGAAGGTCACATATAAAGGTCAGGAATGGGAATAGTTTTGGACTTCATAATATTGGAAGGACAATGGTAGAATGTCTTCAAAATTTTCAGGCAATCTCAACTTAAAATTTCATACCTAGACAAACTATCAGTCAAGGGTAATGGTAAAAGTCTAAAGATATTTTCAGACATGCAAGGTCTCCATAAATGTATCCTACCATAAATGTGCTCCACCAAAACAGGGAAGTAAACTAGGAAAGTGAAAGGCAGAATAGTAAGAAAGCAGAGGCTCCAAACCAAGACAGAATCAAGGAGAAGCTCCAGGATTAAGGTGAAGGAAAAAAAATCTCTGGATAATAGTCACGGGCTAGGTGTAGAGAGCAATTGGTCCAGCATGAAGCAAATCAGAATGTTTAGGGGCGACATCTACAAAAATATAAACTAGAATACCTGATCTTTTTGACTACATCTAGAGGAAATGGATGAAAATGGTGTAGCAGCTGGAGTGGAGGAAATTGGAGAAGAATTGGTGACAGATAAATAGAAAACTACACAAACAGAAAAAGTAAGATTATTATTAGTTCTAGGAAAGATAAAATGTTTCAGAAGAAAATATAGTGTATGGCTTGGTTGTGAATAGTATTTATATAATCATAATAAAGTAAACTGAAAGATGATCTAAAGAAAAGTATGGTGTAACTATACCAGGAGGATAGGGGAAGGAATGTGTGTGAAATGAGAAACAGCATAAAGAAAATGAACTCTCTTTTCTATAGTGGGACTCGATAATCCATGTAACAAAACAGAACAAAAATCAAGAAATAGCAGTATAACTGTGTTACTCCGAAATGTGGAAATAGACATAAAAAGTAACCATGCACCTATGGGAATTAGGACATGTGTATGAGAGAAGTTAGGAGCTGCTGCTTCCATAATAAGCCTGTAGAACTATTTGCTTATTTGAAAAGATTTTTAAAATGCATGCATGCCTTTGATAAATGTACAATCCAAATTAGAAAATGTCCATTTTGCGCTAGTCACAGTATGTATCGTGCTTTAGGAAAGCAGAAAAATATTATATAACTTTATATTCTGGTCCTTCACTTTTTCCCTCCCTCTTTCTCTCTTGTTCCATTTATTTGCCTTGTTTTCCTCTCCTTTATCTCCATCATTCTTTCTCAATCTTTATCTTTTCTCCTTTTCTCTCCTTCTGGCTCAATATGCAGCCAAAATATCTTTATTATTGTTACTTATGAAATTTACTGAATATAATGTTTCCTGTTCTGAGTTCTTAATATGAAAAGCATGCGTGGAATGCCCTTTTTCTCTCCCAGCCCAAGCAATCTAAGCAACAATATTGGTTGTAAGTTACTTTCTATCAAGGTGGAGAAAATTTTTGTGTGAAAACGCTCTTACACTTGGAAGAGATATCAAAGGTCGCTGGGTCCAACCAGTCCCTGATATAGAAGACCTCTTTGTGGTATTTCTGCCTCACACACACTCCCCAGGCTCTGATTAAACAGCGTGAGTGGGGAGTTTGCAGTCATCAGCTGGGACACCCAGATCCAGACAGCTCAATTGGGAATAAGAGATTCTACATGTTGAGTAGAAGTCTGCCTCGCCTTCTAGTATAATTAAAAAAAAAAAAATCTTAACACTGCTCCCCATAACAGCCCTTGATATATCTGCAAACAGAAATCATGTCCCCTTGGGTGGGTCTGTTCTGGGCCAAACACTGTTCTTCCCTGTTGGTTTCTGGATGCTTCATGTCCCTCGTCACCCCCATGGGCAACCTCCAAGCTGGGATTTAGTTTTTCAGTCAGAGGCACCTAAAACTGAACATATGTACCAGGTGTAAGCTCATCAATGCAGATTGCAGGAACTTTGTCATCTCCATTTTTCTGCTCACCATGCTTCTATTAATGCAGCCTAAGTTTTGAAATAGCTGTTTCTCTCAACTCTTACATCAACCTCAGTCATCTGAAATCTTAGTTTTTTTTTTTCCTTATGTGTCCCCGAGAAGCCTGTTATTTCACATCTTGTTTGCAAGCAGATGAATTTTTCTGACATTGCTGTCTGCTATACATTTATTCCACTAAATCGTTTCCTCTGAGTTTTGGCCCAAATTCTCACCCTGTTTTGAGAAGTTTCTTATGATTCACTTGAATGAACATGTTTGGCTACAAATTACAAGTTGCTCACGTTAAAATTACTTAATCATCCAATTCCCAAACAAAATTTACATCATCTCAGCTCCAGGGCAGATTCTCTTGGAGCCCCTCATATATGACCCATTTTGAGTAAACTGGGCCATTAAATTTTATTACAGAAAGAGGTCTGAGCAAGCCCTTCTCCTGGGTCTCTGGCCTTTGCACCTCATGGGGATTGGGCTCACCATCTTTGCTGCCTACGACCCTGGACCAGTGTCAGAAAACCTGGGCTGTCTCATGTAATTCATCATCCCCACACCTTCTGGGAAATGAATGAAAATGAGACGAGCACATGGAAATGAAGCAGATGGTTGGGTGGGTTCCATGATGTACGAGGAGCAGGGAACTCCGCAAGGCGGAGGCTCTTGCTCCCACTGTCTTAGACTCAGCGCCAGCTGTCAGCAGCTGGACACTAGAGAAAGAACCACATTACGATTAATACTCCATTTTTCAGGGGCTGTCAACTCCGAAAAACATTAACAGTGGCTAACATTCGCGAAGTGCTATGAGTTTCAACATCCCTCTTCCTTGCAATAACCCTTGAGATGGGAAGGCCAGGAAGTAGTAACCCAGTTTTACAAATGCGGAAATGAAGATTTAAAGAGGTTTAGTGATTTGCTTAATACCTGTAGCGCTTGTGGGGTGAAGCTGGGAGTCAAGGCTGGCTGCCCTGCCTTGGAATCCAGTCTTTCCTCCACACGGCATCTCTGAAGCCTCCTGTCCCCATCACCAATTAGTGAGTGTACATCTGCTTTGGGCCTATGCCTGGGCTCAAAGCTGGGGGCAGGGGACATGCAAGAGTATAACACATGAACCTGGATCTCAGTGAGCTCAGAGCTACCTGCAGCACTCTGTTCGGGCACCTGGGCGTGTGGAGCAGCCTCTGAGAACAGTGGTCATCGAAAGAAGAAGAGGGCCAGTCAGTGGAGAAGGTGTGGGTGAGGGACGGGGCTTGGGTTGACCATGAGGCATGAGTGATGTTGGAAAGTCTGGGGAGATGGAGGTGGAGGGTGGGCAGTGGGTGAAATCTCAGTAGGTAGGTGTGGATGGGGAGCGGGGAGAAGGGGCTGGGCCTCAGTGCCAAGAGAGAAACGGGAGTGGGGGTCAAGGCAGAAGAAGACAGGATCAAGAGGGTGAGCTAACGGCAGTGGGCAGTCATTGGCCTTGAGCAAAGAAGTGACACCCATGCTTCGGGCAACCAACTCAACGACATTACAGGCTATACTGCAGGATAGGAAGATGACGACACATGGGATGTGGTCCCTCCCTCAGGAACATGACTGGCAGGATTGTATTATTGTCCTTTCAGAATAAATGGCTCCTCTCCATGCTCCAGTAGCATGAGACATCTTCCACTGACTGGTACTCAGAAGAAGGACCTTCCAGTTTTCTAAAATGTTTTTGTTTGAATTGTAAACAAGTCTTTTTACTACCTTAGCTCAGAATTTCCTTCAGTGTGTCCTGTGGAACATTAGCCCTGTTCTCTGGGTTCAGTTAAAATAGAAAAGCCTTAATACCACATCCCTCTTGTGGAGAGTCACCATGCCCAATAACATCATAAAGGCTCTGATAAGTCCTGCAATTAAGGAACACCTTTTGCTTTGGCCAGAGATTCCCTTTTCAGGGCACTTCTAGGAACATCTTGTGATACTAGTGGGCTCACAGTCTCTGTCTTATCCCACCTGATCCTCACAACTACCCTGTGATAAGGGATTGTTATCTTTATGTCCAATGAGAATACTGAAACCAAGAAGTTCAATGATTTGCCCAAGGACATGTGACCAGGAATGGTCAGATTAAAGTCCAGGCTCCACACTATAAATCTAGGGCATTGTTCATAATTCAGCCTTACAATGTCTGAGTCATCTTTTAAAGAGGTTATTGTATTTTTCTTAATTAATAGTATGCATAATTCTTTTGGCAGGGGGAGATACAGAAAGTTATAGAGGAGGAACTAACAATCACCAGGAATGACTTAAAGCTGATCAGGTTTTGACTCTCTCAGAGGCTTGGGCTGCTTTTTGACTTGGAAGCCTCATTCCTTAGGTCCATATTCCCTCCCTCACATTTAGCTCCTATTGACAGGGGGCCGGGGGGCCAGTGGCTAGGGTGGCTGGTGGGTTTCAGTTGAGATCAGATGAGTGCATTGAAAGAAACACTAAGATGGCAAATCAGAAAGTATTTATATTATTGATCGAACAAAATTTTATAAAACCAAAAAAGCCAAATTCCAATATCACTTTGTGTGTACAATAACCACTTTTTACCAAAGTATCTCTTGAATAAGACCTAAGCTGATAAAATCTGTTGTATCATTAAACAGTAGTTACTTTTTAAAAATGGCCAATTCAGATTCTGGGCTTTGAGAGATGATATGCTTTTCACCAGGACATGTCTACAAAGCTGAACAACAGAAAAAGATGAACACTGGTTTGTGAACAACGGGCAGAAATTATTTTAGACATATTTAGACTTCACATAAACTGAGTTAAAAACTAGAGAAAAAGAAAAACGCTAAAGGCAAAAATGAAAGACTGTATCTTCTGTGGAGCAGGCCACAAGTGAAGAAATAGCAACGTCACTAGGTGTCAAAACTGTAGAGACAGAAAGCAGAGTGGGAGGTGCCAGGGGCCAGGAAGAAGGGGAAACCGGGAGCTATGGAGTTGTGGCTTTGCAAGATGAAAAGAGTTCCGGAAATGGAGGGGGCGATGGGTTGTACAACAATGGAAATGTGCTTCTGAGCTGTATGTTTAAAAATGGTTAAGATGGTCTATTTTATGTGTACTTTAGCACGATTTTTAGAATTTTAATTAAATAAATAGCAAACCATAGTGAAGATATAATGCAAAAAAAATGTAGAAATATGCAATACGGATCTTTGTGCTCCCTGGGAGAAGATGGAGACATATACAAAGAGCAGCGGCCTGGGTGTGCAGCTGCACTCAGAATAAGATCCAGACCCCCTCCTCTACCTGCACTTCCTGGTGCACCGTGTTCTCTGTGCTACAGCCACATGGGCCTCCTTTCTGCCCCTCCAGCGTGTCCACTTTGTTTCTATACTGGGACCTTAGAACCTCCTTGTTCCCAGTTCCTAGAATGCACTTTCCCCAAATCTTCATCCAACAAATACTTATTGAGCATTTATTTACCGTGGGCCAGGACCTGTTCTAGGCATTTGGGATGCATAAGTGAGCTGCCTTCATGGAGCTGATACTCTACAGACTCTAAACAATACAAACGTGTCATCACTGACAAGCACAGTGAATTATGTAGTAAGTTTAAGTCAAGGAGGACAATGGGAAAAGAAAAAGGCAGTGGGGCAGGATAAGGAGAATCATGGGTGCTGGGGGGTAGCTAGCAATCTTAAACAGGATCCTTAGGGTTAGCCTCCCTGAGAAGGTGACATTTGAGAAAAGGTTGGGAGGACACAAAGGAATTAGCCTTGCAAACACCTGGGGGAGCTGTTCCAGGCACAGGGAACAGTCAACACAAATCCACCAGGCAGGGACCTGCTGGTGTCAATGGAGAGACACAGACAGCGGGACTTCAGATTAAAAATATTAGGGTAACTAAGCATAGTTGAAGGAGCCTGGCTTCATTTGTCATCGGGAAAATGCAAACTGCAACCATAGTATGATGACGCTCCCTACCCACCGGAATGGATGAAATGGACAAGATGAAATTGCTAACACAGCGGAGGATGTGGAGCACTTGAACTCCCACACACTGCTGGAGGGAGGGTGAACCGGCACAACTGGCACAACCATCTGGAAAATTCTTGGGCACTACCTGCTGAAGCTGAACACCATGTTGCCGGATGACCCAGCAATTCCCTTCCAAGGGATATACCCAAGAGAAATGCACCCATATGCTCACCGGAAGACATGTGCAAGAGTGTTCATGGCAGGCCTCTTCGTAATAGTCAAAAACTAGAAACTACCCAAACGGCCATCACCAGTGGAAAGGACAGATGAATTGTGGTAGATTCACACGATGGGATACTTAGAGCAACAAGGAGGAATGAATTGTTAAACTCAACAAAGGGGAACAATCTCACACACGAGATGCTGAAGCCAGACACAGAGTGCCTGATTCCGTCTACGTGAAATTCAAGAACAGGCAAAATCATCTATGGCGATGGCGTGTGACCCAGTGGTTACCTGGTGGCTGGAAGGATTGAGGACCAGAAGGGACACAAGGGGAGCTTCTGGGGTGCTTGGAATGTTCTGTTTTTGGCCGATATGCTGTTTTCACCAGCTGTATGCAGTTTGTGAACAATATACACATGGGATAATAATGATTTGTGCATTTTTCCTTAGGTATGTTAGACTTTTTTTATTTTTATTTTTTTCAAGTTTATTCATTCTTGAGAGACAGAGAGACAGAGAATGAGCGGGGGAGGGGCAGAGAGAGAGAGAAAGACACAGAATCTGAAGCAGGCTCCAGGCTCTGAGCTGTCAGCACAGACCCGGACTCAGGGATCGAATTCATAGACCACAAGATCATGACCTGAGCCGAAGTTGGATGCTTAACTGACTGAGCCACCCAGGTGCCTCTGTATGTTAGACTTTTTAAGATAGATTCTTGTTGAGGTGGGGGGCGAGAAACAAAGTCAAGCCTGAGGATGAAGGTTTGCAACTCATCCAACAAAAGCAGTATGTGAAGCCACAAGGAGCCCCTTGAGGGAGCTGGGTGGTGACTCTTCACTGTAGTGCCTCTTCTCCTCTTGGGCCAGATCCTAAAGTGTGGGGGCTGGGTTTAATTCATGTTTGAAAGAATATTTGGGGGAGAGGCCAAGATGGCAGAAGAGCATGGAAGTTTTTTGTGTGTCTCACATCCATGAAATACAACCAGACCAACGCTAAACCATCCTACACACCTAGAAAACTGGAGGATTAACACAACAATCTGCACAACCTGAACCACAGAATTCAGCAGGTACGCGGTGGAGACAGGTGAATTTGGGGAGCAAGAAGGCGCAGGAAGGGGGGTGCTTTTGTGAGTGGAGAGAGGACAGAGATGGGAGAATATGGGAAAAGCACCCTTCCCCAAAAGCAGCTGGAGAGAAAGTGGAAAATTGGAAACAGCTGCAGGGACTAAACTAAAAAGGGAGAAAGGAGAAAGGAGAGGGTTTAAATTCCATTAAGACTATAAACAAGACTATAAACTAAAGTGCAAAGGCTGCAACTCCACAGCTCAATACCTAGAGGTGCTCTGGTGGGAAGGGCGAATCCCCAGGAACACAGTGGGGTCCAGGAGGATCTCAGGCACACAGGGAAAAGCAGTTCCACTGCTGGAAGGATATTTGGTAGAGACTGTTAAGCCACTTGGTCCCAGCAGACCCCAGAAAGTGGCCACATTCGCTGGTGCTGGGTCAAGGTCATTAAGGGTGAAGCCTGGTGCCAGATGTGTGTTGTGATTTTCCATAATCCCTGAAACGCTGCTGCTACACTGTCTCTCGAACTTTTTCTGGGACAGGCTGGCACCTGGCCACAGTCTTGGGGCACCGGCAGCAGCAGGGTCCAGCAAGTGTTCCTGGGTGCAGCTGACATTTGGCCATTGCTTGGGGAGACCCTCCCCCAGAGGGGCGGAACAGGACAAAGCCGCAGTGCTTCAGAATTAAGGGGCCTGGGAAAAGAGCTGCATCTGAGAAAAAACTCGGTAGAGAGGAAAAACTCGGTAGAGAGGTACTGCCTGGCGCCTGGTCATGGAGAATGAAAAAGCAGGGAGTGGACAGAGGATGGGTGCACGATTGCTGATTCGGGAGAACAGACTGGGTAGTTGGGTGGAGCCATTTTCTCCGCTCCCACGCATGTGCATACGCACCAACGAGCCCCGCAAGAATCCACCCCAGTAGGCTAGCAGCGCCATCTAGTGGAGAGCGGAGCTGTTACACTGAGCCACGCCCAACTGGGCCAATTTGTGGGCCAACACAAGCCTCACAGCCAGCTTAATTTATGGACTATAAAATCCTACATAGACTGACTTCTAGGGGAAAACAAAGTAATTTCAGTCCTACTTCAATCTGTTAGCAGGTTCATCTATTCAATTTTCTATCTTTTTTTTTCTTTTTCTTTTACACTTTTTCTTGAATACAGAAAGAGAAAAAATTCATTTTTATTTTCAATTTTTATTAAAATATTTTTCTTTAATTTTTATTACTATATTTTTTACTTTTGTGTAAATTTTTTCAAATGCTATTTTACTTCTATCATTTTATTTTAGTCTACTTCAGTGTATTCACCTTTTCAAATTTTCACAATTTCCTTTTTTCTTTCTTTAGTTTTCTTTTTTCTCTTTTTTGTTTCTTTTCTTTTTCTTGAATGCAGAAAGAGAAAAACTTCATTTTTACTTTCAGTTTCAATTAAAAAAATATTTTTATTTAATTTTTTTAGTATATTTTTTGATTTTATGTAATTTTTTCAAATTCTATTTTACTCCCTTCACTTTATTTTAGTCTACTACAGTGTATTCACTTTTTCAAATTTTCAAACGATTTCCTTTTTTTATTTTTTTAAATCTTTCTCTTTTTCATTTCTTTTATTTTTTCTTGAATACAGAAAAAGAAAAAAATCATATTTAATTTTTATTAAAAATATGTTTCTTTAATTTTTTTCTACTATATTCTTTACTTTTGTGTATATTTTTTCAAATTCTATTTTACCCCCATCATCTCATTTTCAGTGTATTCATTTTTTTCAAATTCTCAAATGATTTCCTTTCCCCCTCCCTTTTTTTCCCTCAAATCTGTCAAACCACTTTCAACACCCAGACCAAAACACACCTAGGATCTAGCATCATCTATTCGACTTTTGTGTGTGTGTTTTTAATTTTTAATTTTAATATTTTTTTAATTTTAATTTTTTGAATTTCAATTTTTCTAGTTCATTAATTCCTTTTCTCCCTTCAAAATGACAAAACAAAGGAATTCACCCCCAAAGAAAGAGCACTAAGAAACGACAGCCAGGGATTTAACCAACACAGATACAAACAAGATGTCTGAACCAGAATTTAGAATCACGATAATAAGAATAATAGCTGGAGTTGAAAATAGATTAGAATCCCTTTCTGAAGAGATAAAAGAAGCAAAAAATAGCCAGAATGAAATGAAAAATGCTATAACTGAGCTGCAATCACGGATGGATGCAGTGGCAGCAAGGATGGATGATGCAGAAGAGAGAATCAGTGATATAGAGGACAAACTTATAGAGAATAATGAAGCAGAAAAAAAGAGGGAGATGAAGGCAAAAGAGCACGATTTAAGAATTAGAGAAATCAGTGACTCATTAAAAAGGAACAACATCAGAATCATAGGGGTCCCAGAAGAGGAAGAGAGAGAAATAGGGATAGAAGGGTTATGTGAGCAAATCAGAGTGGAAAACTTTCCTAACCTGGGGAAAGACACAGACATCAAAATCCAGGAAGCACAGAGGACCCCCATTAGATTCAACAAAAACCAACTATCAACAAGGCATATCATAGTCAAATTCACAAAATACTCAAGCAAGGAGAGAATCATGAAAGCAGAAAGGAAAAAAAAGTCCCTAACCTACAAGGGAAGACAGATCAGGTTTGCAGCAGACCTATCCACAGAAACTTGGCAGGCCAGAAAGGAGTGGCAGGATATATTCAGTGTGCTGAATCAGAAAAATATGCAGCCAAGAATTCTTTATCCAGCAAGGTTGTCATTCAAAATACAAGGAGAGAGGGGCGCCTGGGTGGCTTGGTCGGTTAAGCATCCGACTTCGGCTCAGGTCATGATCTCACGGTCCGTGGGTTCGAGCCCCGCGTCGGGCTCTGTGCTGACAGCTCGGAGCCTGGAGCCTGTTTCAGATTCTGTGTCTCCCTCTCTCTCTGCTCCTCCCCTGTTCATGCTCTGTCTCTCTCTGTCTCAAAAATAAATAAACGTTAAAAAAAAAATTCAAAATACAAGGAGAGATCAAAAGTTTCCCAGAAAAAGGAAAATTAAAGGAGTTTGTGACCACTAAACCAGACCTGCAAGAAATTTTAAGGGGGACTCTCTGAGGGGAGAAAAGAAAAATATGTATATACAAATATATCTGTATATCTGTATATATGTATATATACATGTATATATACATGTATATATATGTATCAAAAGCAACAAAGACCAGAGAATACCACCAGAAACTCCAACTCTACAAGCATCATAATGGCAATAAATTCATATCTTTCAGTACTCACTCTAAATGTCAATGGACTCAATGTTCCAATCAAAAGACATAGGGTAACAGAATGGATAAGAAAACAAGATCCATCTATATGCTGCTTATAAGAGACCCACTTTAGACCTAAAGACACCTTCAGATTGAAAATAAGGGGATGGAGAACCATCTATCATGCTAATGGTCAACAAAAGAAAGCCGGAGTAGCCATACTTCTGTCAGACAATCTAGACTTTAAAATAAAGACTGTATCAAGAGATGCAGAAGGGCATTGTATCATAATCAAGGGGTCTATCCACCAAGAAGACCTAACAATTGTAAACATTTATGCACCAAATGTGAAAGCACCCAAATATACAAATCAATTAATCACAAACATAAAGAAACTCATCGATAGTAATACCATCATAGTAGGAGACTTCAACACCCCGCTCACAGCAATGGGCAGATCATCTAATAAAAAAATCAACAAGGAAACAATGGCTTTGAATGACACACTGGACCAGATGGACTTACAGATATATTCAGAACATTTCATCCTAAAGCAGCAGAATATACATTCTTTTCCAGTGCACATGGAACGTTCTCCAGAATAGACGATATACTGAGACGCAAATCAGCCCTAAGTAAGTACAAAAAGATCAAGATCATACCGTGCATATTTTCAGACCAGAACGCTATGAAAGTTGAAATCAACCACAAGAAAAAATTTGGAAAGGTAACAAATACTTGGAGACTGAAGAACATCCTACTAAAGAATGAATGGGCTAACCAAGCAGTTAAAGAGGAAATTAAAAAGTATATGGAAGTCAATGAAAATGATAACACCACAACCCAAAACCACTGGGACGCAGCAAAGGTGGTCATAAGAGGAAAGTATATAGCAATCCAGGCCTTCCTAAAGAAGGAAGAAAGATCTCAGATACACAACCTAACTTTATGCCTTAAGGAGATGGAAAAAGAACAGCAAATAAAACCCCAAACCAGCAGAAGACAGGAAATAATAAAGGTTAGAGCAGAAATTAATGCTATCGAAACCAAAAAAACAGTAGAACAGATCAATGAAACTAGAAGCTGGTTCTTTGAAAGAATTAACAAAATTGATAAACCACTAGCCAGTTTGATCAAAAAGAAAAAGGAAAGGACCCAAATAAAATCAAGAATGAAAGAGGAGAGATGGCCACCAACACAACAGAAATAAAAACAATAAGAGAATATTATGAGCAATTATATGCCAATAAAAAATGGGCAATGTGGAAGAAATGGACAAATTCCTAGAAACATATACACTACCAAAACTGAAACAGGAAGAAATAGAAAATTTGAACAGACCCATAACCAGTAAGGAAATTGAATTCGTAATAAAAAAATCTGCCAAAAAACAAAAGTCCAGGGCCAGATGGCTTTCCAGGGGAATTCTACCAAACATTTAAGGAAGAGTTAACACCTATTCTCTTGAAACTGTTCCAAAAAATAGAAATGGAAGGAAAAGTTCCAAACTCTTTCTATGAAGCCAGCATTACCTTGATTCCAAAACCAGACAGAGACCCCACTAAAAAGGAGAACTATAGACCAATTTCCCTGATGAACATGGATGCAAAAATCCTCAACAAGATAATAGCCAACCAGATCCAACAATACATTAAAAAAATTATTTACCACAACAAAGCAGGATTTATATCTGGGATGCAGGGCTGGTTCACTATCTGCAAAACAATTAACGTGATTTATCACATCAATAAAATAAAGGACAAGATCCATATGATCCTCTCAATAGACACAGAGAAAGCATTTGACGAAATACAGCATCCTTTTTTGATAAAAACCCTCAAGAAAGTAGGGATAGAAGGAGCATACCTCGAGATGATAAAAGCCATATATGAATGACCCAATGCTAATATCATCCTCAATGGGGAAAAACTGAGAGCTTTCCCCCCTAAGGTCAGGAACAAGACAGGGATGTCCACTCTCACCACTGTTATTCAACATAGTATCAGAAGTCTTAGCCTCTGCAATCAGACAACACAAAGAAATAAAAGGCATCCAAATCGGCCAGGAGGAGGTCAAACGGTCACTCTTCGCAGATGACATGATACTCTATATGGAAAACCCAAAAGATTCCACCAAAAAAACTGCTAGAATTGATTCATGAATTCAGCAAAGTTGCAGGATATAAAATCAATGCACAGAAGTCGGTTGCATTCCTATACACCAACAATGAAGTGACAGAGAAATCAAGGAATCGATCCCATTTACAGTTGCACAAAAAAACATAAAATACCTAGGAATAAATCTAACCAAAGAGGTGAAAAATCTATACCTGAAAACTATCTATAGTTTATGAAAGAAAGCTTATGAAAGAAATTGAAGAAGACACAAAAAAATGGAAAAAGATTCCATGCTCCTGGATAGGAAGAACAAATATTGTTAAAATGCCAATACTACCCAAAGCAGTCTACATACTCAATGCAATCCCTATCAAAGTAACACCAGCATTCCTCACAGAGCTAGAAAAAATAATCCTAAAATTTGTATGGAACCAGAAAAGACCCCGAATAGCCAAAGCGATCTTGAAAAAGAAAACCAAAGCAGGAGGCATCACAATCCCAGACTTCAAGCTATAATACAAAGCTGTAGTCATCAAGACAGTATGGTACTGGCACAAGAACAGACACTCAGATCAATGGAACAGAATAGAGAACCCAGAAATGGACCCACAAACATTTTGCCAACTCATCTTTGACAGAGCAGTAAAGAATATCCAATGGAATAAAGACAGTCTCTTCAACAAGTGGTGCTGGGACAACTGGAAAGCGACACGCAGAAGAATGAACGTGGACCACTTTTTTACACCATACACAAAAATAAACTCAAAATGGATAAAAGACCTAAATGTAAGACAGGAAGCCATCAAAATCCTCAAGGAGAAAGCAGGCAAAAACCTCTTTGATCTTGCCCGCAGCAACTTCTTATTCAACACATCTCCAGAGGCAAGGGAAACAAAAGCAAAAATGAACTACTGGGACCTCATCAAAATAAAAAGCTTCTGCACAGTGAAGGAAACAATCAGCAAAACTAAAAGGCAACCAACCGAATGGGAGAAGATATCCGCAAATGACATATCAGATAAAGGGTTAGTATCCAAAATCTATAAAGAACTTATCAAACTCAACACCCAAAAAACAAATAATCCAGTGAAGAAATGGGCAAAAGACATGAACAGACACTTCTCCAAAGACATCCAGATGGCCAACCAACACATGAAAAAATGCTCACATCACTCATCATCAGGGAAATACAAATCAAAACCATAGTGAGATACCACCTTACACCTATCAGAATGGCTAACGTTAACAACTCAGGCAACAACAGATGTTGGTGAGGATGCCAAGAAACAGGATCTCTTTTGCATTGTTGCTGGCAATACAAACTGGTGCAGCCACTCTGGAAAACAGTATGGAGGTTCCTCAAAAAACTAAAAATAGAACTGCCCTATGACCTAGCAAATGCACTACCAGGCATTTATCCATGGGAGACAGGTGTGCTGTTTCGAAGGGACACATGCACCCCAATGTTTAAAGCAGCACTATCAACAATAGACAAATATGGAAAGAGCCCAAATGTCCATCGATGGATGAATAGATAAAGAAGATGTGGTATACACACACACACACACACACACACACACACACACACACAATGGAGTATTACTCGGCAATCAAAAAGAATGAAATCTTACCATTTGCAACTATGTAGATGGAACTGGAAGGTATTATGCTAAGTGACATTAGTCAGTCAGAGAAAGACAAAAATTCTATGACTTCACTCATATGAGGACTTTAAGAGACAAAACAGATGAACATAAGGGAAGGGAAACAAAAATAATTTAAAAACAGGGAGGGTGACAAAACAGAAGAGACTCATAAATATGGAGAACAAACTGAGGGTTGCTGAAGGGGTTGTGGGAGGAAGGATGGGCTAAATGGGTAAGGGGAACTAAGGAATCTACTCCTAAAATCATCGTTGCACCAGATGCTAACTAATTTGGATGTAAATTAAGAAAAAATAAAAAATAAAAAAAGAAAGAATAGTTGGAATACATTGAATAAAGTTACACAACAGATGTTTGTTGAATGAATAACTGAATGTATGGATGGAATCCCTGCACATGTAGATGCTCTGGAGGTATGACCCTCAATTTCAGCATTGCTTGGTTTCTCCATATAGAGACTGGGGATGATAACTCCATCCACACCTCTGCCCCAGGGAATCACTGGGACAATCAAATGGAATCATTTAAAGAAAGTAGGAGGCATGTGAGCACATGGACTGTGTTCAGATGTCCAATTGACTTCCATACCCATAGATGCAGCCACATTGAAGTCTGTTCAACTCTCCTTCAACACAATCATATTTTCATAATACTGTCTGGGGGAAAATGCCTATTGTAAATGTCTTCTGTAATTGAATGGGAACAAACCATTTTTTTGGACCCTTCTGATATTAGGTGACAAGGAGGTGTCATTTGAGCTACCAGCTGCCTGCAAGACTTCACCCACTAGAATACTCAGCCTCTGGATCATCCCTACACATCCCTATCAAATGTCCCCTTGCCTGTTTTGGCAGTTCTATTCATATTAGGCAAATATTGGAAACAACCCAAGTGCCCATCAACAGGTGAAGAAACAAATTGTAGTAAATGCATATGATGGAATATTACTCAGCACAAAACAAAACCCAAAGAAGTAACTTGTGCTACATGCAACAGTAAGGACAAATCTCACCATCATAAAAAGTGGAGTAAACCAGAAACAAAAGAGAGGAATGGCCCCTTGCCTGAAGCCACAGGTTTTAAAAGGATGAGATTTGTTCCTCCTGAAATGTCATAGTTGAACAGTTCTGGGCCTACGTGTGAGTCTCTTGTGAAGAAACTAGACCCCACAAATTGTTTATCATCAATTACCAATACTAAGGAGAGGCTCAGCCAACAGCCTGGACTGCACTTGGGTCCCTGTCCCTCCCTTCCCCTATAGGCAAGGGCACACCAGTGTGGGAGTATTAACAACTGCTCTTTGTTTTAGGTAAAGGAAGACATCGCCAGGGTCTTACTAACGTGCTGGTATTTCTTGCTAATAAACACATCTCGCAGCAAAGATCCCTGGACAGAACATGTTGAGCACATTTCTGGCTCTTTTTATGATTGTATTCCTGGATATGTTGGTGAATCGATGGGTGATTAAAGACCACTTTTTCACGAGAGGTAGTATAGGGCATGGTAGGGCACAAATTGTAGAGTCATATTGCCTAGGGTGGAATGTAGCTCTGCCACTTACAGGCTGCTTGACCTTGGACAAGTCACTGAGTTCCTCTGTCTCTAGAAGTGGGAATAATAACAGGACCTATCTCATTTAATGTTAAATGAGTTACTATATGAAAAGCACTCAGAAGTGCCTAGCACATGGTATATACTCTAAAGTGTTTTTCCTCTGCCTCCTGCCTCTCCCCCTGCCTCCCCCCTCCCTCTTTCCTCTCCCCCCTCCTCCATCTCACCTCCCCTTTGCTCTTATTATATTACTTTTTATTACTACTACTGTTTTTTCCCTCTGTAAAATGGAGCCTCATATTGGAGCTGCTTCCCAGAGATGGCCAGGAGGTTCAGTCACTGAAAATGACTAAGACCTTTCAGATTCAGTCGTGGGTTGGCAACTGCACTATGGGGAATGCTGAGCCCTGGCACTTTGTTCTCATGTATGAGGTCTGACCCTCCAGTATTGAGACTGAATTTTTTTTTAATATTTATTTTTAGGAGACAGAGCCTAAGTGGGGGAGGGGCAGAGAGAGAAGGAGACACAGAATCCGAAGCAGGCTCCAGGCTCTGAGTTGTCAGCACAGAGCCCGACGTGGGGCTCAAACTCACGAACCGAACCAGGAGATCATGACCTGAGCTGAAGTTGGACATTTAATCGACTGAGCCACCCAGGCGTCCCGAGACCGAATTTTTAACCAATACATTGGGATGTATTCATGAACATTACCTTCAGAGCTCTATCCTCAGGGCAGGGGTGGGGGGGGTGTGTACTTGTAAATGGAGAGGTCAGCCATGGCTCAAACTATTTTTGGAATGTCCCTGATGCCTTTCCCCATCACCACCCCAATCTGAATATAATTACTCTCTTAACATTTTGGCAAGATCGCCTTTTTAAAAATGTTTTAGGTCACACTTAGGTTGACAGTTATTTGTGCCTGAGTGCACCTCTCATCCTGGATTGCAACCCCCTTGAGGACAGGGAGCCCGTCTTACTCATTCTTGCGTCCCCTGGACCTTATGCAATGTCAATGCTCCATAAATGCTGGCTTTGTTACAGGGCTGCACTGAGACTGTCTTTGGAAAGTTCCTTCAGCGGTCACAGAACACTCTTCTGAATATCTCCAGTGTGGCTAATCTGTGTCCTCTGGGAGTGGATGTGACTTCAGAAAAACACGTAAATTAATTCTAAGCCAAGTTTGGTGAATGAATTGAACAATGCCAATTCTGTCCTATAAATAAGTTCCTCAGACTGGTTTCTGGTGTGGCTCATGAGCCAGGTCTAGCTTCCATTCCTGTAGAAGCTTTCCAAAAATTATTTAAGCAGGGTTTTAGGCTAGGTGTGCGGTGTCCCAAGACAAGGCTGATGTCACTGCTCTGGACTAATGGGGAGAACCGGGAGGCTGTAATGCTGAGATTGGCCACCAGAGGGGGGACGAGTTCCAGACCCCAGGGGAGCTTCGGCAATTGCTCCAAGAACTTTATAAAGACTGGCCGCCAGAGCAGCTGCAGTTCACATCTCCTTCAGTATCTAGCAGAGCTGCGGGTGCCTTCACAGAACATCTCCCGAGCGCTGCCTGTGGCTGACTGAGGCGAGACACCAAGACAGGGACTCCCCAGCCACAGGCCCTGAATCAGGCACAAGGTTGAGTGCTGCCTCCTGAACCTGAGCCTCCCAGAGAAGGGACCCCTGAGACAAGTCACTGAGCACCGGGGCAGCCTCCTTCTATGACTCCGTCTGGCTTTGGCTGGCTGTGGGGAAAAGCTCTGCGGGACTGCCTGGGTCTCCGTGCGGTGACAGCAGCCAGCCCATCGGCCACCATGGCGAATGCCGGAAACTGAGGAGACGGGCTCTTCTGTGGACTCACTGGGTGCACTCAGGTGAGTCTTGGCACTAACTTTGTCCTGGCACCTGAGCACAGCGTCCCAACGGCGGCTGGGGGACACGGATGCGGCAGAGGGAGCAGGGCTCTGCGTTTGGGCATCTCGGATGCGGAGCACTGAGTTGCAGCACCAGCTGGGAAGGGCCTCCACGCTGTGGGCCCGCGGGGGTCCGCTGGCGTGAGCCCGCGTTTGGGGAAGCTTTTGCCTTCATGGCCACTCTACCTGGCTCATGCCGCAGCTCAAGAGCCTATTCTGGGAGCAGATGGCACAGGTGACTGTCCCTCTACACGTGTGAAGTGCATGTGCGTGGGCACATGCGTCCAGTGGTGGGATGAACGAAGGGAGAGCTTGTCTATAAAACATCTGCACCTTTCCAGCTTTTTAAAACATGTAGTAAAAAAAAATTTTTTTAAGTTTATTTATTTTTGAGAGAGAGAGAGAGAGAGAGCGCACAAGCAGGGGAGGGGCAGAGAGAAAGAGGGAGGCACAGAATCTGAAGCAGGCTCCAAGCTGTCAGCCTGCCTGCGGGGCTTGAACTCACACACCAACTCACACACCACAAGATCACGACCTGAGCCAAAGTCCGATGTTTAACCCAATGAGCCGGCCAGGTGCCCCTGCACCTTTCCAGCTTCGGGTTATGATTTAGGTTAACTAAGTACAGTTAGAGGACAGGGTCGTATTCATGGGGTTTTTTTACTTGGTTTTGATGAGTTTAAAGCTGTATGATTCAAGGAGGAGATGCGAACCCTGCAGAGTTAGATGCCGGGACCCAGGGACACTGTATTTGCAGCCACAAGTGAAGCTTATGCCACTTGCAGCAGCAGCAAGAATTAATTGAGTCCTTCTGCTGCCCAGAGAGTGACTTGAGAGTAAGGGTCCGGATTTCATATTCACAATTGCTTACTGCAAAGGGGACCCAAAAGAGCATTATTCCCGAGCCCGGCCAGGCAGGAGGGAAGCCTCAGGAACCTGAAGATGCCCCCCACCCTCACCTAACTGCTTGGAGGGATCAGAAGATGCCGGGGGTGGGGGTGGTTTCTCACCAGACTCCACCGCCGACTCCCTGTGCGCCCTTGCTCGGAAAGCCCTCCGTGTGCACCATCCCCCCCTCCCCCCCCCCCCCACCCCCGGCCTGAAATAACTGAGTGGCTGGTGGATGTGCTTCTCCCCTTCACAGAGGTGATGGCCTGAGGCTGAACAAGCTCAGCTGATTGGGCCAGGTTCCTGAGGAGTAGGAAGTGGCTCCAGGATAGAACCCTGTGTCCTCTGAGCTCCCCACCCCTCACAGGCCTGTATGGAGCTGCCTCGGTTGGAGCTAGGGGTGTCTGAGTGCTTTAGCTCTAACATGTAGCATCCTAACATGTAGCTCTAACATCCCTAAAAGGCTGGTGAGGTTTCCTGTCCCTGGGAGAGGAAGGCCCCACTCTTGGACTTGAAACAGGCTCCCTGGGCTTTATCCAAATGCCACTTTGGTGTCCACACCCTGCCCATATTTCCATGGTCCCGGTCCCCTCCCTGCTAGCTCTTATAGCCTCTCCTTGGTCCCAGGGCCTCCACTGACCCTCTGCGCTCCCTGGTCTGGGACCCTAAAGGTGGCTGCCAAAAGGGACGGATACATGCTTCCTGGACGAAGCAGCCTTGTCGCTGGGTCAGTGCCCTGGGTGGGAAGACTTTGCCTGGTGCCTCACCCTCCTCTGACATCATTGGTTCTTGCCTCTTTGGCAAGATTGCCCAGATTGGCTTATCTTTAAAATGGGAACAACAGACTGATACTACCTTCCCCACTGTGGTCCTGGTGGGGCAGAGAGATCCCAGATGGCAAATGGTCTGTAACTCATGGGTGTGTGTGCACGCAAGGGATGTCTGTCATCTCTGTGGTCACCACAGTTGGCAGTGAGTTGCACCTTGCTCGAGAGCACAAACTTGGCCCCCAAGGCTCTGAGATCAAATGACCAAAGGGTGCAAATTCCTGCCCCCTTTTCCCAAGAAAGAAAAATAGCTCAAAATAAAACCTGGGGCAGACAGAACATTCTTAGGTTTCATTCCCAAGTAACAAACATTAGCAAAGCTGGCTGAGCGTTTCTAATCTCATCTCACTCACATCTGGCCTCTGCTCTGCCCCAGCCCCTCTTCTCAACAGGCTCCCCAGGGCTTCTGCTCCACCAGCCCAGGGCTGTGGAGGGGAGAGAGGAGGGGCCGCCCTATAGACACATTCCAGATAACAAGCCATGCATTCCAGCTCTGGTCCAGGAGCTGATCGGCAGAGGGGAAGGTGGAAATGAAGACAGGGCTAACCTGGCCCAAGCTCATCTCCATACCCCCACTGCCAGCATGGCAGTGCCCCATCAAGCTCTGTGTGATCTCTGGGCAGCAGCGCCTGTTGCCTTTGGCAGAGAGAGGATTATCGCTTGCAGAAGAGACACTGGCCTCCTGCTTTGCAGCTCCCCAGGATCGAGGCCAGTAGGAGGGGTGCTGCACTTAGCACTTATGAAACAAGGGAGGGTCCCCTGCAGCTTAGCAGCGGTGGCATTGCTCGGGGGCCCCACCTAGAGGTCCATGGTGGGTGGAGGACTTGGATGGAGCATGGGTGTTGGGAGCTAGCAAACCGGACATGACTGCAGCACAGAGAAGCTGGGTGGGAGCGGTTTAGGGGCTCCCCGGGGCAGGGAGAAGAGATCCTGGCAGAGCTGTGGGCTCCCCTCTCCCGCAGGCTGGAAGAAAGGCCCACAGAGACCGTGAACACCCTGACTATGCGTGCTTGCATGCATGTGTGTGCAGGGCATGCCTGTGTGCAGGGCATGTGGTATCTCATTACTAGAAGAAATAAGAATGGAAGCCCCTGTCCATCCTTCCAGGCCATCAGAAGGACAGTTGTATGGAACCTGGTCAGTTCTGACCTCTTCTCAGCCCTGAAGTCAGAGGTCTCTGGAGACATAGGTCAAGCCATGAAAATAAGGGGGTTATGTTTTTCTCTGCCTGCCAGAGCGGTTCAGCTAGGCTCCTCTTTCATTATCCCTATTTACTGAGACATGCTAATGCCTCTTTTCCCACTGTGCCTCGGGAGAGGAACTGATTGGCTGCTCCCTTCAGTCAGCAGTCACTGTTCCCAGCACCACCCGCCCCCCCACTCCCCCCCCCCCGCCCACCTGCCAGGCCCCCATCATCTCCTCCCAGGTGGTAAACCCCTGGCTATCTGGGCCTCAGGGTTGAGTTTGCTCCATGCCGGGCCTGGGACCCCTCCATCCTCCCCGGGTCTTTTATCTTCCAAAGAATTTGCTCTTTAAAAGTGGATTTTGGGGGGCGTTCAATATCCAGATAGTCAAAAAGCATCAGGGCCAAAGGTCAAGCTACACCGATGGCTGGAAGGGAGTTGAAAGTAGAAAGTAATTTGTAAAATCACTGAGCATCTATATCAGAGAAAGAATACCAAGAAGTGGTCTGGCTCAAAAAGTAGATTCTTCCTATTACACAAAGAATGCAAACACATTGTAGAAAACCCAGAATATCCAGCAAACAAAAATAAGCACAACATCCCCACGATCCCCACCAGAGTCTTCTGATTATATGTCTTACCCGGAGCAACCCGGAACATCTCCAAATATAATCTTTCCGGTCACGTACTCGGGGATATGTGTATATATTACAAAATGGGATTGTCTTGTACACACTTATGTAAATGGCGCTGGTTTCCTTCAAATAGTATATCATTTTCCCAAGTACATGGGTACATTCCTGAAACACCATGGAGGAGACCCAAAGCCCCAGCAGGCCATGCAGACACCAGGCCCTCCCTGGTCTAAGGCTGCCCAGGTCTTAGTGTTTGGGGGACTCCACTGAGGCCTCCTACCCCTCCGGCTCGGGTGGGAGGTGAATCCTTGCCATGGCCTCACTGCTCTCAGCCCCTTTGGAACATGCCTGCCCAGTTAGCACATTTCCAACACAGAGCAGGAGCCTAAAGATCCAGAGTCTCGGAAACCACTCCATTGGCCTCAGGAGGGTCGGCGCCTCCAGGCCCCACAAAGCACAGCCCTCAGTGTCCCTCTGGCTCAGGCTCTGGCCCCAACCAGGAGCTACTGAAAGGGACAGATCCCGTGATCAGAAAGGTCCAAAGGGCCTTGGCCTTCCCAAGTGCTGAGGAAGTTGGGAGGGGACTCAGGATCCTGAGAACCTGGTAGATGGCATCCATCAAGGAGAGGCTCTCAGTGTTCAGGCTCGGGCCATGGGCATGGGCGCCTCGTTCTGTGCGTTTGTTTCTGGATCCACCTATAGTTTATTCTCTCTCTCCCCTGCCTCCTTTCTCCCTCTCCTCTCCCCTTGCTGTCTTTCCTGCTGCTGCTGCTGCAGGTCAGGATGGAGAACAAAGCCATGTACCTGCACACTGTGAGCGACCGTGACACCGGCTCCATCTTTGAGGAGCCCTTTGACGGCAGGAGCCTGTCCAAGTTGAACCTGTGTGAGGACGGTGAGTGCCCCTGGCTCGGTCTTGCGGTGCAAGCCCTGCCCTGCCTCCCCACCCAACTTTGGTATTTCCCCAGGGCAGTGGTGACCTCCTGTCGAGTACTTCCTATGTGAACTTCACATTTTGAAATGTCTTATTCATGCATCTCAACAAATCTGCGTGGCCTGCAAGATGCATATCCATCTCACAGATGAGCTAGTGGAGGCTGAGAAGGTATTAAGGATCCTACAGCTCATCAGGCATAGAGTTGTTCCAAAACCGAGTCTCCTGACTCCCAGGACAGGCCTTTCTGCCTCTCTGCCTTCCTCTCCTCTGAGTGAATGAGGCTGGGATCAGGCAAAGGCATCTGAACCAATGAGCCCAGACCCTCTCAGGTGAGGAGCCTCCAATCCATTTCCCGAAGCATTTGCGAGGAGAGAACATACCTCTTCAAGGTGCTTATCCTTCCCCTGGGTCTGAGACCCCAGCCCATGCCACAGGAAGGAGTTCTCTATCCCAGTGACCCAGAGGGCTCTGCACCTTTGGGAACTGGTTATTTGCTAAAACTGGGAATTCAACTGATGCTTCCTCCAAAGGAGCCCAGAGCACCTTGTCAACAGACTGAATCCTGTGTGTCCAGACCAGAGCTTGACACTTAGTGGGTGCTTAATAAATGCTTGCTACATGAGTGAATATACTCCGGTTTGCAGTGAGCATAGGCGAGGAGAGCATTGTCCCCACATCAAAGATGAGTAGAATGAAGTTTACCGAAGAGTCTCATAACGACTGATGGCCAATTAAGCAGAGACAGGCAGAAACTGAGTTCTGCAGAGAAAAGGAACCAGTGGGATATATACATATGTAAAGAGATTTATTGTGAGGAATTGGCTTACATGATTCTGGAGGCTGAGGAGTCCCACCATCTACGTCTTCAGGCTAGAGACCCAGGAAAGTGGGTGGTATAAGTCAGTCTGAGTCAGAAGGCCCAAGAACCAGAGGAGCCAATGGTCTTTGAGGGCTGGAGAAGATGAGATGCTATGTCCTAACTGTGCAGGCAGGCAGGAAGCAAAAAGCAAATTCCCCTGCCTTTTGCTCTATTCAGGCCCTCAACTGACTAGATGAGGCCCCCTCCTCCTGGGGAGGGCAATCTGCTTTACTGAGTCCACCAATTCAAATGCTGATCTCATCTAGAAACACCCAGAAATGATGTTCCACCTGGCACCCATGACCAGTCAAGCTGACAGAAATTCACTACCATGCAGCCCTTTATTCAAGGCTTTTCTCAGGCGCTGTGTTTTCTCTCTACTCTGCTTAGCTGCCTTTGTCTCAAAATTACTCAAAAAGGGAAATGCCTCCCCCTCATACTCTAACCGTGTCTTTCCTCCCACAAGGTGCTGAATGCCAGGAGGGAAATTGGGCAACTCAGAGAGGCAGGGATTGGGGACAGTCTCCCCAGGGAGAAGAGCCAAGATGTGGGCTCCTGACCACTAACCTCCCTCACCCTGCCGTACTAACTTGCTCACCATTGTAGCTCTTCCTTTAAATTCCAGTCAACGAACATATTTCGAAGACCTGTGATGTGTCAACCTACGGGTTGGGTGCCAAGGGTGCTCCAAAGAGAAATTAAACCATCCTTGCCCTCAGAGCGCTGTGATCTCAGTGGAAGGGATCGGCTTGGGACAATTACACGTAACATAAAGCAGGCAAGAATACATGTGAGTTCGGTAGTCCCCTCTTATCCGTGGTTTTGCATTCCATGGTTTGTTACCTGCAGCAGGCTGTGGTCTGGAAACAGATGATCCTCCTTCTGACCTATTATCAGAAAGTCAGTCGTAGCCTAACACCACATTGCACTGCCTGGGTCATTCTTCTTGCTTCATCTCATCACAGAGCCATTGTATCACCTCACATCACATGAAGGAGGGTGAGGACAGGACAGTAAGATGTTTTGAGAGAGAAAGAGACCACATTCACATAACTCATATTAGAATGCATTGTTATTTATCTAAATACAGTAAAACCTTGGATGGTGAGTAACTTATTCTGCACATATGCAAGATGAGCACGCGTGTCTAGTACATTTTAACTCGATAAACAAACTGTGTCTTGCGATACGAGTAGTACGTGATGCCGAATGTCACATGATCACACTGAGCCAATGGTTCTTGAAATTCACTTTGATATACAAGTGCTTTGGATTACAAGCATGTTTCTGGAACAAATTATGCTTCCAAAGCAAGGTTTTTCTGTATGTCTATTATTACTTATTCTTGTTAATCTCTTACTGTGCCTAATGTATAAATTAAATTTTAGCCTGGTATGTATGTATAGGAAAAAAAGGTAGGACATGTAGGGTTCGTTACTACCCATGGTTTCAGGCATCCATGGAGGTCTGTGGACAAGCAGGCACGAATGTACTGAAGTCAGGAGAAGCCTTTCTGGAAAGGCTTTAAAGACTGAACACAGTTTTGTCAGAGTAGGGTGGGAAAAGGCATCACCAGCTGGGTCACACCAAGCCAGGCCAGCGTTTCTGTTAGGTTACTGCCACCTGGGAGAGCCAGATCACTGGCCAGTGCTCAGCACTTCCCCATCAGCAAAGGTCAGGCTGGCTTTCATGTTGTTGATCCTGTCCTCTCCCTACCAGCCCCTTGGGAAAGAGGACTGGCTTGGCAAGAAAGAACTGGAGTACAGCGCTGTGGGGGAGCCTGGAAGACCAGTAGAGCTGGCCTAGGGGGCCGATAAGGGAAGGAAAGGGCAGGGAGAGGCCTGGGGTGAGAAGTATCACCAGGCCATCGCACCCTCCTCCCCCATCTTGTTCTCCCTTTTTCTGAACCCCAGACTTAAAAAGATCATTTGGACCAGAAGGGCTGAAAATAACAGTAATCTCAGCCACTGTGCTTTCCAGGCCCCCCAGCTGTGAGGAGATGTGACCAGAGGACAGCTTTTGAGCTCTGCTCCAAGAGTCCTCAGGGGTCACCTGAGGCCTGGCACCCCATGAGGTGTGGACAGAGGTTGAAAGATGTGGGGTTGAGGCCGCCTGACTGGGTCACATCCTTTTCTGGGCCTCAGTGTCTTCATCTGCCAAATGGGGGCAGACAGGAGAGGTTCTGTCCAGTTCTAAAATTCTGTGTGTAGAAACAGACCTGGTCATTGCATTCAGGGTGTGGTCCTTTGAAAATCTGAGTGCTACCTTGAGCAAAGTCTACAAAGCATCCCGCCTCAGTGCGAGTGATAACCCAGGTGCTGACCATGGCCAAGGAGGCTGCCGACCTTCACCTTGACCCTGGGAGCACAGGGTCACCTGGGGCCGCTGCTGCTGAGAAGCTTGTTCTCCCACCTCCTTCTAGCATTTGCTCAAATATCACTTTCCCCATTAGGCTTCCTGCCCCCCTGCACCTTCAGCCCCTTTCCCTGCTTCGCTATTTCCTTTTTCCCGTAACACACTATATCATTCTTATGTACTATGCTTATCATTTACTGTCTGTTCCTTGTGCGAAGACTATAGGCTGGACAAGGGCAGGTACCTCTGTTTTGTTCACTGAAGTCTCTCAAGCCTGGCACACAGTAGGTTCTCACTATTTATTGCAGGAATGAATGAATGAACGAATGAATGATTGGACATTGGGGTCCTTGAAAGCTCAAAGAGGCAAAACAAATGCATTTGAAGCCTGATTTCCACGTTGTCTGGGTCTTCCCCACTCTTCAATGACCAGCCCTCCAGGCACAGGGCGGTGGGGGCATGAGGGACCCAGAGAGACTGGAGTGTTCAGATGAAATGAGCCACCTGAGCTTGTGGATTTCTGGTTTGACTTTTTCCCCCTTCCCTTTCATTTCTAAGACGAAACCAGTGAGCTCTGACTTGGGGAAATTCAAGCCAGATTTGATCTGTTTCTCCAGGATTTTGCTCTTTGATCCTCATCTCTGGAGAGTGTAACCAGAGAGGGAGAGGAAGGGCGGTGGGGGAGAGGGAGGTTGCTGGGAAGGCAGAGGGTGGACAGAGATGGGGAAAGGGAGCGAGGCCTGAGCCGCGCAGGGGCCTAGAGTAGATTTAAACAGTAATGTCTGGTAGGCCTTGCAGGCACTCCAAATCCCTTCCAGGGTTTCCCCCTTGAAGGAAAGATGGGGAGGAGAGGCGGTGGCTCCTCTTGGCCCTGGGGTTACTGGGATCTGGGGAAGCAAAGTTGCAAAAATGCAGCCCAGATATTAAGGTGTGACTCAGACTTTAATGTGGGTGGGACTTTAAAGACATTAGGGTGTAAACTGGTTATTTCAGGGCTGATGCACTGAAACCACCCCCCCCCCCTCCTCTCCTCTCCTAACTTGTCTTCTCTTTCCCTCCACCCTGCCTTTATCCCTGCCCTTCTTTCCACGTAGCAAGTGAGGAGGGTGGGGAGGGGGCTGTTACCTGCCCTAGGCTCCCCTGTCCCCTTCATAAGGGCCCATCTGGCCCAGCTCCTACGTGGTGCACCCATACATCCTTCAAGGCTCACACCCTCACACCCTGCTCTGTGTCGGTCTTTGGGACCTCTCCCTTCTCTGCACCTCTCCTCAGGCCATGTCTCAGGACCCTGCCTCCTCCCTTGGGTCTGAGCTGTCAGCACCTCGTTGGGAGCCCCCCTGTTGTAGGGAAGGCCCCAAGGGTGGGCCGGCCTCCCCTCTGTGCCACCAGGGGGAATAGCATCGCTTCTAGTTGTGTTGCTAGAATTACATGAAAGGGCTAATCACAGAATGCGACCTTCAGTGTCCTCCAGCCCAGCCTCCTGTGACCTCGATGACCACTTCCACCTCCCTCTGAACACCAAACGGGGGGGGGGGGGGCAGCTGGACCTGCTTCCCCCTCTCCCCCCTCCCCTCCCTCCTCTCCCCTCTCACCTTCCCCGGTGCTGCCTTGCTTCTCTCGCCCGTGTAGCTGTAGGCCTCTCCCGTCTGGCGCCAGGAGGCGGAGGAGGCGGAGGAGGCGGAGGGCTGGGTGTGGGCCTGGCTCCTCCACGGCCCTTCCTGAGGGCCAGAGAGAGGTGTTAGTGTCAGAAAAATACTGTAGTCGTGCTCACCCCACGGCCTCAGACACTCCACCACGCTCCAGCGTCATCCTGCGGCCGCAAATGGGAGGCTCGCAGAGGTAATGAGTTACACATGCTCCGGGCTGCGCCTGGACGCCTGCAGCCAGGCCGCTTGCTGAGTTTAGGGCCCAAGCCCCCCCCCTCCCTGCCCCATCCCCGTAAAATTCCTAACCCGTAAAATTAAATTATTCTCCTCGGGGAACCCCCTCATCTACCTTCTCATCAATCAGATCTCCCTGGTTCATCTTGGCACAGCTCAGGGCTGCCGGGCAGCAGCCCAAAGGCAGGGGCGGATTTCCTGGGAGGGTCTGGCTGGGACCTCATGGGAGGCTCACCCTCTACAGGTTGGAGAATCAGGCACCGGGGCAAGAGGAGAGCAGAGATATTAACCGGCACGGGGCTGCGGTGTTCTCAGCGTTCTGTGCCTGTTGAACAAGAACACAGAGCCAAGTGCTCCGTAAATCCGTGGTCACCAGGCAGCCAGGCTGGATGCTGGGTCTCTATGGCTCAGTGGAATATCCCTCTGCAAGATGGGGAACAGCCTGGGAAGGTGACAAGAGCCTGGACGATTGCAGTTTGGCTGGTCTGGGCTCCCTGCAAGGGCGTCTGGTGTTTGCCACCCCTATTCTTGGCGGCCGCTGCTCACCCTGCACTCTGGCTCGCGGCGTTGGCCACTGGGGATGAGCCCGGCAGGAGGTGGGAGGACCGAAGACAGGGAGGTTGGAGTATTTATTCCCCCAGGTCCTGTCTTCAGGGTCCACCCTGGACTGCCTGTGTCCTTCCACCAAATGTCACAGACCCTTATAAGCTACCCTCTCCACGCGGGTTTTCTCCCGCCAGATTCCAGCAACTGTTCCCCTCCTTGACCCTGGGGGCCCAGTGTGGTCACATCCAGGGGACACCACTCCAGCCTTTGGGGGCATTTCACACCCTGGCCACACTTGGCATGTATTCCTTTATGAAATGCTCTGAAGTGTCTTATTTTGAGTGGGCCATCTCTTTCTCTGGGGCCTCAACTTTCTAATCTTCAGTGTCCCCATCTGCAAAATGGGAATAATGTTACCTCACAAGATCTGTGGGAAAATCAGGTGCCACAGGCCACATAAAGCACCTTGTGCACAGTACACCCTTGATACACATTTCACCTCCCCGTCCTTTGGGGAGTCCCTTGTAAATCCTCGGGAAGTGAGGAAGAAGGAGAGCAAAGGACGAGGGCGTCAGGAGCAGCTGCTGTCAGCGCCCCCCACCCCAGGTCTCCTAACAAACACCCACATCACTTCTCAGGAACGCTTGGCCGGGTGAGGATTTTAAGGCTGGTGCTTACCTTCTGCTAAAGGAAGCAGAGTTTTAGTTAGTGGGCTCCCTTATGAAGCCTAGATTTTCAAGGAAATCAAACAAAGTCTTTTAGTTGTATCCCCCAAATAGGGGAATCTGTAAAAAAATGTTCTGGACCCTGAGGCCTGGTTCTGGATTAGTGGAATCTGTAAGAAATGTTCTGGGTCCTCGTTCCAGGCCATATGTGAATCTATCCATTCATTGTCCCTGGTGGAAGCTGGTGTCTTGTGGAGGGAAGAGCAAGAGAAGCCCAGATGCCCCAACAGCTCCTTCCTACATGGGGTGGGGGGGGCACAAAAGGAGCCTCTGCTCCCTTCCGTCACTCAAGCCCCCAGCCCCTAAACCACACCATGTTTCATGTGGCATTGCCCTCACCATAAGGGCAGTGAGGATGGCTTTGAGGGAATAGCACTGACCTGACCACCGGCCCGGCACACTCTGGAGTGGGGGTGCCGGGGGGAGGTCTGCGGTAAAAGCTGGGTCATAAGTGGGAAGGGAGCTTCAGGAGAGGCCCTGAGTGGAGAGGTGATGAATCATGGCATGGCTATCCCTCATCACATCACCCATTCCTCCCTACCCAAAGACCTTGCTCAGGTGGTTCCTGGCCTTCATTCCCTAGGTCATTCAGTCATTCATTTTTCTATCCTCATTTTTCAACAAGAAAGATGCTCTGCGGGCCCCCTGCAGGTGCTATGCACTGGCTATGTGCAGGGAGGGGTGCAAGGAGGCAGGAGACATGGCCCGGCCCTCTGTCATTTCATCATCACTGTGGTTAGTCTGTCCCCTTCTCTCTCCCTGCCCTCCCCACTGTAGACCAGCACAACGTCGGTCCACATGCAAAGCTTACTTACCTAGAGGTGATCGGGTAGGAAGGACATTCAGGGTTTGGACCATGCAGTTGGTACAGACCGTATCGAGCCTCATTGGCTTCAGGTGCCCTCTTCCAAACTTAACATCCTTACCAGTCTTGTCTTCTCCACTGTGGGGAGGGCATTGCATGGTGGCGGGACCACAGGCTCCGGAGCCAGGCATGCTAGGTTCGGACTCCAGCTCTGCTGCGTGCTGAGAAATCCTGAACCAATTCTTAGCCTCAGCTTTCCCTCCCCTGTGCACTGAGATAATAGTCCCTGACTTAGGTTTATTGCAAGGGCTACCTGAGTTATTCCACGTTAAGTCCTTCTAACAGTGCCTGTTACATACAGAGCATTCCATCAGTGTTTAATCTTAGGATGACTATGGTTGCATCCCTTCCATTTGTCTGTTCCCAGCCTGGGGCCTGCCCATGGTACCCTAGTTCCTCCACATTCTCTATTTTCTTTTTAAAAAAATTGTTTTAATGTTTATTAATTTTTGAGAGGGGGGAGGGGCAGAGAGAGAGGGAGACACAGAATCCAAAGCAGGCTTCAGGCTCTGAGCTGTCACCACAGAGCCCAAAGCGGGGCTCAAACTCACAAACCTTGAGATCATGACTTGAGTCGAAGTCAGACACTTAACCCACGGAGCCCCCCAGGCGCCCCTCCACATTTTCTATTTTCAGTCTCCAGGACACAGAGTTTCATTCCTACCTTGTTCCCAAGTTTATCTGCTATTAATTCCTGGTGTCAAATAATAAGCAGAGTGACTGTGGCCCCCTGAGTCTAGAAGCCTGCCTTCTCTCTGTCTCTTTTCCAGCCCTTTGGCCTGGCTTCCTTGGTCCCTTTCAGCCCCTCCGTTCACACTATGCTACAGCTGTGTGCACCTAAGTCCCTCTGGACCGTAATCTCCCTGAGTGCGAATGCTGTCTGCCTTGGATTCATCTTAACATTCCCAATACCAGCACTGCGTCTTGCACATGGAAGGCACCTTTGCTTGTTGCACGAATGAACACATTCTTGTTCACCAAATCCTTAAGTACTAGGTGAAGGCTTGCTTAAAGACGTGAGTTTAAGACAAAAGAAACTATGATCTCATTCATCCAAAGGTGACAGGTTTCATGGTGCTGCTGGCGCATACAGAAATAAAAGGTCATGACTCCTGCCCTCAAGGGGCTTCAATTTCCCTGAAGACACAGACAGGTAAGCCAATCCTACCGTATCATTTGATTTACGCTCTAACGGAATTGGATGCAAAGTGTCTTTAGAGGGGAGAAGAAGGAGCCCTAAGTCTGCCTTGGGGAGGAAGGAAGGCCTCCTGCAGGGGTAGACACTGGAGTGAAATACTGAAGGACAGACAGTAGTGTGCCTGTTAGAAAGGGCAGAGAAAGGTTTTCCAAGTCAAGGGACATAGCACAGAGCTCAGGTTGAGGAAAGAAAGTGGTGGGAGGTAATGAATGTTTGTTTTTTGAGCTCTGATAGGTCAGGCACTGTTATAAGAATTGGACAAGGATAAGCTCATCTGATCCTTACATCAACCAGTAAGATGAGTCCCATTATTACAGCCAAGTGATATATGAGGAAACCAAGGCTCAGAGACCTGGTAACCTGCCCAGGATCACAGTCAGGAGAGATTGATGTCTTTGTTCACTGGGGCTGCTGTAACAATACAGCCTGGGTGGCTTACAAACACATTTATTTCTCACAGTTCCAGAGACTAGAAGTCCAAGATCAAGGCACTGGCAGATTCCATGTCTGGTGAGGACCCTCTTCCTGGTTCATAGATGGCTGTCTTCTTACTGTCCTCACATGATGGAAGAGGAGAGGGAGCTCTCTGGGGTCTCTTCCATAAAAACACTGATCCCATTCATGAGGACCTCACGCTCATGACCTGATCACCTCCCAAAGGCTTTACTTCCAGTTCTCATCATGTTGGAGACTAGGCTCCAATGAGAGGTAGGGGGGTACACATATTCAATCTATGGCAATTGGAGTCAGGATTAACTGACTCCACAGCCCACACTCTTAATTATATTGAAGCTAAAGTCAAACCATGAAAAGTCTACTGTAGCATCCATAGGAATTTGGGTCTCTGGAGGCAATAGGAAGTCAGCAAAGTGTTTCAAAGCAGTGAAAGGATAAGGTCTGATTTCCATTGTAAAATGCTCACTCTGGCTGCAGTAGGACATTAGATTTTCCAGCAATTACCTCTTCTGAGCCATTTCAGTTGAGTGGGAGAGAAGCCAAAGTGCAGTGGATTAAGTCTGGCTTGAAAGAAAAGGTGAACACCCAACACAGGCTCTGCTTCTGAGGTGCCTTGGCTGTGAGGTTGGGGAAAGACTCAATGGGGTGGTAGAGAAGAATACTGGGTGGAGTCCAGTTAGGATAATCCAGGCATGCTGTGCCTCCAAAGAGGCAAAGGCAGTGGAGGAGGTGAGAGGCAATCCAGTTCTGAGGTGTGCCTTTAGGTTAGTGCTGATAGACTGATGGTGTGTGAGAAATGAGATGAGGTCTAGAGAAGGGGCTCTGGTGAGCGCCATGCTGAAAGGTCTAAGAGGTTGGGAGATAAGGAGGGACAGCAAAGGAGACCGAGAAGGAACACCTAGTGAAAGAATAACCACGAGTTATTGAGCCCTGGAAATGCAATGAAGAGAAGTATGGCCAGCTGCACCCAGTGCCGCTCAAAGGTCAAGTTGGGAGAGCACTGAGCATTGGCCATTGGACTGAGCCATTGGAGGTGTGTGGTGATCTGATGTATTAGTCAGCTCAGGCTGCATAACAAAATACCACAGGCTGCATGGCTTCAACAACAGACATTTTTTTTTCTTACAGTTTGGGGGCTGGAAGTCTAAGATCAAGGTATGGGCAGGGTTGATTCCTCCTGGAGCCTCTCTCCTTGGCTTGCAGTTGTCTGCCTTCTTCTTGTGTCCTATCATGGTCCTATCATCTTTTCTCTGTGCCCATGCACCCCTAGTGTCTCTCTGTATGTCTACATTTCCTCCTCCTCATAAAGGACACCAGTCAATGAGGCCTCTGGGTGTCTCAGTCAGTTAAGCATCCAACTTCGGCCCAGTTCATGATCTCATGGTCCATGAGTTCAAGCCCCATGTCGGGGTCTGTGATGCCAGCTCAGAGCCTTGAGCCTGCTTCAGATTCTATGTCTCCCTGTCTCTCTCTTTCTCCCCCACTCATGTTCTATCTCTCTCCATCTCCCCAAAATAAATAAAAGTTAAAAAAATTAAAAATAAAAAAGGACACCAGTCAAATTGGATTGGGGCCCAAGCAAACAGCCTCATTTTTAATGTAATCACCTCTTTAAAGACCCTACCTCCAAATACAGTCACTTTATGAGACAGTGGGGGTTAGGGTTTCAACACAGGAATTCAGGAAGGATACCATTCAGCCCATAACACCTAGCAAGAGCAATTTCAGTGACATTGGATGGGGAGGATGAACTGGGTGGATTCAGGAGAGAACAGGAGGAGAAGTAATTGGATTCAGTGGGTCTTCAAGAAGTTCTGCTGTATAAGAGGACAGAGAAATGGAAGGGAATGGAGGTCAAGAAAGATTTTTTTATTTTAAGATGGAAAAAATAGTATCATTTATGCTGATGGAGTGATTCTGTGCAGAGGGAAACATTGGCTAAATAGAAGTGCTGGAATTCTGTCCTTGGGTAAGTAAGAGAAGGAATCTGATATGAGTCAGGGGTGTTGGCTTGGGCAAGAGCACAAGACAGTTCGACTACAGCGACAAAAGGAAACGTAGAGTGCTACGGCCTGGATGCAGGTCCGTGGTTACGTTGTGGGGGGAGTTTAAGGAAGCTCCCTCCTCATTGCTTCTGTTTTCTCAACTAGGAAACCAAAAGTGAAGGTGGAGGAGAAGGTATGAGACAGGCCTCTGGGGATGAGTGTGCGGATGGCCCAGGAATAGGTGGCAAGCCCACTGGATGGCACCAGGGCCCACTGGTCTGGCAGTCATGAGCTTACTGACAGGGTGGCATGGTTTTCCGTTTCGGGCTCTGCTCAGCTATGTGGATGGAAGCATAGAGTTGCAGAGTTAGCTCTAACCAGGTTGAGTTTCACCAATGTGAAGGTGCCAGAGAGGGGCAAGGCAATTGAGGGTATGTCTAGAAAGTGGATAATGCAAATCATGGAATATAAGTGGGTAAAGGGGGGAAGGAAGGACTGAGGGGGGAGATGAGGGAAAGGCAGTAGAGGCCACAGTTTGTAGGTCTTGGTGAAGTCAGGGAGTGGCCGGGGTCAGAATTCTTGAGGGAGTGCCTCTGGAGGACAGGAGAGGTGGTGATAATGTGGGACGTTTGAAGTGGGGATTGAGAAAGAGTTTCGATTATTGGTAAAGCCAATAGAAATGTAATGTGAGCCACATATGCAATTTTAAACTTTCTAGTAGCCACACAGAAAGGTGGAGACACAGATGAAACTAATTTAAATACAGTAATATGTTTTATTTGCTCTAATATATCCAAAATATTATCATTTTGATATGTAATCCCTATAAAAAAAAAACCAGTTGGAGGATTTATATATTTTTTTCTCATGCTGAAGGCTTCAAAATCCAGTGTGTGTTTTGCATTTCAAGCCCAACTCAGTGTGGCCCAGCCACATTTCAAGTCAGGGCGGAGGTTGAAATCAAGAGAGGAAAGGAGGTCAGGAGGAGTTTGAAACGGGGATTGAGAGAATGAGAGTGAGCTCAGAGAGGGGAAGGGTGAGCAGATGTCCCTTAGCAACAAGAAGTGTGCAGTCGTGATGTGAGCATCCAAGATGGGGAAGGGAGAAGAGAGAGAGAATGTTCTGGAAATAGCAACAAGGAGCAAAGAAAAACATGTACTGTGCTGTTAGGCCACTTGTATGAGAATGGAAGACTGAAAGCCACACTTGGGAAGATAACAAACCTGGAAACAGGTTTCAATTAAAACAAGAAAGTAAAAGAAATGTTCAGAGCAGAGGCTGAGAAAATAAGGGACTTTTCTACATGACTGGCTGGGAAGTCCAGGGGCTATACAGTGGAAAGGTTTCAGTAATTGGGAGAATGAAATGGCCAAAGGGGCATAAAAAAGGCTGTTTGGGGATTTTCATGGGTGATGGGGAGTCCTGAGGGTTCTGTGGCTTCTGTGGGGCTGACAGAAGCCAGGACCCAGGATGCAGTGAGATTGGTCATGTTGGTTTCAGGGCAGAAACTGATGGTGAGGCAGAAGAGGTCTCACCAGGAGCACACAAAGTCCTGGGGCAACCTCTCTGCCCACCACAGTGGTGTGTGGACAAGGAAGGGGGACCTTGTCCTGCAGCACTAGGAGCTAGGGAGTTCATTTTGGCTCCTGTGGAGACAAGGTAACCAGGGGAGGCCAGGGGAGGTGGTGGGCCAGTATCAGCCTTGTGAGAAGTGATTATAACAAGGAGGTAATATGATAGCTCCCCTTGGGTGAGCATGTGACACAGGCAGGCATGTGCTCAGGGCCCAATATATTGTCTCCATTCGACCTCAGTATGTATTATTATCCCCAGTTTATGGATGAGAAGGTGAAGTCTTAGGTGAAGCAAATTGCCCAAGGTCACCAAGCCAGTCAGAGGCGGAGCCTAGCCCTTCTAATATGCCTGCCCTTCTAGTCCCTAAACCCACCCCTCCTGCTGCTCACCCCATTCCCCCCTGGGGGGCCAGGCTTTGGGCTCTGCACACCACCCCCTCCCAATACAATCAAGAGCCGTGCTGGTGGCAGTGAGAGCTGTGAGTGTGGATTCTTGGAGTTTAAGGTTTCAGAGGTGGAGACTTTCTGGGTGATGACGAAGCCAGGGTGGGGCCGTGGGAATAAATGGCTGCAGTGCAGGAGACACATGGAATGAATTACTCTAAGAGGTGATGCTGGCAGGAAATAGATATAAATGCAAATAGGCTTGGACAAGAGCACAGTGACAGGGTCTTAAATGGCTTCAGAGGAAGCCTGGGACACTAACCTCAGGCCGCACTTCAGGTCAGAGAAGTGCCCCGCCCTCCCCAGCAGCCCCTGCTCCCACTATCCCCTGGGACTTCTGGCCTGAAGTCTAACCTCTATATGCAGAGTTCAGCCACGGGGTTTGGAAGATACAAACACAGCTGTGAGGACAGGGCCCAGCCAAGCAGGGCCAGCCTGGCCCCCACCCTGCAGGCGTGGTTGCTGGTTAACGTAATGCTCACAGAGCTGATGGGGGCGAGTGATGGTCCCAGGCTTATGCACAGTGCCTTAGGCCTGTCTGCTGTGGTGCCTTCCCACTTCCTGCTGTCTGGCTTGAGAGCGGATTCAAGTCAAGAAACCCAAGATGTTCAGAGTGCCCACGCAGAAACCTTGTCTTTAGAAAAGTCCTGTTAAGGGAGGAGGCTGTGGGGGGCAGGGAGGCTGACTGCTGGCCTCTCCTGACACCTCTCTGTGGGTGAGTTTCTATCATCCACCTGTCACCTTGGAGGAGAGCACAGGGAATCTAACTGATGGAGGAAAGACTAGGAAAATAGAACATACTAGAGACTCCAGGGGACAGATGGCAGCAATCAGATCGGGAGGGGCAGATTGAAGAGAATTGCTGAGGGCAAGGGGAAACTGAGGACAAGCTTTCCCAATGAAGGCCATAACTGCCCCACCCACTTCAGTTTGCAGGAATGATCTTGGTTTATGCCCACTCTTTCTGCATAGTGATTAATAGGGCACAATTCATTCTTAAAAGTGTCTCTGTTTGAAGGTGATCTTATGGTTTGTCAATAAATAAAAGTGAGCCTGACCTTGTCCCCCGTACCTGGTGACTTGTATCTTGGCATCTTGGCTCTCCGGTCCTGTTTGACTTTACTATACTCTGCCAAATGTGGGGATTCACTTCTTCCTTCCAGAGTTATGATGATGCCCCCACCCCGACCTTAGGGCATCTATTAAGATGTAAGTGTGGGGCACCTGGGTGACTCAGTCAGTTAAGCACCTGACTCTTGGTTTTGGCTCAGGTCATGATCTCACGGTTCGTGACTTCGAACCCCGTGTCAGGCTCTGTGCTGGTAGTGTGGAGCCTGCTTGAGATTCTGTCTCTCTCTCCCTCTCTCTCTCTGCCCCTCCCCCACTCCCACTGTCTCCGTCTCTCTCAAAACAAATAAATAAACTTTAGAAAAAAAGTAAGTGTAACATTTTAAGTATGTTAGGCATTTACAGGGTGCCCAGGGGGAGTTGCTTTTAACATGTGGGCTTATACTGGGGACCCCCGAAGGGTATTAACAGATTAAAGATAAGAAGGGTGCTGTCTTGCCAGTGAGTGGATGTGGATGTAAGAAGAACCTGTCTGCCTGCCTTGCAGATGCCCAGGGCAGCCTCTGGGACCTTTGACTTACTGAGTGTGCCCTTTCCCTGACCTCTGCCCATAGGTCTCCTGGTAAAGGAGTTCTGTTTTGTGGTCAGCAATAATTAAAAAAAAAAAAAAAAAAAAAGGTTGTTCTCACTACTCTATTTGTAGATAAGTTTTCAAAGCTCCAAAGTGTTGCTTGTTGCTAGCTTAGATCTGAGATTCTAGGAGGTGATAAACCTTTTTTTGAGGGGCAAAATTCCACCACCAAAAGAAAGTCAGAAACGGAATGGCAGCTGGATACCACGGTAAATTAAGTGGTTAGGGGAAGATTCCTACCCCAAGCTCCCGGGCTGCACTTCCTGCCTTGGGGTAAAGCTGACATAAGACAAACAGCCATGCGGTTGTCCTCTGGGTGTCCCCAAAGCGGTACCCTCCAGCATGCTCTTGTCATTGGTCTTGGCCCTGGCTGGCTGAGGGAGAGAGAACTGCCCTTTTCACGGGTGGGCTCAATGGTCCATGGACACGGGGCCTGGAAATCAGCGGTCTTAGCCGCTTGTTCAAGGAGTGGTTGCTGAATGAATGGATAAAACTGTCCTTAGGTTCCCTCCCCTGACATCCCCGTTCTGCACACCCAGACCCCAACTCTGGACCCTTTCTGCAAGGCTAAAACATCCCAGCCCTGCCACTTTGGGTAAATCACCTAACTTATCCTCTCTGAGACTCAGCTTTATCATCTATAAAATAGAAGTAATATTACCTATCTTCGTGATTGTTGTTGTGCTTAGTATTATCGAAGTGTTCAGCCCAGAATAGGTGCTTGGGAAGTGGCAGCTGCTATTCTGTTGTATCCCACTGTTGGCTCCAGAGCAATTTTATCTTTTTTTTTTTCAGTATATGAAGTTTATTGTCAAATTGGTTTCCATACAACACCCAGTGCTCATCCCAAAAGGTGCCCTCCTCAATACCCATCACCCACCCTCCCCTCCCTCCCACCCCCCCATCAACCCTCAGTTTGTTCTCAGTTTTTAAGAGTCTCTTATGCTTTGGCTCTCTCCCACTCTAACCTCTTTTTTTTTTCCTTCCCCTCCCCCATGGGTTTCTGTTAAGTTTCTCAGGATCCACATAAAAATGAAAACACATGGTATCTGTCTTTCTCTGTATGGCTTATCTCACTTAGCATCACACTCTCCTGTTCCATCCACATTGCTACAAAGGGCCATATTTCATTCTCATTGCCACGTAGTACTCCATTGTGTATATAAACCACAATTTCTTTATCCATTCATCAGTTGATGGACATTTAGGCTCTTTCCATAATTTGGCTATTGTTGAGAGTGCTGCTATAAACATTGAGGTACAAGTGCCCCTGTGCATCAGTACTCCTGTATCTCTTGGGTAAATTCCTAGCAGTGCTATTGCTGGGTCATAGGGTAGGTCTATTTTTAATTTTTTGAGGAAACTCCATACTGTTTTCCAGAGTGGCTGCACCAGTTTGCATTCCCACCAACATCCAGAGCAATTTTAAAATGTAGGCTTTATTCTTATTCATGTGTGGTGAGGCCAACAGGTGAGGAAAGGAGTGTCATTGAAAAGATTGTTACACCACCGCCTGCCAAGGAATGGGATTTGTGGGTGAGGCAGTTTGTGCAAGCTTGGAGTGCAATAGTTCGAATGATTTCAATGGATTCTGGGACCTAGGGCTGTCCCTAGTTGTCCGGTACCTGGTGACAGGGCAGGTGGATAGTGGCTTAGAGGGAGAAAGTGACAAAGGAGGTGGTTGTAGGATGGGCTGTTGATGGGGTGGTCTGCACACAAAAGACTCGCTTACGGGCAAGTTTCTTTATTTGGGCTATCCCTGGGAGGGGACTCTCCAGAGTCAGTGCCCCCAGACGGGCACTTCCCTGAGATGTGAAGCATCAAATCAGAAGCTAGAAAACATGGTTATTACAAAAGCCTAAATAATGGTTTGGCATACCCAGTAAATTTGCATTTAGTTTATTAGGCTCATTTAACCACAAACAGCCAACAGGTGTTAATTGAGCACCTACTACATGCCAGGACCCGTGGGATATAGACCCTGCCCTGTGGGAGCTGACCCTCACAATTTCCCAACAAAGCTCTATGCACGATAACTGTTGTTGCTTCCGGGCCTTACCAGGTGGCAAAGCTTCAGTGGATCTGAGGTCCACTGTCTTCACTCAGATCCAATGAACTCTCTTCTGTGGCTCAGCCAGCTCTGCTTTCTGCCAGAGACCACAGAACTGGAGGCCTCTGAGCCCACAGGCTTCAGGGACCAGCTCAGTCCCGCACGGGTGGCATGGGTTGGGATCTTAGCCTTCCTCTTTGAAACCAGACACCCAGATGGCCCTCCCAACTCAACGAGGGGAGCTGAGGCAAGGAGACAGGGGATGTTAAGTTTATCCATTCCTGCCCTGAGGCTAGACCAATGCCCCAGACAGAGGCAACCAGAAAATGGGAGGAAGGTTCCACTAGTGGCCTGGGAAGAGTAGTGATTCAAAACTGAACACAGCCGAGCCCTGTCTTCTGCATTGCAAACACATCATCAGATGATGTATTTCCTTTGACAAGGGGCCAGGGAAAGAATTGGGAATCTTTTCGAGAGGGACCCAGGGCCACTCTGAAGGAGTGTCTTTTGGCCTGAATTTAGGCAGAACCCCAAGCCTGCTGTCGTTTGAGTGTCTGCACTGACAGCATTTCTTCTAAACCATGCACTGCCTGTGTTGGGCCAGAGTGTAGGCATCTTCTACAAGCCCAGGATTCACTTCTTCTTCCTGGGGGCCCCATGGCCCCTCCCTTCCTCCTGGGTCCCCATGACCCACCAGCTCACCTTCACTGCCCTCGTCTCCCCTCCCACCTGGCTTTCTCTCTCCATTCCTCAGCCCAGCTGCAAAATAATATGCACACCAGCCAGAGTCCCTTCCTCCTCCCACTTTCCTCCGGCTGAAAATAAGCACACAAGCCCTTGATTGTTTTCAAGAATTTTTATGCACAGTTACTTGGGAAATAGATAGGAACTGAGAAGAATAACAAATACTGCAGACATGTTACAAAATGACAAGATATCTCTAGAAGTTTCAGAAGAAACTGTCCTAGATCGTCACAACATCTAAACCAAATTAGCTCTGGCCACCATGCCTTCCACCCTGCTCCCTTTCCTAGAAATGGACATGAAAGCGTCAGAGTCATCTGATCATGCAAAAGACCATAGTCTCCTTGGCCTGCGACCCTCACTGGGTCATCTGCCTCGGGGACTCATGTCTGTGGCTCAGCCGGACACAGGTAACTAGTGTTCCATGTACCGCATCTGGTGCCTCCTAGACTTAGGTCAGATGAAACCGAAGGTTCAGTGTCTCTGCCCCACACCCTCCTCTTCCCTTTGATGAGGGAAAGTAAACAGTGGTGCTCATTAAAGCCAGAAAGGGGGCACCTGGGTGGCTCAGTTGGCTGAGCGTCCAACTTTGGCTCAGGTCATGATCTCGCGGTTTGTGAGTTCGAGCCCTGCATTGGGCTCTGTGCTGACAGCTCAGAGCCTGGAGCCTGCTTCGGATTCTGTGTCTCCCTCTCTCTCTGCCTCTCCCCTGCTCATGCTCTGTCTCTCCCTCTCTCTCAAAAATAAATAAACATAAACAAAAAAATAATAAAGCCAGAAAGGGAGAGCAGCTTCAAAGACAGAGGTTATTTGGGGCTGCCTATTACAATGAACAATATGAGTGGTGAGTAAGCAGAGTGGGGATGATGAAGTCAGTCTTGGGTGGTTTTAACAAGATCCTTGGATAAGATGAGCTCTGTGGTCCCTCGCAGCAATAGAACCTTATTTCCACCTGCTATTTATAAGCTGCGGGACCAAAGCTAACACATGGAAAAGGACCATTTGTCGCTGGTAAAACTGAAGTAGGTAAACATGCCATGACCACATCCTGTTTTCTATGTTGTGTAGACCCCCGTTCTTCAGAAATAAGTACATACTCATTTTTATCAATTTGTATTTTTTTAAGTGGGAGGAAAATAAGTTTAAGCAGCTAACTCCCAAATGCTCCAAAATTATGATTAAGAATCTGAAAAATCTGTTTTTTCAAAGAAAGGCTGAACTAATAAAGGGAGTAGCTGAGACTTTCTTCCCGTGGTTTCACAGTTAACAGGAGACAGGGGCAGGCTTTGGACCTCCCTCGACAGAGCCCCAAACTCATGCTTTCCTCCAGTGAGAGCATGTGGAAACAGGGAATCAGAATTTCCAAGGCTCCCACTGTAGTGTGGCCCTGACACCAGGAACTGGCTTGTGGTGTGTCCTCAGCTTAGCTGTCTGGGGTTGAGTGACTGGCAGACAACCTTTCCTTTTCTGTTCTTTAACCCTGTTCCCACGCACCTCTCCACCCTCTGCAGACAGCACTTTAGCAAAAACTCTTTAGGGGGTACTCTTGTCCTCATGATTAAAAGGAACCCTTCACAGTTTAACCTGCAAATGATAAAGTTGTTTGAGACAACCCCGTGTGAATGTGTCTTATTAAAAAGAAATCAAAATCAAAAAATAATAAAGTAAGCTCTTATAATCGTAAGGCTTTTCACTGATTTTCCAAGAATGTGTCTTCACATTCTCTTTTGATATGACAAATGCCTTTCTCCAGAACTGTGTATTTCTGTGCCATGGATGTATCATTTCGTCTTGAATCAGAATCAGAACGTCCAGGGGTGGGGATCAAGCCTCAGGATGGGTAAAAAGTTCCACTCATGATTATGCGACTCAGCCGGGATTAGTGTCAGTTCAGTTCCAAGGAATTGCTCCCACATTTTACCTATATGGGCACTAAGTGGCAATCCGAAGCCACGGATGAGCAAGGAAAGCCAAGATTTTGTGGAACTTTTCAGACCAAAATTTGGCTCAAAAATATGTTTTCACAGCCGACAGAAACGGATCAACTATTTGCATAAGACAAACGTAACAGAGGATCTTCGCAGCAAAAATAAGTACCTTACACACGTCTTCGTTCCTGCAAGGAACCTTATAGTGGTTCTGCCGTGTGCTGGTTGATGGGTAGACAGCAGTCAGTGAGATACACCTTGCCCTCAGGGGTCTTCTTAGACAAAGTGGCAGACAGAGGGGTAGGTAGACCATTGTGAATAATAAGGTTAGTGCTAGAGATGGGTGCAAGGTTCTGACACGCTTCTTTCAGTGGCACCTAATCCCTAACGTGCTACCTTCTAGAATATTTTTAATGGTGAACATCTAAAAAGTTTGGTTTTGCTTCCCTGCAGATGAAATCAAGTTTTTCTTGCAATTTGCTGTTGTGTTGTGATTTCGCTGCTTTTCCTGAAGTCACTGTTGCTCAGAATGTGTCTCTATATCATGTAGTCATACTCAAGAGGACTCTAAGTGATACACAAGTATAAATTTGTTATTGTAATGGCCAGGTATTTATTTTAATGTGTAAGAGGAAGATAACTGATTTTCCACTTACACTGATATAAAATTTCCTTCTCAAAGAAGTTAAAGTTTTAAGAAAATGGAGCGACAAATTCTCGGCCATGGCAAACTTCTGCAGGCTACACGCAGGTGGAATATCTTGAGGCAGGGTAACCATCCATTTACTTCCAGCCGATCAGGAAACCATAGGCCCATGCTGAGATGAACAATGTCTTCCAGCCTGGCATTCAGGGGCCTTCTCTGCAAGTCACGTTGCATTTTTCTTTTTCTTTTTTTTTAGTTTCCATTTGTACCCTTAGAGCCACTATCCTTGCCCTCCCCAAGCTTCCTTCTCTTGGCTTTCTGATCTCCTGAGAAGCCACCCTCAGTTTGTGGAGGCCACTACAAGATGGAGAAAACTTTCCCTTGATTCTCCTAGATCTTGGAAGCATTTTCTGTTTGTTTGTTTTGCGTGTGTGCCATTCTCTCCCTTGATCTGGTCTTGTGTGTGACCATGTCTGCAAACAACAACTATGTTTAATAACTAACAGCTTTGCCTGGTGCTTTCTTCATAACTGTTCTCACATGGAGGAAGAAGTTTTTCTTCTTAAAGTCATAGTTTTCAAATTTAGAATAGCTGTAAATCAGAGGATGATGCTGAAGGGAAAGATAACGGATTGTGGCTCATCTAGAAAGGCCTGCCCTTGTAAGCCTTGCTGAGTTGCTGCCTTCTTCATGCAGCCTCTGGGACCTCTTCCCGGACACAGAATGAATCACCAGCTTTGCAATGCAACATTTTACTTGTGCTATCTCTCTCGTACATACCTGTTTCATTCACACCTCTGTAAGTTGTCTCTTTATGTGTCTTCTTCCCCTCATATGTGAGCATCTGAAGGGCTATGGCCATATTTTAACTTCTCATTCAACAATTATTTTGAATGCCTATTACATGCCAGCCACTGGTCAGAGAACTGGGAAGTTGGAGGTGAACAAGGCTGACACTGTCTCTCCCTCATGCAGCTTGTTGCCTTTGCCTTTGACAATGTCTGTCATAAGTGTATTAGTTACCTTTTGCTACATAACAAATCAGCCCAAAACTTAGCAACTTAAAACAACAAAAAGTTATTATCTTCCCAGTTTCTGAGGAAACCATGAGTGTGCAAGGAAAGCCAAGATTTCGTCTCCTTTTTCAGATGAAAATTTCACTCAGAAACATGTTTATATATAATATAATCTGGCAGAAATCTGGGAACAGCTTAGTTTGGTAGTTCTGGCCCATGGTCTCTCATGAGACTTCTGTCAAGATCTTGACCAGAATGTAGTCATCTGAAGGTTTGATTTGGCTGGTAGATCTGCTTCCAGGCTCACTCACGTGACTATGGGCTGAAGGCCTCAGTTCCTTACCAAATAACCTCTTCATAGGGTGTTCATAGCGGCTGGCTTCCCCCCAAATAGATGTTCCAAGAGAGACAAAGTGAGTGAGGAGAAGTTGCCGTGTCTTTTATCTAATCTCAGAAGTGACACACAATCACTTCTATTGGTCGCACAAACCAAACCCTGGTGCACTGCAGAAGGAGACTACATAAGGGGGCATGGATCCTGGGGGGGCCATCTTGAAGGCTGGCTACCACAGTGGGGCAATCGATACTGGCTGTTCAATAAACGCATGGTAAAGTTTGCACCTTAGTAATCCATAAGTCAAAAGCTCTAGTTTTTTTAAAAATAGACTTTACTTTTTAGAGTGGTTTTAGGTTTACAGCAAAATTAAGCGATAAGTACAGAGCATTCCCATATGCTCCCTGCCTCCATACGAGCACATCTTCCACCACAGTGGTACACATATTATAATTGATGAACTTACATTGACACATCACTATCACCCAAAGTCCACAGTCTACATTAGGATTCTCTCTTGGTGTTGTGCATTCAATGGGTTTAGACAAATGTACAATGATATATATCCATCATTATAGTATCATATGGAATAGTTTCACCACCCTAAAAATTATCTGTGCTTTTCCAATTCATCCCTCCTTCCCTCTAACCCCTGCCTTTTCCAGAATGTCATATAGAATCATACATTATATAGCCTTTTCAGGTTGTAACTTAGTAATATGCATATAAGCTTCCTGCATGTTTTTTTCATGGCTTGATAGCTCATTTCTTACACTTTTTTTTTAACAAATAAGTGAACATCCTTTTTGCCCTGGTTTTACTGACTGTATCATTTTGGAGTGTTTTTAAATTTTTTTTTTTTAACGTTTATTTATTTTTGAGACAGAGAGAGACAGAGCATGAATGGGGGAGGGTCAGAGAGAGAGAGGGAGACACAGAATCTGAAACAGGCTCCAGGCTCTGCGCTGTCAGCACAGAGCCCGACGCGGGGCTCGAACTCACGGGTGTGAGATCATGACCTGGGCCGAAGTCGGACGCTTAACCGACTGAGCCACCCAGGCGCCCCATTTTGGAGTGTTTTTAATCTTCCACTAGGCCTAAATAATTTGAATGGTTTACCCAGCTAACAGACTGCTGCCACATTAAACTAAAAAGCCAGGAAATGTGTTTTGGACAGACTTAGTAATTCATCTTTCCCCTAACTCGTCTTTTTTCCCTTATTATCACATTCTCTAGGTATCTTTCCAGAATCATTCATGTTCTACTTATCTAATGCAGTTGTGGAAAACCTCTGTTTGAAATTCTTTAATGTTCTATTTAAGATATTGAGTCTTGCTAGAATAACTGCTCTCTAAGAAGAAGGACTATGTTGTGTGTTAGTTGATAAAGGGACCTATTGCCAGTGTGTGCTGGCATTAAATAGAAGCCTCAGATACAGAGGAAGGAACTATTCTTTTTTGATGGGAAAAATAGGGCTATAGCATTGCAGTTTGCCCCATTCTTACAGTGAGCTAGCAATGCACATGTACACAAGGAAGGCAATATCAAGTTGGCAGTATTGTTGTCTATGTGGCTTTCCTCCTGTTCTGCCAAGATTGAAGGTCAGTACAGACTTGACAATAAAAGGATGGTGTTCTAATGGGTGAAATTGAAGAAAAAGCAGCCCTTGCCCTTGTGGTTGATTAGTTTGGGAAAATGTTTTCATTCTTAGAGAAGGAAGGAGATCTTACTTTTTTGTTTTCCTTCCCCACGTGAAAAATTTCAAGCTGCAGGGCAATCAGCACTCATCTGGCACTTTATAAATTGTGATATAGCCTTGTTAGTCAAGCTGAAAATGTATGTTGTTGCGTGCAGTCCTTAACTATGTTAAGATTCATCTTACTAAACTGCCTCAAGTTCAGGCAAGTTGTAATGACTCGTTGGGCCTCAATAAAAAAGTTACATGCAAAAAAAAATTATATCATTTTTTTTTGGAGCAAGAATGATTTCTTGTTATAATGAACCAGAAATACAAGATTCCATTGAAACTGGAACAGTTAACGGAATATGGTTGATATATATATCAAGGGAAATAAGAAGAGGGTCAAACAAAGCCAATGAAGGAAGAACCCAAGATTGGCTTGGGATAAAGGTAAGGATAATAGCATTTCAGCACAGGCATCTTCTGACCACTTTCAGCAGTTAGTTGGCCATTGTCAGCAGCAGTGCTGTCATCATCTAAAGAGGAAGCAGGGTGTAGAGCAGGAGAGCTGGAACAACTGTCATGTTAGCAAGGACTCATATTTGTGTAGTGTCCAACACTGTGCCCGCCACTCTGACTCTGCAAGGAAACAGTTTGTCTCTAGTACGTTACAACCAGAAAGCCAGCAGCGCTCATGAGAACAACAACAAAAGGCTGAGGTGCTACAAGAAGCCTTCATATTCAGGAGCAAAACAGCTTATAGATTCTATTGTGTAAAAATCAATAGAAAGTCCTGGAAAAGGACTGAGAGGGAGTTGAAAGGATGTACTCTGCTCAAGTCTTAGTGGAAAAGCAGGTTAACTTTTCAAAATTTGCCAGTAGTTAAGGGTTGATGAGAATGGTAATTTGTCTTTCTTTACCAACTGCTCCAAATTGTATCCAATGTTTTATGTAAATATTATGTAATAGTTCTACCTAACTGTTTTAACAGCAGTATTTTCACTAAAATGGAGTAGATGAGTGGGAAAATGTTCTTTGCTCAACAATACCTCTGGGGAGTCAGGAAACCAATGTGGTCACCCATGCTTTCCCTCCTGATAACCAAACCTCCTGAAGGCCCCCAGAGGTGGTTATGGTACCTGAGAGATAATAAGTAGCCCCAGAAGCATCTTGCTTGCAAACCCAAAGTTACCAAGGAATTACAAATGATCACATCATCTTTAAAAACATTTCTGAATATCAATTATTTCAGCCTTTTTCTGCTCCCACACCTTCCTCCACGTGCATCACACTCCAATTGGCAACACTGTCCTTCACCAGAGAGGGAGAATAAGTATAAGAGGGGCATGTGGTTTTGAAAAAAAAAAAAAGGCTCTTATCGATTCTTACCTGCCCTTCTGGGAGTCAGGGCAGGAGAGCATCCCTTCCTTCCCACTGTCAGTTGACATAGCAGATGGAGGTTAGTGGCTTCCTGGCCTCCGTGAAGGCCAAGAAACCTGCCTCAAAGGAGGAGTCCAGCTGAAAGATGACCAAGAGTCAGGGCACCTGGGTTCTCACCTAGGATTTGCCACTAACATTTGGCAACCTTTATCTGTAACCTCAAGTGGTTGGACTACAAGATCCATGAGGTCCAGTAGAGCACTGATAATTTGCTGTTCCATATTGGCCAGAAGAAGCTGGTGAGCCTTATGTAGTTTCGCAGGAGGAAGTTACTATGTTTTCCCATAAATCTAAATCTGTGGTTGCAAACTGGTGGTCAGATCTGGCATGTAAGTGCGTTTTGTTTATACTCCCTAGTGTTTTGTAAGTTTTTGTCTTTTATTTTTATTACTAGTTGTCAACACTTGAAACATAGTGCAATTCTCAGTATCACTTCTGGCTTGTCTTGAAAATTCTGTGTCTGGCAACACCTGGCCCTTACTCTTACATCGCAACCTCTTCCACACTGGGCCTGTGCTGTTAGGTTCCTCAGGTCCACATGGCCCACTCTGCTTATTTCCATCCATTCCTGGCCACTGTAGAAGTTAAAGTTTGCAACCCCTGTTTTAAATTTTCTCCATATTCTCTGGGTCACATGGGACAATGTAGAGTATGTGTAAAAGACACATACTCTAGCCTATTTGAGCTTTCTCTGATGCTTGGACTGGTTCCAGGAGGATGAGTTCCTGGGCATGTGAGCTGTGGGCATGCCTATTTGGCTTGGTCATGAATGAGGACGGTGGGGTAAAAGCTAGAAGCTCATAAGCTTGTCATGTTCTGGAAAGTTCCCCATTGTTACAGCTGCGTTACAAGTGTGCAGAAGGTGTATGAGAGGTTCCATGTGAGCATCTGAGTGCATCAGGAGAGATAAGACCAGAAGAAAAAAATGCTTGTGGGGTTTTCAAGTGCCTTTTCCCCTCCTCTTCTTACCTTTATTGTCTAGGTCCATGCCACAAGCGACGGACAGGTGGCTGCTGCACTCAGCTGGGCTCCCTGTCAGCCCTGAAGCATGCTGTCCTTGGGCTGTACCTGCTGGTCTTCCTGATTCTCGTGGGCATCTTCATCTTAGCAGGTAAGGGCACCCTTTCCTGTTGTGGCCTTTGAGAATGTGAATGGAGGTGTATAGGGAGCAACAGTAGATGGGAACTGGAGAGCTTAAACCTCTGCTCTCCATTTTCACAGTCATAAGCCCAAACACTGCCCCTGTCACCATGGAAACCACGAAGGAGGAAGCTGGCTGGTCTTTCAGACCAGCATGACTCTTGAAAGCATTGCCCATTTCATGTGGGATGAGGAGTTGGCAGGCGATATATGAGTTTGGAGAACCTCTGAGTCCAGGAGCAGAGATTTAGCTACTCTGAGTGGCTTCTGACTTTTCGGGCATCATTGTGTGACTTGTGCATCCAGGGCCTCCCTGGAGCTCTATTCTGTGGTTTGCACAAAGCAGGCTAAGCCCCTTGTCCTGGGCATGATGAAAATAGTCATGAGACATTTTGCTGCTGTGGTAATCAGAGTCATCATCAACCTGCTGTCCTTTTGTGATTACTCGGGGGTGGGACAGGTTTGTCCCAGTTCAGCTGGGCTCTTCTCCCCAGTGTCCATCTGCAAGACAGGCTGGTCATAGGCTGCAGTTAGGAGCACATTTTCTAGATAGGAAGAAGGAGAGCTCATGGACTTAGAAAGGGATCAAGCAGAAGACCACATGTGAGCAACCTAGTTCACTGCTCACAGGTCACTCCACAGGTCACAGGTCACAGGTGATGGAGATGGTGAAGCACAGAGGGGCAGAGGTTGTAGTGGTCTCTCCTGACTCCCACACAGAGGGAGAGGTGCCCAATTCCCACCATTCTCAATGAAAGTATGTAAGAGTTGACAAAGTAAGACCAAGGGTTCAGTTTATTTCAACCTCACCCATCCTACATGATAGCCTACTTTGTGTCAGGTTCAATGCTAGAAGTGGATATGCAGCTAAATAAGACCCATGGGCTTCCTTCAAGGAGCTCCCAGTTGTTGGACAAGGCAGAGGCACACAGCTAGAGCTCTGTCTCAAGGCGGAATGTGATAGGGCTGATGACAGAGACTGTATATTGACAACAAGTGCTATGGTAATATAGAGGAGACACACACAGTGGAAGTATGGGTAATGCATGGAGGGGGGTTGGTCAGAGCAAGGCGGCTGGCCAGACCAAGATGACTTAGAGTGCCGAGGGTGGGGCCCATGAGTTAACTCTAGGACAGGGATCGGGAGGCTAAGCACTTGCAGATGACCTTTGCTGGAAATCATGAGGCAGATGCCTAGGACCTCATTGGTATTGTCTCACTTTCTGTCAAGTGAGAATAGTCACCTGGGGCCTATGATGGAATGTTCAATGCTGCCTTCACCTTCAGGGTTCCACACTTGGGGCAAAGGGCATGATTAGGGGTGGTGTCTGTCCTACCACCCCTTGACCTGAGTGGGGGGACAGCCAACAACAACGAGAGAAAGTCATGATTCATCTCAAGGACCCATGGATGATGTCCAGCCAGAGGATGATTTGAACATGTTCTTGGGCTGCTCAGTGGGAGATTGGGATCTGGGTTTTGTGGGCTTGGCAGCCACAACCATAACAAATTTCCAGAATTTTTGGAAACTGTTTCAGCCCAGCAGGAAAGCTAGGCTATGGTATTACAATCTCTCTGCTGAATAGGAACTTTTAGATGACAGAAGAGGGTCTAGAAGAGAGTACCAGACAAATGGGGACCATAGGGCAGGTCTCTAGAGCCTGGAAGCCTGGAAGCGTGGAAGGGCATAATTTTGGGAGAAGATAAAGTTCTCTTCTGTGTCTAGCGGGTTGCCATAAAGCAGGCATATTCTGTGTGACCTCAGAGGGTAGAATTAGACAAATGGGTGAATTTTGTAAGGAAATAGATTCTCATTCAAAATAGAGGAGAGGCTCTAGCAAGTAGTGCTGTTTGGGATGCTGCAGAAAGACTTTTCTCCTGACTTTGTCAACTTGGAGGTCGAATGGGATTTATGATGACATCCTGGAAGTTTCAGAAGGGAGGGTGGATCATGGTTTTCCAATCTAACCAAAATATTGCCATGCTTCCTTAGTTTTCTAGACAGAAACCTGGGGAGGATATTGATCATTATGATCACCTTTGAATTTGAAGTTTCTGGATGCCAAATTGCCTGTGTGGAATGACAGTTTGGGGCGTATCAGAACTAATCTGATGAAACAGAGCATCATACTTTATATCTTGGCTCTGGGGCATGACCACTGTCCCCTCCCCAGGTTCTTCTCTGGAAAATCATGCTGGCCTCTGGGAGGGTTTTGGTGAGGGTGGCCAACGAAAAAATGTAGTCACCAACTGCTTCTCCCCTAGGGAGGCGACTTAAGAATGTAGTGAACAAGTCTGGGATTCTTCAAGGAGACCCTGCCTGACCTAGGTAGGAAGTTTCTTCAGAGCACCCTGATTAGAGACCTCCAGTTATGTCTCCTTTATGAAAATACCAAGACTATGGAGAGATACATGGTTCAGTGTAAATTAGAGCTTACCTAGCCTTCTGTTAGGAGTTCTGCTGTGGCTGCTTCCCCATGTTGGGCAGAATATGCTCTTCATTGTCCTGCTGAGGTCGCCTTCCACAAGAGGTGCTAAAGACTGAGTTGTGCCCCACCACCAAATTTATATGTTGAAGCCCTAACCTTTAATATGATGGTATTTGGGGGTGGGGCCTTTGGGAGTTTATTAGGTTATGAGGGTGGGACCCTCATGATGAGATTAGTGCCCTTATAAGAGGAGAGAGGAGAGGAGAGGAGAGAGAGGAGAGAGAGGAAGAGAGAGAAATCTGCCACGTGAGGACACAGAGAGAGTCGCCTGCAAGCCCGGAAAACAGCCCTTACCAACAACCGAATCTACCCACACCTTGATCTTAGACTTCCCAGTCTCCACAACTGTGACAAACAAATGTCTGTTGTTTAAGCCACCCAGGCTATGGTGTTTTGTTATAGAGGCCTGGACTAAGACAGGAGGAGTTCTGTTTGAACCACTCTCAGATTTCAAAATCTCCTTGTCGACCCAAAGCTCATACATCCTACAGTTGGATACCAAAATTATCCACTCTGACCAAGCACCATGTCTGAATGACTGGTAAAAAATGGTTGTGGTACACGTGCTTGCTCCTGCTGTTTTTCAATATTATAAAATTATAATCTAACTACATAAAATATTACTCTTATAAAACTTCTCATGAGTCTTGTCTCAATTCATCTCTTTATCCAAGTATTCAAAATAAAAGGCAAATACTGTACCTTGTGTTCACGCATCATCCCAACATCCCCTGTTCAATCCAGACATCTGGATTTAAATGATTTTAAACCACACTATTTTCTCAGTTGGGCTTTCTACCCAACTATCCATTCCTAACTGGCATCCTCTTGGGAACTTTATTGATACTCCCACAACATTGCCAAGTTCTATGCACACAGTCTTCCATCATCACTCAACGAGGCTGCATCAGTCCATTCTTCCCAGCCCCCAATTCCTTTAAGACTTTCTATCTCTTCAACCCATTTGATTTATTACCTGGGCTGATGGTTCCATATTATGTTTTTGTTCTGTTCCATGTTCAGTTTGGGACAGAATTGACCATCAGGCTTAATTCAATTCATGAATAAGAGGGTTGAGATTGGATGGTTGTGGGTCCTGAGGTCTTCAGTTCAGCACTTCAGGGAAGATGTGATGGAGTGAAAGGGTTAGAGGAGGTTCATTATTACTCATGACTATTCTGGGACATCACTGTAGTGACAAAGAGTGGTCATGGGGAACAACCTCTTCTTCCTCCTTTCTCCTACCATGACACTACTAAGGAATTTGAATTCCTGCTGTGAAAATGTAATAGCAGAAAGGGGAAGTGCAAACATCTGGGGGCTGATTAACCTGGAGTTTTACAGCAACATAGACTGGAACGGGGAGAGTTCCTGGTGAAAAGGGCTCCTCTCACAGCTTAATTTAATTCTTCCTTAACAGCAACAGTCAGATATTGCCATCATCATCCTTAATCACTGCTTCACCTGTACATGAGTGCTTAGTGGGTGCAGAGTAACGGAACAAACCCTGGTATTTCAGTCCATTGAGGCTGTTATAACAAACTGCCACAGTCTGAGCGGCTTAAACAACAAACAGCTGTTTCTCACAGTTCTGGAGGCTGGGAAGTCCAAGATCAAGCTACTGGCAGATTTGGTGTCTGGTGAGGACCCACCTCCTGGTTAATAGACAGCTGTCTTCTCACAGTGTCCTCACATGCAGAAGGGGTGAGGGAGCTCTTTGGGGTCTCTTTTATAATGGCACTAATCCCATTCAGGAGGGTCCTACCCTCACATCCTGATCACCTCCCAAATGCCCCACCTCAAGATACTATCACACTGGGGGTTAGGATTTCAACATATGAATTTGGGAGGACACAAACATTTAGTTCATAGCATGGGAATAAAAAAGAATCATGAGATGTGTTTCCTGCTCTGGGAGAGTTTAAAATAAGAAGCATACAGGGGTGCCTGGGTGGCTCAGTCAGTTAAGCATCTCACTCTTGGTTTCAGCTCAGGTCGTGGTCTCGTGGCTTGTGGGTTTGAGCCCTAGCACAGAGCCTGCTTGGGATTCTCTCTCTCTCCCTCTCTCTCTGCCCTTCCCCTGCTTTCTCTGTCTCTGTCTCTGTCTCTGTCTCTCTCTCTCTCAAATAAATAAACTTAAAAAAAAATGAAATCAGAAGCACACAAATACATTAGAACAGTACGATGTAGCTGATGCTATGTGCCAAAGGAGAGTCTGCTGATGCAAAGGAGAGTCTGACTCCTGACAGCTGGAGTGGCTGGGAAGGCCTCAGCCTGGGGAAAGCTGAACACTAAGTGTCCCAAATGTCATTTGAACTGAGCACCCCTTTTGTTTATCGCCTCGTTTCAAGCAGGTTTTGGACTCTGCAATCAGAGAACAGTGCGCTCAGAGCCCATAGCCATTTATGTGGCAGATTATTGAGCTCATCATGCATCTCAGAATGAAGAGTGTGTTGCCTGTAGACTTTATTGGGACACCCTGTTGAAGCAGCGCCATGAAATTCCACCCTGTGCTTATTGTAGGGGTGCTGCTGAAGACGTTGTTCATCCCATTACACAATGTTGACACACGCAGAAATTATTTTCTGTCTTAGCCTCAGAAGGAGGTGTGCTTGTCTTGAGGAAATAGTTCGTTTTCACCTTCAGGAGACTGTGAATCTGAAAGTAATTAAAATTGCTTTCAAGAGGTAATTAATGCAAACCGAGAGTTAGCTGTCATCCCCTTGCAAGATGTGTGAATTTGAAAGTAATTAAAATGAAAACCTGCAGACAGATCTGTGGTCCACCCACAGCCACTGTATAGACTTTCCAGAAAGCATTTTTCCATTCATCCTGTTCCTACCCCCATTTAGCGTCTCTCACTACTTCTTCCTTTATCTTGTTCTCATCTACTGTTATGTTAGTGTATTTTATGTGTCCTTGTAAACTGCCTTAATCCTTTTTGGAACAAGGAAGGGTGTTATGCACAGTTTTGTCTTGTAAAAAAAAAATTCTGCCTACTCTCTTCAATTCTGCAAGTGCACGATGTTTTTAAATATGCACATGATGAGTGAGTGAGTGAGCGAATGAATGAATGACAGAGACTAGGAACCTTGGAGGGAATCTTATTTGTGGGGGAAAATGATTATTTCATTTCAGTCAAGTATCTACATGGCACGGTAAATATGGAATCACCACTCAAGGACATGTGACTGGTGGAAGAAGTGTGTAATTAATTACATTATGACACATACATCATAGTCTGTACTGGGTAGGCATTATAGCGTTTAGGGGGAATATTAAGACAGGCAGAGTCACGCAGTACCTTATACTGGTGAACACCATGGACTCTGAAGCCAGCCTATGTGGGTTTGAATCCCCTCTTCTCCGTTACCAGCTATGAGATGTTGACCAAGTTACTGGATCTTTCTGTACCTGAGTTTTTTCATCGGAAAATAAGTATGCTTGCTTCATTGGGTTGTTATGAGATTTAACTATGTTAATATATTTAAAGCACTCAGAAAAGTGGCTCCTGGCACAGAGTGAGCACGCTGATAGTACTCTTGTTATGATAGCAGCATTACTACCCCTACTATATTATTATGCCTGTTTTTTCTTGCTTTTCTTTGCAGTCAGTTAAGCTTGATAGAGGAACTGAGAGTCAGGAATGCTTGAGTTCGGTCCCAGCTCATCCATTAACCCTCTGTAATCTTGGGAAAAATCACTGTCTGAACCTTAGTATACTCATTTGTAAAGTGAGCAGGTTGGAGTAGATCAGTGTTTCCCAAACTTTTTGACCATGACCTAGTTCACACATATACCCATAACTGAAATAATCTTAAGTGTGTGGTAGATGCTGATGATTTTCTATTCTACTCATTGTAAAAGAAATATTCACCATCTATATATTTATGTCATGATTCACAAATAGAATGCAAGCTTTAGTGTAAAATCAAAGGGCTAAATGATAATTCTATTACTCTATGTGTCTTTCAAACATTATTTTTTTTTTTTGAGAGAGAGAGAGAGAGAGAGTGGGGAGGGGCAGAGAAAGAAAGAGATAAAGGATCCAAAGTAGGCTTCATGCTGACAGCAGACAGCCCTATGCGGGGCTTGAACCCTCGAACCATGAGATAGTGACCTGAGCCAAAGTTGGACATTCAACTGACTGAGCCACCCAGGTGCCCCTCAAACATTCTAAGTGAACAGCTATATTCTCTTCAGGATATGGACTTTGAGGGGAAACTTCTGGGTTCACATCTGGGCTGTGCCACTGAATGGTTCTATAATCTTAGGGCAAAAAATTTAACCTCTCAAATCCTCAGTTTTTTATCAGTCACATGGGATGACAATGGTACCTACCCCATAGAGTTGCTGTAAGGATTAAATTAGTTTATACATGAAAACTCTTCATGCCTGGCACAAAAATAGTATTCAATAAATATCATCATTAGTCATTAGTATTGTTGCTATTTAACAATATTGCTATTATCATTGGTCTTGGAACAATCAGAGGGACTTTGTTGTCAGAATAAGAAAGGGTGAGAATCCTGCTTGTTTAGCCTGAGCACCTAGTGGTTTTGTCTATAAACAGAGAACGTTGTATGCTTGGTGTAGTGGGAGGGTCTGTGCCCATACCCCACACGTTTCTAATAAATCCACAGGGGAGGCCTGGAGACTTTGTCTGAGGGATCCTGGCCTTGCCGTGACAGTGCAGGGCTCAGTAAGCCAAGAAACAGGATAGTGTTTCCAGCACTGTGTCTCCTTAGGGAAGAGAGTGAGCAAGCCAGCACCATGGTCCCGTTCCCACCCGTGGCACTCGGGAGCTTAGCCTTGGAAGGAGTCTCAGAGGACATCTTGTACAACCTCCCTCCCTCCCAGGGCAAGAACCTCCCTCCTGACTTCCCAGACAGATGAGGTATTGCGCTTCTACTGAAGAACAGCCACAAGTGACAGAAACTCTTGCCTAATCTTCCTCAACTATCCCACGCATGCTGTTTCTAGCTCCCCTTGTAGGAACAGCTCGCAACAAGCCTTTCTCCTCATCCTCGTGATTGTTCTTCAGCGAGGTGAAAATAGGCTAAGCAAGATTCATTCTTCCAATAGTGACTTGGTCAGGAGACCTACGTGTGTGTGTTCACACCTGCTACGTTATATTGAGGTCATCGTTTTACATACCTGCTCCTCTTCTCGTCCAGAACAAAGCTCCTTCATGATAAGGTACTGTGTCTTGTTCATGCCGGTGCCTGGCATGATGCCCTGCACAGAGTAGATGTTCAGCTAAGGTTTGGCATCAACGTAATGGCCATCCTCCCCCTCCCATCCCCACCCAATAAGCTCCAGGTTTTCGTGGAAAACAAAATTAGACACAGCACTGTCGGTGTAGTCTGGCCAGGGCAGGGTGTGCTGAGCTGTGACGAACTTTGATCTGGACACTGCCCGTCTGCTGATGTAGCCTAAATTTGCACGAGCCTTCCTTGCGGTGACTCATAGTAATACACGATACCACATCCAAGGGATGGGATACTAAGCAGCCATTAATAATCATGTCTGTTCACCAACCCCACCCCCAACTCCAGATATCTTTCAAAGGGAATATTGCCTAGTGAGGGCTTCTCTATCCCATGTCAGTACAACTGACTTTGGTTGGTTTTCTTGTTGCCTTAACTTAAATGCAGATCTTGTTAGTAATCCCAATTAAATGTCATCACGCCGGCTTCTGCCAAGTATTGCAGCCTGTTGGATCAGTTTGAATCTGCATTCGGACATCTGTCATTTAGCTTTCCCTTTCGGGCTTGTGTCATCGGTCACATCTGAGCCAGTATCCCAACACAGTCTCCATTCCACAGCCTGCCGCCACGTGTACGGTTACCGGGAGGACATGACCAATGACACCCCAGCCCGTGCACAGGCTTTACCATCCTGGGAGGTGGGATCGCCTCAAAGACCTCCCCCCTCCCCCGCCACCAGCCTTTTCCTTAAACCTAGACCCTGCTCACCTGAGACACTACCTTTCCCCCTATGTTCCACCTTGGCTGTGTGAACCTTCCCAAGCTATCAGTTTCCCCAGCAGAAGAGACCCCAGCCTTTCCTTAGTTCCAGGGGAGTGGGCAGGAAAAAGAGGAAGAGAATTTTGACATCCTGGCTTTTCCACAAAAAATTCATGGCCTAAGATGAAGGACCTTCCATATCTCCCTTACTTAGATGGATGCCTCTGACCACCCCTGAGGTGAGGAAAGTGAGCATGGGAGAAAGCCACCTGCAAATTTGGTATTATGTTCTCTGGGTCTTCAGTCAAACTGTACCATAATTAGGACAGTGCAGAGGACTGATCTCAACTACCTCTTTCTGCAATCCTCCCTCTAGACAAAGGGCCAAATCTGGCCAGTGCCTGCGTTTGCCAATAAAGTTTTATCGGGACACAGCTGTGCTCATTCATTTATGTATTGTCTATGCCTGCTTTCGTGCCACAGTGGCAGTGCTGGGTAGTTTTAACAGAGACAGTATGGCCTAGTGAGCAAAACATAGTTACTCCCTGGCATTTTGCAGAAAACGTTTGCCAACCCCCCTTTAGGCTTATACTGACCACTATCAGCCCTTTAATCTTTCACCTCTGGAGTGTGCTTTATAGTGTTCAAAGAATTTACACATATGTTATGTCATCTATTTCTCCTAACAATCGAAGGAATCCAGAAAAGAGTTCATAGTCCATTGTTGAAGGAACTGAGGCGCAGAGGAGTTGCGCATGCTGGCTCACGGTCCCACAGCTGAAGCGTGGAACCTGGACCATGGACGATAGGTTGGTGTGAAGTCAGTCAGCCCTTCTCTTACCCCAGTCTCCTGCTGGAGGCATTAGCCATGGCCCAGTGACAAAGCGCCTGGGCACTGGAATCAACCTGCCAGGGTACAAATCTTGGCTTTGCCACTTCCTGTGTGCCCTTGGGCAAGTTATTCAAGAGTCATCATCTATAAAGCAGAAGTGACACCACTGCCCACTTTGAAGTGTCATGATGAGGTTGAGATAAATTCATCCATAGAAACTATCTACAATAGTCCATGGTATGTAGTAACAATCATCAGTGTTGTTAGGTGATTATAATCGAGTATAACTCCCTCCAACTGTGCCTTACTCCAGCCCTCATTTCACCATGCTATCCAGGAAATAGTAAGAGAAACTTGTCAACTGCTTTGATTTCTGTCCAAGGAACCAGGATTGGGGGAAATTTTAGAAGCACTGTTAACACAGCACCCAGATTTTGCTAAGAAAATGACATTTCTTAACTAAGCACAAATAGATGGGAATGGGCTTGAGTTAGTCTTTTGCTTCCTCCTGCAGCTCACATATCCCTCTTCATGGCTCAACCGTTGTACCTTCAAAACCTACCTTTCCTTCTGCCTTCTGGTTATGTCTTCTGCTTGTTGTGCCAGAGCTATGAAGTAGATGGTGTCACTAACTGATGGCTTTGAGTTTGGGCTGGGATCGAAGCCTAGGAACTGGCAAGCTTTTGTTCCCTGCCCTGTTGAAGAGAAGTTATAAACTCTCAGCATTTCTGTTAGGATCTTGTTGGCATTGTGCATTTTCTGCCCCCGCCCAAGGGCTTAGAGCCCTCATGCATCAGATCCAAAACAACAAGCGTGTATGGAGTGCCAACAATGTGCCTAGCAATGAGACTCAGGGAGATATGAAGAGAAATAAAGAGAGGCCCCTGACATAAATAAAGATCATACCAACTGAAAGAACAGATATGAAAAAAAAAAACAAAAAAAAACAAACAGCCCTAGAAAACAGAGCATGGTTCAAAGAACAGATGTTTTGGAACCAGACAAACCCAAACTCTGATATCAGCTTGATCGCTTATGAGTTGTGATCTGGAGAAATTCTTTAACCTTCATTAAAAAACAAAACAAAACAAAACAAAACATTAAAACAGGGATAATAACGATCACTTAGCAGTGTTGTGATGATTCACTGAGGTAACACATAAAATGCCTTGCACAATGCCTGGCTTATGCCAGGGGCTCACCAAATGTTTCCCTATAAATCTCAAAAAAGAGGTACTCACGTATTCTGAGAAGTTCTGATTTAATTCAAGGAAGTAATCTGTTGGTCTCCTATGCTGCTCTGCTCCTACCTACTTTACCTTTAAATTTTAGAGTAACTAGGAGCTCAGTCCTTGGTCTTCTTCCCTTCGTTAACTGAGCTCTCTTGCCGGTGAGCCTCATCAAATTCCATCATATTTCATATCTGAATTCACCTCTAACTTTTGCCATGAAATCCAGACCAATCTGTTCAACTACCTACTTGTGTCATTCCCGCTTGTTTCTTTAATGAGTGTCTCCAACTAAATATGACACTAAAAGTGAACAGAACTCTTGATTTTCCCTACCCAAATTGTTTCTCCCCTATTTTTCTCCATCTCTGTAAACAACACCATGATCTAGCCAGTTGTATTAGCCCCAAACCAAGGAATCCTTCTAGATTTCTCTCACCTGCTTCCCATGTTCACCCCCTCAGCCAGCCCTGATGGGCCCCATCATCTCTCACCTGGACCCCTCCAACTGCCTCCCAACTGGGGAGAGTTACCAAATAAAAATACAGGGTGCCCTGATAAATTTGAAATGATGAACTATTTTACAGACCCGGGAAGAAGGATAACAAAGCAGGGAGTTTCTCAAGTCTGTGGGGACATGGGGGGGGGGGGTGATGTCTCTGTCTCCCTGTCTCCCTCTGGTTCCCTGTCTCCCTCTGTCCCAGTCTCCCTCTGGTTCCAGGAGAGGCAGATGGCCCACAGCTATGGCCTCCAGGTAGATGATGTGTTTGGCCTCATTAGAATAATGGCAAGCTTCACCCCATGCCCTCCATCTCTGAGAAGTCCTTCAGAGATAGGAAGCCTGACTTCTTGGCCCCAAATGCCCTCCCAGCTGGCAGCCCAGTATAGCCTTATGGCCACCAGGCATCCCAGGACTCCTGCCCCTCTCTGTGCAACTTTGTGAGAGCCCCACATTCTCCGAGATCCTTTTTAGAGCAATCTAAGGGATAAAGAGAACTGGGTGGGGGAATCTGCCCCTTCCTGTAGTCCCTCCCACATTCTCCCCTCCTCAGGAAATCCCAGAAGAAAGGCAGGCCCGGGCTCTACTCCAGCTAAGGGGGCACGGCTGATGTCTCTCAGTGGTCTCTCGCCATGCGTCTCTAACGCTAGCATCAATCAGAGCTCAGCTGTCATTTAGTAGCGCAACGTGGAGCCAGCCTACCTTGTCCCACAGATCCCTATGTCTAAGAGGGGTCGTTGGAGCCCCTCCCCCACTTGGCACCTGCATGAACATGGGGGAGGGCAGTGAAGAAGATGTCCCAAGTGACTCCCAGGAGGCAACGGTGCCCATTCCCAGGATGGGAAGTAGGGGACTCATACAGAGCTGTAGCCACCCTGAGTCACCCTGGGAGGGGTTTCTTCTGCCGAGCGCTTTGTTTCTCTTTCTTGCTGTTGTCAACAACGACAGGGTCTGGCCAGTTTTCCTCTGTGAACCATTTCGGCATATTATCTGCCAGGGTTTTGGAAAGACTGCATCTTTCCGGGAGGAGTCTGAGGGAAGGCGTCTCTTATTTCCCCATTAACACTTGTCCCCTGACCATTAGCTGGGGCCCCAGAGCATGAATAAACAAGCAGATTGCCTCAAGAAAGTCAGTGTCCTTTCAGGGTCTATAAAAGCAGTTTACACCCTTTGGCTCGGAAATCCTACTCTGTTGGCCTAAAGGAAATGATGACAATGAAGGAAAAATGGCACGTGTGTAAAACTCTGAGCAACGGTATTCACCATCACCCCAAACTGGAGAAATCCTAAATGTCCGACCTTAGGGGGTTGGGTAACTCAATTACGACAAAGCACCACAAAGGAATATTACACAGCCATTCTGAATGTGGAGTAGGAAGCCACCTGGGAGAGCCGTCCCTGAACTCAGCTCGGGGAAGAAAGGCTGGGTGATGGGGTGGCTCGGGTGCTCCTGAGTTTAATGTGCGAGCAGATATGCATACAAGAGGGGGAGGGATGAAGGCCATTGTGGCAGAGCGAGCCGCTTATTGGTACACATTCTTCTCTTTCAATTTCCTCTAATGTTGGGGTTTTAATAAAGCCACCCTTTTAAAAAGCCACAGGAATCCCTCTGTAACCCTAGGAACGGGGCACCTCGCATAGTTTCTGCTGTCCCGGAGACACCCTCAGGTGGGGCCCACGGGTCCCTCCTCCCTTACTCCCCACATGTGTGCGTGTGCCACCCCCGCTTGGGTTTGGAGGGCTGCTGACAGAGGCTCCCTCCGAGTCATGGACCAGAGGACACTCCTGCCACAGCTGGTGAAGGGGGTCAAGTGTCCCAAGGGCACACAGGAAGGGAGAGGCCAGAGGACGACTAATGAAACCAGAGCTAGGAAGGATTAGATCTGGCCTCAGCTTTGTAAATGAGACCGAGGCGGGGGTGGGGAAGTGTTCTACTCAGCGTTCCCTGTGCTTCTGTGGCTGATAGGGACTTGCATCAGAGGCTCCAGATGCCCCCAGACTCCTGATCCTCCCAGAGGCCCTGTCTTCCCAGGCACCTTCCTTGGGGGTCCCAGTCGTCACCTGCAACCAGACACATGCTTCCCGGAGCCTCCCTTGGTTCTTGAAGCTCACTGCTTAGCTAAGTGATTATTTCTTCAAAAATTTTTTTTGTTTATTTATTTTTGAGAGAGAAAGAGACAAAGAGACAGAGAGTGAGCAGGGGAGGGGCATAACCAATGGAGCCACCCAGGCTCCCCTGAGGTGATTATTTCTTTTAATAACCTCTACCGTCTTTGAGGGGCAAAGTCATTATTTGGAGGCAACGGGAGTAAAGTCTAAGACTCCAAGTTTCTCTTTAAACTGGTTTCCTTCCTTCCCTCTCTCTTTCTTTCTTTCTTTCTTTCTTTCTTTCTTTCTTTCTTTCTTTCTTTCTTTCTTTTCTTCTTTCCCTCCCTTCTTCCTTCCCTCCTTCCTTCCTTCCCTTGCTCCTTCCTTTCTTTTTTTCTTCTTTCTTTCTTTCTTTCTTTCTTTCTTTCTTTCTTTCTTTCTTTCTTTATCTTTTTCTCTCTTTCTGACTTTAGCTCCCTGCCCCAGCTTTATTGAGGTATAACTGACAAATAAAAATTACATATATTTCAGATGCACAATGTGGTGTTTTGTTTACATGTACATTATGAAATGATCACCACAATCAAGCTAATCAGCATCACCATCACCTTGCGTAGTTATGATTTTTATGCGCGTGGTGAGAAAACTTGAAATCTATCCTCTCAGAAAATGTCAATTATCCCACATATTTGTTAACACTAGTCATCATGCAGTGTATTAGGTCTGCGAAACTTATTCATCTTGTATGACTGCACCTGTGCACCCTTTCTCCAATCTCTCCCCGTGAACCCCACTCCCAGCCCCTGGTAACCATCACTCTGCTCTCTATTTCTAGGAGTTTGAAGTTTCTAGATTCCACATATAAGTGAGATCACACAGTATGTCTTCCTGCGTCTGACTTGTTTCACTCAGCATCATGTCCTCCAGGTTCATCCATGGTGTTACAAATGGCAGGATCTCCTGTTTTATGACTGAACAACATTCCATTGTATGTATGTACCACATTTTCTTTATCCGTTCATCCATCCACAGACATAGGTTAGGTTGTATCCATGTCTCGGCTACTGTAAGTAATGCCGCAGTGAACACGGGGCTGCAGATAGCTATCTCTTCACGTTCCTGATTTCATTTCCTCTGGGTATTTGCCCAGAAGTGGGATTGATGGCTCACAAGGTAGTTCTATTCTTTTTTTATTTTTTTATTTTTTGAGGAAACCCCCTAATGGTTCTCCATAACGGCTGCCCCAGTTCTTGCATGCCTATCTTCTGTGCACGAGGGCAACCTGTTTCTCTCTACCTGCTCCCACACATGCGCACCTCCTTCCATGTTAGGAGCACACCTCAGTGCTGTGACCCACGTCTCCTAATGTGTGTCTGCTTTCCCAGCCTCTGCTACCTTGTGTGGATTCTGAGGACTTCAAGTCCCTAAGTCTTTCCACATAGGCAACTGCCTTGTAAAAACTCCCTGTGAAGTCCCCCTGGGCACCTCAGATTCAGCGTGCCCAAACCCAGACTGACGTCCATTTCATGGCTATATTATCTTCTCTTTAACAAAATCTGTGTCATTGGATGCTAAAGTTTCCAACTCTGCATGGGGGCCGGGACACAACAGTTGGTTAACAGAGATGTTCTGTGGCTGGCCGAGTCCAGGAGGGCACAGGATTGCCCTTTTTAGCCCAGGTCTAAAGGCCCTTTGGACCCACACTGTGTGCAAAGAGGAAAGGGCTCCTGTAGCATGTCACCCAAACCCCTTCACTCTGGACTTTGGGGCCCTCTTCTGACCCTTGTGGGAGCCTCCCTGTTGCTTTGACTCCATGGGCCCCTCCCCCTAGGTCTCTTACATCTCTCCTCTTGGCACCCCACTCCACCATCCCTCCCCATCCCATCCTACTGCTCCCTCATAGCCGTTGGTCCTGCTTCCCACCTTCAGGCCATCTAGTTTCCCTCTGGATTAGCCTGCAGAAAGAGGGAACAAGATCGTATTTGTTTCCTCGAGCTATTATGACAAAACATCACAAACCAGGCAGCTTAAACAGCAGAAACTTATCTTCTCACAGTCAGGAGGCTGGAAGTCCAAGATCAAGATGGCAGCATGTTTCTTTTCCCCGGAGCCCTCTCTCCTTGGCTTACAGACAGCTACCTTCTTACTGTGTCCTCACACGATCTTTTCTCTGTGCATGCATCCCTAATGTCTCTCTCTCTCTCCTTATAAGGCCAGAGTCCTATTGGATTAGGACCCCACCTTTATGACCTCATTTAACCTTAATTTCTTCCCCAAAGGCCCTATCCACAAATACAGTCACAGTGGGAATTAGGGCTTCAACATATAAATTGAAGGGTGGGGTGTGAATACACAATTCAGTCCATAACAAGGGTGAAGAAAAACATCCCTCACTAGTTCTACTTCAGGGTCAGATATCCATGTGCATCAGAGCTTATTCTGCAAAAGTGGGCACCAGCCTGAGGGCTCAGGGGCCAAGGTAAGCAGGGCTTTGCTGGGTCTGCAACCCATGCCCTTAGGTGGTGGCAGCAAAGGCAGAAAGAGAGTCACTGTTCACCACCTTTCCAAGGACTTGGTCCATACAGATGAGTATCTCTAGCTAGACCCTCATATTCAAACTTGGGTTGATCAGAAAATGACTCTCCACACGTGTCAGTTTCCTGGAGCTATCATAATGAAGCACCGCAAACTGGGTGCCTTAGAACAAAGGATATGTATTTTCTCACAGTTCTGGACAGAAGTCCACCATCCAGGTGTGGGCAGCTGTATTTCCTCTGGACACTCATTGGAAGGAGAATACTTCCTTATGTCTTCTAGCTTCTGGTAGTTGCCAGCAATCTTTATTTTCTTAGCCTATAGATGCAACTATATTATCTGTGCCTCTGGCCTCACATGGCTTTCTCCCTGTGTGTCTGTGTCTCTACATCCAAACTCCCCTCTTCTTCTTATACGGACACCAATCATACTGGATTGAGGGCCTACCCTCATCCAGTATGACCTTAACTGCATTCCATCTGCAGAGACCCTCTTTCCAAAGGCCACACCCACAGGTTATGGGTGGACATGAATTTGGGGGCAGGGGAAAGCAGCAGGGGCATCAGGAGATGGAAGACAGGGGGGAGGGGTGAACTTAGGCCATGGCCTTCACTGGGGTTTCTTCAGGTAAGGAAAGATGAAAAGTTTAGGCCTGGCTAGTTTGAAGAGCTTTGGTGGGCTTTGGGCTACCTGGGTGGTCTCCAGTTGCCTGGTCCTGCACGCAGATGCATAGGACAGAGGAAAATTGCCTCCTGGGGTGTACCAGCCAGAGAGAAGTGTGGCTCTGCACTGGTTGGTTTGCTTCTCAAAAGCATGCTCCCTGTGGGTCCTTTGCTCTCTCCAAGAATTGGCTAGTCCAGGGACAGGCAGTCTCTTCCCTGGCCAGGAAGGTTTTTTAAGATGTCAAAACATCAAAATATACAAGAAAATTAAAAATGTGTCCAATACACTCTCTCCCATGGGAAAGAGGAAGGATCTGGCTCCCTTGGTCCCCAGCTCCTATATACTAACACAGTCTTCTGGGTGTCCTGTCAGGGTTTGCTCACATTCTAGATTGGACTCCATCTTCTACCTTACCTTGTGACCATGGGAAAGTCAGTGCTGCACAGGGAAGACAGGTCCCCACCCTGATGGTCCAGCCTTGGGCTCTTGGTCTCGGCACTGCCTCTGGCTATGTGACCTCAGGCAAGAGGCCTTGCCTCTGGGTGTCTCAGGGCCTGATCATTTGGTACATCACTGGGCACCAGTTGTTGGCCTCTGACAAAACCCATTTCTACTTTGGGGCTCTCTGGAGGTTGTACAGGGACCCTAGGTTGGCAGTCTCTGAACTAGAGCTTTGAATTCCCATCAGCTGTGAGAATTCTAGGTCCTAGGAAATACCCCTGGCACCTGTTCCCACACTGTTTCCCTGTTGCATGCATTCAGCACATGTTTCATCTTGGTCTCGTACAAGGCTGGTGGTTTCATTGTCTGACTCCCCACGACACTATAACCTCCATGAACACAGGGGCCGTATATGAATAGCTTTGGGTCAACCACACTAGCCTAGACTTTGGGTTCCAATCCCATACCATTCCATTTACACTCTGTGACTTTGGACAAGTTACTTCCCTCTTTGAGCTGCAGTTTGCTTATCTGTAAAGCGGGGATCTCACTGCCGTCCTCTGAGTAATATGGTGGCCCCTGAATGAGACCATGTATTCAGGCACCACCACCTCTTGAAAGGAATCCCAGTACAAGGTACCCTTATGGTACTCTTGCTGGGATGTACATAATAAGCAGCTTAATCTATGCTAACCTATTTTTTTTCTCATAGAGCTGAGTGCTAGGATAGGCTTTTTATAACAGATCTCAATGGGATTGATTGAATGAGTGCATAGAGGGTATCTGTTCACATAATCGAAGGAAGAAAAATCAGCATTCAGATTCTCGATGATGGATAAGGTTAGTGCTGCCTTGAGACCCAAGCAAATGGCCTGGAGCAAATGGCCTCCCCCCATGCTTTAGAGGCCCCCACTCAGTCTCTCATCTGGCCACGCTCCATCCCACAAGTCAGGAAGTCCTCGGCACTAAGAGAACATGCCCTCCTGGAGCCTGTGACCCCCTTCTTCCAGGCCATGCTCCAGTGAGCTGGCACTGGGGAATATGCTGCTCTGCAGGCCCAGCTTTCTTCCAGGGCGTTGGATCATCCTGCTGAGGGCAAATCACAGTATTGGCCAGAAGGCAGCAAAGCAGGAGCTATTTGCAGGTGTCGGGGCAGGGGGCAGGGGTGGGGGAGATGGAAGGAACTTGGATGTGCAGCCATGCTTGGTGTCCCCAAGCTCAGGTGTAAGGCCCACTGTGGTACAGGACTGCGCAGGGGGCACGAGGGGGCCTGGACCAGGTTCTGGGTAGGCAGATGTGTTTCTGGCACCTCTGAAGTTTGGCTCTTGTCAAAGCCCAGACATGGGTCGTTTAATGGCAATGAATGTGCTGGTGTCACTGCCTCAGACTCAGGGGGCTGGCGTCCAGTTGGCAGTGGCAGTGTGCTAAGCTCTTGCCTCCTCGGTGGCTCTGGACCTCTCCCTGCTGCAAAGACTCAGCTCACAGGCAGCCAGTGGGTGGCGCTGCTCTTGGCCCACGTCTCAGCGCAGGGAGCAGGAGCGATGATGTGCAGAACCTATTTACCGTGCCTTCCCTGCTCTCTGCTTGGGACCCGGTCGGTGCCCCCAGACCTGTCCAGAAGCAGCTCATTCCTGCGTGACATCCCCATCGGCCACCAGCTCATGCCAGCCCAGTCCTTTCTGCAGTTTCCTGCCTGTGGCTGGGGCAGTGGCTCCTCGGGCATCCCACCCCTCTGCAGCCTCCAGCTCTTCCCCAGGAGCCACGCCCATGTCCACCACCCTGTCCTGGCCTAGGCTGCCTGCAGGGGAGCACGCAGACCCCCAACACTGTCAGGCAGGGGCTTCTCTCATCTGGCTCTAGTCATAGTGAACACTGCGGTTTCCAGAGGGAAAAGCTCTTTTAGTAGGATGTGGTCAAGGTGGAAGGAGGGTGAATCATGCATTACAGTTAATCTGTGCTCTTCTTCTCATTCCCACCCTGAGTTATTGTGTGGCACCAGAGCCTAATTCCCCAGCTGCCCAGCATCGTGGTGCCCAAGGCCCCTGCCTTCCCCCAGGTGGCCGCTGCCACTACCCCACCGCTGCCACCGTGATACCACAGCAGTATTCTAGTGCGCGTCCATTGTGTCATGTGATTCTCACATTCTACTGGGAGCTAGATACAGTTAGCCCCACTTACAGGTGAGAAGATCGAAGCTCCCAGAGACTGATAGTTCTCACAGGTGAACAGGTGTTGCTTAAATTCACACGGCACCGACGGTCAGGATCTCAGCTGGTGCTCAGACTCCAGTTTCCTAGTTAGGAGCTCATGCCATGAACCCCCCTTGTCCCCTGCATGGTTTCCACCTGGCCCCCACCGAGGGAATGCAGATCAGCTTGAAACCAGAGCTCTGGGCCAGGCAGGAAGGGCTCTGCTCCCTCAGGATCCAAACCGGCTTGGGACTAAGTCTTCTGAAGTTCCCGGTTCTGTCCACCACACCACATGGCCTGGGGGCAAGAAGTAGATGGAGAAACTGAGGCACGTGGCCCTGAGGGACAAGGAGGGCGATTTTCCACAAAGCAGGCTAGTTCCAAGCCAGTTCTCTGTTCCACCCATGTGTACGGATTCGCACAGCCTGCCATGTGGGTTTTTCCGATGTCTGCCTCCATAGTACACATCATACAAACAGATCTACGGAAGGAGATTATGAAGGAAATTATGTAGTCGAGGATGGATTTTTAAATTTCCTTGATAAAACTGGAGGTAATGGAGAACTTATTCTTTCTGCAGCCCATTGCTTTCGATTTAACTAGGCATTTAGGGCTGGAGTTTTGTTTTGTTTTGTTTTGTTTTCCCCCTCTCCTTCTTGGAAAGTGTCCCACAGCTGGAACCGCGTGCTCTCAGCTGTTTGTTTTTCTTCCTTGGAGAGGGACTTGGGAACGTTACCCACCAAACCCCATAGGAACGGGCAGTTTGAAGAGCGTTCAAGCCCCAGACGCACAAACCCCAAATGCACACGCTCCAGGCTGCACTCATCCTGCTGGTGGCCGAAAGGCTGGCTGACAGTCTTGACCTCCTCCCCAAAAAGCAGGGCCAGTTCCAGGCCCCTCCACCTTACATTTGATGGCAGAGGAGGTGGGGGAAGGGAAAGAAGATTCCAGCCCCTGGGCCCCAGGCCAGGCCCTGAAACTCCAGTTGTGAAAGCCGAGCAGGGCTGCTGCCGGAGTGGCTCTCCGTGGGCCCGTTTATCATGCGGCCTTGGGTGGGACTGGGCAGAGCCTGAGTCATGCTTGCCCAGAGTGCTTGTCTGGACCCAGCCAGGCTCTTCCCCAAGTCCCACCCTCACCCTAGGGGGTCCCCAGCCCCAGGCTGAGTCCATCTTCCTGCCCCTCCCCACCCCAACTCCCCTCATTAGTTCCCCTATAGAATTATTTTGCGTGTGTGGTAAAAGAGACATAAAGCGTCCCATCTTAACCATTTTTAAATGTACAGTTAAGTGGTGTTAAGTGCATTCACACTGTTATGGAACTGTCGCCACCATCTGTCTCCAGAGCACACTTCTGGTATTTTCTAAACACTCATTTCCCATCCCTCCGTGCCCCCCTTCCCACCCCTGGTAACCAGCATCCCATTTTCTGTCTCTATGGAATTGACTGCTCTAGGTGCCTCCTATAAGTGGAGTCATACAGGATTTTTCCTTTCGTGGCTGTCTTACTCCACTTGGCATAGTTAATGTCTTCAAGGCTCATCCACGTTGCGACATGGGACCAGATTTCCTTCCTTTTTAGGGCGGAATAATATTCCTTTAGATGCATAGGCCACATGTTGTTTACTCATTCATCCATCGATGGGTTGCTTCCACCATCTGGTTATTGTGAATAATGGTGCTGGGAACACGGGTGTGCAGAAACCTGTTTGAATCCCTGCTTTAATTCCTTTGGGTGTATACTCACAAGTGGCATTGCTTACCCTTTGGATTTTTAAATCAGCTTGCACAATGGGTACCCGGATGGCTCAGTGGGAAGAGCGTGTGACTCTTGATCTCAGGGTTGTGAGTTTCAGCCCCACACTGGATGTAGAGATTCCTTAAATAAATTTAAAAAAATGAAAAACAATAAATCAGCTTGCACTTAAACTTCCAACAGGACATTCTGACCACCTGAGACCTCTGTTGCCTGGGAGAGACAGAAGAGGTTGAGAGAGAATCGAGAAGAAAACAAAACATTCAGGGGATAATGAACTCCCATCACCCACAGCCCTCAACTCACCACATCACTAAAATAGGACTGAGGCAGGGCTGTTATTGGAAATCCGGCTTCCAGGGCCCACCCATTGCTGAATCAGAATCTACAGGCTATGATCTTCAAGTTACTTGGGTACTTCTGATTTGTAGCAAGTTTTAATTCTATTCAGTTATTTTGAGAGAGAGAAAGTGAGAGAGGGCATGAGTGGAAGCAGCAGAGAGAGAGGGAGAGAGAATCCCAAGCAGGCTCTACACTCAACATGGAGCCCAACACGGGGCTCCAGCTCACAACCGTGAGATCATAACCTGAGCCAAAATCAAGAGTCAGACCAACTGAGCCACCCAAGTGCCCCTGTAACAAGTTTTAGAGCCACTGCCTGGAAACTGGACACTCCACTCACTGGGATGAGGATGGCAGAAGGGACCTCATTAGATTCTCTGGTCCTAGGTACATTTGGAGTGTCAATAATGACCATTCTACCACATCCAGTCTTCTGGTTATCAGATCCTTGGATAGAGCTGGATCGGCCCTGCCTGGCTAGGTTGACTATTACAGTCTGTATTAGTTTGCTGGAACCACCATAACAAAATATCACAGGCTGGGTGACTTAAGCAATAGAAATTGATTTTTTTTTTCTCACAGTTTTAGAGACTAGAAGTCCACGATCAAGGTAGTGGCACGATTGATTTTCTCTGAGGCCTCCTCTCTTCTCCATGTACGGATGTCCAATCTCTTGCTGCCTCTTCACAAGGTCACCTCTCTTTGCTGCCTGTGCCTGGTGTCTTTTCCTCTTCTTATGAGAGCACCAGTCATATGGGATGATTTCATTTTAATTTGATCACCTCCTTTAAAGACCTTATCTTCAAATATTGCCAACATGTTAAGGTGTTGGTACTTCGATATACAAAAAAAAAGGGGGGGGGGATGGGGAGCACAATTCAGCCCACAACACAATCATTTCCTCATTCCTCCCTTACCTGATTATTTTAAATTCTTTATATTCCTCCAACAAAGCAATACCATAAGGAACTAGAGTCAAACTTACCTATAATTCCATTGATTAAAAAATCAATTATTTTCAGCAATCCCAGTTTTCTTTTAATCCTGTATGTGTGTGCATGTGTGCGTTTGCTTAATATTATAGCATATGCACTTCCCACACTGTTGCATAATAGACCTCATAGCTGTTGTTTATAGGGTTTCATCAAAATCCATCTAACTGATGGGCCCACGATTTAATTAGCCTTGAATTGTTCATTCATGACTTCTCCATTTTCCATTTCTACAAACAAAAGGGCAATGAGTTTCTTTGTGCTATAGTGTTTCCCTCTTTTTGGATTATTTCCAGAGGGTAAATTCCCAGGGGTGACATTATTGAACAGAGGACGTGAACATTTTTATGGCTCTTGATAGATCTTGCCAAATGGCGTTCCAAAAGCGTTTTACACTGTCATCAGTGATGTATAAACATACTAGTTTTCACCACACTCTTGCCAGCATGATGTAGCACTGTCCCATTATTTTCAGAGAGATTTCATTTTGTTTTATTTTATATCTCTTTGTTAGCTAATGATCTCATAAAGTTTTTCATATATTTGATTATTCATTATATCATCTCTTAAGGGAACTTAAGCCCTTAAACCCTCTGTAAGCCCTCTGGTCTGCTTACTTATTAAGTATAGACCACCTGTTCACTAGCATGGGGTGCTATGGGTCACCAAGGAAGTAGAAGGCCTAGTTCTTTCCTTCCAGAGTCCTACAATCGACGATCACATCTTATTTAGTTATTGCTGACTTCTTTGTACCTGACCTACTGCTTTGCACATTGTGCTCAGTAAATTTTGTCGAATGTAATTCAATTCCAGATAACATGTTTATGTTCTTTGCGGTTCAGAGATCTGTATTCAATTCAAAGGAATGCAGAGCTCAAATCCAAAATGAGTCTGAATCCCAGGGAGTTAGTCCAGACCTTAGAATCGAATATGGATGAGCATGAGATTCTATGCTACAGCAGAGGGAAGATGCGCCTGATAGCAATTTTAAAGCAAGGTTTAGGGGTTGAGCTTGGCAATATGAGCCAATGTATGATGTGGGTGCTCGCCAAAAGTGATTGCAGTAAGACTCATATTAATAGAGGTATAGTATGGAGAATAAGAGAGGTGAGAGTCCCATTGGACCCTCTGCAGATTAGACAACTCTGCAATTCCTCAGTGTTTGTCTCTTTTTTTCAGTTTTTTCTTTTGAAAACATTTTTGAACCTACAGAGAAGTTGGAAACATTGTATAATAAGCACTCCTGTACGCTCCTTCATCTGGATTCATCAGTTGTTAACATTTTGCTACATTTTTCTCTCTCTTTCTCCCTCCCCCCCTAGTCCTCCCCCCCCCCACACACTATTATTATTCCTATTTTTATTGTTGTGGAACCATTTGAAAGTAAATTGCAAACTTTACCCTTAAATACTTTAGTAAGTACTTCCAAAAACAAGGAAGTTCTCTTATATCACCACTTACAGCTGTTAAGTTCAGGAAATTTAACTTTGGTACAGTAAGTACAATTACAAACATATAGTCCATAGTGAACTTTCTTCAGTTGCTCCAGTAATGTCCCTCATAGCATTTTTGTTTTTCACCCTGATCCAGGATCCGATCCAATACCAGGCATTTAGTTATATCACATCTCTGTAGTCTTCTTTTATCTAGAATGGCTCCTAGCCATTCATAGTTTTTCATGACATCAACGATATTTTCGAAGAATGTAGGTCACTTGCTTGCTGTAATGTTCCTTAATTTCAGTGGGTCTGTTTGTTTCCCCATGATCAGACACAGGTTAAACATTCTTGGCAGAAATACTCTATTAAATTCAGCTCAGTGCATCACATCAGGGGGCATATGGTATCATTTTTTTCCCTTTATTGGTAATGTCAAATATGATCACTTGGTTAAGGTCTTTATCTACAGTAAAGATATCTTTATTCCCTTTCTAATTAAGAAGGGATCTGTGGGAGATACTCTGCTACTGTACGGATATCAACAATCTGGCACACGATGATTTTAGCATCCATTGACAATGCTTGCCTAACTCCGTTATTACAAAGCTGGTGATAAGGTGAAGATTTTTCTAACATTTCTGACCATCCTTAATGTTATTTTCCTGTCTGGGCGTTACGGTTATAGACAGAGGCAGACCATGGCGTGCTAGAGTCGGTTCCAATCGAGTGCATCTTTTCCCAACCCCATATTTAGTGACGTCACGTTGGTAGCTTGAGATTGGCCATAGTGAGAGTATTTACACCTCAGAAACTGGCAAGCACTACAAAGTGGGAGTTTTGTTGTTCTCCTAGAGGACCGGTTGTTAAACGTTTACCACTGGATGCAGACAAGCTGAAACACGTTCAAAAAATGACTGCTCCTGGAGGGACTTGAAACCTTAAGGAAAGGAGATCTGTCTTCAAATATTTAAATGACTGCTTGTGGGAAATCCTCATTAGCTGGGAGGTAACCACTTAACTGTCCCGCTCTCCCTCCCACTGGGTGCTCCAGCTGTGCATGGGTCCTTGAAGGAGTCACAGGCATCTTCCCCCACCGGCTTCCTGTGGGGAAGCAGCAGGGGTGGCATGGAATCAGGGGCTGCAGGTCTCCTCGAGAAGGGACCCCAGGGCTTCACCCTCTGATCCTGGAAACAATGTGGACGCAGAGAGGTGCAAGGTGCAGAGGACATAGGGTTCATGCTAAGTGGCTTTCATATTCTTGGTAAATTAAGTTCAGGTTTACTTGAAAGAGTGAGGGATAAAGCAGGCTTGGGCATTTAGAGGCCCCAAGAAGCTTTTGAATGACAGCTAAGGGATTTTTTTTTCCCCACCAATCCACTCAGAGCAGTTCAACTCCAGGTATATGCAAACAGCACGAGAATGAGCCAAGTCCGCACACTTCGTCAGCAGGACTGTGCTGTCTAAGAGGTAAAGCAAGGAAAGGTGCAGAAAGAGGCTGCCTTGGGTTTATCATTGATGCCTACAGAGGTAGGTACACTTCCCCGGAGGCCTGGGGCGCATGAAAGCAGCTGTGGATCCAGGTACAACAGTGATTCAAGTATAGCCGGTGGGGGTGAGGGGGAGCTAATGGAGGATGTCAAGTTCCTGGGATCAATCTGCCCACTGAAGACAGTGAGAAAGCCAACAAGCTTAGTGGTGGTTTGAAAAGAGGGGGATCACTTTCCAAAATACCAAATGTTTACAGGTCCTCGGGTGAACCGTACTGGGGGATGCTGGGAGTGAAGAAGGTGAAGAGTTATGTGTTCAGCCTGTCAGAAAGTCACAAACGTGAAGAAAATAATGTGCCTCACAGTGCTTTGTAAAATGTAAACCTCTATCCAACGGTTCAGTGTTCCATGATGAGTATGAATGCCCACAAATCTGATAATCAATGAGCCCACGAATCTGATAATCAATGAAGAAAGGGAGAGCCTCTGGAGCAGAGGGTGTAGGTAAATGCCAATAGCATGAATTTGAACAGAGCTTTGCAATATATGTGAGGTTTTCTTCCCATATACTTTTATCAAATGAGATCATATCTGCATAAAATACAAAACTCAATGCCTGGTCCATAGTAAATGCTCAGTTAAGTTTATTCTTTTCTTTAGTCCTCACAACACCCTCCTGTGGTAGATGTTGTTAATTCTATTTTTAGATGAAAAGGAAGGGACTCAGAATGATGAATTCCCTTGTCTGAGAGTAATGAGTTAAGTGATGCGCAAGACTTTGGATTCTAAGTTTAATATTCCTTCCCTTCTAATGTTTCTAATGTGTCTAAGGGCCTGTCTGATTCTCAGAGTCTATAAAATTGTCAACTCCACTTCTTTCATATAACCTTTTGTACTTCACACAAAGCTGTCAGTGTTTGAAACGGCCATTGTGAACATGACATATAGGTGATGTTTCTTACTACATACAGTATGTTTAAAGTTGTCGTTAAAATTTTTCCTTTTGTAGGAAAGGCTCTGAATTCATATCACATCATATCGTGACTGATGATTGTCACTGGCACGATTTCATATGTCTCTTTGCAATACTAAATATTTTTACAATATTAAAGATATCCAACCTAATAATTCAAGATGCTCTGGGGACCAATGATTACTTCAAAGTAACCTTAGTGTCAATGTTTTCCACCGGAAAAGCTCTCTCTGTTTAGGTGGAAACGCTTTTTGCATCATCATCAAAGATGGTTTGCATGGATGGATAGATGGATGGACTAGATGGATGAGTGGGTGGGTGGCTGGGGGGGTTGATACCTAATTCTGACTTCCTGGATAGCAGGGTGATCTGATAGAAAGAGAAGTGAGCTGGGTTTCAAGAAATACGAGTACTAGCTCTGGATGATGTGGGGCATTTCATATCACCTTTCTCAGCCTTCATTTCCTCATCTGAAAATGAGAAGTGAATGATTATTAAGGTCGCTTTCGGCTCAAAGCATCTTAGTGCCTGGTGAGTCCAATTTTTGAAAAACAGTAATGTGAGAGATTTGACATAAGGGCTGCCAACCTCGTGTTTGGACAAGAGGAAACCCAATAAGTATCTAGATTTCCTGGCAAATCTGGCCCAGATTCCTTACATGCCTATTAGTGAGAATAATCTCCAACCTCCTAAAAATACTTTATGACAAGCTCAACGAGCGAAGAAAGATGGATTTGAGAAAAACGTCCAACAGGGAGAGCTCACACCCCTCCAACCAAGAGCTGCGTGGAAACCCTGGGGGACTTGATACGGAGCTGTTTGAAAACAAGCACTCACGGAACAAATTGTCCGGAGAGATAGAAACACTGAAACACGCTTGCTGCCCTCACTGATTTCAGATTAGGGCCTCATGTGACTGCAGCCGGGGGAAGACTGGGGAGATGGAGGAGGACGCCTGTAACCCGGCGTAAGCAGGCTCCTGCTAGCCGGGGAGGGATGGACTGTGCACTGGGGTAGGGCAGAAAGTCAGGCAGCCCCGGGGCGGGGGGGGGGGGGGTGGGTGTTAAAGCTGGATCTGCCATCGCCCGGTGGTGTTGTCTTGAACCATCTTGAACCAGCCACTCCATCTCTGCAAGCTTCACCTGTACGACTGACACGTGAACATATTTTGTACTTTTTTTATGACATGGCCAGTCAGGTGATGCCACAAGAGGAGACAGGGGAGCAGCTCAGGCAAACAAGGTGTCGTGTACTCACAGGTGCTGGAGACGGGAGGCCCGCACCCACACAAGGCCACGTGGGGAAGCACCAGGGTGCTTAGGAGGCAGACACAAGAGTGACGGGAGCAGTTAGGGCCTTTATTGTGGTTTCTGGGAGAAAGGCAGGATGGTGTAAGTAATTCAGGATTGGCTAGTTTGAATAATTTTGGTGGACTTTAGGCTACTGAGGTGGTCTCCACTTGCCTCGTACCTGGCCCTGGGATGACAGAGGCAGAGGAATAGTGCTTCTGGGGGCCAGATAGAGGAGGTGTGATTCCAGAGGGGCCGTCAAAGGCATGCCCCCAGCTGGGCCGCTTGCTATCTCTAAGAATTGGCTAGTTCCAAGAGAAGCAGTTTCTCCCCAGCTAGAAAGGTTTCTGAAGATGTCAAAGCATAATATACAGAAAATAATTTTACATGGATATACACACATGTATATATAATTATTATATAAAATCCAGAACACATCTCATCTAAAACTGGACATAGGAACAGTGATATCAGAGGATCACATGAGATACAATGCATGACAACATCCAGCCTACAGCCTGGTACTGAGTACCCAGTACTGAGTACTACACCCATTGATAGTAGTTTTCTCTCTTCTTCCATCCAGTTTAGTGGATGGCCTATCTATACCTCTGTCTAGCTCTAGGGCAGGAGGGTTCTTCTGTCTAGGACTCCATTTTTTTTTAAGATATTTATTTAACTTGGGGCGCCTGGGTGGCTCAGTCGGTTAAGCGTCCGACTTTGGCCCACGTCATGATCTCGTGGTTTGTGAGTTCGAACCCCGTGTCGGGCTCTGTGCTGACAGCTCAGAGCCTGGAGCCTGCTTTGGATTCTGTGTCTCCCTCTGTCTCTGCCCCTCTCCTGCTCATGCTCTGTCTCTCTCTGTCTCAAAAATAAATAAAACACTAAAAAAAACTTTAAAAAGATGTTTATTTAACTTAAGTTTTTAAGTTATTTATTTTTTTAAGTTTATCTAAGAGAGAGAGAAGGAGAGAGTGAGCAATGGAGGAGCAGAGAAAGAGAGAGAGAGAGAATCCCAAGCAGGCTCTGCATTGTCAGCACACAGCCCAATGTGGGGCTTGAACTCAAGAGCCATGAGATCATGACCTGAGCTGAAAGCAAGAGTCAGTCGCTTAGCCAACTGAGCCACCCAGGTCCCCTTAGGACTCTCATCTTTTAACCTGTGAAATAGGTTAAATAGGTTAATAGGTGAAATAGGTTAATAGGGCATCCAGATGGTCACCAAGGTGACTTCCAGGCCTGCCTTTGCCCCTTTCTTGTCTGATTTCTGCTGAGAGCTGCAGTGCACATTTGTGGGTTAGAAGGGCAGGGGCAAGAGATCCCATTGGGGGGCCTGGAGAAGGGAGCTTGGAGGTTGAAACAATGTCACCAGATTGAGAAAGAGATCGCCCACACCTTGAAAGCACAGACCTCAGCTCCAGCACGGTGGCCTGCCCAGGACAGTCTTTGTAGAGCCCACACAAGTAATCTCTCCAGTGTCCAACCAGGGCCCGGCCTTTGGTGAAGCAGGCAGAAGCAGCATGCTGTTTAAGGTAGTGGAACACAAAAGATGCCTGTTCCACCACATACGTGTAATTTTCACATTGATGTGAGTATCTGGCCTGTAGATCAAAAACCCTATTTCCCCCACAACATCTATCTCTGAGGACTGCTATAAAAATGAAAAGAGCTGAGTGGGCATCAGGTGTTCCATAAGTGGTAAAGTATCCAGCACAATGCCTGATGATCAGGAAGTACTGAATCAATGAAAGGTTCTCCTTTTACTAATTATTCAGGACCTGATTATTACGTCAGCGGACGATATTTCTGCAATAAGTGCTGGAATGCTCTCACGTCTGTTCTTAATAAAGTTCAAGCCACTTGTCTGCTTTTAAAACTACATAAATGATCAACTTGCTAGCTCAGTGATGAGATGAGATTCTTGAAAGGATTTCCTGCTTTGTGGTGGGTAGGCACCACATATATAGAAGAGTCACTCATGGGGACGCCTGGGTGGCTCAGTCGGTTGAGCACCTGACTCTTGGTTTCGGCTCAAGTCATGATCTCATGTTTCGTGAGTTCGAGCCCCGCATCGGGATCTGTGCTGACAGTGTGAAGCCTGCTTGGGATTCTCTCTCTCTCTCTCTCTCTCTCTCTCTCTCTCTCTCTCTCTCCCCTCTCTCTATGCCCCTCCCCTGCTCCCTCTCTCTGTGTCTCTAGAAATAAATAAATAAGCTTCAAAATATTTTTCTTAAAAAAGAAGGATCATGCATGAAGTGAAATCCAGCAAGTTAAGGATTCCTCTCCCCTTACTTTTCTTTTTTTTTAAATTTTTTTTAATGTTTTATTTACTTTTAAGACAGAGAGAGACAGAGCATGAGTGGGGATGGGGCAAAGAGAGAGGGAGACACAGAATCTGAAGCAGGCTCCAGGCTCTGAGCTATAAGCACAGAGCCCGATGCGGGGTTCGAACTCAGTAACTGTGAGATCATAACCTGAGCCAAAGTTGGACCCTTAACCGACTGAGCCACCCAGGCACCCCTCCCCTTACTTTTCAAATATGATGAAAACTGCTAGAGATAAGAACCACTTTGGGCTCTCGAAGACTGGTATTTACACCCCTCATGAAGTACTGTGTCATTACAGATTGGGGACTTAATTATATTGTGTATCAACAGGGACTTTAGCTTAAATGCCAACATAGCTGAAATGATACCCTAGGAAAAATCAGTGTATCATGGGCAAGTCGCCCCTATCTAAATAGCACTCCGTTTTCCAAAAACGTGTGCTTTGAGAACAGGCTTTGGGTTTGTCAGGAGAGGTTTTTATTTTTTCTATAACTATATTCAGTTAGTAAGTCTTTCAAGTCTTTGAAGGCCATTTCCTAGCACTAGCTGCAAGAATGGACCAACAAGCACATTAAAGTATTGAGAAGATTCCCTGCAAGAGGACTTCTAAGTTTCTAAGCAGAATTGGCAGGCCCCAAGTGTGCATTACCCACAGGCAGCAGTGATTTCAAGAAGTGTTTGGTAGGTGGGGCTCCGAGCAGCCTGGCCCCATGAGACTCGCACTGGCCACATTTTAGGTCCTTCTGAGTCTTCGGGACCAGTTCCATCTAAGGGCATGACCAAGGCTTGAAAATCAGCGCCCACCTTTACGGTCCATCCCAACTTCCTCCCAGATCATCTCTAGTAAAGACCCTCATTGGTTAATGAGATGGCTATAGGTTAAATTGTGCTTCCCTCAAAATTCCTATGTTGAAGCCCTAACCCTCCAGACCTCAGAATGTATCTCCAAGTAACTAGATTTGGAGATATGGTCTTTAAAGAAGTAATCACTGGGACAGGCCCTACTCCGATATGACTGGTGTGCCTATAAGAAGAGGAGATTAGGACACAGAGACACACGTAGAGGGAAGACCATGTGAGGACCCAGGGTGAACCCAGCCATCTCCAAGCCAAAACGAGAGGCCTCAGGAAAAATCAACCCTGTGCACACTTTGCTCCCAGACGTCCAGCCTCCAGATCTGTGAGAAACAAATGTCTGTTGTTTAAACCCTGCAGCCTGTGGTATTTATTTATGGCAGTCCAAGCAGACTAAAACACCGCTCACTTGTGTTTTCAAAAACATCCTCCCCGCCAAAAAATAAATAAAATAAACAAAGATGAGAAAGAGAGAGAGAGAGACAATAACAAAAATCATCCACGGGTAGAATGCTTAATAGACCTGCCTGTCTCTGGATGATCTATTGAAGCTTGCAGGGGGACTCCAGGTGCACCTTAGGATAACCACGGGCAGTAATTGTATTTACAACACTGGACGATAACATCGTACCTTTTTTTTTTCATGGTGCATGTTTGTTTCCTTCCACCACCACCCCCCACAGCATGACGTGAAGCCAAGAGGAGAGTCTGGTGCAGAGGGGGACCCTGGAGTTAGTGTCAGAAGACCCTGGCTCCACATTTTGGGTCTGTCCCTCCCTGGCTAGGAGACCTTGCAAGACTTACTTGATTTCTATAAGCTTCAGCTACCCCATCTTTAAAGTGGGGATAACGGTGCCCATTTTCCAGGTTGTTTTGAGGATTAAGAGAGGTATATGGAGTATCTGAGGTATAGGTAGGAATATTGACAGTTACCAGCTCACTCATGCAGGATCCAGACTGTTTCAGAGTCTGATGTAAAGGCAAAATACCACATTTGTCTCTGTTTATGTAATCCTCTTGCCTTCAGCTGAGATTTCACACCCATTAAGGGTAATTTTGAATGTTGATATTGTCATCTGCAACATTACTCTTGCCAGCTTTGGTCATCATGATGATTCATGATTGATTCAACAGGGCCGAGGATTGCCTGTCACCAGATGCTGTGTCATTCAATGGTATTGAAGCCTTTCTCCTTGTCAGCCTCCAATTCTGAGAGGCCGCCGAGTTCTCACAATGCTATTTCTTTATGATGCCTTGTGTGTGTCCCTCCTCTGCATCCCGGCAGGCACAGTTCTGCTTCGAGACCTTCTGTCACCAGGACCACAGCCTCCTACTCCGTGTTCCTCCCTGAGTTCGTGACCTCCCCAGTTCATTATCCACATCGCTGAGGGAGACATCTGACAAAAATACACACAGAACCCTGAGACCCCCACTACTGAAGAGTGTTCACTGATTACACTCGTCATGTCCAACTTGTTCAGATAATCTTAATGATGGGTTTGGTGCTTTCACTTCCCAGTGAACATTTTGAAACACATTAGAACTGAAGAGTTTAAACAGGCTCCTTTTTGTGTGTGTAGCTTTCTCCCTAAGCAAATGATAAATTTTTTGATAGGAAAGCTTGTATTCTAGACTTCTCTGTATTTATTATCACCCAGACCCATATGGTGAATTGATACTTCACATACACTATTGGATGACCTAATACATGAATGAACAAATGAATATCCTAATTTCAAACTTATCTGTAGCTCTTGGACAATGGGGAATTGAGATGTAAAGAAGCAAAGAGCAGGGCTCGTGGGTGGCTCAGTCGGTTAAACGTCCAACTCTTGGTTTGGGCTCAGGTCATGATGTTGCAGTTTGTGGGTTCGAGCCCCATGTTGGGGTGTGTAGCTGGCAGTGTGGAGCCTGCTTTGGATTCTCTGTCTCCCTCTCTCTCTGCCCCTCCCCCACTCACACTGTCTCTGTCTCTCTCTAAATAAGTAAACTTAAAAACAAAAAAAGAAGAAGCAAAGAGCAAAAAAGAAAGATGGGAAGAGAACCAGCCCCTTTGTGATGCTTCATGTCTTAGCCTGGGATTTCTATGGACATCAGAGCCTGAGACACAGGCTTGGAAATTTATTGTGCAAAGTGAATCTGGCAAGCAGGAGTGGGAGATGGGGAAGACCAGAAAGAAGGATGCTTTCCTTGAGTTGGTCTCCACCAATGGCCACTGGGGGTCAGTCCTGCCAGGACTTCTAAAGAGCTATGTGGTAAGAGCTGCAGAATTGCCTGTGTGTGAAGAGCATTTATTGACCAGCCCCTGCCCCCGTAGGCCAAGTTTCCTCCTGAGGATCAAGGCCATGCATGGATGAGGTCCAGATGGTTTCCACAATTCTGAGAAGCCATAGAAGCCCCGGGGGAAAAAGCAAGAGATGGGAGTGTAGATAAAGTGAGGTGCTGCCGGGTTTCAGCCACCTGGAAGGGGTCATTGTGGCCCTGGGTGGAATAAAATGTAGGCTGAGAGTGTGAGGTAGGGCCCACAGGCTGCTCTGTCCATCTCTGCTCATCCTTCTATTTCTCAGGAGAGATGCAGGTGCTTCTTGGCCCCATAACACTCTCTATTTTGAATCATTCACTTAATCATTTGACAACTTATTCATTGACCACCTACCGGGTTCAAGTTCTGTATCAGGCACTGTGTTGGTCTAAACAGCAAGTCCCTGGGGCACCTGGGTAGCTCAGTCAGTTAAACTTCTGACTTTGGCTCAGGTCATGATCTCACAGTTTGTGAGTTCGAGCCCTACATCAGGCCCTGCACTGACAGCTCGGAGCCTGGGGCCTGGAGCCTGCTTCGCAGATCTGTGTCTCCCTCTCTTTCTGCCCCTCCCCCGCTCATGCTCTGTCTCTCTCTGTCTCAAAAATAAATAAACGTTAAAAAAAATTTTTAAAAAGGACATGAGAGGCCCTGAATTACAAGAAAAGGTGCCTGCCATGTCTATGTCTAAACAGCAAGTCCTAATTCCATCTGTGAATTCACAAAGAGTTAGTCTTTTTCCGAATAGATGTATGCATGCCATCAAAATGCTGGGTTTCCTGACATCTCTGGTAATGATTTCAGATACTCTAGTCTTGAAATTGGAATCCTGGGGAAGTCTCCTCCATAAGAGCCTTTTGATTTATAATGCATCTTGGATCTCATTTCCACAGTAATCCACAGTGAATTACCAGAGACTCCATCTGCTTGGACCACCAAAGGGAACCCTTGTGCCAGGAGCACAGAGTCTCCAGCCACACCTCTGCAGAAAGTAATAAATATGTTGGTGGGGGGTTTGCTTCTTTTGAGGTTGTGCCAGGCCATCCTAATATGAATATCTGTGGCCATCACCTGGCTACTAGCCAGCCTGTGCTCCGTGCATCCTCCAGTTCAGTCTGTGCTCACCGATGTGCCAGAGACGGGATCTATTTGTAAAGGCTGGGCATCTGGGTTGCGGCCAACTCACCATTCCAGTGGGCAGGTGGTCTTCATCATTTGCCTGTTTGTTGGACCTTGCATACAAGACCCAGAATTGGCTACCTTTGCTTGCTCAGTGAGAGACACCTGCCTATGAACTGATAAAGCCCAGTGCAGGTAGGCATTCGGGCCATTCTGAGCCAGAAATAAGATAAAGCTAGCTAGCTAGCTAGATAGATAGATAGATAGATAGATAGATAATAGATAGATAATAGATAGATAGATAGATAGATAGATGATAGATAGGTGATAGATGATAGAGCTCACCAAAAATTTACCAACATGATGCCCTCCTCTTTGGGTCCTTATGAATGAGCCCCAGTACTTCCCTTCCTCATCTGCTTCCTTCCCCTGCCTCAGTCCTTCCTGATGCCCACAAGCAGCTGAGAGCAGGCAGCATTTGAGCAACCTACCCTGCCAGTTCTAGAATCCAGATGTGTCCAGATGTGCCTAGAATCAACCCACCTTGGCCAGTGAATAGCCAGTTCTAGAATCCAGATGTGTCCTTGTGGGTCCAGCACTCTTGAGGCTCGTCCTGATTCTGTACCGCCAGCTTTCCTGGGATCCTGAGCCCCTCACACTGTCCCAGCCTCAGCTGTCTCCGCTCCTTTGTGCCTGTAGCTCCAGGACTGGCTTCTGTTTTGGTGCTTGCATCCTGCCTGCCCTTCCCAGCTCTTCCCCTCGAGGCTGGGCCCTACAGTCCTGCTCGCTGACTGTCCCATGCCTGAGATGCCCTCACCCTGCAGGTGGTGCTTTTGGATGACACCTGTCTGGTGAGCTCAAGACTCACCCTGCTTGGTGGCCCTGTTGCTGCACCCAGACCCCCTACTGAGGGCCCTGTCTTACTGTGCTACAGCTGCTATAAAAAAATACCATGGACTGGGCAGCTTACACAACAGACACTTATTCCTTACAGTTCTGGAGTCTGGAAGTCTGAGATCAGGGCACCGGCACGGTAGGCTTCTGGTGAGGGCTCTCTTCCTGGCCTGCAGGTGGCGTTCTTGCTGTGTCCTTATATGGTCTCTTTCTCTCCTTCTGAGGACTTTAAGCACATCATGAAGTCCCCACCCTCACGGACCTCACCTAAACCTAATCACCTCCCAACGCCCCCAACGCCATATGCCATCGCGTTGAGGTTTAGGGCTTCCACATGAATTCTGGGGGAGACACAAACATTCCATCCACAGTAGCCCGTATTCTCTTCTCTTGTTAAACCTCCTATTGACCATTCCTCAGTCACCACCAAGCAGCCTATTTGTGCTTTCCTCCACTTCAGTGACACCTCGCTCCTGCCTAGATCTCTTCCTTGACACCTAAGGAAGCCACCCAGCCTTGGATACCTGTATTCGTGTCCTGTGGCCACCTGACAAAGTGCCACACTTTCTCACAGTTCCGGCGGCTACAGGGGCCAAATTAAGGTGCCAGTACTAATTAAGTACAAATTAAGGTGCCAGTACGGCTAGTCTCTTCTGTAGACTCTGAGGGAGAATCCACTTCATGCACCTCTCCAAACTTCCGGTGGCTGCTGACAGCCCTCGGTGTTCTTACTCCTGGTGCTGCATTATTCCAATGTACACCTCCATCTTTACATGGCCTTTTCCTCCTTGTGTCTACGAATGTCCTCTTATCTTTATAAGGATGCCAGTCACTGGGTTAAGAGCCCACTCTAACCCAGTAAGACCTCATCTTAACCAATTACATCTTCCTATAATGTACAAATAAGGTCACATTCTGAGGCTCCAGGTAAATATAAATTTTGAGAGGACACTATTCAACCCACTATGATACTCCAATTTTTAAGTTATGCTAAAAAAACAAAAACTACCCAAAAGAGTTATTTTGTTCTTAATCCTGCCTGTGGCTTGCACACTCAATTCCTTGAACAAGTGCCTAGGGTATGTAAATAGGTAAGGTGCCTGCCCTCCTGAGGCTCTCAGGGTAATGGAAGAGGCTGATGAGTGTCACTGCATTTTATGGTGATGATTAGTATAGTAGAGATAAAAGCAGCAAACTTTATCCAACTGGGAGTAGAAAAGGCTCTGGGAGGGCTTCTTAGAAGAGGTGTGAATTGAATGATGATTAAGACAACAGTTATGGAAAGACAAGGCATTCTAAGAGGGACCAGTTTGACCACAATTCTTGAGGCAATCCTTTCAAGATCTCTTATAGGACCTTACAGTTTTCCCACAGAAGTAAACTTAGGTCGCCTGGTGTTCTGGGTTGGTGTTGCCAAGAAGTTCCTCCATCTATCTCTAAGTGATTGGCCCCTAGCAGATGGCCCCATTGAACGAGAGCCATGCAGAGCCCTTTGGAAGCCAAGCATTGTTTCCTGGACCATCCCTCTCTTTGCAACCTCACATCCACAGCCAGTCACCAATGCGAGGGCGTTTATTTGACCAACCTACATGGCTGTCTTCAGTGTTGGCACAAACCTTCACTGATTGCTTTGATATGGAGAAGACTGGAAAATCACAGGGCCTCCCTTGCACAGAGGGAGCTCATCATCAGAGGTGACATTGCAGAATTTCTGTTAAGGCTGGCAGTAGCACCACACCTTCTCCTCTCCCCTCAGGCACCAAACCACACCCCAACACTTGTTTTCTCTTATGGTTGACTTCATTCATTGGCACAACATCTGCACTTATGTATGGCTGGTGACTCCCATATCTGCACTTCCAGCTCTCTCTTGGTGGGCCCCAATTCCAACAGCCTTCTGGGCATCTCTGCCTGGAGGTCCCTCAGAAACCTCAAACAGTATGAGCTGAAGCTGCTCCCCTCCACAGTCACGATGTAAATCTGCCCTGTCGTGGTCACTTCTCACTGCGCAACTGCTTGGAAGAGTAGATTACATACGCTCGTCCTCAACATTATTCTCTGTACCCCCAAGAGGGTAACAGAAACTCATTCTCTATACCCATGCATCTCCTGGTCATTGGGGTGTTAAAGGACACTGTTATGGACCGAATTAGCCCCCTCTCGCGGATTCATATGTCAAAGTCCTAACCTCCGATGTGACTGTATTTGGAGATAGGTCTTTTAAGTAGGTAATTAAGGTTAAATGAGGTCATAAGGGTGGGGCCCAAATCCAATAGGACAGGTGTCCCTCTAAGAAGAGGAAGAGACACCAGGGATGTGCACACAGCGAACAGACCACACGTGGATGCAACTAGAAAGCAGACATTTGCAAGCCAAGGAAAGAGGTCTCGGTAGAAACCAACCTTTCTGGCACCTTGATCTTAGAGTTCCAGCCTCCAGAGCTGGAACATAAATGTCTTGTCTAAGCCACCAGGCCTCAGTATTCTGTTATGGCAGCCTGAGCTGACCAAGACAGACCTGCCTGGGATTTGTCTGTTCTGGGTTGCCATGGGGCCCCAGAAAATGGACAGTTGTTAGTTTTCTCCAGGACCAGCTATATAATTCACAAGGCCCAGTGCACAATGAAAATGTAGGGTTCCCTGTTCCAGAAGCAGGAAAAAAAAAGCTGTTTTTCTTTTCTTTTCTTTTTTCTTTTCCTTTTTTTTTTTTGTGTGTGTGAGAGAGAGGGCAGCAGAGAGAGAGGAAGAGAGAGAATCCCACGAGAGGGAGAGAGAAAGAGAGAGAGAGACAGAAGCAGGGCTCATCCGAGGTGGGGCTTGAGTTCACCTGATGTGGGACTCAAACTCATGAACCGTGAGATTGTGACCTGAGCCAAAGTCTGATGCTTAACCAACTGAGCCACCCAGGCACCCAAAGCTGTTTCTTTTCTTCTATTACCTCTTGACCTGTCATGCTGGTTTTTATTTGCTGTTTACAATAACAATACCAGGCACAAGGATGCTCCAGCATGAGTGCAGATCCTTCTGGAACTGACTGGATCCTGATGTCCCTGTTGGGGCAGGGGCCCCTGGGTGGGGGTAGGAGACTTTGTCCCAGGCTGGCGGGAGGTGGGCATGCACATAGACCGAGGTGCCACTGTCCTATCAGACTTCACTTACACAGACTCAAAGAAAAATCATCAAAAGTTCAAAATGGTGACTGCAGAGCACAAAGCCCCAGTACAGTCCCCTTCTGAGCCTGGAGCCCTGTGGGACTGCACGGGGAACATGCCCCGAGGCTGTCCCTGGTTCCCTCCTGTGTCTTGGAGCCAGGCGAACCCTAATAAAGGTGTGCATCACTTTAAATCATAAAGCTCTGGTGATAACCTAATTGTTACACATTCTGGAGGAATATTAGGTTCCACTTTTTTTTTTAAGTTTATTTGTTTATTTTGAGAGATAGAATGAGCAAGAAAGTGCACATGTGTGAGCAGGGGAGGGGCAGAGAGAGAGGGAGAGAGAAAATCCCAAGCAGGCTCCACACTGTCAGAGCAGAGCCCAACGCAGGGCTTGAGCCTGTGAACCATGAGATCATAATGTGAAACCAGACCAGGAGTCAGATGCTTAACCAAGTGAGCCACCCATGCACCCCTAGTCTCCACTTTTAAATTTATTTTCTGTTAAAGTCCCATGTATCCAGAGCTCAACAAATTCAAGCCAGCTCTGCAGACCCCCTGAAAGAAGGCCCCCCTCTTTCTCGTGGTGCTTCTATCAACAAGCTCACTTTGTAGTTTTATTTCAGCCCCATCCATTCCCACACTGTGCCCTTAACACGATCTATGACTTCTGATACCCGCCTACCTCCCTTCCTCCCGTGTCCCTGGCCTACATGAAGACAAGGCAGTACCATGGCGTGAGGCAATGAAAGAAGTGTGGACTCCTGGAGCAGGGTGGCCGTGAGCTGGTTCCTTAATCTCTCTAGTGTTGCTATTTTCTCCTACAAAATGGTGATACCGTGTGCCTGCAGGCTTGGGAGGATCACCAGGGGAACTGCATGGCATTTGGCAGTGTTCTAGTGCCTGCCCCTCCCCGGCCCCGTGGGTCACCCTCCCCCCAATGGCTCAGATGCCACGTCACTTCCTGCTCTCCCAGCCCCTGACTAGTCCTCCTGCCCCGTGGGCTGGAGTAGAGCCAGTGCACTCCAACAGTGCTCCCCTGCCAAGACAGGGGACAGGTGCTCTATGCCGTTTTGTGCAAGGGAGGAAACGTGGTAGAGCCCGCGGGACCATCAGAGCCTGAGCAGCCACAGCCTGCTATTGTGCTCTGCCACCTTCATGAGCTTCTTCATCTAAAATGGGCCTAATAATTCCTACTCCACAAGGTTGTTGGGAAGAGCGAATGAAGCAACTTCCGGTAAGAGAGAATGGAGTTTGGCACATAGCAGGTGCTTAGTAAATGTCACCTCCCGCCCTCCTTCCCCCTATAGAACTTGGAGTTCAGCTAGTGACTGACTATCCCAGCAGTAGGTTTTGAGGACGATGTGCTGGATTAGGGGACACAGGACCCCAATTCATCCTTACTTGATACTTCTGGCAATCTCTTGACGCTTGTTTTCATCCTTAGATTAGCTTATAAGTACTTGCCCCGCCTACCTCCCCAGGTTAGTTATGTTGAAAATTAAGAGGTAATGAGTGCAAACTTTTATACAAAGATAAAGGGTCATTGACACCACCACCCAAGGTTTCAGCCAGGTCACACCAAACAGAATGCTTAGCTTTCTTCCTCCCTGCCCACACGAGGCTCTTCTGGCTTGCAGGCATCGCAGGTATGCCAGATGCATTTGGGGAAGACAGCCTCTGTGGTCACTCACATCTGGAGCACCTCCACTGAACTAGCACGTGATGGCTTTTTTTCAATTAATATAAAAGACAACTGTGGAACAGAGGGCTGACTCAGGGCCAGGGAGTGGGTGGGGAGGCAATATTCACTTGCTGTGCTGGCAAGAAGGCTGCAGGAGGTGTGTGTGTGCAAGCCTCGTAGCCCAGGACATGGCCTAAGGCAGACGTTAATGCACTCATCATGTATTATTAACAGTATTACATGCATTAACACGTTAATTAGGATTCAGCCCTCAGTACTGAATCAGAATCCAAGTTTGAATGTCTACATGATTCCTGACGAGCAGCCTGACTCCAGCCTGAGTTTATGATGGGGAACTCACTATCTTCAAAAGCTTATTCCATATTTGTACGTCTTTGTTTAAAAAAAAAATTGTTCAGTCCTTTCCATCCTTTTAACAATACCACGAAACGGTCAAGAGCCGGGAGCTCTGGAACCAAACTGCCCAGGGCCCAAAGTCAGTCTCCTCCCTCTATTGGCTGTGTGACCTTGTGAGTTACCTAACCTCTCTATGCGTCAGGTTCCTCGTTTGGAATCTGAGGATAATCGTAATATTTATCTCATAGGGTAGTTACGTGATGGAGTGTATTAATGTGACGAGCACTTAGAATAGTGCAGACACATAGTAAGTTCTCGGGAAATGCCAGTTATTATTGTTACTCTATGATTTCTTGTCTCCTTTGTGAAAGTATAAAAGTTGAAGAATAATGAAAGCACATTAAAAGAAAGTACGCCAGGCAGAGAGATAAATGAACTGTTTGCATAAACATGAATTAAGAGAGTCACACTCAAGAAGAATTGTTCCCTGTTGAGGACAGCAAACATCTGGAAGGAATTAAATGGGGGAAGAGGGTGGGTGGTGGTGGTGGTGTGGGCTGAGAACACACTGTGACTGTTGGAAGGAGATAATTCATTTTTGGGGTGGGTAAGTGATCCCGAAAAAGGGAGGCTGCTCCAGGCTTCTACAGTATGATTTGGTGCCCGGAGAGGATGTACCCCTCCAAATAATTTCTGTTCTAAGTAGCCTGGGTACCTAAAATGTCTAAATCATTCCTTTGAGCTAATGCATTCCCTTGAAAAGGCTGCCTCTAAAATGCACATATACTAACACAAAAAATAACAAGGTGCTATTTTACATCTGTGAAATTAACAATATGAAGATCCGTGAACACCCCGTTGCACTGAGTATCTGGCATGTTTAAAATGGTACATTTAAAAATCTATAATGTGCCTGTAAATACATATAACTTTGGGGGAAGTGATTTGGCCAGAGCGTTTTAGAATCACAAAAATGTTTATACCTTTCGACCTACTAATCCAACTTCTGGGAATTTGTTGTTAGGAAAACATTCAAAACAAGGAGAGACCTTTCGGCATTTATTTTGCTATGATTGAAGACAATTTTTAATGGTAAGAGAATGGGTAACTTACCACACATCCCCTTGCTGGGCTCTACGGGGCCACCAAAATTATAAAAGACAGACAGAAGGATGGGAAGATGTTTATGAAATAATCATATTAAGGGAAAAAAACCAACTCAGAAGTCAAATTGTAAAGATTGGGGATGCTTAGGAACGAAGCAAGAGAAAGAAACCCAGTGTGCTTTGTTGGAGGCTGTGGGAACGTGGAAGAATTTTTTTCTCTCTTTTATTTGGGTGTCTGTTTATACTGGTTGTGCAATGAACAAGAAGAAAAGACCCAAATGAACTCTCAGGGATGGGGTAGCTGACTGTCAACCACACCACATGGGCAAGTTTCAGCCCAGTTTTCTGGACAGAGAGAAGGGCCCTAGGGCTGGCACATTCTGAGAGGAGGGCTGATGGGCAAGGCCAGGGCCCTCCGAGGGCACAGGGCACCCATCAGGCACGTGCGTCACCTGCAGAGGGAAGGAGTCACCGGGGAGCCGGCAGAGGGTAGGAGTGTTCTGTTGCTGCTTCTGGCTGACCTGAAACTCAAAGCAAGTAGGTTGTGCTGTTCCCCTCAGTCACTCACAATTCAGGTTTCAAACCAGAATTTGCAAAGCTCAGAGTGTTCTTACTACATCTGATAAGCTGCAGTGTCTCTCTGAACTCCAGGGGCATCGTGGGCAGGGACTGACACTAAATTACCGGGCTTTCTGTTTTCCAGTCACCCTGTCTCTAATACTTGCCAACCAATCTGGGTCGAATATGGGACACACACTGGCTTTAAAATCAAAGCCTGGCCTATGATGATTTCTTAGGCAGACAATTCCTGTGGTTGTGACTGGGTCATGAATTCATTTCCCCAGAGCCTCAACTTGTATTGACAACTCTGTAGCTCAGCTTCCAGAGCACGGAGCAGTGACATGAACCATTGGACCAGGAGGCAGAATGCATGCCTTTGGGCAGTTCACTTATACTCTCCTGGCCTCAGTCTTTCCATCCGTAAATTGGGGAGGTTTTTCACCAAAGACTGCATAGATCCAAATCCAATGACTAAAATCCACAAAGCCCAGATGAGGCTAAACAGGGCCCAGTTTGGGCCACATGAGAAGTCTCATGCCCAGAATGAAAGAGACGATCCTTCTACCATAATTTGTCCAGTCTGTCCACACCTTGGAAAAGCACACTTAGATAAAGCACCACCCCTAAGGGGATGTTGACACCCTGGAGTGTGTGCAGAGGAGGGCAGCCAGGATATATGGAGGGAGGCTTAGAACCTAGTCATGAGAGAACAGATGAACGTAATACAGATTTCAAACCAGAAATTTTGAAATTCTGAAGAGCTGTCTTGTGGGAAAAAAAATGTTTCACTAACTCTACATGACCCCAAAGGGCAGGACCAGTGGATCGAAACTACGGGAAGGCAGATTTCCAGTCTGAAGCGAATGCAGAACATTCCAACAGTTAGAAGTAACGGAAGGCAGAAAAACGAGTATAAGCAGAGGCTGGATGCCAACTCGGCATGTGATCTTCTTGGAGATTAAAGTTCTGGGTGAGGGAGACGTTGAGATGGGGACTCCAAGGCCCCACCTAGTGCTGCGGGTCTCTGAATCTAATCTGAAGTGACTCAGCCCCTCCAGAGTGGCCACCACAGATGCTGTGTGCCTCCAGAAGCATCACCAAAGGATGGCTCAAACACGTGAACAACCTATCCGCCCCCTTCCCACCTGAGGTTCTGGGAGAGAGCTATCCTATCCCAAGTTATCTTTGTCTGAACAGGCTGCGGACAAAGTTCCTTGCTCTCCCCATTCCAAGATTTCCAAGGCAGAATTCCCTCTGTGCTTCATCTGCTCCCACCTCCTACCCTGTCCCACGCTAGTTTCCATTTCTCTAGTGTGCAGAGCAGAGGTGGGTACAGCCATGGACAACGCACAGCAGACAAGCAGCATCCCTCGACTTCTGGGGTGTGTGGTGAACCTGAGTCAGCAGAGTCCACAAGCTTCCAGGAGACACCAGATGCTAGACTGTAATTCTTAAGATGCACAGCCTTCCCCTTACTCTTGTGAAATAGCTGCTTATAACCAAGAAAAGGGAGCCTTTCCAAAAGGAAAGGGTGAAAAGTCACTGAGGTGGGTTGTTTGCTTGAGGAGGGAAATAGAGGATTTGGGGAAAGGGTTTGGAGGAGGCAGAGAAGGGAGGGTATGAATAGAAAAGCATCTGTACCTGGGGCTCTTGGCGCAGCAGGGGAGCAGGGGTGGGGGATGGGAGCCTGGACTCAGGAGGCTGGGAAAGACAGTGTTGCCTAGAGCCTGGCTGAGTCCGCTGCTGGTGTGCTCCCTTCAAACAGTTCTGGGGGCACACTTGTAGGGAAGCACCCAGCTTCTGGAGCAAGCAAGCCCAGAATTTCCTGGGTTGGAATCCTGGCTCCAGGACTTACTTGCTATTCTACTTTGGGGGGATTTTAACAGCTCTGACCCGAAAGGGGGATAATAATAGTACCAGCTTCCTAAAGTTGAGAGGATAACACTCAATATATCGGGGCTAGCCACGTGAAGCTGCTGATATCTGGCCATTTTCGACATACAGAAATGACCATGTCACGTGGATCGACCTCACCCATATGGTGAGTTGAGTACCACTGCTCTGCACCTTAGAATTATCTTGGGCTCTTTTAAAAATGCCAAATCCCAGGTCACACCCCAGACCAAGTGGATCACAATTTTTTGTGGGCAGGACGCCTCACCAGGTGAATCTAATGGGCAGACCAGTTTGGGGACCAGTGGCTTAGCACCGTGCGCGGGATCTACTGAGGCACTCCACCATAGCCACCCTCTGCTTTCCTTTCACTGAGCGCCTACTGGATTCTAGGCTCCGGCTGGGCCTGCCTCCCGGGACCTGGGACCCTCCCAGCGGAGCTCATATCTCCCCTCCCCCCCCCCCCCCTCCTCTGCAGTGTCCAGGCCACGGAGCTCCCCCGACGACCTGAAGGTGCTGACCCGGAACGTGAACCGGCTGAACGAGAGCTTCCGGGACTTGCAGCTGCGGCTGCTGCACGCTCCGCTGCAGGCGGACCTGACCGAGCAGGTGTGGAAGGTGCAGGACGCGCTGCAGAACCAGTCGGACTCGCTGCTGGCGCTGGCCGGCGCGGTGCAGCGGCTGGAGGGCGCGCTGTGGGGGCTGCAGGCGCAGGCGGCGCAGACCGAGCAGGCGGTGGCCCTGCTGCGGGACCGCACCGGGCAGCAGAGCGACGCGGCGCAGCTGGAGCTCTACCAGCTGCAGGTGGAGAGCAACCGCAGCCAGCTGCTGCTGCGGCGCCACGCGGGCCTGCTGGACGGGCTGGCGCACAGGGTGGGCGTCCTGGGCGAGGAGCTGGCCGACGTGGGCGGCGCGCTGCGCGGCCTCAACCGCAGCCTGTCCTACGACGTGGCCCTGCACAGCACGCGGCTGCAGGACCTGCAGGTGCTCGTCAGCAACGCCAGCGAGGACACGCGCCGCATGCGGCTGGTGCACATGGGCATGGCACTGCAGCTCAAGCAGGAGCTGGCCGTGCTCAACACCGTCACCGAGGACCTGCGTCTCAAAGACTGGGAGCACTCCATCGCGCTCAGGAACATCTCCCTCGCCAAAGGTACCTGCCTGGCCCACTGGAGCCCCAGCCCGTTAGCTGCCTGGGCCCCCTACCCCCCGCCGCCGTGCAGGCTTTCCTCCTGCGCACCCCTCCTCCAGGGCTCGGGAGTCCCCCTCCCTCCCCGAATCCACTCGCCACGGAGAGGCTAGGCCCCTTTATTAAATCTTGCCCTCTAGGACCCTGGAGCTTTTACGCCCACAATTTCCTGGCCTAGGTCGGTCTCTCCCCTGGGTAACCCTAACCCCCCTCCCACCTCCCAGAGAGCACGCGCAGTGTCCACACCCTTGGGCAGCAGAATGGCCAAGGGTCGCTAATGGAGGACTGGGTCGCCAGAGCTTGGATGTGAGGGGTGGGGAACCTCCAAGGGTTTCCCGCAGGGGGTGAGGCAGCAGGCTCAGGGCAGGAACAGGCGCCTCCAGGGTCGTGGTGTTCCAGCGGGACAAGGAATTGGCGAACCCCACATTTGAACTTGGCCTTCCAGGCTGTTACCTATATTCATCCAGGCAGAAGAACACGTTGAACAATGTGTTAGCTTCATTTAGAACTCTTCAATATAATGGCAAAAATGTGTGGGCCCCCATTGGTACTTTTGCCCCAGCCCACAAACTCTAGAACCTTTAGAGTCAGCTTTCCTCTCTTGGAAGCACCCCTAACTGCCCCCTACCCGCCTCACCCCTTCTCCTTCCTGCTGCTGTCTGCCCTGCACGTACATCACTGTCAGACGCGCCTTTCATGAAATGCACTTTTCCCACATCATCTGCCCCCCACCCCTACTCGGGACTCTCCTGTGGCTCCCCGGGTTCTGCCAGATTCAGTACATACTCTTAGCCTGACAGTAGGCAATAATAATACCATGCTGAAGACCAAGTATGTCAGGTACCATGGAAGCATGCCTCCTATGACGTCTTTTATTTTTAAATTTTTATTGAAGTATCGTTGACACACAATGGTACGTTAGTTTCAGGTGTACAACGTAGTGATGAGACAACTCTATACCCTAGGCTGTGTTTGCTGCAAGTGTAGCTACCACCATATAATGTCTTTGAAAAACAACAGTGAGTACGCTGAGATTCAGGAACCTGCTTACTACTGTCTCTCGCTAGGAGGTGATGGAGGCGGGATTTGGACCCACGCTTTTCTGATCCCAGAGCTGCTGTGCTTTCTATCACACACCTGACCCCAGCTGTCTTCCCGGCCTTCTCCTCTGCCTGTTCCCCTATACCAGAGGTTACAAACAGAACTGTCTGTAGGGGCAAGCTCAGCAGTGCCAACGAGTGGTGTGACCTTGGTGGTGAGTAGTTGGGGCTATGATAGGTCCACCGGATTTGGGCCAGGCTGGAATGTGGGCCTGGCTTTGACAAAGTCTTCCCATTTTACACAAGAAACCAGAAACGTGGAATGTTCTAGAAATGTTTAACTGTCTAACTCTGTGGGCCACATACGGTCCATAAGCAGCCAGTTTGTACCCCATGCCCTGTGGGAAGCATCCCGTCCAGCGGGACGCGTCTTGTCACTGCCCCAGAGACACGGCCCACACTTCCCACCTCCTTAGCTATTCCTTCTACGGCAGTGCCTCCTTCCTCCTCTTCCTCCTCGTCATCCAGATCCCACTGATCCTCCAGATCTCACTCAAGCCCGCCTCCTCCAAGAACGCCGCCGGCCCCTGTAGCTCACTGAAGTCTCCTCCCCTGAGCTTCTCCATTTAGCAGAGCAGAAAGTGGTGACGATGGAGCCTTCCATTTGCATGGTACCTTCCAGTCCACAGAGGGCTTTGAGGTGCATTATTTTGCTTTAAAGTGGGTCCCAAGACCAACTGTGAGGTTGGTTGAAGGCAGCCTTTATTATTTAGTGCAGGGTAGGATTCCTGCAGGCAAACAACTGAGGCTCCCAGAGGAAATGCCTGATTTACACAAGGCCACACAGCTGGTAATGATCTGACCCAGGATGTTTTGTTTTCAAACCATTTTAATAAGGTACAATTTACATGCTGCAGCGTTCACCCACTTAAGTGTATAATTCAGTGATCCGGCCAGGATGTTTAACCCGCTGCCCAGTGCTCACCACGCTGCGCTACACCCCAGCCCCTGCCTCTGTGCCCCCCTGCACCTCCCCCAGCACCTCACAGTGCAATGCACATGAACTCCGTCAATGTTTGCAAAGTGACTGTTAGATCTTGAACCTGGACAGTCAGAGCGTTGGTTTTCTTGTCCTGGGTCATTCAGGTTTTCACTTCCCAGAAACCAAAGGAGGGCAGGAGGTAGAATTTATTCTTCCAAATCCACACCCCTGGGATTTTAGTTTTTCCCCTCTTCTCTTTTCCTTGGCCTTCTCTGCCCATAGCCACCTGTCAGGTACTTTCTAACAATAGCAGCTGTACTGAATTATGACCTACTATGAGCCAGACGTGGTGTCGACACTCATTCTCTAAATAGACATTAAAGACTGCTAATCCTCACATCCTGCAAAAGGGTATGATTGTCCCTATTTCATGGATGAGAAAGTTGAATAACTTTCCCACTGTTTCTTATGCAATTGGCAAGTAGCAAAGTCCAGGTCTGAATGGGGATCTTTCTGGTTCAGAAATCATGTTCTTGTCTCTGACCATCCTGCTCTCTAGGGAGGAAAGATCCCAGCTCTGAGCAAAAAGGGAGAAGAGAGTTGTCTCTTGGACTCCATCTGGGGGTGTTTGGGGGGAGTCCCTCCCCGCCCCTCCCCCCTTCCTCCCTCTTGCAGTCAGTAGACACCACCATGCTTCCTGCTGGCACATCCTCCTGGGCCTCTTCCAGCATTTCACATCCTGGTTCTTCAATGTGCAAGCCTACTCTCCTTGGCTTGAACCGAAGCGGCTGTGGGGCATTCATTTGTGAAGGTTTTTCCAGTGGAATCCTGCAAATAGTCTTTCTTTGGTTCTTAAACTAAGATTCACACTCTGTTCCCTGGAACCGAAAGTTTCATCTCAGTCCTGCCCAGCCTGCCTTCTAGTCCTCAAGCTTTGCATTCTCGATGGGCTGCTGGCTCCTTGGAGACGAACACCACTCAGTCCCTCTGGCTCCCAGGATCACCACCGCATCCAGTATCTCCCTTTTCCACTTCCCTCTCTCGTGGTTGCCAGGGACCCAACTGGCATGATTAGAGAAGATTCTGTGTGGCATATCTGATGTAATTGCCATTCAACTTTAAAGGTTTTTTTTTTTTTTTTGAAGTTTATTCATTTTAGAGAGACAGAGAGTGAGTGTGGGAGGGGCAGAGAGAGGAGGGAGACACAGAATCCGTAGCAGGCTCCAGGGTCTGAGCTCTCAGCTCAGCTCTCAGCTCTGAGCCTGATGTGGGGCTCGAACTCACCGACTGCAAGATCATGACCCGAGCCGAAGTCAGACGCTTAACCAACTGAGCCACCCAGATGCCCCATCACCATTTAACTTTAATGAGACAAAACTCTACCCTGGCTTTTGGATAAGAGGTGTTTTACTGGCTAAGCTTCTATGCATTTCCATACTGCTCTCTGGAATGGCCTTTCTGCCTTAAGTTTGTCCAGTTCCTCTCTTAGTCTTTAAACACACACACACACACACACACACACACACACAGTCACATTCACACACACACTCACACTCTCCCCCTCTTTGCCCTTTCCTGGTGCAAAATCTACAAATACTCAACTATGTATATTTTTCAACTATGAGCTTATTTATGTTATTCTTGAGCTTGACCCCAAATGGTTTTCATTCTCTCACTTCGTTATACAGTTTTCTCTGAACTTTGTCTCCGGTTTGTCTTTTGTGTACATTCACAGCAGTGCTTTTTGTTTTCTGCTTTGGATTTTCAGTATTAATCATGTCTGTTGAAATCTGTCTGTGGTTTGCGAGAAGCAGAGAACTTAAATGATCAGAGAGAAAAGGCATACAGGAGTGAGGAGATAACCGAGAGTGGGGGGCATCCCAGGAGGGGTAAATGTAACTAGTGAGGGGGGCATACAGGAGGGGGAAGATAACCAGAGAGGGCAAGTGTACCAGAAGGGGGGAGATAGCCAGAGAAGGGACATACCAGGAGGAGGAAAGGTAACCAGAGAGAGGCCATACCAGGAGGGAAAAAAATAACCAGAGAGGGGAGGCATACCAAGAGGGGGAAAGGTAACCAGCGAAGGGGCCATATAGGAGGGGGAAGATAACCAGAGAGGGGAGGTATACCAGGAGAAGGGAGAGAAACCAGCAAGGGGTGAGCGAGGCAGGAAGGCAGGACTCTCCATCATATTCAGATGGCCTGTTTGCTAGATGGAAAGTTATAGAATCACAGAATGTTACCCTGGTAATGGGCTCTGTAATCATCTAGTCCACTCCTCTTGTTTTACAGTTGAGGACCTTGAGGCTCAGAGAGGGGAAATGACTTGCCCAAGTCAAATCCCAAGTGGGTGGCCCCAGCCGGGACTCGAAAATGTATCTCTCAGTTCATGAACACGAGTTGGCGGAGCAGATTTATCTGTGAGCCGCTTTTTAAACATGCTGTGTAGTAGAGAGTCCAGTTCCAGCAGTGTTATAAATGGATGACGTGATGGAGCGAGGCCATGGGTTCCGGGCTCCAGCTCTGGCCTCTCATGCATAGGGACGTGTTGGAGGTGACAAGGTCTCTGTGAGCAGGGTGATATGTAAATAGTGTTCCTGCTCTACCGAAGACTGGGAAGCACAGACTGTGTGGAGGCTCCCCGGGAGGGCTAGATGGCATTGTGTCCTGTCACCTTCCACACCAGCCTCTCTGCTGGAAAGGGAGTGGAGAGCACGCACTTGCATCCGGCCTGGCCCGCCACCCCTTAGCCCATGACACTCAGACGAAGGCTGGCCTTACAGGCTGGGCCGGAGCCAGGGGCAGCACCTGCGCCTCTGGGCCAAGCCCCCCCCAAGCCAGGAAACACGGCTAACAGTCCTTGCCCTGGGCACACAGTGAAGGAAGTGGGAGAGCGTGCAAAACTGTAAAGGTAATAGAGCTGAGAGCCCAGTGCCCACGTGACGTCAGGGGGTGGGAGTGGGGCAATTAATTGGGGGACTCCACCTTGGTCAGCCGCCCTGGGATTAGCGTGGTGCAGGGGGTGGTGTTTATGGATTTGGGTTGCTGTTCTGCTGGCTTCAGGCCCACTTCATCAGCTGGAATGATAATTTGTTCTTGGCAGGGATCTGTCCAGATTCCAGCACATGCGGGTCCCCCACCCCATCACTCAAACCAGGATCCGGGAAGGGAGGACGGATTGCTTTTCCCTCTCTGTTGGCTGGTTCCCAGAGGAACCCTGGTGTTTCTCCCAAATGCTCAGTCACACATCCTTCGTTTGTTCTCGAGATGTTTCCAGCTGGCACAGCTCATGGGCAGCCCCCTTGGGGGTAGAACTGCCCTGGGGGCAGTGTGGGAGCACAGGACTGGACTGGTGGGCAGGCCCCAGGAGGGGACTCCAGACACAGGGCACAGGGCTAGAGAGTTCTCTCCCTCCTCCTCCTCCTCCTACTCCTCCTCCTCCTCTTCCACCTCCCTGTCCCACCTGTAGGAGGTGGGCTGAAAGGGAAGCTGGTGCCCTGGACCAGAAGCAGAATGGAGGGGGCGCTGGAAGCGTTTTCACAATTGTGGAGAGATAGACCCCACTCCTCCTTGTCCCAGACTGCCTCCATGCTCTGGCCTGCTCTAGTGAGAGAAAGGATGAGCAAGTCACAGTATAAAGAGTCAAGAAGTTAAAAAGCTCAGCTGGGTACCACTAGGACCGGTGATAACCATAATGGCTTTTACAACTGCCCAGAAGTCGTTCATAGTATCTCTACGGTATGCCAGGTGCCCTGTGAGGTATAGGGCTGCAGAGAGTGGGGCTCTGGCCCTATAGACAGGCCTGTCCTCCTTGGGGACCACAGTGCGAGATGAGTGACAGGGCCCAGTGAGTGGGCACAAGGTGGCCTGCCCAGGTTTAGGGGTGCTTCCATGAGGAGTTTGTGCACAGTGATGTGTGAGGGGCCTTCCAGCTCTGAGATTTGGGGGCTCTTCCCTCGTACCCTGAGAGATCAGAACGGTGTGCTTGGAGGTGGGCTCCAGGCCTGAGAGGGACAGGACTCCTAGAAAGGGAAAGATTTGGTGGATGTCTGGGGACACATGAGAATGGTTTTGTGGAGATGAAAGAGAGCTCGCATCTGGAAGCATCAGGCTGTGAGTTTGCAGAAGGGGTCAGGTGGTGAATGATCTGTAGGGGTCTCTAGGAGAGGGGCTGTGGCCCCTTGTGCTTTGAGCACAGAGGCTGTGAGTTCACTGGATTCTGACAAGATCAATGGGACAGCACAATGGGTTTTAGCCCTCAGACAAGGAGGTCTTTACAAGGTTGGGTGTGAGACTCTGATGAGGGTGGTGGCAATGAGGAAGGAGGTAGAGAATTACATGGGATTCACCTTGATGACGAGCCTTGATGAGCAAGGGGGTTATGGGGAGCAGGGAAAAGAGAGGAGTCAAAGCAGGCTCAATTTTTGGCCTGGATTCCCGAGAAAATGATAAAATGTCAGAGCCCAAGTGTGCATTATCCACGGGGCAGCAGTGATTTGAAGAAGCACTTGGTCGTTGGAGCTCCAGGAAGCCTGGCCCCATGAGACTCAACCACTGACCACAGTTTAGGTCCTTCTGAGTCTGTGGGACCAGTTCCACCTAAGGGCGTGACCAAGGCTTGAAAATCAGCGCCCATCTTTACGGTCCATTCCAACTTCCTCCCAGTTCATCTCTAGTAAAGGGCCTTACTAACCACTTATCTGTGTCTTAAAAAACTACACCTGTGTGTAGGATGTCTTCGGCCCTCTCCCTGAATGAGCCAGCCAAGCGTGGCAAGGTGATTTTGGGTGCAGCTCGGAATGACTATGTGAGGTGATCTTGGAATCGTTCTGATGAAGCATTATGAAAGTGGGGGTACAGACGATGAGGATGGCCTTGCCACTCAAAGGTTACCAAGCCCCTTTATAGCCCGTGTGTCATGTCATCTGCTTACTCCTCACTACAAATGTCTGGGGAAGGAACTTTAACTTAGATTTTCCAGGACCAGGATCTGAACTTAAGACACTCCATGTCCGTACTCAACCCCTACCTTCCAAATGATCGCTGCCACCCTGATGCCCTACCGTCACGGATCATTCCCTGGGCAGCATCCTTCTTTGGTGAGAATTACTCCTGGGAGGATCCACGTGTTGAGGCACACCCTCAGCAGAGCAAATAGAGCAAATTGTGGAGTGTTCAAGCCGTTGCATCCTTGACCTGATCAGTTCCAGGCGCGCTGTGTTCCAGGTGGGGAGGGTAGGAGGGCACAGAAGAGTGTACTGGGGGCAGGGGGGAGGGGGTCTCGCTCAGGGACAGCTCGTAGAGTGCAGACATCCAGGTACCTCTCCGTGTCCCTGGCGGCAGCTCTGACCTGACAGAGAGATTGCTGGAATATGGGGTGGAAATCTCATCTGCTCCTTCCACCATGCCTCTCCTTTGCTGTATAATCTCAGGTGTGTTCTTAACAGATTCTGTGTCCCAATGCTGTCACCTGAAACCTGGGATCAACATGGCCAGTCTTCCTTTGGTTTTCTTCATAGAAGAGAGGAAGATGGCCACAAAACGCGGTCCCTTTAAGTGATTTGTGTGTCATGCGTGCATTTTTAAGTTGTTGACTGCTTTTTTCCTGTGTATGTGCCATCGAATTATTAAACAGCTGTCAACTTGGGTTAGGGTCTGATGATGGTGCCAACTTTTGGAATGTATCAGTACATCTCGGTCTTGGCTGCCTGGTTGTTTTGTACGTATTAACACCCTCTGATCTCATTCATTCATCAAATATTTATTGTGCAATCCATTGCTGCTGTGTTGTGAGTGTGCATGTTTTGGTTTCCTGGGGCTACCATAACAAAGGACCACAAAGTGGGTGGCTTCAAACAACAGAAACCGATTCTCTTGTAACTTTGGAGGCTGTAAGTCTGAAAGTCAAGGTGTTCACAGGCTCATGTTCCCTCTGTAAGCACCAGGAGACAATTCTTCTTGGTCTCTTCCTGACTTCTGGTGGTTGCTGACAATCCTTGGCATTCCTTGGCTTGTAGACACTACAATCTCCCCCCCACCCTTCACATAGCACTCTCCCCATGCGTCTGCTGTGCTTTATCTTCTTATAACAACACCAGCCATTGGGTTAGGACCCACCCTCCTCCAGGATCAGCCCCTCTTAACTAACTACATCTGCAAATGACCCTATTTCCAAATACGGTTCCATTCTGAGGTTCCAAGTGGATATGAATTTTGAAGGGACACTCTTCAATTCGCTACAATATGGATTTGGCATTTTCCTGGGTCTTCTTTTTCTTTCACAAGGCAGCAAGAGGAGGGAGCTTAGAGTCTGGCTCTTCACAGCTGGGACAGGGATGCCAAGAATGAAGCTGGCAGTTTTGTTGGGAAGGAGAGGACATGTATATCTGTGAGTCCAGGACAAGGCAGTGTGAGATAAGTGTTGAGTGGCACCAAATATGCCCGTTCAGATGGGCCATGCCCACCCTCAGCAGGAACGCTGGCTCAGAGAGGCTCTGGCCAAAAGTAAAGTGATGCGCGAGCAGCCTGGGGTGGGGGGGACGGTGGGGACAGGCGGGCATAGGAGATCGATGGGGAGCACAGCAGGCTGGGGGGGTGGTGGGAAAGTCTAACCGCATTCTGGGAATGGCAAGCCATCTACTGTGATAGGTGAGGCCGAGGGGCAGGGCCAGACAGACCCGGGTCGAAACCTGGGCCCCTTTTCTTGCCAGCTGGCCGTGTGGCCTCAGACGAGCAACTTCTGTAACTGTTGTTCTAAGAAGATATGCGCAGCATTGTTGTGGGTACTGAATCCGGTCACATGTGCTGGAATCCCCGCCACAGTGGAGCCCGGCCCTAGAAGAAAGTCCCGCTCAGGAGCAAATCGACACCCCTCCCTGCCCCCAGATGCTCAAGCCAGATGCTCCACTTCCCCCAACCTCACCTATGTTTAGTCAAGGTCTGTCTGTTCTACCTCCACACGGCCACTCTCATCCCTCCGGACCACCACCTCCCACCTGGGGTGCAGCTTCCTCATGGCCTCCCCGCCTCTGCTTTCCCTCCCGTCCTGATCCATTTTCCAACATGGCAGCCTGAGCCGTCTCCCTCGTGTGCAGATCTGATGACACTCTTGTTTTCCCTCACACCCTGTTGCGGTTTCTGGTGCCCTCAGGGTCAAGTCCAACACTTAGGCCATAACTCCAAAAGCCCCCACTTTTGCACCCTCCTTGTCCAGCATATGTCCCCAGCTGCTAATCCCACATGGCTCACATGTCTCTTTCTTATCTTTAAGCTCTTACAAGGATGGTTCCTCCTCCCTGGAGCTCTCCCTGTCAGTCTCCGTCCGTCCGGGCTGCTAGGACAAAATACCCCGCACTGGGGGGCTTAAACAACAGACATGTCTGTCTCACAGTTCTGGAGGCCGGAAGTCAGATCAGGGTGTGGCACGGTAGGGTTCTAAGGAGACCCCTCTTCCTGGCTTACAGACGGCCACTTTCTTGCTGTGTCCTCACATGGCAGAGGGAGAGGGAGAGGGAGAAAGGACACCTCAAGCACGAGGAAGGGGATAGGGAGCAAGAGTGCTCTCTGGTGTCTCTTCTTGGGGGCCCTATTCCCATGACCTTATCTAAACCTAATCACATCCAAAGGCACCACCTCCAAATACCATCACATTGGAGATCAGGGCTCTGACATATGCATTTGGAGGCGGGGGGGAACAGAGACATTCAGTCCATAACATGCCTCCACTCCTCTTTTTACTTAGCCACCTTCTGTTCCTCCTCGAGATTTCACTTTGGATATTACTTCTTCTAGGAAGCTTTCCCTGATTTCCCCTGCACACACACAGACTGGGCTAGGTGGAACCCTCTGTGCTTCCTAGGCATAGTGCTGACCGTTTCTCTCTTTAAGAAGGAGTTTTTTTCTTCCTCTATAGGTGGCCTATTCCAAAAGCTACCCTCTAACCTTGCTGCCATCTTGTAACTCTTTCAGGACCTCCCGGCCCCAAAGGTGATCAGGGGGATGAAGGGAAAGAAGGCGAGCCTGGGATCCCTGGATTACCTGGACTTCGAGGTAACTGGGAGGCCCCGGGAAGGACCTGGGCATATCAGGAAGGAGAAGTGCCCCCATTCCGTCCCTGACCCTCCACTCTCTCATTGGTATTGGTGAAGGGGCCCCCGGGAGAGCCCCCAATCCACCCAGCTTCAAATGCCCTGCTGTGTCAAGACACTGATGCGTTACTGTTATCACAAGGATGGGGCAAAAACTTCTTCACATAAAGTACCAGGATCTGAAGGCAAAGGGAGGCATGAGAGGCTCACAGCTTCCTGCAGCCACTTCTCAGCCCGGGAGGCAGGGTTCACATGACCAGGGCCTTTGGAAGGAATCGAGGGTATTCCACAAGCATGCTGTGCATCCTCAGTGTGTCCTGAGCCACCGGGCACCCGATACTCCCTCCTCCTTGCTGATTCTGCCCAAATCAATCAACACACTAGTGACAGCCCTGAAGATCCGGTGGCTGATGGGGAGGATGTTTTTTGGCCTTCTGGAAAGAGTGTGTTCTTCTCAGACTCGTTGTCTCAGGACGCTTCTGTTCTGTTACTTTCTCAAACTTGGCCTCCCAGACTGTTCGCTTCTGAGCCTCTGCTGTGAGCGGCATTTCCCCGGGAGAGTGCAAAGTCTTCTCAAGGATGTAAGAAAAGGGGAAGTTTATCTGGGGAAAGATGTCTGTTTGTTTATGTCAGGAATTCCATCTTCAAACCATCTTCTTCCTAAATCTTGAGGAGGTTGCACACAGGAGAGGGGCAGAAGGTAATAGGAGGAGAGCCCACGGCCTGGCCTCTACTCCTGGCTCACCTCCAGGGGAACCCCCCAAATTCAGAACTGAGGATGCCTAAACACTCACAGGCCTGTGGAAACTCTTTTTCTGCCTTATTAAATTATATGATGGGGAGCCCTGGGCATATCCCATACTAGATTCCGAACTCTGTGGCAACGGGGCCATTGGACTCCACACAGGTATCTCATGTTAGGAAGGAAAAAAATAAATCAATCAGCCCTTCTCTGAGGTACACCATCATCTGGGCCATTCATCCTCCTCCAGACATTTGATGTGAGCTTTGGAGAAATCATTACTGGAAGACAGGTTTCTCCGTGTCACGCAAAGAGACCAGAGAAAGCCAACCCACATTCAAAGCGGGAAAGAACAAGTAATCAGTTAATTAAGAGTTCTCTGCTTTACAGAGATAACTGTGGGCTTAGGTCAGGCCTCTCGGGGAGCAGGGCTCTCACTGGGTGAAAGTATTTGTTGATTCTGGCTCTCCATAGTGACGTGCAGGCAATGGCCACGGGACCTCGTGGCTGGGAGCCCCGGGGCCTGATCTGGCAGCCAGTCATCTCTCCCATTTACTGGCCTTGCTGACTTTCTTCCTCCTCCTCACCCTATGATCCCCTTTGCTCTACCTCCCTGGGGTTTACAGCGGGGAAGGGATCTTTGTGGGGTTTTTTGTTAAAGAGGATAAGGAACTATTTCATCTGCCTCTTACCCTAAATATCAGTAAGCCCTTTTCATCCAGCATGAGATAAACCTGATTGACCACAAGCTTTCAGTTCAGGAAGACCAGAGCTCAGATCCTGCCCCCAACACTCTCTGCTGTGTGACCATGGGCAGGTTACTTAACCTCTCTGGGCCTCAGTTTCCTCATTCGTAACATAGGTGAAATAGTACCTTGGCTGATTGTGAGGATGAAATGAGGTACTCTATGAAAAGAATCCAGAACAGTGTCTGACACATAGAGAGTACTCAAAAAACTGTTTGCTGAGTTGAAATCTCCAGCACAACTAGAGGCAAAGGGACATCTCCCAAATGCGGTGGGCACCACCACCATTACTCACAATAGAATTGGACCTTCCGGGGTCAGGGGCCCAGCCTAACTGGCTAAGAGGTGCCGGTGGGGAAGGTTTGTGCTGACCTTTCGAACACTGTTTTTGCAGCCTCTCTAATTTCACTGAGAAGAATCAGTAAGGAAAACCCACAGGAGGACGCGTGGTTGAGGGTGATGGCCAGGCCAGATGGTGACCTGTAAAGGCCCTCCAGCTCTGAGTCCGAGGCCCCACAACTTGTCCTGTGTCTTCCCAGGTCTGCCAGGAGAGAGAGGAACCCCAGGGCTGCCAGGCCCCAAGGGCGATGATGGGAAGATGGGAGCCACAGGACCAATGGGCATGCGCGGGTTCAAAGGTAAGAGCAAACCTCAGAGCACCTGTGTAGCCTTGCTCATCGCTAGCCCCTGGGCAGCAGCACGGGCACCGGAGCAGATGGACTGTCTTTGCATTTTGGCTCTGCCACTGACTAGCTCAGTGACCTTGGGCAAGTCACTTGGTCTTGTTAAACATTCATTTCTTTTTTTTTTTAATGTTTATTTATTTTGAGAGAGAGAGAGAGAGAGAGAGAGAGAGAGAGAGAGAGCACATGTGTGCACACAGGGAAGGGGCAGAGAGAGAATCCCAAGCAGGTTCTGAGCTGTCAGCACGGAGCCTGATGCAGGGCTCGAACTCATGAACCGCGAGATCATGATCAGAGCCTAAACCAAGAGTCGGATGCTTAACCGACTGAGCCACCCACATGCCCCTCTACATTCTTTTCAAGAGTGAGCAGATTTCCATGGTAACTGCAGCACAAGACGAGGAAATCTGATGCTGTGTCCCCAGTCTTAACCCTCTCCCTTGTAAATATGAAAACTAAGAAAAAGTACTATTAATCATTCCTATCCCATGTCTAGGATGGTCTCTTAGTCTTGGATCACTGAGAACTTTTATTCTACTTTCTGGTGATTAAACAGGCTGAGATTTTTCTTCCTTTTATGATCTACATTTTAAAAAAATGATTTTGGGGTGCCTGGGTGGCTCAGTTGGTTAAGCATCCGACTTTGGCTCAGGTCATGATCTTGCGATTTGTGAGTTCAAGCCCCGCGTCAGGCTCTGTGCTGACAGCTCGGAGCCTGGAGCCTGCTTCAGATTCTGTGTCTCCCTCTCTCTCTGCCCTTCCCCTATTCACGCTCTGTCTCTTAACAATATATAAACGTTAAAAAATTTTAAAAATAATATAAAATTAAATTAAAAAATTTAAAAAATGATTTTAAAACAGACTACAAAAGCAGCCTATGCTTGTTGAAAGTATTTAACAATACAGAAGCAGATAAAGTGTAATGTATAAAGTGAAAAGCGAGTCCCCTGCCCCATAGCCCCTTAAGCTATTATTCTTTGGAATAACTACTGTAAACATTTTGGAGCATATCCTGCCAGAACTTTTTCTAAGCATATTTATATTTACATATATGGTTGCCTTTGTTTTGGGGTGTTTTCTTTTCTTCAAAACTTGGATCGCATTAGGCATCCATCCCTGGAACTTGCTGGCTTGCTTTTTTTTCACCAGACAATAGGCCATAGGCTTCTCTGACTTGCAGATTTTTTTTTTCAATATATGAAATTTATTGTCAAATTGGTTTCCATACAACACCCAGTGCTCATCCCAAAAGGTGCCCTCCTCAATACCCATCACCCACCCTCCCCTCCCTCCCACCCCCCATCAACCCTCAGTTTGTTCTCAGTTTTTAAGAGTCTCTTATGCTTTGGCTCTCTCCCACTCTAACCTATTTTTTTTTCCTTCCCCTCCCCCATGGGTTTCTGTTAAGTGTCTCAGGATCCACATAAAAGTGAAAACATATGGTATCTGTCTTTCTCTGTATGGCTTATTTCACTTAGCATCACACTCTCCAGTTCCATCCACGTTGCTACAAAGGGCCATATTTCATTCTTTCTCATTACCATGTAGTACTCCATTGTGTATATAAACCACAATTTCTTTATCCATTCATCAGTTGATGGACATTTAGGCTCTTTCCATAATTTGGCTATTGTTGAGAGTGCTTGACTTGCAGATATTTTTATGGAGAGACTTGGAATGGAATTCCCTGGTCACTTTAGTGCCCTCCCCCTTTTGAGTGGTGTCAGGACCTTCTACTTCTTTGTAGAGTGAGATGCTAGCTTAGAAAAGGGCTCTACGGTTTCAGAGCTCTTTCCTGAAAAGGAAATTCTACAATTCCCTAGAAGCTCTGCCTCGTGTTTCATAGCCTCCCCCACTGGAAAATCTGCCTGACATATAACCTCTGTCCTCCCTGTGTAACTGAAGTCCTCCCCCTGATCTTCCTCTAGTGCTTATTAAGACAAACTTGGATGCGTACTTCTAAAACCTTGACTACTGGGGAGCTTGGGTCAGTTAAGCGTCGGACTTTGGCTCAGGTTATGATCTCACGGTTCCTGGGTTTGGGCCCCACATTGGGCTCTGTGCTGACAGCTCAGAGCCTGGAGCCTCCTTCTGATTCTGCGTCTCCCTCTCCCTCTGCCCCTCCCCAGCTCACGCTCTGTCTCTCTCTCCCTCTCAAAAATAAAAACATTAAGAGGTGCCTGGGGGATTCAGTTGGTTAGGTGTCTGACTCTGACTCAGGTCCTGATCTCACTGCTCGTGAGCTTGAGCCCCGCGTTGGGCTCTGTGCTGACAGCTCAGAGCCTGGAGCCTGCTTCCGATTCTGGGTCTCCCTCTCTCTGCCCCTCCCCCACTCACGCTCTGTCTCTGTCTCTCCAAAATAAATTAAGACATTAAAAAAATAAAAAATAAAAACATTAAAAAAAAATAAAACCTTGACTACGTAATAGGAATATCTTTGCCCTGTCTTCTTCCTGCTGAATACCACATACTCTAGTCTGTGCTGGTAGACTCTACCCTTCTACACTTTAGTTAGGGAACGAAACTTCTTAGCTGGGCCCCCCAATCTCCTTCTTGGGGTGCCCAGAACATGCAGCATAATTGACTCAAGCTCTTATCTTTCCTGCCATACCAGGCCCTCCAGTGCTGTAGGCTCCTGCTGAGAGTTTCTCGGGTTATGGGTTGATATGTCTCCTGCAGGTCACATTTTATTCACCAGTAGGGTTTATTTCCTTTTCTAATGCCAGTTTTCCTCCTCTGTTTCAGGTGACCGAGGCCCAAAAGGAGAGAAGGGAGACAAAGGAGACAGAGCAGGGGATGCCGGTAAGGACATTCTACTGGGGTCACTGGATTCTGTAGCTGTCATCCAAGCAGCCCCACGGGTCTGGGGGGACCGGAGGCTAGAGCCAAAGGAGCTCCCTACCTGTTTCAGGGCCCTGCTGGCCCAGCAAGAGACAGCTATACTGAAGAGGGCACAGACCATGCTTCCATAAGCCCAGTGGTTGTATGGGATGATCTGGAGGCAGACTGTCTGCCCTCCCTCCTGGCTGCCTCACTAGCTAGCTGAGTAATCTCTGCACCTCAGGTTTCTCATCTTTAGAATGGGGATAAGAAGCATCCTTACCTCGCAGGATCATTGTGAGAAGTGAATGAGTTAGTCCACATAAAGTGCTTGTTACACTGCCTCCACTGTGGCTAGGATTCAGTAAGTGCTGAGTATTATTATGCCGGGTAATACATTAGTTCAGACATACCGGCTCTCCAGGTACTTGCATGCGGAAAGGTGCAGAAGCAAAATAGAACCCTTTCTGTTTTCCTCCTTTGCTATGAACTGAGTAGTGACACTAGGGATCTCCTTATTGGGCAGAACACCAAGTCTAGGAATGGAAGTCTCTCTGACCAGCGTCCTCCCTAAAATGTTGACAAGGGCTACATGTAGAGCCTTGGAGAGATTGTCAAAGAATGAGTCTCCTAGCCAAGTTTCAACAAAATGCTAGCATTTTGTTGGGCTAGCATTTGTTGGGCTCTGAAATGATGCCATTCTATGGGAAGCCATGAGCAGATTCTCCCCTTCTAGGACACCTGTGCTCCAGTCCTGGCTCCCTAGGAAGACTGCACCTGTACCCAGGTTCTGCTGGTGACACTCAGGGACAGATGCCACTGCAGATTCACACACTGGCCCGAGACCACAGGTTTCCCTACTGCTGATCTTTGGTTCCATCCCAGTCACGCAGGACCAGGAAGGACACCTCTCTCCTAAGTAGGGCCTTTCCAAGGTCCTCTGAAACTTGAACTTGCCTGCTACCTCCCCTGGCCTTCTCTTTCCCAGGGTCGTGATTAAGATCAAATAGGAAAAATGCACATGACAGTACTTTGTCACTCGGTAGTGGTGGACACGGACGAGGACCGGGTGTGCCTATGCTCGCTCTGGGCTCACCGCGTCCACTTTACCCTAGATGCTATAACCCACGAAACAGTTTCTGTGGTTCAGTCTTCCTAGCATTGTCTACAGTCCCTTTCTGGGGCAGCCAAGGGTTTAACTGGGAGTGTCCTGGCTCAATGAGGAGACCTGGTGGACTTTGCTAGGAGCCAAGAGGAGAGTTTTGAAGACAAAATAAAGGAGTCTGGATATGATCTAGGACATCTGTGACAGATCTGAGTCACACTTATCTAATGGACTGGGCTCCGTACTTTGTCTTTGGGGTGCTCTCTGCTCTGTTTGTTGACTGCTTTCTGATGGAATGCTGCCAAAGTAGCGGAGAAGGACGGCAGCCTTTAGCTCTGTGAACTAAATAATTCCTGCTGTGGTGGCAGGAAGGGGGGGACTGCGGAGAGATGACCTGTGAGAGGGGGATCAGAAACGCTGCCCACATACCGGGGGTTCTTGTCAGGAACTCTTTGGCGACTATTCCTCAGCCGATTTGACAGGAGAGAGGAGGTCCGTGCTAGCCTGGGAAGAGGTGGTGGTGGCCAGTCCATTAATCCAAAGGATGCTTTCATCACTGTTTACCTTGGTTCTGTGGGCCCAGCTGGCTGGCCTCTGCAACTGGACCGGGCTGTGAGGTGCTGAGCCACAGTGGTGTGGGGCTCCCCCAGGCGTGGGTGGGGAGCATGGGGGAAGGGCATCTAATCCACTTGGCCCTGGAGTCTATGGGCTGCACCACAAGAGGCTGATGTCAGCCCGGAAGAGCCCCTCCTCAGGGACAAACAGCTTTCTTTCTTTCCTGCCCTGAAGAGGCCACACCCTCACTGGAGTCCAGAGCTCAGACAATGGCCTTGACACAGAGCCCTAAGCTTTTCATTGCCATCTCCCAACCCCAAAAAATATCTTCGTGGGTGATGGACCTGGAAAGTGAGCTGGCTCAGCAGAGACAGCTCCACAGATAGGAGGCTTTACACAGCGTGCAGGGGAGCATAGGAGACACGCGGGAATTGTAGAGCGTAACTGGAAGGCCATCCATCCGTCACCTGTTCCAGAGGCTTTCAGGGGCAGGACGACTCTCCCAAGGCAGGAGCAGAAGCAAAGTGGAAACCCAGGCCTCTGACTTCTCTTAACTCTGGAATGAGATCTTAGGCCCCTGGTCTTTAAGAGTCCGGTTGGGCTCCTTAAAACCTAGTGAGTCCCTCACCTGCAGATATGGATTTAAGGGAACCTTTAAAGCAAATCAGAGCTGCCCCATGCGGTGGCAGGGGAGTGCTTTCCCACGGCCGGCACCCCTGGCCTGTCTCTGACTACGCCAAACCCACGCTATATTCAGACTCCTGGTATGGTTTCTAAGGAGCTCCAGTCCAACAGGCGTTAACTGGATCCCTGAGACCACAGCTTTGAGGAGGAAGCCAAGGATCATCTTTCAGGAGAGTGTGGAAATTCTGATGAGCACGGAGTGCCCGCTTCTGGGAGGTTCTCAGTCATTCCCCAAGCCCAGGGCAGCCCCTCCGTGAGATCTAACGGGTGGGGAAAAGGACTCAGCACTAGAGTTCTGCCCTCCTACACAAAGGAACACCGTGGAGAAGGAACCCTCTTGGGATACCCAGCTCAGGGCACCTTTACCAAACACCACACACCCTTAGCAGAAAACCTGAAGTTCCAGCAGGTGGGGTATTACTACATAAAGGGATCGAGAAGAGCAACAAGTTACCTACCCCTCAGGTCAGAATCAGAAATTGGGGGCTTTCCTTTGAAGAGGGCATTACAGAGAAGATTTCTTGGGACCCATGTTTTGAATCAATATTAAAATATTTTTCAGGGGAGGGGCACCTGGGTGGCTCAGTCGGTTGAGCGTCCACTTTGGCTCAGGGCATGATCTCTCAATTTGTGAGTTCGAGCCCCGCATCGGGCTCTGTGCTAACAGCTCAGACCCTGGAGCCTGCTTCAGATTCTGTGTCTCCCTTTCTCTCTGCTCCTCCCCTGCTCACGCTCTGTCTGTCTCTCCTACAAAAATAAATACACATTCAAAAAAAAGTTTTTAAAAATATTTTTCAGGGGAAAAATAAAATAAAAAAATAAAAGTTACCAAAAAAAGGGTGACTGGGTGGCTCAGTCAGTTAAGCATCTGACTCTTGATTTCGACTCAGGTCATGATCTCAATGGTTCATGAGTTCAAGCCCCGCATCGGGCTCTGTGGTGATGGTATGAACCCTACTTGGGATTCTCTTTCTCCCCCTCTCACTTTGCCTCTCCCCAGCTCACATGTAGGCTCTCTAAATAAATAAATAAATAAATAAATAAATAACTTAAAAAAATTTTTTTTAATGTTAAAAAAATATTTTTCTGGGGGCTCCTGGGTGGCTCAGTCAGTTGAGTGCCCGCCTCTTGATTTCAGCTCAGGTCGTGATCTCACAGTTCATGAAATTAAGTCCTGTGTCAGGCTCTGCACTGACTGAGGGTGCAGATCCTGCTTGGGGTTCTCTGTTTCCCTCTCTCTTTCTCTCTACCCCCCCACCGCTTACATTTTCTCTTTCAAAATAAATAGACATTTAAAAATAAATAAATAAATAAAAATATTTTTCAGGATAGGATCTTGCAATTGTTTACCCATGTTTTGATCTGGAGTCACATGATTCTAGAGTCAAACGGGGTTTCAGGCTGACTCCTCTCCCCCTCCTGAGCACCCCCCCCCCACCTCCAGTTCACTGAACTGGGACCAAGAATAGAGGTCTGGAGAGAATCCCCACCGTCTCACGGCTAGGCCATGGTTCAAACTGAGTCTGGAATCCAGATCTCCTGATTTCTGCTTGACAAGAGGTAAAGTTTTGTTTTCTTTTCTTTTGTTTTGAGGCAAGGGAGGTATCAGTCATTCTGTTAGATGTTTGGCTTTGGGGAGTTTGGCCAGGAAAAAAATAAGCTCTATATACATATCTCAAGACAGAAAAACGTTTGTTTTACCCTCATATATGGTCCATTTGCAGGAAAAATAAATAGTATTTTTGCAGTTCAGGGGTGGGTAAAGTTTCCAGCATGAATTTAAAGCAGGATAGAAGTTCAGATTGTTTAAAAACTTTTCCTCAATTTGGTTTCACGTGGGAAAAATATGCAGAATGACCCAGGGGTAGATTCTAAGCCAGGTTTTGTTGGTAGTTTCTAGTGGCATCTCATAAAATTAGGAAAAATGTTTAACACCTTGTGTGTGTTTGCAGTATTTAGCAAAGTTTGTGGGTGCGGGGGGAGCAGTGGGCACCCCATCATGTAGCGTAAGCTCAAAAGAAATTATCAGGGAGGTGGCTTCTAGACAGTTTTGTCCACAGCTGCTGAGATGTTTCTATCTCTGTTTTAGAATGCGGGGGCGCCTGAATGGCTCAGTTAAGTGTCTGACCTTGGCTCAGGTTGTGATCTCATGGTTCATGGGTTGGAGCCCTATGTTGGGCTCTGTGCTGACAGCTCAGAGCCTGGAGCCTGCTTCGGGTTCTGTGTGTGTGTCTCTCTCTGCCCCTCCCCTGCTCACACTCTGTGTATGTCTCTCTCTCAAACATAGATAAACATTAAAAAAAAAAAAAAGAATCCGGAATGCAAAGAGAGGCCTTCAGTGTCCGTGAGTTCCCTTCCTCCCATCCCCGTAAGTACAGTTACCTGCACTGGGTGCCCCAGGGAATCCCATTTGGCACCAAAAGTTAGCATTCTTGCAAGCATGGAGAGACAGAGATGCTGGACCTTTTATATGCAAGTATATTTCTTTACTAACTGGATATATTTCTTTAATTCCTTATACAACTCTAATGCCCCAGCAACAACGTGATCTAAAAGTAAACCACACTTCTCAGAATAATCAACTATCACATGCTACTGTTAACAAACTTGTAGCTGGTACTATGAGAAGCAAAGTTTCTATGCACATTATTTCACTTAATCCTGACAGCACAATTCAGAAGTCCTGGTTATGTCCACGTTAGGGGGGCGGGGGAGGCTAAGGGTAGAGAAGAAGGGAGCTGCCCAAGGTCACCGGAGTTCGTAAGGGGCAGAGCCAGGTTACAGGTCACACCTGTCTGGCCTCGAGCCCACTCTCCATCCTTTGCTACATCCTTGGACTACCTCTTATTCTCTCTGGCCTTTGACAGCCTAGGGCCCTCATGGGCCACTGTCTCTTCTCAGTGGGTTTGATACGAAAGTGCTAATTCTCACTTTTAAGGATTTCTTCCCCTTTTTGCTGAGTTTCACCCAGCTTTGGCTGCCTTGTGCTTCTGTGGCCCCATGAGAGGCCGAGCACAGGTTTCATACTGGAAGTTCTGCATCTCCCAGCGAAGTCCTACCCTCACTTGCTTCTCCGTTCTCTTGTGGGTAAACCGAGCCTGCCGGCTGGACGCAGCAGCACCCACACGCATCTGTCTGTGTTCACTCACACGCTGGTTCGGTTCATGCAGTCCTTCATTCCTTCTCTTTATCCTCACACAGCGAGTGGGGGGCAGATGCAAACCCCAGAGGGTATGTGGAGATGGCCAAGTGTCTTTCAGATGTCTCCTCCCCTGAGTGTATGTCCAGGGACTGAAAATGCACGGGGCCCCAGAATTCACTCAGAAAAGTTGTCCCGTGGCAAACGCGGCTTCCAGCCCTGGCTGACGCAGAGTGGGAGGCACCAGAGAGAAAGGAATGGGCACAAGGACATGGTAAATGAGGGATGTGGGAAGCAGATGGAAACTGAGCAGGCACAGGGACAGCAAAGGCCCAAAGCCCGTGGGTCAGAAACCGGGGCTGGCATGGAGTTGGCTGAGGAAAGGAGCAGAGGTGAGAGGGATTGGCCTCCCTCACTTCCATCATAAAGAAAAAATAGAAGACGCACCTGGGTGCCTCAGTCGGTTGAGTTTCCGACTTTGGCTCAGGTCATGATCTCAGTGTTCATGAGTTCGAGCCCCTTGTCTGGCTCTCTGCTGTCTCCCTCTCTCTCTCTCTGCCCCTCCCCACCTCTCAAAACTCAACATAAGGAAAAAAAAAAGAAGAAGAAAGAAGTGTGGCAGGAAGGAAAATATTTATGGAAGAGAGTATTGCTTTATTCACTTATTTGGCAAACTGGTATTGAGGCCCTGGCTAAAGGCTGGGGAACCAAAGTGGAGTAAGGACCAGCCTCAACTTGAGGAGCACACTATCTAGCAGGTGAAGAAGACACATACACACGCGATCACAGTGGAATGTGATGAGGGCTATAGGAGACGTATGTACAGAGGCTAATTTTGCCTACTGTTGTGGGAGTCACTTGCTGAGGTGTCTTTGACAAATTGGTATCCAACAGGTGGATGTGGAAGGCAAAGGCATTCCAGGGAAAGAGAGCCCTGCATGAAACAGGAAAGCATTGCCCGATAAACCCAAATAGTTTGGTGTGATGAGGTTTAGGGATATAAGAAACAAAAAATAAGGCCAGGGAGGTATGCCGGGGTCAACAGTCTGGAGTTCAGGTCGACCTTCAGGCACTGGGAAGCCGGGATGGGCTGTCAGCAGGAAGTGACATGACAGCAGTGAGAGGTGACTGGGGGAGAGCCGGGCTGAGAGCTGGGACCAAGGGGTAGCTGGCCAAGGTCATGAGAATGGAGCTTCAGCTGTCCCTGGTAATCTCAGCTCTAAGACCAAGGCTGGGCACACGGTAGGCAGCCCCTTCCTCCCCACAGAAAGGTCCATATTCCAAGTCCACATTTCTCTGCTGCTCTCGCTCCTTCTCTTGGCCGAGCTGCTCCTCTTTTAGAAAGTGCCTCCTAAGAAGATGAGACGTGAGCTCTTGGACGAGCAGCATGGGCCGCGGGGTAGCAAGCTTGAGACCCGAGTCCCCTTCTGACCTACTGACAATGTGGCGGGGAGACCCGGCCCTCAGCCTCCCGTGCTGCAATCTCCTCTTTTTTTTTACCTCCTGTTCTGTGCGGAGGATGGGATCTGGCCTTCCAGACGTGCTGGTTTGCCAAGAGTTTATCCTAAGCCTTCCAAAAACAAATCCACTGACTTTTCCTGAGAGCTTCCTAGTGACCCCTTCCAGGAGGGCTTTAAATTGCTATGTGCAGAAAACAGTTGTGTTCTGATTAATCCGTGCTGCCCTCGGTATGATGGCTTAAAATAGATTCAGGAGGGCCTGGAAAAACAAAAGACCTGGCTCCTTTAAGAAGCCAGGTGGTAGAATGGGGGGTGTGGTGGGGGTGGGGCAGCTGCCTGAGACTTAGGAACAGCTTTGCGAGCTAGGGGACATTCATGTCTGATGAAAGGGGAGAGAGAAGAGCTTCCATTTGAGCCCTGGTGAGGAAAACTGCTTAGGTGAAGAGGAACGAAGCCCCCTTGTGGCTGGGTGCTCTCAGACACAAGCAGAGGGGTGCTGAGAGGCCGTTGGCAGGGCCGATAGCACAGTTGACCCTTGAACAATGTGGGAGTGGGGATTAGGGACGCCGACCCCCAGCCTGTGCCTTCAAAAATCCATGTATAACTTTTAGGACACCTGGGTGGCTCAGTCCATTAAGTGTCCGACTCTTGATTTCAGCTCAGGTCATTATCTCAGGGTTCATGGGTTCCAGCCCCGTGTCAGGCTCTGCACGCACAGCATGGAGCCTCTTGGGACTCTCTCTCTCTCTCTCTCTCTCTGCCCCTCCCCTGCTCACACGCACGCACTCTCTCTCACTCTCTCTCTTTCAAGAATAAATAAGCATTTAAAAAAAAATTTTAAACTCCATGTATAACTTTTGACTCCCCCAAACTTAACTACTTATAGCCTACTGTTGACTGAAAAAGCCTTACTGATAACCGTCAAGGAACACATATTTGATATGTTACGTGTATTATATGATGTATGCTTACAATAGAGTAAACTAGAGAAAGGAAAATGTTATTAAGAAAATCCTAAGGAAGAGAAAATACACACACATACAGCATGGTACTGTAGTGAAAAAATTCTGCATGTAAATGAACCTATGCAATTCAAACCTGTGTTGTTCGAGGTCAGCCGTACCTGTATTCTACGTACATACTGGGTTGGGGCGCCTAGGTGGCTCACTCAGTCTGACTTCGGCCTAGGTCATCGTCTCCTGGTTCGTGAGTTTAAGCCCCGCGTAACTCTGTGCTAACAGCTCGGAGCCGGGAGCCTGCTTCGGGTTCGGTGTCTCCCTCTCTCTCTCTCTCTCTCTCTCTCTCTCTCTCTCTCTCTGCCCCTCCCCTGCTTGCTCCCTGTCTCTGTCTCTCTCAAAAATAACATTAAAAAAATAATAATAAAAATGAAATAAATACATACGTACGTACTAGGTGAAAGCGGGAACCAACTGAGGGCCAAAGCCAAGGGCTAGCTGGAAAAGAAGCAAGCCAGTGTTTGGAGTTCATGTTGAGACTTTGGGGTTAGGTATTATAAGTGGAACTTGGGAAGGTTTGCTTCTTTTAACTGCTGGTCTGCGGGGCCTTTTACACGGTGATGGGGGGTAACCAGTTTGTTCCCTAAGCACCTATTCTTGTCACCGTGAGTGAGCAAGGGAGCATGTTCTGTGCTGTGCCTTCATTTCTCACATTACCCACATTTATCTGACACTGCTGTACCCATCCTTTGGAGGGGAGTCTAGAGGGGGTTGCCTCTCCCAAGGACTGGCATGTCCCAGTTTCCTGGCAAACACGTGGCGATTTCTGGGATTTGCCCTGAAGAAAACTCTTTTGGTAAAGCAGACCTCAGACTGAAGGTGAACAGGGCATTTTCTACAAAAAACAACACCTTGGACCACTGCAGAACTGAAGTTTGGGTCTTTGATGTGGGTTTCGTATGAAGAAAAGTTTTTGGTTGAGACGTACATTAAAACCGGGAGTGGTTAAACTGTTTATTTAGAAAGCAACACAAACAAACTTTGGAATTCTTAATCCCCGTGACCCTGCACTCCCTCCTCTTCTGTTGGAGGTGAAGTTTGGCTGAAGGCACTGCAGATTGAGTCCCTGAGCTTTCGCTGCCTCTGCATTAAATGCATGGCTCCACTTCCTGTCGTGTCCTTTGACAATGGAAAACACCATTGAGGTGTCCTTGGAACCAGTTGAGATGGACCGATTTCCCCTAGGGCTGGATTTCAGGCTGCCTTCTAAAGGGCGCTGGTGTAGAATTCTCACGGGAGAAAGAAGATGAAAGCGGGAGGCAGAGCCTGTGGACATCCTGGGAGGTCTTGTAGATGCTGTGGGGGAGGGGTCATGGCTGGCTTTCTCCCTGACTCAAACGGGGGGCCATTCCCTTGCCTCAATCCCTCAGGCCCCCATCGGGATCCTTGGGGCTTACATGGAATTTAACACTATTTCTTGAGAACCGACCACCCCAGTCACTCAGCCTACCCAGATTTCAGAATGACTCTCTAAGGCAGGTGTCGTTATCCCATTTAACCGATGGGGAAGCTATTCTGAGAGGTTATATTACTTGCCCAAGGTCACAGATCTAGAAAGTGGTGAATGTGGTGGTGGAGGTGGGTCCTGCCTTCAAGAATTTATAATACTGGGGTTGGGAAGCATCTCAGCCAAGGACTCTCGGACCCTGAACTTGAAGGAGAATAGAACTGAGAGAAGAACCAGGGCAGGGTGGGGACGGTGTGGGTGAGGGCAGAGGGTGAAAGTGCCTTCTTAACAAAGGCCACCTGTCCTGGACATGGGACCCGGAGCTAAAGGCGGCAGGGGCAGGTCCACGAAGACTTTAGAGGGATGCCATGCTGTATAAACTTCAGAACCCCCTACAGCTGCAGGCGTGATCAAATGAGGCCTCCCTATCATTGGTTTTTCTCCTGGCTCTACTGCATTTCTTTCTACTCCTAAAGGCCTGTTGACACTCAGTGACCCTTCACTGCCCCTTGAGAGACCCAAGAGCCAAAGCATGGCAAAGGACTCACCTCGCTACTGGGCTGCCCAGTGAAGTCCTACAAGTGCCTCTCTGGGTGTTAGTGGCATCTTCCCACTGCGATGGGGTGAGCTCCTGGTTCAGGGCGGGGCAGGCAAAGCACTTCCTTTATTATTTGATCAGGCACATTTTTATTGCACCTCCACTAGTAGCTGGGCATCCGTGAGTAAGGCAACAGAAAAACAAAATCAGACAGGACAAACTCCCAGTTTCCAAAAGAATAGACAACAGAGTTGGGGAGACCAAAGTTAAAAACAGTTTTACAAAAAATCCGGCATGACCAGTACAGTGATAACTTGGGAGGTATTTCTGGCTGCTCCTTCTACCCAGCAAAGGCCCAAGCACCCCATGTGACCCCCAACTGAAGACACAGAACAGTAGTCCGGGGACTGGAGACCCAGATGTGGTTCGAGTGTGGCCACTTTATCAATGTAACCCTTCCTTCCCTGAGTCAGCTTCCCCATCTATAAAATGGGTATAACAAGAACCACCCACTTTAGAGAAGGGCTACAAAGATCAAAATGAAACCCGCTAACAAAAGTGCTTTGAAAAGGCACAAAGCACCATATTAAGTTCAGAGCAGATTACCATTAGGAAGTAGCATTTTATAAAAGCGTACCCACAGGCCAGACCACATTTTAAAAGCAATGCCCTCCAGCAGAGCCTGACCAGACATTCCTCACTTTGCTTGTGGGATGGCTCCTGTCCTTCCCATACGGACCACATTTCCCACAGATGTCAGGGGAAAGAGATGTGTCGTGTCAAGAGAAGGACGGGGCCCAACGTCCCCCACCTCGGGGAGGTGGGAAGCAGAGCCCCCGTGCTGCAGGCCGGCTGGGGCCATGGGGAGTTCTTTCTTCACCAGAGAATGAAAAGTTCAACTTCCTTAATGGGCAGATGGTCCAAATTATCCCCGGGGCTCTACTCTGCAGCTGCAGAAAATCAGAGCCTATTTTCCCAGCCCCATGTGTTTATTTCGACTCTACACAACCTCCTTTCTTTTGCCCGGTTTTGCTTTGGCCTAGAAGGCAGGATAAACAAACCTAAAGGGTCTGTGATGTTTCAGGCTTAGGCTGGGTTTCCCTCCTCTCCTGTTCTTTAGAAGCAAAGTTCCCTGGGCTTTGGGGCCCTTCTGATGCACAGCCAAGCAGGTTCTGGGGTATTTAGGGATCAGTTCTGTTCCTCGAGCCCAGCAGAAGGCTGTGGGTCCCATTCATCCATCCACTCGCTCGGTACAATTTGTTAAGTGCTGCGATGTGCCAGACTGCCTGCGAGTGAGGACCGACCGCATTTCCCACAGATGGGAACCACCAGGGTGTTGAGTGGCTTTTGCTTTCACGGAGCTTACAAAGATGAGTGCACACAGACCCGAAGGAGGGAATGACGGTATAATATTTCTCATATGTGGGGAGCGCATGTTGGGACAACAGATGAGGGAAAAACCCTCCCAGAAGAGGTGTTACCTACATGCCTTACTCACAAGGTCCAACAGCTGGTAAGTTGCGTAGCGGGGGTGGGGCTTCATCCCCGATCAGTCCCTTCATACACTTCTTCTCCACCTTGACGCGCATTGACATCACCAGCCAGCTGTTCCAAGCTATAACCCCCTCCCCCCACCCCCGCACCCGTAGATTTTAAAGCACCCCAGGTGATTCCTACCTGCAGCCCAGGCCACTTGCCTCAGTCCACTGAGAGAGCCACTGCTTTAACACCAAGGCTCCTTCCCTTACTCCCTGACTTACACTAACTACCGTAGACCCCGCGGGACTGGTGGGCGGTAGGTGAAAGGCGCTTTTTGTATGAAGAGAGCTGTTAGTAAATATTTGTCTTAAGTATTCAGCCTGATAGTTGGCTCTGTGGATTGAAAGAGCAAAGGCCTTTGCTCTCCTCCCTGGCTCTTCCTTATAGCCGCTGTGTGATCCTGGGCAAATCGCTTGACTTTTCTGGGCCGATTTTCTCCTCTGTTAGGTGAGATCCATAGTAACTAAACTCATGGAACTGTCATGAAGAATAAATGAGAGAATACATGCACGAGCTTCTTTGCAGGGTCTGGTATGTAGTAGGAAGTGAGTATACATCAGTTCCCTCGGTGCCCATCCTTGACTTGAAATCTCTTGGATAGTGCCCAGAGCATGGCTTTGCTGTAGCTGGGTTGGGGGCAGTTCTGAGCCAGATGTGGACAGGCTCCACAGGCAGTACACAGTTCTCAGTCTAGCCCAGCCCTGGAAACCGGTTTTGAGATGGTAGCCACTGGCCATGAAACTGTCCTCTCAAACCCGCTGAGGGACCCAGTAATGAAGCCACTCCCTTGGTTGTGTTCCCACCAGATGCTGGAGAAAGAGGAAGGTATGTTGCGTTTCGCTTCCCAATAACTGCAAAACCCAAAGCATAGACAGTAAAACAAGGTAGGAAATCATCAGATGAAAAACCCTGGAGGCATCCAGTGATGCCAGCAGATGCCGTAAATGAAATGAAACCCGACGCTGGCTTTAAAATCCTGGAATGGGTTCCCAAAGGAGGTAAGATGAGCATCTGTCAGGCATGGGACAGAGTGGAGAGGATCCCTATGTTTAAAGCGTGAAAATGGGTTCAAGACTAACATCCAGGGCTTCTCTGGTTCTGGGGTTCAGAGATTCAGAACCGGGGGAATCTGGGGTTGACCCTGCCTACTTTGTCTGGGACTTTGCTTTTCCTACGTATATATTTATAAGGAAAAGAGAGCAAAGAAACATTTGTTTCAAGAAGAGAAACCCACATACTGGATTTGTAAGGTCTGTGCTAGGAGCCCCAGAGAGGCCTCAGCTGGAGTGCTACATTCCTGGATCATTCTGGAGCTGCTTTGCTTAAGGAATCACATTCAGCTCGCATTAGTGAGCAGAAAGTTGCTGACAGCAGGAGCTAGTCTTCTGCTGATGCCCCTGTCCCTCTCCCTTAATATACTAAGGAGCCAGGAACTGTGCTCTGGGGAGAGCAGAGGAAGTCAAGAGACTAATCCAGTGAGAGGTGTGAGCGCCCCTTGTCCCTACTCCCCACCCAGCAGGATTACTTTGCAAAGAAAGCTTTCAAGGTTGTGATCCCTGGTCAGGCCACTGTATACCAGCCATCCTCCACAACACAGGGTGATCTCTCAGAGCTGACCCATAAGTTGCTGGACAAATTGCTGGGCAGCCAGGGTGGGAGTTCATAGTGATGGGTGCCCATGATGTACCAACAAAGACTTGTGTAGTTGCTCCCAACCACCACCATTATACCCATTTTAAGAAGAAGGTAGGTGTAGAGAGGTTGAATCTGTCCACTAGTGGAATCAAAATTTGAATTTGAACCCTGTTCCTGAGTCCAGAACCAGCCTCTTTCTACTCCCCCCCCCACCATTGCCTCCCCATAGGAATTATCACCACTGTGTTTTCCTCCATCTTAATTCCCAAATCCACCCAAGAGGCAAGTAGCTAACCAGCCCTTAGATTGATGTGTGGCATACCCAGGTGCTCTCTTTGCGCATTTTTGGTAGCAAGGACCAGAGAATCATTGGGTCACTTCAAACAATGGGGGCTTGTCGTAAGGACACTGGGAAAGACTTTGGAACAAAAGGACTCATGATACGATGAGCGTTGCAGAGCCTAGGATGCGAAAGTCATCCAGAATCCAAGGCATTTCTGCGGACCCCAGCAGGAGGGGTTCATGGCTTCACCCTAGTGTCTCATCTCCAGCATGGCTTATTAATTCCATTGGCCCTGCCTCTTTTTGTATCGGCTTCTGCTCACTTATCTCCATATTCCCCCAACTCACATTCCTAAGGGAGTCTGGGCGGTCCTGAGCCAGACCAATCATTCGTGGCATTACCCATGTGTAAGGAAGTGCCCACAGGCTGGGAGCATGGCAGACACCTTGACCTTGTTTAATGGCAGTCTTCTCACATCTGAGGTCAAAGATTAACAAAGCTGGATGCTAGTTAAAGTGGTCGGGACAGATCTTAAATTAGTAACATACTCTTGCAATAGGGGAAAAGAGGCCAGTGTGAACTAAATTCAACTTCTATTTGTACAGAGGTGACTGGGTGTCTTAAAAGGAGAATAAGGAGAGAGGGAGGGGGTAAGGAGAGAGGGGGAGTCAAGGAAGTGAAAAATTATAAAAAACAGGAAGGGGGTTTGTCCTTGTGAAACCCATCTGGGTTTGCTAACTGGCTCTTATCCAAGTTAGGCTCCTTTTCTTCCACAGAGTCTGGGAAGCAGGGCCCTATCTTCAGGTGTTGGCTGGAACACACAATAAATTCTTTTGACAACCTTGAGTTTTCTCCGGCAGGCACGTTAAGGGAGGTTAAGGTCATTGTAGGGATGTGGTGTTGAGCTGTTAGAAATTATGTGAGTATTCTGTTCAAGTCTTTATAGGTCAAAGTTGAGGCCTACTTGAGAGGGCTCAGGAGCCTGGCTAGGGTTTGGCCAAGCAGAAAATCTTTGTCACTGATCTGCTCAGCATCCCTGGGAAGTGAGTGTGACGGGTGAAAAAATGAAGAGAATGTCTTAGTGCCTCCAGACTTAAGAACATTGGCAGTATAGCTTGACCAGCCCCCACCAGTCCCCTCTACTGACTGGCTGCTCTCCTCACCATGCCACACCACCTGCCATAGACCCATTCTCGTGGCACTGGGCAGGGATGGCCTGGATTACCTTGTAGCATTTTTGTGTCCAGAGGAGAAGCCTGATTGTATACCTCTCTGTCCCCATGACTGGGTCAATACTTGTTTAAAGATCAACCAGTAGTAGGGAGTCTAGATGAACTACAGAGAGCTAGCCCCAGTAGATGTAACCCAGGGTCAGGGCCCCTAGCCATTGTGTGCACAGGGAGCACATGGTCTCTATCCTGGGGAGACACCATTCCTGCCTCAGCTGGTGGGATCAGTGGATGGATGGGCACAGTACCCTTTCTGAACAGTCAGACACTGAAGGTTAAGACTGGAACCAGGGATACAGGAAACATGAGGCATTCAGCTGGGGATTCCGATCATACCCACTAACAGAGTCATGCATCCATCCACCCATCTGCCCTCCATCCCATCAAACATTTAATTAGCATCTTCAGCCAACCAGGCATGATATTAAGTATCGAGGGATCATGGATAAACAAAACAGTGTTTCTCTGCCCAAGGGAAAATGAGCTATGTTTCCATAACTCTCAGAGATTGCAGGTTTTCCCTGAGCTCTTGCAAGCAGTCTGGGGAGTACCAGCCCGCCTCCATCCTAGCCCTTTTCAGGGCCCCAGACCAGCTTAACCCTGTGTTGTGGCTTAGGCAGTACTTAAAGTGGCCAGCATTGGAAGGAGAAGTGGTCTAGGAAGAAAGAGATCTGGTATCCCAGTGATAGCTGGTTACTTCCTCTCTCTGAACCTCAGTTTCCTCATCTCTAGGTGAGGGTTTGGACTGGGGAGGTCTCTGCCAGCTCTGGCATTCTGTGCTCTTATCCATCTTAGGCTGTCAGTTCATTAGACAGCCTTGAGGGCAAAGACGACACTTAGTTGTCCTTAAATCCTTAGCCCCTGGTACCATTCTGGAATGTGGTAGGATTCCAGAAGTGCATCTGGGTGGATAAGGAAGTGAATAATTAGAAAGAGAAATACATACATTGATAAAGATATGTATAAAGAATTAATAAAATAATGCATCTTCAGCACCGCAAATCTGTGCACAAGAAGTAGAATCACCCTGGACGTCAATAAATGTGATCACTACTCTCAAAAGCTAAGGCTGATTTATCTTTCCCCTGCCCAGAAACAGAGACACGTTCATTTTCAAATACAAACTCAGCAACAGCCGTGCTTCACAAGGGCATCCCTGCATTGTTGGTCCTCCTGTAAAACTTAGGAGAAGCCAAACTATTTCTATGAATTAGGGGTGGAAGCATGACAGTTCAAGGGTTAAAGTAATTCTTTTTAATGTAACTGCTTCATCAAAAGGCATCTTGCACTGAAGTCATGAGGTAGAATTAGTGGGCCCTGCCCAGAGAGCTCAGAAAGAATGAGGGATCTTATGAAAAATGAGGAAAGAGAGGGACAGGTGGAGAACTGCCTCAGGGAAAGTCTCAAGGTCAGGTCCCAGCTCTTCTACTTACTACGAACTGTGGGATGACCATGGGCAAGATATATCACCACTCTGAGCCTCTGTATCCTCAAGTATCACATGAACAGTTTGGGCCAAGTGATCTCCAGGTCTCGGTCAGCCGGCAAAGTCTAGGCTTCTCCATCATTTGTGATGATTAGAAAAGCCTAAAGACTATGTGACTAAGAGTAGCTCTATGCACCAAGTAATGGTGATATCTGAAGCCCCCTATTAAGCTTAAGGAAGTTGTTACTAGATATAACCCGAGAAAATGCAAAGGCTCCTAGTCCAGACACCACGCCTTATTCCTCTCCGTGATCTGACCCCCTCTGTGCCTCAGCCCCACCCTCTGTACTGAGGGGCCAGGCCAGGACTGGAACAGGTCTGGGGTCCTACCTCAGGAGGGATGAGGGCCTCGTGGTTGGTCCCAGCAGTAGCCTGGGTAAAGGGCAGGGTCAGTAGAACAGGTCGGAGAATGAGGAGGAGGGGTTCTATGGTCTGGCATGGCAGCTGGACAGGAAAGCTCCAAATGGAGATTAGAACCACTGATGCTGTGGAAAATTTGTTGATGAAATGCTTGATCCTTTTGATCCAGGAGAGGGCAAGGAGGCTGCCCGGCTGAAGAGGGCAAGTCTTCTGCTCTGGGTTCTGTTCATCAGCTTCCTCCCCTAGGATTACACCATGAGACCACTTCTCATGTGACCACTTCTGATGTGAGCTTTTTTGTTGTTTTTTTTTTTTTAAGTTCATTTATTTTTTGAGAGAGAGAGAGAGAGCAAGAGCAGGGGAGGGGCAGAGAGAAAGGGAGAGAGAAAATCCCAAGTAGGCTTCATGCTGTCAGGCCAATGTGGGACTCGATCCCACAAACCATGAGATCATGACCTGAGCCTAAATCAAGAGTCGGATGCTTGACTGACTGAGGCTACCTAGGTGCCCCGATGTGAGCTTTTTGAAGGGAAGGGACTCTTTTCTGTCTGCTTCTCTGTATAAAAGGGGAGCACCTCTGACCCCAAATCATGGGTAGCAGGGCAAAAAGAAACAGGCCTGACCCTGTAAGCATCTGGATATCACTGCTCTGGGGAGTACTAGGAGAAGTTCTGCTCAAGATTTAGCGGGCCAGGGATTTTGATGTCCTCCAGGCTTTTGATGAGGAACAGTTCCTTGGTATTTCCCATAATCTTGGATCTTCCGGAAGATCTCTTTTTGCAAAGAGCTGGGTGGGGGCCAGCCTTGTGGTCACTATGGCTCTGTCCACTTGCAAACCATGGTACATGTCCGGGTAGATTCCAGTCTGCAGGGTAGGGACCCCAGGACAAGAAAACGAGTTTCATATTCTCTCTACCTGGAAGGTTCTCTTTGTGAATCAAAATCTGATATCCACATAGAGAATGGTGGAAGTCAGGGTTTTCTGCAGAGTTGCTGATTTTCTTTTTGCTCAGGAAGGATTTTCCAGGCCCCCCTGAGGTAGGATGCAAAGAAAGAGGTAAAGGGGCCTGTCAGACAGTGCAAATGTGGTTGTTAAGGGAAGTCACACACAGTTGCAAAAGCCTGAGGTCATCATGAGCACGCTTTTTTCTCTAATTAATTTTTTTTAATGTTTATTTATTTTTGAGAGAGAAAGAGACAGTGCATGAGCAGGGGAGGAGTAGAGAGGAAGACACAGAGTCCACAGCAGGCTCCAGGCTCTGAGTTGTTAGCACAGAGCCCGATGCGGGGCTCGAACCCACGAACCACGAGATCATGCCCTGAGCCGAAGTCGGGTGCTTAACCGACTGAGCTACCCAGGCGCCCCTCATCATGAGCACTCTTACCTTCTGCCCTCCAACTGGGCCATTCCCTCTTTTTATCAGCCTAAGAGTGCCTGAGTTTTATGCAGTCCAAAATCTCTGCCTGCCATTTTCCTTTCCTGTCATGCAGAGAGGCATCTCCTTGACCTCAAGTGGCCCCACACACTCCTCGGAGACCACTCTGGGCGGGTGTCTGACGAAAAAGCTCCCTGGACTTACAAGAAGTGTCCTGAGGGTGTTACAAACCAGGCTGAAGCCTCCTGTCAGGGACTACATCTGCTTGTGTGGGGGCTGACACACCAGTGGTGGCTGGTTGATTGGTGGGAAAGCTTTGCCTGGGGCAGAAACTGCTGGGAAAAGCAGAGTTCAAACCCTCTGACCACAGAAACCCAAACCTTTTACCAAGTCATGACATCCTTCCCAGGCCAGGGAGGGAGTCACTGTTGCAGTCATTTAGTGATTCCCCAAGTGCATGCCAGGAGGTGGTATCATTGCCCAGGCCCGAGGGGATGCCTGCCTGTGGCTCCATCAGAAGGCCAGAGACACTGTTCATGGACCAACCCCTTGGACTGTCCAAGTCCTTGCATTGGGGCAGTTTGCATCATAATCAGATCAAACCTCAGTCTCTGGTTTTCCCAAAGGAATTATCCACAGAGTTGGGCTTTTATTATGGGAAAGAAAAGGATGCAAAAATCAGCCTTACTGCCAAGTTCTATAAGGACTTGAACAGTATGTGCCATGTCATTTGGATGAGTCCAGGGGAGGTCAGGTAGATTTCAGAATCATTTTCATTCTTTTGGGGCATGCAACATCCCATGGGCAGGTGACTGTGTTCTGCCTCCATTATGAGGAAAAACCCTAAATCTGGAGGATCTGGGAACAAGTTACAAGGAACAGGTTCCAATGCTCAATGAGCCAACCTAGGGTCTGGGAGGTGGGGTGGTCCTGAGGGCCACAACTTTGCTTGGTTTATGAGGACCATGGGGCACAGACTGGAGAGACATCCTTAAAATTGATGTTATGAGTCCCCTAATTATGGTTACCATATGTGTGCAATTTTTTGAGGTTGTCCTGTTTCCAGATATTCTTTTGTCACTTCCATATACATTGAAGTCTTCTGGGAATTCCAATATTTCAGCATCCAGATGACATTTTCCAGATTTCTTCTAGTACCCACCATAATTATATGACCACATCCCTATTTTCTCATTTGGAATGTTATAGTCATTCACCAATAGCCTAGTCCTGGGGTCCAGAGCCCAGGACCATCCCACCAAAAGAAGCCATTAGAGAATGAGTTAGTAGACGGGGCTATGATGTAATAAAGAGGGGGTTAGAACTGTGGGATACCCTGAAGGCAGATTCTCCTGACTCATACCGAAGTCCTAGGCTCGAAGAGCTATGTCCCATACAGAGGACCTGCCCATCTGGATCTGTATCATCTGAGTTCATTCATTCATGCCTTCATTTTACACAGCTTGGGCATCTTGGTGTACAGACACTGTATAGGCCATGTGATCTGTCCCTGGAACGCTCACAGTGTCCTAAGAAGATAGATAGGCAATTATTAGATGAAGTGCTAAATACATCCATAGAAGAGGACCTGGCCAGGTGTGGGGCATGAAGGGAGGTTTTTTTGGGAGATGGGACATGTAAGCTGAGATTTAAGGGACAAGAAAAGCATAGGCTGGAGTACAGAGAGGGTTTTTTGAGATGGGGGAGTCCATGTACTCCCCTGGCTCATTCAGGTCTCTCCTCAAGGCCTTCCTTGTTCCCTCCCAGCCAAGGTGGTACCTCCCTTCACTCTCTATTCTTTTCCTTGTCTCTCTCTCCAAGATGGCACCTTCTGTCACTCTCCACTCCCTTGTCTCTCTCTCTTTAAGATAGCACCTTCCCTCATTCTTCATTCCCTTCCTGGTCTCTCTCCAAGATGGCACTTCCCCTCACTCTCCATTCCTTTCCTTGTTTCCCTGTCCAAGATGGCACCTTCCATTCCCTTCCTTGTTTTCCTGTCCAAGATGGCACCTCTCCCACTCTCCATTCTCTTCCTTGTGCCCTGTCCAAGATGGCACCTTTCCCTCACTCTTCATTCACTTCTTGTCTCCTCGCCCAAAATGGCAACCCCCCTCAATGTCCATTTCCTTCCTTGTCTCCCTATTCATGATGGCACCTCCCTTCACTCTCCATTTTCTTCCTTGTCTTTCTGTCCAAGCTGATGTCTTCCCTCACTCTTCATTCCCTTCCTTGTTTCCTCATCCAAGATGGCACCTCCTCTCATTCTCTATTCTCTTTCTGTTCCTGTCTCTGCACTCATCACTACTTGGCCATAGTTATATTGCACTACTTTGGCCATAGTTACATTTTTGTTTCCTAGATTCATTGCTAGTCTCTCCACTAAAATACCAGTCCCTGAGGGCAGAGACTTTGTTCATGGATGTATCCATAGCTCCTAGAACAGGACCAGGCCTTTAGCAAATGGTCAGTCACTTATTTTGTTAAACAAAGACATGAATGCAGTGAGTTCAGGCTGGCCAGAGCAGAGAGGATATGGGGGAATCTGTGAACATCAGCCCTGGCTTCCTGTGTCTCACCCAGCCTCTTCCTATTATTTTGACCTGACACCCTGAACTCTGCCTGGCCTGCTCTGGGACCCACAACATTCTCCTGTCACTTCTCCCTCTACTTATGACCCCACACTGAGACTTCTGTTGGAAGCTAGCCTGGCGTGGCCCACTGCCACCATGACAGGGTGCTGACAGCGGTGAGACAGGTCTGTGAGAAATCAGGGCTGACATCTCAGCCTCAGCCAATCCACCCAGGGCAAGCCCTCAGCCAGGGGCCAGGGCTCATTTGCTGCTGCTGGCTCTAGGTTAGCTTGTCATTACCGCTCCCTGGGGAGTTTCTCTGTCTCAGACCCAGTCTCTGCCTTCCAGCTTCTATGGTTTCCTTCTCCAGGATTCCTGTGTTCTCTTGCTCATCCTTATCTCTTTTTGACAGCCTGGTATGAGCTTGTGTTTTCAGCAAAGCCATATGGGGAGAATGGTCAGCGATGAAGGATGTGTAGAAAATGGCATTAAGCATTTCAAGAAGCCTTTCAGAGTCAACCATCTGTGATATTTCAGCGCCTTGGGAATGGTGTGGTTTCCTGGTGACTTCTTTAGTTCCCCCATGCAGAATATCCTGGGGTTTCCCCAGCCCAGGCAGCACATAACAGACACATGGCCAATTCTAACTCCTCTCCTTTCTCATGTGGTACAAATGTGGGATTTATCAACTTTGCCCTCTCCTCCAGGGGGCCCATGAGGGTCACAGTCATTGGAAGGGGGATCCCCCAGCCCAGCTGGCCAAAAAAAGAAAAAAATAGCCCAAGGATGCAGTACTTACTGGGCACAGAACTTGATTTGGTTTGGTCTTTTCTCTGGCAGTTCACATCAGGATCTTTCTGCATCATTTCACTCACTTGTCACCGTGTCACAGTACAGTGACTTTACCCTACATGCCCCAGGTGGTTTCCAGCTGCAAAAAAAGAGACACCTGTTACCTCTTCCCTGGCCTTGGTATCACTGAACACTGGAGCTGGAAAAAACCTTACAGCTCATCTACTCGTATCACTCCCAAATGTCAGTCGACATACATGTATTACCTTGGAATCATGTGGGACACTTGTAAAAAAAAAAAATACAGACCTCTGACTCCCACTGCCAAGATTCTGATCCAGTGGGTCCGAGGGGGGCCCAGGAATCTGCATTTCACAGGCATTCTGAATGATTTTGATGTGTGGCCAGATTTAAGACCCAGTGACCACTCCAATGTCTTATCAAATAAGGAAGTTCTGGTCTCCAAGGGGTGAAGATCATCACCCCGCCTCCCAGAGTGGGGAGCAGGCAGGATGGTGAAAAGGACCTTGGAAGACACATCAGAAGGAATGCCCGGGTGGCTCAGTAGGTTAAGCGTCTGACTTCGGCTAAGGTCATGATCTCGCAGTTCGTGAGTTCAGGCCCTGAGCTGGGCTCCGCACTCACAGCATTAGAGCCTGCTTGGGATTCTGTCTTTCTCCCTCTCTCTCTACCCTCCCCCATTCCCACACTTTCTCTCTCTCACAGGATAAATGAGTGAACTTAAAAAAAAAAAAAAAAAAAAGGGAAGAAGAAGACACATCAGGAGACCCAAGCCCCCACTCCAGCTCTGACACTTAACAGCCTGTATGGCCTGACACTGTGACTTCCCAGCCAAACCCTGGTTTTGAGATGAGTCTAAGGCTTGTTTCAGCTGTTCCAGTGCTCTTTGAGTCCCCAAAATATCCCCTTGGAGAAATAAGGCAGTGCTTTTAATGCAAAGGGATGAATCTTCATTCATTCATCCGTGGAGCACATTTACTGTTCATTTCCTAGAGCCAGGCTCTGTGCTAAATAGCTTGTAGATGAATGTGATAGAGTTTCAGCCAACAGAGAAGAAGGGGTGACCCAGGATTTCCTGAGTGTCTGCAGTGTACGAGGCATCATGCTCGGAGCCTTATACACATGACTTCCTTTAGGCTGCACAATAGCCCTCTGTGTTGTCCCCATGTCACTGTTGAGGAAATACCCTCAGAGAGGCTCTGAGTCTTTCTTAAGGTCATTCAGGTAGACCAAAGAGCCTTCTATGTGCCAGGCACTGTTCTAAGCTCTTCATGTCTTGCCATATCTCACTGATCCCCTGACACACAATTTCACATCACTGAAGTCTGGAAGCATCTAGCCATTGACATCATTTGCCACTGTAACTGGCAGAACTCTTTCCTTCTTAGTAGCATATATAGTTGTGATGTGCCATATAAAAAGTGGCATCTTTCGATGAACTACTGTCTCCCGCTTACACATAGTGAGCGGCAGAGACAAAATCCACACCCAAGTCTGCTGGCTTCACACTCTCATGCTCACAGCCCAGTGGGGAAGTGGCCTTGAACGGTGGAACTCAGGGCTGAGACACTTCCCAGGCTGCTCAGAGAGTCTGGATGTCCCTTGGTTTTCTCTGTTCCCCCTTCCCCCTCCTCCATGGTAGGCATGACTGCTGGTCACCAGGTCCCAAGAGGTAGAGAGAAATCCAGCAATCATATTCCTTGGGGATCTACCCAAATGAGTTAAAAACTTATGTCCATACAAAACCCTACCCAGGAGTGTTTGTTGCACCTTGATTCATAATTGCCAAACTTTGGAAGCACGTGTCCTTCAGTTGGTGAATGGATAAATAAACTGTGGCACATCCAGACAATGGAATATTATTCACTGCTCTCAAGAAATGAGCTATCAGGCCACAAAAAGACATGGGAGAACCTTAAATGCATATCACTAGGTAAAAGAAGCCAGTGTGCAAAGGCTGTGTACTATGTGATACCAACTGTCTGACATTCTGGGAAAGACAAAGCTATAGCGACAGTAAAAAGATCAGTGGTCACCAGTGATCAGAGGCTGGGAAGTGAGACGGCGGGGTGCAGAGGATGTCTAGGGCAATAAAACTACTCTGTACGATACTATAATGGTGGATACACGTCAGTATACATTTGCCCGAACCCGCAGAATGTACACCAAGAATGAACCCGAAGGTAAACCGTGGACTCTGTGTGATTGTGATGTGTCGGTGTGGGTTCATCTTTATAACAGGTGTGCCACTCTGGTGCAGGATGTCCACACTGGGGGAGGCTGGGCTTGTGTAGGGGCAGAGGGTGTATGGGAAATGTTTATACCTTCATCTCCATTTTTCTGGAACTTAAAACTGCTCTGAGAAAATGAAGTCTGTTAAGAGAAAAAAAAAGAAAGGTGGAGAGAAGCAGGCTGATTAAGGGCAGGATGAGACACCAGGGTTTCTGCTGGTCATGGTCTTGTGTGGGGGGCGGGGAGGGCAGGGTAGAGGAAAGTCAGGGCAGGGCAGGGGGTGTCCAGAGTACAGTGGTGACTGCCGGCTGCCCCCAGCAGGTAGCGTGGAGGCAGTGATGATCCGGCTGGTGAACGGCTCCGGCCCACACGAGGGCCGGGTGGAGGTGTACCACGAGCGGCGCTGGGGCACCGTGTGTGACGACGGCTGGGACAAGAAAGACGGGGACGTGGTGTGCCGCATGCTGGGCTTCCGTGGTGTGGAGGAGGTGTACCGGACGGCTCGATTTGGGCAAGGTAAGCGCTCTGGGGGGCAGGGACACAGGGACCAGCTGGGTCTCCTCTCCAGAGCACGAGTCCCCTGCACAGCGGTCCCACCGGGTGTCGCCTGGCCTCTGCCCCCATGCTCCCTGCGGTGGGAGGTTCGCTGGCCCCCAGGCAAGGAGCTGTGCCCTCACACAGTTCTGATTATTAGAACACTCTTCTTTTCCTTGAATTGACTTCCTTTTATTTCCCGTGTCCTGTCAGATTCCCCTGCGGACCCTCGTTCTCAGCCCTGCGTCTCAGGCGCGGATCTAAACCCACTCCCACTTAACTCTACTACATGTTTTTGTAAGTTTATTTATTTATTTTGAGAGAGAGAGAGAGAGAGAGAGAGAGTGCACACACACGCGAGCGAGCAGGAGAAGAGAGAGAGAGAGAGACAGAGTCCCAACCAGGCCTCCATGCTGTCAGCACAGAGCCCCAGGTGGGGCTCGAACTCACAAACCTGGAGAACATGACCTGAGCTGAAATCAAGAGTCAGATGTGGGGCGCCTGGGTGGTGCAGTCGGTTAAGCGTCCGACTTCAGCCAGGTCACGATCTCGCGGTCCGTGAGTTCGAGCCCCGCGTCAAGCTCTGGGCTGATGGCTCGGAGCCTGGAGCCTGTTTCCGATTCTGTGTCTCCCTCTCTCTCTGCCCCTCCCCTGTTCATGCTCTGTCTCTCTCTGTCCCAAAAATAAATAAAAAACGTTAAAAAAAAAAAAAAATTTTAAGAGTCGGATGCTTAACCCACTGAGCTGCCCAGGCGTCCCTATTACATTTTTGTTATGGAGCCCAGCGAGTGCTGAACACTTAATGCACCCATTGTGTGCCTGGCTCGGCTCTAAACACGTTACAAATACTCCCTCAGTGAATCCTTACAACACCTAGGAAGTGGATACAGAGATCATCCCTGTGTTCCAAATGTGGAAACAGAGGCACAGAGAGGTTGACTAACGTGCACAAGGTCGCACAGCTAGCAAATGGAAGAGCCTGGTTTCCCTCAGACCCCAGCAGGAGGCTTAGGAGGCCAGGCTCCCACCCACTCTGCTGGCTGTCCCTGCCCCTCTCCGAGTCCTTTCTTCTTCAGATGAATATCTCCGGTTACTTCATCTCGTCTTTATGTGACAGGATTTCGCAAAGTCTTCACCATTTTGCTGCTTTCCTTTCGACATGCTCAAGCATACCTCCCTTCCTGTGGATGGTACAAGAGACTTGGAGGGAGGGGTGCAGACGTTTTCTGGGCAGATAGCGGATTTGAACCGTCCACCGCTCTCCTGCTTCGAGGAGGACAGCTCTGCCCCAGCTCCAGTCCCCGTCCATGGCACTGCGTCTGTCCCCCAGGCTAGCTCTCTGTATTAGTCTGCTCAGCCGCTGTAACAAAGAGCACAGACCTGTGGAGCTTAAACAACAGACATTTATTTTCTCACAGTTCCGGAGGCTGGAAAGCCCACAATCAAGGTGTCCATGGATTTGGTTTCTCCTGAGGCCTCTCTCTTCAGCGTGTAGATGGTCGTCTTCTCCCTGTGTCTTTACATGGTCTTCCCTCTGGATGGTGCCTGTGTCTCCTCTTTTATAAGGACGCAGTCATATTGGATAGCACCCCAATGACCTCATTTCACCTTAGTCACCTCTTTAAGGGGCCTGTCTCCAAACACAGTCACATTCTCAAGTCCTGGGGTTAGGACTTCAACTTGGTAATTTGAGGAGACACAGTTCAGCACATAACACTCTCTAGACCTTGGCATGCTTGCTGTGACCACCACCTACTACACACAACCTGGGACCGCTTATTTTTTTTTTTTTAATGTATATCCATTTTTGAGCGAGAGAGACAGAGTGCGAGCAGGGGAGGGGCAGAGAGAGGGAGACACGGAATCCGAAGCGGGCTCCAGGCTCCGAGCTGTCAGCACAGACCCCGATGTGGGGCTTGAATTCACGACCTGCGAGATCAGGACCTGAGCCGAAGTCGGATGCTTAACTGACTGGGCCACCCAGGCGCCCCGATCTGGGACCATGAATAACACACCTGCCGACATGTGCTATAAACGTTTATCCATAGCGCCGCACACACTTTCACACTCAAATATAAACATTCACATTCACACATGCTTTTTCCTCCATCAGACCTTGAACTTGAAGAAACCTGTGTTGAACCATAACTAAAACAATAGTCCCACGTGCACAAACCCAGTACTCCCCGCGCCCTCAGGAGAGAGTACTGACCCGTGGCTGTGTGAGCTTGTTGCTTCTCCAAGACGCTGGGTTTTGGCGTCCCCATGTGTAACTTAAAAGGGCTTGAGGGCTCTGATGTGCCTTCCAGCTTTGAGCCCCCTGGGATTGGAAATGCTCCTGTTCACCTGTCAAGAGGACCCAAGTTCTGACAGGTGTGGGGAGGGGTTTGGACTGATCCTCTCATCCTTGGTTTCCAGGCCCCCCTTGTGGCCTGTGGAGGAACAGCTGATCCCTGTGGGAGCTCCTTGTATCATGGAGCGGAGCCAGGCCTGTGTGCTGTCTTGCCTGACGCCATGGCTGCCCGACCCACCGGGCTCGATGGCTAAAGGGACTCATGGGATGGCATGAGAGGAGGGGCCAACACATCCTCTCCAGATAGGGAAACGGAGCCAGGTCACGTCCAGACCGGCCGGGACACCTCCACTCATCTGAATCACCATTCATCTCGTCCCCACCAGGGGCTGTTGTAACTTTTGTGCAGAATCTCAGCCCTTAGACCTCAGTCGCTGTTACAGACTGAAGGTTTGTGCCTCCCCCAATTTCCTGTATTAAAATCCTAACCCCCAGTGTGATGGGATTAGGAGGTGGGGTCTCTGGGAGGTGATTAGGTCGTGACAGTGGAGCCCTCATTATAGGACTAATGCTCTTACAAAAGGGACCCCAAAGAGTTCTGTCTTCCTCTTTCCCTGAGGAAGCACAGAGAAGTCAGTAGTCTCCAACCCAAAAGAGAGCCCTCATCAGAAGCCGACCATGCTGGCAGCCTGACCTTGGACTTCCAGCCTCCAGGGCTGAGAGAAATAAGTGTCTGTTGTTTACAAGCCACCCAGTCAATGACACTTTGTTAGAGCAGTCTGGGCCGCCTAAGATGATCCCATTGACGGAAAGTGACGGGGTGAAATCTGTTGTGACAGCTGGCAGAGAGCAGCTGACCAGCCCCACCCGTCCTGGCCTCTCTACCAAAAGGCCGGAGCGCGTGGGGAGTTCAGAGAGTCCAGCTCCTCGGAGGGCAGCCCACCGGAGAGAGCACTTTCCTCCCACTTAAAGCTTTGGGCCGGATTTCAGCCTGTTTTCTTCAAGGAAACCGCCATCCCTGTTTACATGAGGAGCTGGAACTGTAGGAACGGTCCCTGCTATTTCATTCTTGACTCCAGTGAGGACTCCTGCCTAGTAAGTGGAGGTAAAACCTTGTGGGGAAAAGAAAACCCAGAAACTCTTGGGGCTCCTGAGTGGCTCGGTTGGTTAAGTGGCTACCTTCTGCATAGGTCATGATCTCACGGTTTGTGGGTTCAAGCCCCACATCAGGCTCTCTGCTGTCCACGTGGAGCCCGCTTCAGAGCCTCTGTCCCCCCTTTCTCTCTGCCCCTCCCCCCATTCTCTCTCTCTCTCTCTCTCTCTCTCTCTGCCTCAGTCTCTCCCTCTGTCTCTCTCTCTCTCTCTCTCTCTCTCTCAAAAATAAATAAACAAAAATTTATTTAAAAACAACAACAACAGTGTCTAGGGGGTACCTGGGTTGCTCAGTCAGCTAAGTGTCTGACTTCAAGCTCAGGTCATGATCTCGTAGTTTCTGAGTTCAAGCCCCACATCGGGCTCTGTGCTGACAGCTCAGAGCCTGGAGCCTGCTTTGGATTCTGTGTCTCCCTCTCTCTCTCTGCCCCTTCCCCACTCCTGCTCTGTCTCTCTCTGTCTCTCAAAAACAAAATAAAAAACGTTAAAAAAAAATAAAATAAACGGAAACTCTTTTAGAAAAACCAAAAGAAATCATTTGAATGTCATGGGCGGAGTTAGTCCCAAACTGAGACTCCGTGGCCTCTTTGATTCCCCCTTGACTTTTGTATCATGTGACACATGGGGAAGCTCTGAAATCACCACTGTAAACCAGTCAGTGGAAAGCCAGACTCACTTTTCTGCACGTATCACACTTGCACTGTGATTTCCCCATCGCGGTCCAGTAACTTACGTCATGTGATATTCGAGACCTCGACAGATCAGCGGGCCAGGTGTTATTAATGGGTTCACGGAGGGTAAGAGAAGGGCTGGCCCAGCCGAGGCTCATCTGAGCCCTTGCTCCTAAACCAGGCTGCACCGCCAGCTTTCCTCAGGCATCGGTGGGCACTGGGCTCAGTGGTGGGTGCAGGGTTGAATGAACCTAGTCTCCAGCCTCAACAGGTTCAGTGTAGAGGAAAGACAGGCGTGTTTATCGACTCTGAACAGCATGGTGGGGGCTCTCAGGTTATGGTGGCCATGGGCGCAGCGGGCAAGGGATGCCGTCTCTCCTGGCAGCGGTGGGGCCGTACATCAGATCCACCCTCTGACCACAGCCTCCTTCCCCACCAGGGCCCAATGCCTCATCCCGATCTGCCCATCCCCAGCCTCAGTCTCCCAAGCCCCGGCCCCTCCCTCCATGGCTTGGCTTCTCTCTGTGCCCTCTGGACGTGCTTCCTGCCTGCCAGCCAGGACCACGCGCCTATCCCCGTCCCGCTCTCCCCCACTCCTCATCCCACATCTGGCTGGTCCCTGGGTCCCACAGTGTCTACTCTCTGCCATCCCTTGAATCTGTCCCTTCATTCCCCCTGCTCTTGCCTTAGATGCCCAGGCAGGGCAGGGCAGAGCAGTGGTCAGGAGCTCAGGCTGTGGGTCAAACCTGAGTTAGAGTCCCAGATCTGCCACTTGGAGCCAGTGACCTGGAGTAGCTTCTGTGGCCCCCCTCTAGCTTCAGCCCTTCTGCTATCGAAGGCTAATGGCAAACGCTAAATGAGATCACGCGTCTGGCGGTAAGCATGGCACGGGCCCTGTGGTGCACACTCCTCTGATATACGTTGGGCGGAGGTGGGGTGCCAGTCAAGGCGGGCGTATGGGGGCTGGGACCCTCCGTGAGCCACTTCCTCGCTGCTGCCTCACCTCCAGCTCCAGCCTGCCTCCTGCCGCCTTCCTCCTTGCAGCTGCCAGGGTTCTATCTGAAATGAGACCCTTCCTCCTCTGCCTCCCACCTCCCTCTCAGCCTTCAGCCACACGCAACCACTTGTGTTTTCCGAGCTCCCGTGGCTCTTTCGTGTCTCCGTATCTTCTCAGGCTCCGTCTGGGATGTCTTCCCTTCCTTCTTCATCTAGCTACCTCGTATTCAGCTTTTCAAGTCAGCTCCCTTATCACCTCCTGAGGGGAGCTTTGCTGGCAACTTCCTTTCCCGCCCCACCCGTGCCCTGGGATGTCAGTGCCCCTACTCGGAGCTCCCCGGGTGTCACGTCTCTATCATGACACCTCTCACACCCTCCTGAGCTCTGATACATGTGTGAACACCTTTGTGCACGAGGCTTTACCTTCACAGCTCCAAAACCCAGGACTCTGCCTGGGACATACTAGGGTAAATGGATAAAGGCTGGAGGGAAGGAAAGGAGGGAGGGAAGAAGGAAGGAAGGAACTTCTGTGCCTGCCTAATCTGACTCCTCCCCCCGTAGAACACAAGGCACTGCCAATCCCTCCCTGGCAGTTCTCTTGGGGGGTCTGGCACCATAAAATTTTCCCTGGACAGGGCCCAAAAATCAAATTATCAGTTTCTCTGGCAAAAGGCGAGGAAAGAGCCGGATGGGAGAGACTTAAAGGTGTTTTTTGATTTTAAATTGGTCCAAGAGCTGTTGGAGAAGGAGCAAATGCAGACAGAGCAGATGGAGGGTGATGGCTGGAAGGAGGTCTAGGAAGGGGTGGAAGGAGCAGAGGGTAGCCCCGCTGGGAAGGAGCCTCACATCTGCAGAGAAAATCTTTGTGTAAGACACATAGAGAGAGTAAGGATGGGTACAGATGGAGACAGATTTGTGGGTGGGGGTGAGAGGGATGGAACTGGGGGTGTTCGCTTCTAATCATATCATCATTACCAGTGTTTGCCCCTTTTCTCTAAGATAAAGTCCAAATACTGGGAGGTGGCTTTGTGCACAGATCCACAAACATGAAAGGGCTAGGTAGGAAATATTTTAGACTTTATGGGCCAAAGGTTTCTCTCCCTGCTCAACTCTGCACTTGTAGCATGAAAGCAACCACAGACAAAACATAATCAAACAGTGGGGCTGTGTTCCAACAAAATTTTGTTTACGAAAGCAGACGGTGGGTTGAACTGGTCCACGGTGTGCCACCCCCGACCGAGTGTTCGTGCTGGGTACTGTGTACCCAGGAGGAGCAAATACTGGCCCACCGGCACGTCAGAGGCCTGGGTCGTGGCCTCCTGCCCTTGGTCATCATGGGACAAGTCACTTCATCCTTCTGGGGGCTCAGTTTTCCCATCTCTTAAATACCCGTTTGATACTTGTCCTGGCTACCTCTGTGTGCAGCTCCGATGGGTGGATTCGGCGTAACTTATGTCTTCTATTAATGTTACTCCAAATAAACAGGTAGAAGCTCAAATGTTAGCTCCTTGAGGCAGAGATTTGTGTTGCTGTTTCCTCCTTTTTTGTTTGTTGATGTAGTCCAGACACCCAGAATAGTGCTGAGCATGGAAAAGGTCCTCAAATACATGTTGAATGAATGAATGAATGAATGAGGAGGATAGATTAAAATCTCCACTTACTCATCCCAACAACATCACCTTCAAACAGCGCCTAGTGTCTGGGTGTCAGAAGACCTGGCCTCTGGTCCCAATTTTGCCTCCTCAAGATAAACATGTCACCCTATTGCTTCCTTTTTCTGATCTGAACAGTGGGACTTAGTTATCACGGGGCTTTGCTAGGGAGCTTGGAGAGCTAGCCCGAGACGGGCTTCTCAGATTTGAAGGCGCACATGAATCATGGGAGATCGTCTTGAAATGCACATTCTGATTCAAGCCCGGGTGGACCCCGGACTCTGCGTTTCCAGCAAGCTCCCAGGTCATGCTGACGCTCCTGGTCTTGTGGCTACACTTGGAGGAATCGGATGTCAGTTCTAAAGCTGAAGTGGTGATTGGTACAGAGAAATGGGAGTTCTAGGCTCTTTGACGTGGTGAGCGGCAGGGATGGTTCGCGGGTTAACTGGCCCTCCGGCGATGCCCCACGCTGCCGTAATACTGCAGAGACCCGGCCCTGCCGATTTAATGAGCCTATTCTCATTTTATGAGCTCTTCCATGACTGAACAATAGCCAGAACTCCCTGGCTAAACACCAACTAGAGTTTGGAGTTTCATGATCCTGTATACGCATTTGGGCTGGTTACCTTGGGTCTGTTCTGTATTTGTCAGTTTCCTTCATTTACTTCTTTATTTGTTTTGGGTGTGACTAATCCCACAGAGCTCTCGGGCCTGCAGGCTTTTCCTGGGTAATTTGTAAACTGATGTGTTTTCCAGGAGACATTTAATCTGCAAATTATTGCTAGGCCTCAAAGGGCTTATTGTGTAAGAGGCACAGGGTATCCGGCCAGGGAAGAGGCTCTTGTGAAGAAACAACGGCCAAGGCAGCGGAAGGAGGCCTCTCCTCCCAGCTCTGTCCCTGAATTCACTGCTCGGCAATCCCATGACAACAGATGCTGAAAATATCTACATAACGAAAATATGTCTAAACCACATAGCTCGTGCGGTAGATTTTGTGGGCAGTAAAATGGTTTAGATAACATCCTTTGTAAAGAGATTTCTCCTATGCAGTTCAAGAGCGAGTGACGGCTTTAAGGTTTTTACAGTCATCCCAACCATTCCTCCACAAGGAGAGGTTATCTGGATGCTGAGAGATGGGGCCGGGAAGAGACAGGGCTACTAGGATCAGGACACGGTACCAATCCCTGAGCTACCTTTTTTATAGGGTTTTGGTAGATTTCAAAGTCCTTTAAAAATCAGGAACAGGGGCACCTGGGTGGCTCAGTCAGTTGAGTGTCTGACTTCAGCTCAGGTCATAATCTCACAGTTCATGGGTTCAAGCCCTACCTCAGGCTCACTGCTGTCAGTGTGGAGCCTACTTGGGATTCTCTCTCTCTCCCTCTCTCCCTGCTCTCTCTCTCTCTCTCTCAAAAATAAAATAAACATTTAAAAAAGAAAAAAGAAAAATCAGGAACAATTTTTTACTTCATCTGGCTTGATCAGGTTGACATAGCTAATTTATGACCTTTAACCCCATGCTTTTTGGTGCCAGCTCATAGGCCTAACAAGCTAGAGCACTGGAGTGACCAACAATCCTGGTTCAGCCAGCATGTACCTGGTTTTAGCACCAAAATTCTCACATCCTGGTAATTCCCTCCCAGTTTTAAAACTGAAATCGTTCCCCTGATGGGGCTGAGATTTGAATCAAGATCTGGCCTACTTATTGTAAAGCCCTGCTTCTTCTGCTACATCAGTGCTTCTCAAATTTCAGTGCTTAACCTCTTGGTTAAAATGTAGATTCTGGTTCAGTAGTCCTAGGTGGGACCTGAAAGTTCTGCATTTCTTTTTTTTTTTTTTTTAATATTTATGTATTTTTGAGAAAGAGAGACAGACAGAGCATGAGCAGGGGAGAGGCAGAGAGGGAGACAGAATCTGAAGCAGGCTCCAGGCTCTGAGCTGTCTGCACAGAGCCCAATGCAGGGCTCAAACTCACGAACTGCAAGATCACGACCTGAGGTGAAGTCGGCTGGCCAACCAACTGAGCCACCCAGGTGCCCCTGAAGTTCTACATTTCTAATCAGCTCTGGGTAATGCCAATGCTGCTGGTCCAGGACCACACTTTGAGTAACCAGGCTCTAAGCCACTGCTTCTGTGGGTGTCCTGAAGCTCAGTCGTGCTTCCAGAGGGCTCCCAAATGGGCTCCCACCATCTGGGGCGTGGCATGGCCATCCGCACAAGAGAGCGCACCAGAACCATGGGTGATGGTCCTGCCAGTTGATCAGTGGGGGCTCCAGGTGACTTCTCTTGCAGCCCACTCCCCTCTCCATTGACCCCTGACTCCAGACAACCCCCCTCCATTCCTTCCTGAAGCCTCACCCAGCTGCCCTATTGCTCTGACATTCATTGGGGACCTTCATTGTCAAGTTTATGTCTCTCAAGGCGCTGGTTCAATCCTAGGAAAACCAACTAAAGGCTCCCCTGCATGGGCAACTTCAGACCAGTGGGTTGGTCTCCTTAAGATCTGGGTAAATGGGACTGGCTGCAGGTGGAGCTCACGTAGATTGTCTTAGGGACCTTGTATTTGGGGAACTGACCTAATTATGGTTGGGGATGCTTCTTCCTGTCATTAAATATATATATATATATATATGTATATATATATATATATATATATATATATATATATATATGGCTATAATGTTAAATTCTGGGGTCCTCTGTCATTCTAGCGCCACTGTTTGGAGTTCATAGAGTGGAACCATCTGCTTTAAATTTCAAAAGATTGGGGGTCATGTTGCGCAGACATACTTGGTTATAGGGCACTGGATCTGTCCAGTCCAGGATCTGTCTGACATTATCCCTCAGATTAGGCCGTGCTTGAGTACTCATCAACAAAGACTGCAAGACATTGTATCTCAAAAGCTATGAGGTGTCTCATATAAAGTATGTGCCGAGACCAACTTGGTCTTGAGTTTCAGACTCTGCAACTTACAAGTTGAGTAGCTCTGCACCAACTGTATCCTGAGCATCTATAAAACGGGTGTATGAATGTCTACCTCACGGCGCCGTGCTCAGAATGGAGGAAGATCACACATGTGAAATGTCTGCCGTGTAGGAGATACGAATAAATGCTGCCATCACCACGATTGTTGTTACTCTGCCCTCAGGAAACTGAGCCTAGAAAATGAGTATTTGGTCTTGGTGGGGAGGAGAGGGCAAGGGGAAATGGCTCGATTTGAGAATTGCCAGCAGAGCCCGGGACAGCCCGGTTAAGAACAGACACAGCGGTGCTGTTTTTCTTCTGTCCTGCTCTCCTGCATATCTGCTAAGAAACCATGTTGACTTGTCCCTACAGGCACGGGGAGGATTTGGATGGATGACGTGGCCTGCAAGGGTACAGAAGATACCATCTTCCGCTGCAGCTTCTCCAAATGGGGGGTGACAAACTGCGGACACGCTGAAGATGCTGGGGTGACGTGCAACAGACACTGAAACTGGGCGCAGTCCACAGTCCGGGCCCTGCTGCCGAGCCTCCTTCCTGCATTCCTGGGGCGGGGGCATCACTTGGGACCATGCCTCGGCCCTGCCCAGCCCAGCATCCCCCTCCCCCATATCCCTGTGCCAGGACCACAGTGGCCTGTCGTCATGCTCCTCTTGGACATCAGCTCCAAAGTGCAACTCTGGGATCCACTGCCTGTCTCTCCCTTCTACCAGGGTTCCTGCATGTGAAGCCCTGGGCAACTGGATCGTCATTTTGCCCGCCCTTCTAAGCACCATGCATCAAGACTCAACATCCATGCTCCCTTTGGTCTGTCAGTTAAATGCTGAGAGTGTGTTGGCGAGAAACGCAGCAGTGGACACGGGAGGGAAGCATGACAGGTCATTTACTCTTCAGATAATTCCCTTAGTTAGGCCAAGAGCTTTGACATCTTCCTTCCCACCAAGAGACCATACCAAATGATTCATTCTTCCCTCTCTTTACTCTGCCTCTGCACACCATTTGTTAGTCTGGGGAAGTGATATAGAGGAAGGGCCAGCTGTAGGAGTGAGAGGGAAATGCACGTCACATGCAGGAGGCAAGCTGGCTTTGCAGAAGAGGAGTGAAACTAACATCCAATGAGTGACTCCCATGTGTACTACACATCTTGGATGCTAAATTCATTTATCCACTTTGTAGCGTTTCTACAAGGCTTGTTAGCTTGGGTAAGACCTTACCTCTAGGTAGCACTCAACTGACCCATTCACGTAGCCAGTAAGATTGAAGATTGAGAATGACTAAATCATTCTTTCTACCTGCATCCTACTGTGTCTTTCCTAGGCTTGGGCAGGACACTCAGGTGCAAGACATGTGGGATTACAAGGTTACATACTCCAGACTACAGAGTATAAGATTGGACGTGACTGGCTTCCAGGCCAACCAGGAGGAAGGCGATTTGGAGGGTGACACGGGGACTTATCTGGGTTTAACTGAGACCAGCGTTCATCATCTGACGGTCAGCCTTAAGGCCAACTTACCTGTGTCTCAGAGCTGTTTGGAGGTGAAGCTATCCAGGCTTCTTTGGGTGTGCTCCTATGATCAGAACGCATGTCCTTACGGATCCTGTAAGCGTGGAAGGAAATGACGATTTCCTATAACCTCTGGCAGAAGAAGCAGCCATGGACCTCTGCCAGTCCTCAATCTGCACCCCTCTCCTAGCGACAGGAAGATCATATTCTTCCTCTGACATGAGGAGGAGGTCAAACCAGGCCATATACATATTCTAGGACTAGGGAAGCTACATGGTAGTAAGTGAGCACAGACTCACCTCCCTTGGGGGAGTCACAAACTGAGTCAGGCCTCGGACACACAAATCCCTGTCACATGGGGTGAGTATCAGCTTAGCTGGGGAAAGTGACACCTGGGACCTCCCCCCACCCCCCAGGTATAGGACCAGCAAAATTCCTGGCTGACAACAAAACCAATATGTGCTATTGGTTGTTCTTTGCTTACAGTATGCTTGTTATCCATTAATGTCCTAATGATCAGAGACTCTCCTGATCAATTGCTATGTTTACATAACACGCATGTACTCAAGCATCTTTCTCCAGGGCCAATATATGCATGCATATATGAACATAGCACTCTTTACTACATAGCTCAGCACATTGCAAAGTTTGCATTAAAAAGAGAAAATACTAAAGGTGGAAAGATGTCACACTGAATGAAATAAACCCCAGGTCATTTCTGGCAAAAAATCTAGCTATCCCATTGATGAAGACCCACATAACTTTCTTACGTGGTCTTTTCATTTAGGAAAACACAAGTCTTGTTTTACATCAAATAAAAATCACAATGATAAGTGTTTGAACCTTAACTGAAAAGTCTACTAGTTTACATATTTACTTACGAGGACATGGAAATAACCATGGATCTGTATTTCAGGGACTAAAGGAAATTAGGCCTGGCCTAAAATACATCAGACCTTTTGTAAGAAAGAATTTCAATAAAGCTAAGAACATGTCACTAACAAACTTTGTGTCACATTCTTTCTCATGAAATTCTGGTGAGCATGGGGAAGACTGGTAAAAACTGGATGGTCTGATCATTTCTCACTGGGGATTGGTAGAATGGGCAGCTTATGAGAAGCTATCTTAATACTTCTGGAGCACAATAAACACAGTGTAGACCAAGAACATGGTGGAACACAATGTCTTAAGCCTTAGTAGGTAACCTAAGGAAGGGGTCCCAAGCAACAGAAAAATCAAGGCCCAGCTTATAGGAGAATTGTACTTTTATTCAATCAAGGAAAGAACACCTATTTCCTGATATCTCCAGAGTTGGTACTTGGGAATGAAAGGGTACTTCCTATAATCATCTTCCCTCTGTCATAACCAGAACAGTGTGCTTAACGCATAATTTCAAACATTGGGCAACACATGTAACACAAGACCGTGATCCTTGAGGAAGGGCAGCAAGTGGGGTAAGCCTACCCTGGCCTGGGCTCTCTGTCCAACTGTGGCACAGTTGAGGGGAGCCCTGAGTCCAGGAATCTCACTAAGGTGAAGACACAAGGATTGGAGAGACAAAGACACACAGGAGAGACAAAGGTGGCTGGAATTTTCAGGGCACAGTGCTCAAGAGTAGAGAACTATACAAAGAAAGTTCCAGAAAGGTGCATAAGGGTTCCCTTGAGTTGTCAGCTGAACAATAACCTGTGTGAATCCCATGAGGCCAGCTAGAACAACTTCTGAGGAAAGCACCATTACAAGAGCTCACACAGAGCTGAGAATCTTTCAAGTTCTCTTGCCAGAGTAGGAGAATTACCTAGGGGACTGAAAGTCCTTATTGAAAACTCTTTAGCCTGTTTTAATTGGGGGGGGGGGGGGGAGTGGTGAGCTGGTGGAGAGGGATAAATAAAGCTGCAGCCAGAACCCCATCTCAGCTCCAAAAAGCTAAAGTTGGAGGGTAAGGAGAGGAAAAGGAGGGAAAGGAGAGGGGTATTCTATGGAGGGTTGAAGGGAGAGCCATTCCAAGAAGAGAAACACAAGTGATTCACACATTTGACATTTTATAGAAATGTTAGCATGACTATCATAAAACAATGTAGCTGGAGAAACTAAGGGGTGCTTATGGTGGAGAGAGTTTTGGCTCCTTTCCACATATCGAGTCAACTACAGTGGCTGGCTTAACTACAGCACACATAGGCCCCAAAGGTTACTTCTGACCAGCACTTGAGATGAGGGCATTAGTGGTGCCTTGTAGACATTAGACAGGGCAGGAAAAGAGGGGTCAATGCCCTTCTCCATGAGGGCGGCTCCTACTACTGGCTGAGTTAAGCTAAGGATGAGCTACAAAGAAATAATTCCAGAAAAATACAACTTTAAAACAGACAAGTCTCCAAAACAGAAGTCTTAGACTCTTCAAGAACTACTTGAGTTGTAGTCTCAAAGAGCTGATAAAAATTTCCTGGCTCCTTGCCTGGACCACTTTCCTCTCAGCCCCACCTATGTCCACACCGTGGGTGCTTTCTAATGTCCTGTCTTGTGTTCTCTACAAGTAGAAGGATGTGCTGACTGTGGTCTACCAGGGCTCCAATCAGTGCGACCTTGTTCTGGGTCTGACGAAAAGACCTCTCCCTCCTGTGATGAATGGATTCAGGTCATTTTAACAGGCACAGGGAATCACCTTTCTTTTTCAGAGGAAACTCATGCTCTACCCACAGAAGAAGGGTTTTGACAAAGTTCTTGCCCTTCTTTCATTGGCGTGTTCATTTGGGAAGTCTTTACTGAGTGTCTACCATGTGCAAGGCTCTGTACTACATACAGGAGACACAGTGGTAGAGCAGACCAATTTGGTTCCTGTCCTCACAGAGCTTACATTCTAGCTTTTACCCTTTTCACGGGCTTTCAGCATAACATTAACCACACGAGAATAATAATGTCCAACAACAAGGAATGTACAGATGAAGGGGACAGTGGTTGCTTGCCAAGGTACTTATGCAAAACACAAATAGCTCAATTGTTTAAAAAATTACCTTTATTGCTAGTAAGATAGCAATAACACAGGTGGCTCTGTTTACAACAATAGCCAACAATAGAAAATGGGAATGATAAACCATAAGTTTATACTTACTGTTAAACAGTAAGTTTATACATGCTCATTCATTCAAAATAGTAGTAGATAAGCAGAAATCTTACAACAGAAACCATAGCTAACATCCCTTGAGCATTTACTGTGTGGCAGGCTCTTGGGGCTTTACAAGAATGAACTCCCTGAATTTTTATAACTACTGGTTTTGTTCTAATCATCCCAATTCTATGGGGGTATCAGGGAGACTGAGGTCCTGGGAGGATCACACAGTAAACAGAAAAATTGGGACTTGAATCCAAGAAATCTTAAACACTACACTGTACAGATCATAAGAATCATGACACTAGAATTTTAAGAGGTTAATCCGAGGAAGGTGGAAATGGAGATGATAGATCAGTTATGTTAGAATACACAGTATTTCAGCCCTTGGGTCTTGTAATTGTGGCTTCCTGAAATAAACAGTTCTACATTAAGTTACCTACATTGAAATGATTCTGATGCACCACCTGTAGAGTAAACCCACAGCAAGCCCTTTAACAAGGACCAACGCACACAGAACAATCATAGACTCCCTCTGCTTCCCAATGGACTCTCTAAAGAGGCTGGAGATTCCTCCTGCTTGGCCAATTCTGGAAGACCTCAGCTTTGCAGAGCATGTAAAGGAGTCAGGCAAGGGTGAAGTTATGGAGCTCTGAGGATCTGTGTTCCTGCCACATCATAAAAGGAGTCCAGCTGTGATCCAAAATACTTTGGGTTTCTTTCTTTCTTCCTCTTCCCATTTTACTCTGCACCTTTGGTCTTTCTGAAATGATTCCTAAAATCTTCTCTCTTTGCAAAGGATTTCAGCCCAAATCATTTTTTGAGTATAATTTCTTCCCTCTCTAAAATCATTTGACATATTTATTTATTCTTATATCACAAATCAGACCGAGGGGTAAATTGTTTGACATTTGGAGCTGTGTAACTTTATACAAAGAAGAATGTCGGGCGAGTCCCACCACAGCACATGCTACTCATAGCAAATGGGGTAACATTTCCCATATCAAGATTAAGAGCCATTTACTATTTACAATGAACCAATTTCCTGGGCTATTCAGCTGTAATCAGACAAATGTCTTATTCCTTCCATGTGTTTCTGAGACATAGTTACACAAGAGCATAGAAAACCAGAAAGTTAAGAAGTCTTTCTTAGAGGACAGTTTTTTGAGATCCTTCGTGGGTAGCAGGTGGGATGCCTCCTCATTTACAGAGAGGGGTGTGTCAGAAGCGAGTGGGCTCAGACTAGGACAGGAGGTTGAATGGTGGTTGAGAGAGATGGTTTACAGTAGGAAAATCAGGACTAACAAAACCAACTCTTTTGGAACTTCCTACGTGGAATTACAGTTTCAAGTTGGGGACCGGAAACTTCAGATTCTGTGATACAAACAAACCCAGAGAAAAGTGATTAGAATCAGGGCTCTTATTATAAATAGTGGGAGTCCCTCTCCTGCAGTCAACTTCTTACCTACAATTCCAAACAATTATATCTTCTTTTTCTTTTTTTCTTTTTTTTTTTTTTTTAAAGTTTACTTATTTGAGAGAGAGAGTGTGTGTGTGAGCAGGAGTAGGGCAGGGAGAGAAGGAGAGAGAGAATCCCAAGCAGGTTCTTCGCTTTCAGTGTGGAGCCCGATGCAGGTCTTGAACTCACAAACAGTAAGATTACACCTGAGCCAAAATCAAGAGTCAGACACTTAACCGAGTCACCCAGGAGCCCTGGCAGTAGTATCTTCTGATGGCAAGAGTCCTCGTCTGAGAAGCAGGCTGTTTGAGTGTGTCATTCAGTGGTTGTATACTTAGTTGACCAATCTCCTTAGACATCATGCCTTCATTTAGGGTCATCTTCCATCAGGTGGTGGGTGATATTGCCTTAGTGTGGGTTTTGGTTGGAATGACACTGCCACTGTAAAATCCAGAGCCATTAACTTTCTACTCATTCCAATAAATGTCAAGCCAGAAGTTTTCATTAAAACAGTTACACAGGGGCACCTGGATGGCTCAGTCAGTTAAGCATCTAACTCTTGATTTCAGCTCAGATAATGATCTCACAGTTCGTGAAATCGAGCCCCACATTGGGCTCTGCGCTGACAGCGTGGAGCCTGCTTGGGATTCTCTCTCTCCCTCTCTCTGCCCTCCCCCTCTGCTCGCACACACACGTGCTCTCTCTCTCTCTCTCAAAAATAAACTTTAAACAATAAAAAAATAAAACAGTTACATATAATATTTGCTCATTTTGCTAAAATGATGACCATAACAAGCAATATTTGATGAAATGTTAAGTACTAACTTCTCTGTGTATGGCATAATGCCCATTCAAACCTTTTACAAAAATTCCATGGTAAATTCCTTGCTTCTTTCAGGGTCCAAAGCCCTGTACCTGTGGTCCTGGGACATCACACCAGATGGCATCCAAAGTCCTATGTAGTTTAATGGCCACTCTCAACCTGTGAGTCAATTAATTGTCTCTCAGCCTCAAACCCACCTAACACTCAGCCCTGTGATACTTTGCAATACTCTGCAAACTGACTTCTGTTTTGCTAGCTCCCTGTGACATTCTTCATGCAGGCAGCCTCAGAGGGCTTGACCCTGCCTGCTCCTCTCTGCTGCTACAGGAATAAAGCTGTTCCCTCTGAGCTTTTCTTGTTCGCTTGAGGTTTCTGTAAGCATCACCCCAGCAAGACATCTTCCTGTAGCATCTGAAGTGCCTTCTATAGCATCAGCTGGATCCAGACTGCAGCTTTCCCAACACTGGTAGAAGCAGCCTTATCATGTCCTCTCAGAGACCCCAGCACCAGCTGCCAGGGTCCTGCCCAGGGCTCCATGTGGCAGCTCCTCAGGACCCTTCTTTAAAGTTCCCCCTTCATTTTCCTGGTTCTCGCAGCTGTAGGGAGGCTGGTTGCTTCCTATGGTTGCTTACCACCATGGTCTCCTAGAATTCCCCTTTTGCACATTCAGTTTTCTCACTAGCATTTTTTTATAGTGAATTTTCTCTCAAATAACTGGTCTGGTTTTGCCTTCTGGTTGGATCCTGACTGATAGAGCAAAGCTTCAAAAATCTTTGCCAGGAACTCCCTCCTTCAAAGATAGCCACCAAAGGCCACCATTTCTTCTAGACCAAGTCACATTTTTTAAACGTTTATTTATTTATCTTGAGAGAGAGTTGGGGGCAAGGGCAGAGAGAGAGGAAGAGAGAGAATCCCAAGCAGTCTCCATGCTGTCAGCACAGAGCCCAACATGGGGCTCAATCCCATCAACCATGAAATCATGACCTGAGCTGAAATCAAGAGTTGGACATTCAACCGACTGAACCACCTAGGCGCCCCTAGACCAAGTCACATTTTAAACTCTTAAAAAAATAGGCAAAAACCCCCCAAGATTTTGAAAAACATCCGTAAGTAAAGTTGGCTCACCTCTCATTTAGACTCAAAGAAGTGGAATCGAAATGGAGGAAGTATTTGCAACTTGCAAGACAAACTAGGCTATCAATAGCCTTCAAACAACGCTGTAGGTTAGTTTCCCCATTTTATAGGTAAGGAGAGTGACCTTGAGAGAAGATAGCGACTAACCCAGAGTGACAACCTGCAAGCGGCAGTTGGGACTTCGCTCAGATCTAAACCCAAAGGCACACCACAGGCTAGATGGCGTGCATCCTTGGCTTCTCAAAGTAAAGGAAATCAGTTAACTCAAACTGAATACCTATGGTACAGTTCTAGGACACAGTCAAGGAGGCATTAAAAATGAAGAAAGCAGCAATCTTTGCCTCCAGAAAGCTCTCAACCTAGTGGGAAAGACAAGATAATGCCAATGTGGTATTAATGAGTGCAACCCCAGGGAGTGGAAAAAATTGCAATGGGGTAAGATCTGACCTTTCCTACGGTTGGTGTTAAGAACAGTGATCCTTGGACAAACGTGTCATTACCAGCCCTTCTTTAGCAGCCAGTAACTCACTCTGCTATGGAATATCAAGAACGTGGAATGTGAGGAGGGAATAAAAGAAAAAGAAAAAAACTGAGAAAGGAAAAGAAACTATATTTATTGAATATCTAATACTTGCCAGACACTGTGTTGCATGTTTCACTTACATTGACTTATTTAATCCTTACAGTCACCCTATGAGGAATAAATTATCATCATTCCCATTTTACAGATGTAAAAATTGAAGCCCAGAGGAGTTAAGTAACTTGCCTAGTGTCATGTAGCTATTAAGGGGTAGAGTTGGGGTTTAAGCTCCTGTCTAGACAAGGCCATGGCCATGAGCCTGGAGCCAAGATGTTGCACTTGAGAAATTTATGAAATGATGCTTACCTTTGATGCTTTCTGGCACTCAGTAAAGCGAAATGAAAGACAGAAAGTTTATAAACCAAACAGCTTGTGCCTCATCTATGCATTGGACACACTGCTGATGCTTGAACGTTATGTTTCTCACAAAGAAAGGGGATGGGAATTCCTTAGCATAAGAAAATTAGATTCACTCTCACCCTGACATTTGTGTTACCATGTTAGGAGGGGGAAGCCTAGTCTGCTTGGAATGTAGATTAAGAAAGAATTTGCCATGGGCTGCCTGGGTGGCTCAGTCTGTTAAGCATCAGACTCTTGATTTTGGCTCAGGTCATGATCTTGAGGCTCTGAGTTTAAGCCCCATATCAGGCTCCATGCCGACAGTGTGGGGCCTGCTTGGGATTCTCTCTCTCTCTCTTTCCCTGTCTCTCTGCCCCTCATCTCTCTCTCTCCCTCTCTCTCTCTCTCAAAATAAATTAATAAACTTAAAAAAAACCAATTTGCTGAAAATTTAAGCAAACAGGTGTTTATTTGGGCAATTAGAACTGCAAATTCAGGAGACATAGATTGAGGTAGAAATCTGAATTGTGTTCTGGAGAAGACAGAGAGACACGGAGTAATAAAGGTGAAAAGTTACAAGAGTAATTTTCATTTAGGTCCACTGTGCAAAACAGTGATTGAAATTAGATCAAGTAGGGTTGGTTGGGCTAATATGCGCATGAAAGATTGAAGCTTGTTAACCTGAACTGACCCTTTTCCAAGGGAAGAATGGGGATGATCCAATTGCCATGATGAGGAGGAAGTCCAGGCTGAAGGCTTGTGGCTGGCTTAAAGTTCTAAAAGTTCATAGCTCTTCCCCTGAGGATGTGTGTAAATTTCTCCTCCCATATGGCCTCCCAACCCTGTTTTATTTTTATTTATTTTTAGGTTTATTTATTATTTTGGGAGAGAAAGAGAGCACAAGTGCAGGAGGAGCGGAGAGAGGGACAGAGAGAGAGACTATCCCAAGCAGGCTCTGCACTGTCAGTGTGGAGGCTGATGTGGGCCTTGAACTCAGGAACTGTGAGATCAGGACTTGAGCTGATGTCAGACACTTAACTGAGCTGCCCAGGCGCCCCCCAACCTGTTTTAAAAGAGACTGTCTTTGCTGGGCTTGCTTGCTCCTTTTTGAGATCTCCTTTTACACTAGTGAATTGTGTAACATCTATCAACCTATGGTTCTGCCCCACTCTTATTTATAACCTATCATGAATACACCCCAAATCCAAATATTGCTGCAAAACCTGTCTTCACTTCATCGTGCTGCTGCTGCTGCATGGACCAAGGCCATCTTGGATGGCAATGATCACTCTTTATGTTCACAGGGAATGCAAATGCCAATAAATCTCTGTTGTTTATCTTGATTGCCTCCCAGAGCATAAGGTCGGTGTGATGCTAAATGATCCCCTCCCCGCCAGAAGGGAAAGTAGGGCAGAATGAAGTGGATGGAGGTACCGAAAACCCCATCCTGCATTAAAAACACTTCTGGGCTAGATAGGTAAGGCAGGGCTGTTAGTAAATGAGCAGTCTTCTGAACAAGTACATTCAAGGTCATATAGGTATGTATTCAAGGTATATAACAAGGGCTCCTTGGGCCTCTTCCACCTCATTAATGGACCCTTGCCCTTCTTTTCTTTTCCTCTCTCCCCCAAAACAGTATATGTTGTGCCTAATTTATATTAAGAAGACTAATGTATATTTAAAAACTGAATGATGACTGCTTTTAAGTTTCTCAATTTTTGCAATAGTTGGAAGTAACACATCCAAAATTTTATTGAACCTTTCCCTTAAGACAGGCACTCTGCTAGGTTCTGGAGACATCAGTTATAAAAAAACAGTCTAGTCTGTTCCAGTAAAGTCTCAAATGATTGCAAAAAAAAGAGACCCACTGTAACAGGCTCACCTAAAGAGTTATGTGCAAGCCACTCACTACTTGGTCTAATCAGCTGTGGCCAAGCCAGAGGAGGCAATGAGAGACCACGGTCACATGGTAAGACTCCTCTGCCTTGTGTAGGGTTTTTGGAAAACTCAGATGAAATTTAGATTAAAATTGAAAGGAAATTACAGAAAATTTTTCAATGCCAAAAAGGCATCAAGAACTTGAATAGTGCAATGACCTCTAAGGAAATAGAATCTGCAGATGGTTTAATAGGTAAACTCTAACAAACACTCAAACAACAGCGCATGGAAATCTTAGTACTTCCAGAGAATAGAAAGAGAGAGAACACTCCCTCAACTCATTTGCTGAAACTTGAACAAACTTCATGACAAAAACAAGATAAAAATGTATGAAAAAGGAACAAGTATAGGCCAATATCACCTGTCAACATAGATGCAAATAATCCTTTACAATATATTAGCAAATAGAATCCAGCAAAATAAAAAAAAAATTATATGTCATGCCAAGTTGGAATTATCCTAGGAATGCAAACTTGGTTTAACTTTAGAAAATCTACTGATGTAACCCTCACATCAACAGATTAAAGGAGAAAACATGTATGGTTATCTCAATAGATAATAGAAAATTCAATATTTGTTAATAACAAGAACTCTTTGCAAACAAGGATAAATGGGAACTTCTCATAAAGGTACTCATCAAAAGCCTGTAACACATTCTTAGATGTAAATATCAGCAACTTTCCTTCTAAACATCAAAAACAAAGTAAAAATGTCAACTATCTTTGTGACTTTTCAGCAATGTGACAGACATCTTAGCCTACACAGTAAAGAAAGAAGAAAAGTGTGAGGATTGAAAAGAAAGAAACAAAGCTAAGGATTTGCAGATGATACAGTCTTATACACAGAAAACCCAGAATATGGCTGAATTATTAGAATTTATATAGGAGTTAAATGGAGACAAAAAAAGAGATGCAAACACGCAGTCCTTTATTCTGATGTCTGCTCACTTTTGGGTGTATTCTTAATTCTGAAATTAAAAAAAACCTGGGGGAGCCTCGTTGGCTCAGTTGGTTAAGCATCTGACTCTTGATTTCAGCTCAGGTCATGATCTCATGGTTTGTGGGATTGAGCCCTGCATTGGGCTCTGTGCTGACAGTGTGGACCCTGCTTGGGATTCTCTCTCTCTCTCTCTCTCTCTCTCTGTCTCTCTCTCTCCTCTCTCCGTTCCTCCCCTACTTGTGTTCCCTCTCTGTCTCTCTCTCAACATAAATAAATAAACTGAAAAAAATTAAAAATAAAAAATGAAAAAGTATAACCCAGTGTTAATATTTAAGCTCCTCAAAACATATGAATAGCAGCAGAATACCCCCCATGAAATGTTTAAACAGATGGACTCATCACCAGTAACTTTAGAGCACGGAGTACTGTGTTGGGGCCCATGAAGCCCTTGACCGTCTGGCCCCAGGCCATCTCTCTAGTTGCATCATGTTCCACCACCCACTCTCCTGCCCACCCCCCAATGTCTACCTGAAAGACCCAACAATATGCGATTGCCTCTGTAGAGAGAGTTCTGCCCTACTTCCACTCCTTACCTGTCTCCCAGCTACTGCTTATATACTACTTCTGAGGGAGCCTTCTCTGATCCTCACACTAGAGTGTGCCCCTCTATAATCAGCTACTATGGTCCCCTCCTTGCTCTTCCCCTTCCACATTAATGTTCCCATTTGTCCAGTGTCCAATTCCCTCAATAGACTGTCAACCCCCCGAGGGCAGGAACTGGTTCTCCACTGTGTTATGAACACCTGCTAGAGGGCCTGACAAATACTGGGTGCTTAATACCTAAGAAAAAAAAGAAGATAGGGAGAAAGAAAAATCTTTTCTGCTCTTGAGAGAGAAGAAAGAGAACTTGTGTATTGGGGGCTGTGTAGAGGGATGATTGGGGGGAGAAGGAGGTATGGACTTTGCTTTCCAGGGAAATGTCCCCATCCCATGGTATTTTAGAATATTATTATTTCTAAAACTTTTTAATGTTTATTTATTTTCAAGGGAGAGACAGAATGCGAGCAGGAGAGGGACAGAGAGAGAGGGAGACACAGAATCCGAAGCGGGCTCCAGGCTCTGAGCTGTCAGCACAGAGTCCAATGCAGGGCTCAAACTCACGAACTGCGAGATCATGACCTGAGCCGAAATCAGACATTTAGCCAACTGAGCTACCCAGGCGCTCCTAGAATATTATTTCTAAAGTCCATGTTGCCCAGTAACAGCTTCCCAACCACAGACATCAAGGGATCTTCTCTGGAAATTCCATTATCTAATCAGTTATTACTGGTGAATTGCATTGTTGGGAAAAAATATTAGTAGGTAAAATGTTAAAATTCCCAAATAAAACACCTCAGTGGTGAGTAACTATAGTTTGATATCATTTGTTGGGCAGAAATTTGATTGTAATTAGGGGAAGCCATTTGGTAAAAAAGAAAGATTATGGAATATGGAATTAGAAGACCTGGATCCAAGCCTTAGTTCCTCAACTTACTGAATGAACTTCCAGCCTCAGGATCATCATCTATAAGCGAGAGTATTCCATATACCTTATGCTACCAGCATTAAAAAATATACGTTAAACTGAAAGTCTTTTACGAAATCTAAAGAGCTATACAAATAATAACACTTATATAATAACTTGGAAGACTTTGGCTTCTGGTTTACTGGAAAGATAGTCATTATAATTTAAAATTATAGGGAATTGATTAATAACTCAATACAGTACAAATGCCATACTAAATAAATAAATTCTGGGACCAAAATAAACCATATTTCATTATATTACATTGTTAGAGTGGTGATATCAATCTCATATTTACCTGAATTGTTAAGCAAACACAAGATTTTGAGGTTTTTGAATCACTGCATGGGAGTCTTCTCACGAGACAAGAGGGTTCCTAGAGGTCCAGTTCTTTTCTGGAAAAGCAGAGTAAGGACAGTTTCAGAATACACTTTGTAGTCCATTTCTTTGTAGCTTACTGGGTAACAGGCCAAAGAGCCTAAGGGAATTTGATGGGCAGGAAGGTAGAGTAGATAGCAAGTAAATGGAGGGAAAAACGCTTTATGGATTTCCCTCCTCTTCAGTAAGACCACTGTTGGCTCTCTGGTGACACCTGCAGGGTAATGAGAGAATGTGAACTGAAAGCCTTAGAGGAAGAACAAAGTGTCTAGGGCCAAAATCAGATTTCTAAAATGGACCGTAATGTGTACGTGAATCACCTGTGTATTTTGCTCAAACCTGGATGCTCATTCAGTAGGTCGGGGGTGGGACCCACGATTCTGCAGCTCTGTCTGCCTGGTAATGCTACAAGGCTGATTGGCCACAACCACGTGTTGAGTAGCAAGGTTCCAAAGGACTTGCAAAGAGCACTGAATGTCAGAGGAGGAAAGGAGATTAGAAGTCATCTTGTTCAATCTCCTTATTTTACAGGTGAGGAAGCTGAGCACACAGAGAGAGGACAGGCACCACCCACAAATGTGAACCTTTCTTTCTTTCTTTCTTTCTTTCTTTCTTTCTTTCATTTTAAGTAGGCTCCATGCCCAACGTGGGGCTTGAACTCATGACCCCAAGATCAAGATTTGCATGCTCTACTGACGTAGCCAGCCAGGTGCCCCAGCATGAATGTGAATACTGTAAGCTGTTTCAGGTCTCATCCTGGCTCTCTTGTCTGTAATCGCAAATTATGTGAGCTGAGAAAGGCTTTCCAGCTCTACTACTTAATGACAATATCACTTGCCCAAAGCCATTCTACTTAGACATGAAAATGGCTGTTTTGTACAATGGATGATTTTTTTTTTCCATTTCTCCTTGACCCCCTGCTGGCTGGGCAGTAACCAGTTCTAGATGAGGTAGAAGGCGCTCCTAGTTCCAAATGAAATTGATATTTCCCAGATGGTAGGAGCCCAGTCCAGATTACCAAAGGGGAGTCAAGGTCAGAAATCACCATAGGTTCTTCCTGCTATCATCTCTCACTGCAACAACAAAGAAATGCCAACTCCCAAAATAGTCACTCCAGCACATCATCCACCAGGTTATAGTGGGGTTGCCTCAAGCTTGACCTTACATTCCCCAGAGTATTTGCTTCTCTGGGTTTTGTGGACTCCCCAACCCATGCCGCAATTGCTCCAAGAGTATTTGCTATTAGGGAAATAAACAGGACTATTGATTTTTAATTCAAGGACATTTAGAAACAAATTCAGCTAACTCCCAACTACATTAGATGTAATTGGTCCGAGTTTTGGAATGAATTACCTTGAAAAAGCAGCTGACACTGCACTCTATAATCCAGGACCTTGGAATGGATTACCCCCAAACCACAGTTAATTGGGAGAATATGGAAACTAAACACTGACTCATGGAATTCATTAACATTATCATTTAACGGTTAAGCTATATGAATTCAGAAATGCAGAAATTGACACTTATGTGTATGAGCTGGCGTGGGGTAGTGGAAAATTCCCTGATCTGGGAAGCAGAAGATAAGAGCTTATTCCCTGAATCTGCCAGTTACTAGATGTGTGTCCTTGGGCAAGCTATGTAGCCTCTCTGGGACTCAAATGTCTACCTTTGTGGGTGACGGGGTTGTATTAGATGATCTCTCAGTTCCCTTCCAGCACCATTATTTTATGACCTCAAAACCTGTAAGAGACAACTCACAATTTCTACACAAGAAAAACATTGCTAGGAAGAACACTCTCATACCTGAATGCTGAACACAGAACTGTCTGTTCTGCTCGGGAACTATATACACAGCTAGTTGCCCGTCATCTGGGACCTTGATCATATTTAGCTGTTTCCTCAGCAAGTAGTGAGACAGGGAAACCGAAGGGACCCCATGAAAAAAAACCTGCATTTTTGCTCCTTTTCCTGCTTCTATTCTTATGAGGACCTACATCCCCACCCTACACATGGATCATAGTACACATAAGATTGTACTCCTTGTAGAGGTCAAGGATATAATGATTTCTTTGGAGTCTTCCAACAAATAGATAACACCTAAGGAGTGACCGGGTGAGGTCATCATTTACACATTCCACCTTGACCCAAGACCCCTGGCTCCAGGGCATAAGTGACTTATGGGGGACACTTGAGCACTCTATCCTTATTCTGACCAGTTTTTGGATGCCTGAGAGGACACGTGCACCACAGCACAATCATCAATAAAACCCCAGACCCCAAACAAAGATGAAACTCATTCTCCTTTTTATTTCTGAGTCTCTCAGATGCTCTGTATATATCTGTTCTCTCTATATCTTCAATAAACTCTGCTTTCACTTCTTGCTGGCTCACATTTGATTTCTATCCTGCATGTAGCCAAGGACCCTCTTGGCTGGCCCTGTGGGACCCCCTCTGGGTCCTGGGTCCCAGCCTGCCTGTATCAGCGGCACTGTGTTTGGCATGTAGCAGGACCTCATCAATGTTGAGTAAGTGAATGAAAAGAGCCAAGTCTTAAATTAGAAATTCTAAAATTCTGGGGGTGCCTGGGTGGCTCAGTCAGTTAAACGTCCGACTTCGGCTCAGGTCATAATCTCACAGTGTGAGTTCGAGCCCTGCATCAGGCTCAGTGCTGTCAGCTCAGAGCCTGGAGCTGCTTCAGATTCTGTGTCTCGCTCTCTCTCTGCCCCTCCCCCACTAGCACCCTGTCTCTCTCTCTCCAAAATAAAATAAAAATATAAAATAAAATTTATAGAAAAAGAAATTCTAAAATTCTGGTAAAGCATAAGAACACAATTCCCTTGATACTACTTCCAGTTACTATCCTGTCTCCTCTTCAGAACCAAATCTCAAAAGATGATCTGCTTCAGTGATATTATAATAGTGATGTATGGTGACAGGTGGTGATGAGCACACACTCATGGTGAGCATAGCATAACGCAGAGGGAAATTGAATCACTATGCCGTACACCTGAAACTAATGGAACATTGTGTGTCAATTACATGCAAATCTAAAAAATTATTTTAAAAAATGACCTGTTGACTCCATTTCCTCACTTCCCACTCCATTTCTCATCGTGCTCCAATCTGACATCTACCCCTTTAGGGACACTGAAATAGTCCTGAGCTTACCAGTGACTTACCAGTGAGTTGCAATGATATTGAGAAATATGTATACTTGGTCTTGCTTGGTCTCTGGTTCCTGGAACAGGTCTCCTAAAACCCTTGTAATTTCCTGAGCTAGAAGGAGGGGACTTTTGGTACTCATAAGTTCCTTTCAACCATACCTGACTTTATGCTAATGAGGTGACTCTTGGAGAATGAGGGCTGGTTACCTGAGGAATGAAACATTTGATTTGAGGGTTGGAACATTTAGCCCCACTCTGATCTCTGGGAAAGGGAGAGGACATGAGCCTGAGTCAATTATTAATGGTCAATGAGTTAATCAATCATGCCTAATAATGGAACTTGCATACAAATCCTAAACAATGAGATTGGAAGAGCTTCTTTCTAGGGTGGAGGTGCTGGCTCACTGGCTTGCCTGGAGAGGGCATGGAAGTTCCATGCCCCTTCACTCTACCTTGCCCCCTGCATCTCTCCCATTTGGCTGCTCCTGAGTTCTATGCTTTAGAATAAACTGATAATAACAAGTAAAGTGTTCCCTTGAGTTCTGTGAGCCATTCTAAAAAATGATCAATCCAGAGGAGAGAGTCATGGGAAGCCCTGATTTATAGCCAGTTAGTCAGAAACATGGGAAGCCCAGACCTGCAGTTGGTATCTTGTGGGGCAATCTTGGGGGACTTAGCCCCTAACCTGTGGGGTCTGTTAACTCCAAGTAGTTAGTGTTAGAATTAAATTAAATTGCAGGACATCCAGTTGGTGTCTGCAGAGAATTAGAAAAATGCTTGTTGTGGAAAACCCACATGTTTGGTGTCAGAAGTGTTGTGAGTAGAGAAATTTTTCTTTAGTTGTTAAACCAAATGGGCCTTTTGTAGTGTTTACTGTACATGATCACTTACCAGCTTCACCTCTGTTGCTTCACCACAACCTTTTTTTTTTTTTGGTAATTTTTTTAATGTTTATTTATTTTTGAGAGAGAGAGAGAGAGAGAGAGAGTGTGAGCAGGGAAGGGGCAAAGAGAGAGGGAGACACAGAATCCAAAGCAGGCTCCAGGCTCTGAGCTGTCAGCACAGACATGGGGCTCGAACCCACGAACCTTGAGATCGTGGCCTGAGCACAAGTTGGATGCTTAACGGACTGAGCCATCCCTCACCATCTCCTTTTTAGAGCATGCTCACTGGTTTCCTTTACACCACACTTTTCTGGTGTCCCTCAACTTCTGTGGCTGTTTATCTTAGGTCTCCTTTGCAGGCTCACCTTTCCCTCCCCCCACTCTGCCACTAAATGCTAGAATTCCCCACGACTCAATTCTATGAGCACTCATTGGACTTTCATGCATCTATATGCCACTAACTCTCAAATGAATACCTTCAGACCAGACATTGCCCCTGAACCCAAAGCTTATATTTCCAATGGCCTACATTATTACCCAGATATCACAAAGTCAGTCCATCAATATAGCCAATTCACCAATAAAAAAAACACACAACCTGATTAAAAATTAGGCAAAAGAGGGGCTCAGGAGCCTGGGTGGCTCAGTCGGTTGAGCATCTGACTTCGGCTCAGGTCATGATCTCACGGTTTGCAGGTTCGAGCCTCACGTGGGGCTCTGTGCTGACAGCTCAAAGTCTGGAGCCTGCTTCAGATTCTCTGTCTCTCTCTCTCTCTCTCTCTCTCTCTGCCCCTCCCCTGCTTCCATTCTGTCTCTCTCTCTCAAGAAAATAAAATAAACATTAAAAAAAATTAGGCAAAAATTTGAGCAGACACTTCAGCAGAGAAGATATACGTATGTAAATAAATACATGAGAAGATATTCAACACCATGAAAACCACCCCACTATTAACCCATTAGCATGGCCACATTTAAAAAAAAAACAAAAAACAAAAAAATGACGATACCAAGCAGTGATGAAGATGTGGTGTACCCAGAATTCTCATAATTTACTAGTGGGAATGCAAACTGGTACAATGATTTTAGAAAATAGTTTAGCAGTTTTCTATAGTTAAACATATACTTATTCAGGCCAGCAACCCCAATTCTGGCCATTTACTTTAGAGAAATGGAAAACTGATGTTCACATAAGGCAAAACTACACATGAATCTTTCTTGCAGCATTTTTCATAATGCCCCCAACTGGAAACCCAAATGTCCTTCAATCGGTGAGTGGATAAACAAATTGTGGTATACTTGTACAGTGTAAACAATTCCTACAACTTAGGAATTTTTTAAAAATGAAATATTGATACACACAACATCACAGATGCATCCCAAATACATTATGCAAAGTGAAAGAAGCCAGACCCAAAAGATGATATATTGTATGATTCCATTTATCTAACATTCTTGGAAAAGTAAAATTATAAAGCCCAAGAGTATATCTGTGGTTGCCAGGTTTTAGAAGTACAAAGAACAAGATGCAGGAATTTTGGGAGATGAAATTATTAGGTATCTTGATAGTAGTGGTTGTTATGTGAATCTATGCATTTGCCAAAATTCAACGAAATGTATATTCTCCCACCTCCTCTCCCCCCCCAAAAAATTCCTGAACTTTACTGTATGTCAAAATTTTTAAATTTTTTAAAACTTTATTTATTTTTATTTTTTTACTTTATTTTTGATAGAGACAGAGTGTGAGTGGGGGTGGGGCAGGGAGAAAGAGAGGGAGACGCAGAATCTGAAGCAGGTTCCAGGCTCTGAACTGTCAGCACAGAGCCCGACGCAGGGCCTCAAACTCATGAACTGTGAGATCATGACCTGAGCTGAAGTCAGATGCTTAACCTACCGAGCCACCCGGGCACCCCAACTGTATGTCAATTTTTAAAAATTATAATACAATATTTCCAACCCGAATCCAGGATCCATAACAATTCATGACCACCATCACATGATGGCCCTCTGCCATCCGGTACACTCTAGTGCGATGGACTTCACACCATTGACCAGTTGGCATGCTAATAGCCCTCTCTCCTGCCACTCCATCCAGCTCATCACCCACCCCTGCCTGCAGCTCTCCACTGCACTTACACCTCCTCAGCCCATGCCACCAACTCCCTTGGGCAACTTCATTACCTTCCCAGCTGGTCATACCATTTCTACTCTTGCCTGCCTGCAATCGTTTTTCCATACAGTGGGCAGAGAGAACTTTAAAAAATACAAACTTGGGCGCCTGTGTGGCTCAGTCAGTTAAGCGTCAGACTTCAGCTCAGGTCATGATCTCATGGTTCGTGAGTTTGAGCCCCACATCGGGCTGTCTGCTGTCAGCACAGAGCTTCCTTGGGACCCTCTGTCCCCCTCTCTCTCTCTGCCCATCCCCTGCTTGTTTGAAAGAAATATACACAAACTTGGTCTTTTCATTCCCTTGAGAAAACTCTTTCAACAAATTCCCTTTGCTCTTAGGATGAAATTCAGAATCTGCTTGGTCTGGCCTGTGCCCCTTTCCCCAGCCTCACCTGCTGCCTCCACTCCCCACTCCCCCTGCACTCCAGTGCACGGGCCCTTTCCTTCATCAAAAGCATCAAGCTCCAGGGCGCTTGGGTTGCTCAGTCTGTTGAGCATCCGACTTTAGCTCAGGTCATGGTCTCGCAGTTCGTGAGTTCGAGTTTGTGAGTTCGAGCCCCGCGTTGGGCTCTGTGCCAACCGCTCAAAGCCTGGAACCTGCCTTGGATTCTGTGTCTCCCTCTTTCTGCCCCTCCCTTCAACCCCTCCCTCAAAAATAAACAAATTTTTTTATTGTTCAAATTTTATTCAATTTCAGCTCAAATGCCCTCTCCTTCTCAAAGAGCAGTGGGATCCCTCCAAACTAGGTCAGCTTTTTTTTTATTTTTATTTTTTTAAGAAAGAGAAAGAGTGATCAGGGGAAGGGCAGAGAGGGAGACAGAGAATCTTAAGCAGGCTCTATGCCCAGCATGGAGCCCAACTTGTTTCTCAATCTCACTACTGTGAGATCATGACCTGAGCGGAGATCAAGGGTCAGACGCTCAACTGACAGAGCCACCGAGATGCCCTGCTTTTTTTATTTTTTAGTATTTATTTATTTATTTAGAGAGAGGAGGGGCAGAGAGAGAGGGAGACAGAATTCCAAGCAAGCTCCACGCCATCAGCACAGAGCCCGATGCAGGGCCTGATCTCACCAACCATGAGATCACGACCTGAGCTGAAATCAAGAGTCAGAACCTTAACTGACTGAGCCACACGGGCACCCCCAACCCTTTTCTTTTCTTTTTTTTTATGCCTTCATATTACCCTGTCATTTTTCCTTCAGGGCATTTGTAACAATTTGTAACAAGAATGAAAAATTCCCATCCTCCTAAGACAAGACAGTGGTTCTCAAATTGTGGTCTCTAGACCAACAAAATCAGTCTTTCCTGGGAATTTGTTGGCAATGCAGATTTTCAGACACAATCTAGACTTTCTAAGTCAGAAACTCTGGAGAAGGGGTCTAGAGCCCTGGGTTTCAACAAGCTCTCCAGGTGACTCCAAAACACACTAAAGCTTGAGAACCACCATTCTAGTAAATGACTGATTATTCTATGGCCATGGTAGTGAGTAACCACAGAACTGGGTTCAAATGTGTTTAATCAAGGATAACTCGTTCCAGGGGCACCTGGGTGCCTTAGTCAGTTAAGCATCTGACTTTGGCTCAGGTCAGGATCTTGCAGTTCGTGAGTCTGAGCTCACATCTGGCTCTACGCTGACAGCTCAGAGCCTGGAGCCTGCTTCAGATACTGTGTCTTCCTCTCTCTTTGCCCCTCTCCCACTCTAGCTCTGTCTGCCACTCTCTCTCTCTCTCTCAAAATTGAATAAGTATTTAAAAAAATTTTTTGAAAGGGGAACATATTTGAACAACAATTCTTTCTTAAGCTAACCAATCATTCATAGTCAATCAGTGATTAATCATCATCAATAAAAAAATAAAGCCTTATATTTGCATAGTGTAACCTAGTTTACAGCAGCTTGTGTGTTATTTGATTTTGCTTTCATAATTGCCCTGTGAGGTTCTTGAGGCAGTTATGATCTCCATTATGTCAAGAAGCTGAGGCACAGTGAGGTTAGGTAAATTGCTTAAAGTCACATAGTACAACGGTCTGAATCTTTGTGTGTCCTCCACTCCCTTGCCCCAATTCACATGTTGAAATCATAATACCCTGTGTATGGTGTTAGAAGGTGGCCTTTTGGGGAATGATTAGGTTATGAGTGTGGAGCCCTCATGAATGGGATTAGTATTCCTATAAAGGAAATCCCTCAGAGTTCCCCAGCCCCTTCCAGTATGTGAAGACACAATAAGTCTGCACCCCAGGAGAGGGCTGGCACCTTGAACTTGGCATCCAGCCTCCACAACTATGAGAAATATGTTTTTGTTATTTATAAGGTACCCAGTATGTGGGGTTTTGTGATAGCAGCCCAAATAAACTGAGACAGCTGATAAATGACAAAATTAAAATAAAAGATTTGTAGCTTCTAGTGTAATACCCTATTTCAGTGAGCTCTAGAGAAATGTTTTCCTGTACATGTAACACCTTGATATTGACATTGACAATATGTTTTTATAATAGAGATAGGAAAAGGTAAGAATTGTCTCCAGGTTATTCTCATCATCAGAAGTATTATACTGGTAAGTGACTCTTTGCCTTCCTATTTATGCCACTTGAAAGAAACTCAGGAGAACTAGGAAGAGATATGGTGTTCCACTCGGGGAGATATTTTTCTAGTAGCTAAAATGGGGGAGCTGCAAGGGAAAAAGTCAGAAACCCAACAACCATGCTAGAGAAACTAAGAAAGTTTTGCCAACAAAATCTGCAATGTTGTGTACAAACCACTTCTGACACAAAATTGACCAGAAGCGCATAGAACTTTGACTCCAAGATAGGATTTATTACTCATTAGAATTATGTAGACCAGCATATCCCGAAGCGTATTCAAGGTTCTGGAAAGTAAAGAAATCTGTTTACTTTTACTTTGACCATTATTTCCCAAACTTCAAAAAAAAAAAAAAAAAGTCCAATTTGCCAATCTCTTCCTTTGGTTGGACTGTTTAATCCTTTTACATGTAATGTAGTTACTAACAAAATAGGATTTATTCTGCCATTTTGCTATATTTGCTCTCCATATCTTATATGTCTTTTTTATTTCTCTATTCCTCTATTACTGCCTTTTTGTTGAGTATTTCTAGTATACTATATTACCTTTTTTGTTATTTTACTATATTTTAAAATCTATTTTCTCAGTGGTTGTCCTGAAAATTATAAGTAACAGTTTAATTTATAATAATCTAGTTTGATTAGTACAAAAAATTTCAACATTATATAAAAACTTTTCTCCTATATACCTCCATTTCCTCCACTTCTCTTAGTATTGTTATTGTCTTTATACAAATTACATTTTTATGCATTGTGTGCACATCAGTATAAGTTGACCCTTGAACAACATAGGTTTGAACTGCATGTGTCCACTTATATGTGGATTTTTTCCCCATAAATACAGTACAGTACTGTAAATATATTTTCTCTTCCTTATGATTTTCTTAATAACACTTCTTTTCTCTAGCTTACTTTATTGCAAGAACACAGTATATGGTACATATAACATACAAAATATGTGTTAATAAACATTTATGTTATCAGCAAGGCTTCCAATCAATAGTAGGCTATTAGTGGTGAAGTTTTGGGAGAGTCAAAAGTTACACTTAAATTTTCTACTGCACCTCTAACACCTGCATTGTTTAAGAGTCAAATGTATTGCTTTATACAACTGCTTTTAAAATCATATAGAAGAGGGCACCTGGGTGGCTCGGTTGGTTAAGCATCCAACTCTTGGTTTCACCTCAGGTTATGATCTCACAGTTCGTGAGTTCAAGCTCCACACTGGGCTCTGTGCTGACAGTGCAGAGCCTGTTTGGGATTCTCGATCTCTCCCTCTCTCTCTCTGCCCCTTCAAGCCTCTTTCTCTCAAAATAAATAAATAAGCTTAAAAAATAAATAAAATTAAATCAGATAGAAGAAAGAGAGACTTATGAACGAAAGGTATATTTGTACTCTCTTTTATGTTTACCTATGCAGTTACCTTTACTAGGGTTCTTTATTTCTTCATATGTATTCAAGTTACTGTCTAGTGTCTTTTCATTTCAGCCTGAAGGACTTACTTCCTTTAGTATTTCTTACAGAACACGTTTGCTGTCTTCCTTTGTTTTCATTCTTTTTTATATTTTGTATCTCTTTATTAAGAGATAGAAATCTCTCTGGTGGCTCAATCGGTTAAGCATCCAATTCTTGATTTCGGCTCAGGTAATGATCTCATGGTTTGTGAGACAGAGCCTCGCATCAGGCTCTGAGCTGACAGCGTGGTGCCTGCTTAGGATTCTCTCACGCCCTCTCTCTCTGCCCCTCCCCTGCTCACATGCTCTCTCTCTCTCTCTCTCAAAATAAATACACTTAAAAAAAAATGTTGTCTTTAGTTCTTTAAAAATATTTAAATTCTGATTTCAATTCTTTGTCCAGTAATTCCAACATCTGGTATTCCTCAGGGATAGTTACCATTGACTGCTATTTTTTCACTGTGTATGGACCACACTTTCCTGTTTCTTTGCATGCTTCACAATTTTTTGTTGTTGAAAATTGGACATATAAATAATATACTGTGGTAACTCTGGAAATTGGTGTTGACCTAAATAGGGAGATAAACTGAGGTAAGCTCAAAAAGATGAGTTCATTTGGGAATGGCCAAGGAATTGCAATTCAGAACAGATGAACTGAAGCAAGCTATAGGTGAGTCCAATGAGGGTTTGGGATAGGTTGTATTTATAGGCAGGGAATGTAAAGAAGGAACAGTTCACTTGGAGTCAGTTAAAAATCAAAACAAATGGAGACCATCCTTGAAAATTTTCCAGGGAGCCAAAATCAGTCCAGTCAAACACACACAAAGCTCAATTCAGCCCAATTTCTGAGACTAATCTGACTTGGGTCATTTCCCCTTCACACCTTTGGAAAACCTCTGATCTGCCTCTCATCATCCAAGAAAATTCCAACATTGTCAGTTTTTTGTAAATCAGGCATTTACAGGAAATCAGTATCTTAGTCCTTAACTTTTGTCTTCCTTCCTTAACTTTTGAGGGCACGAGTGAGATTCTCCATTTCATAACCTCTATTTTTACTTTAAATTGAAATTCTTTTATGCAATCCCCCTCTTTCCACTCCACAGATTTTTTTCTTGTTGCTGTTTCTTGTTGTTGTTGTTGTCTTTGTTATTGTTACTGTTTGTTTAGTGACTTTCCTAAGTGAATTCTGTAAAGTCTACACTCAGTGTGTAGCCATTGAAGTCTCTAGTAGGTTACCTTAGTAGTCAGCTAATATTTGGATAGGGATTTCCTTAAATACCTTGAACAAACAAGTCTTTCAGTGTTTGCCCAGAGGCTCTGTGTGGCATCTGGTAAATGCCTTCAGTGCTCTAGCAAGCAGTTTGCAACACTGCCTTGGTCTTCACTCCCTGCTTGCATGGAGCTTCAAGGTCAAGCAGAGGTGAGAGATGACAGCCTTCACAGGACTTCCCTGAGCATGTTCACAGCCCTGCCCAAGTATGTGGCTTTCTAGATTTCCAGGAATGTGTCAGAGCTTTTCAAAGCCTCCTGTGAAAATTCCATTTCCCAGCTTTTCTTTTTACAATTTTTGGTCAGCTATTTGTTTGCCCCAACTGTTAGTGTTGCCAAGCCAGCTATGATGTTAAGCAGTTGCCACTAATTGTTCTCAACAAATGCCCTAGGGAAAAAGCTGTTTGGACTGAGCAAATTCTGAGTCAGATCAAATAAAGAAAGAAAAGCCCTGCAAGTGGGTGTTTCAAGGGAACTTTCGGTCAGATCAAAGAGTGACAATCCTCTGAGAATGAGTCTTTTAGGGGGGCTCAAACACATTTTTCCCTTCAGTGGTTGCTAGCTTGCTGATTCATGGATACCATCATTGTGAGGCTGGTGGTTTTCAAGGCTACCATGGAGTTGAGGAGAAGGGAATGGGATAGGACAAGTTAAAATGCTATAGAGTTCACTCTTTTTACTGAGATTCAGTGGTGTTTTTTTTTTTAATAAAAGCTCTTCAGACTGTTGCAAATGTTTAATATCCAGAGTTATTAAAAAGTTGATTTTGGCAATTTTTTGCCAATATTCTCATTGCTTTATAGAGGAGCAGGTTTTTGTAGATCTTTAATGCATCATTCTAGAAGTTGGATTCTTCAAACTTTTTTAATAGAACTCTTTATGCAGCATCTATTAATATCCTATGTCTATTAATAATAGCATTAGCTAAGATTTATTGACTGGCTATGAGAAGCTAGGCACACATGCACTAACATATTTAATCTTTACAACAACCATAATAAGCAGCTATTATTATTATAATTATTATTTTCAAATGAGGAATGTGGGATATAGGTTAGATCAATTATTCAAAATCACAAAAGCTAGTAAATGGCTTTGAAGAGGCAAACTGTTATGTTACAGAGAAGGCCACATGCAGGGAATGGCAGGCAGCCTGTAGAAGCTGAGGACCTCAGCCCTACAATTGCAAGGAACTCAATGCTGCCAACAACCAGTAAACTTAGATGAGGATCCCAACCTCAGTATAAGATCACAGCCCTGCCCAACACCTTCATGGCAGCTTTGTGAGATCCTAAACAGAGTGCCCAGTTAAGCCATGCCTAGACTCTTGATCCACAGAAAATATGAGATAGTGAAGTGTTGATTTTTGTAGGTTTTTTGATAACAACTTTATTGCTATGCAAGTCACATATCCTACAATTCACCCATTTAGAGTGTATAGTTCGATGGTTTTTATTCTAATCACAGCATTGTGAAAACATAACCACAGTCAATTTTATAATATTTTGACCACCTCCAAGAGAAAACCCCTATCTTGTAGGAGTCGACCATCATTCTCCCATTCCCCCAGCCCTGGGCAGCCACTAATCTACTTTCTGTCTCTACAAGTTTGCCCATTCTAGACAGCAAATGGAATCTAGACCATAAATCTAGACAATAAATCTAGACAATAAGTGGAATCACACAATATGTGGTGTCTTGTGACAGGCTTCTTTTACCCTTTAACTTAGCATAACACTTTCGAGGTTTATTCATGTTATGGCATGGATGAGCATTTAACTTTTTTAAGTTGCTGAATAATATTCCATTATATAGACATATGAGATTTGGTTATCTATTCATCACTTGATGGTGTTTGGGTTGTTTCTAGCTTTCAGCTATGATAAATGATGCTGCTATGAACATTCATACACAAGTTTTGTGTGGACGTACATTTTTATTTCTCTTGGGAATGTATACCTGAGTAGAGCCCCTGGGTCCTATGGTAACCATATGACTAAACCATTGAGGAACTGCCAAGCTGTTTTCCAAGGCAGTGGTGCCATTTTATATTTCTACCAGTGCACAAGAGTTCTGATGCTCCGCATCCTTGCCAACATGTGGCTGTGACTGACGAAAAATTCTAGTTGTCTATCCCTCCCAGGAAGATCCAGATCCCTTAAGTAAATGCTGGGAGAAGAAGGAGTCCTGCTATCCTTGGCTCTACCTGCCTGCCTGATGTGGAGTTTCTGTCACACTGAGCTGGGAGTAGGCAAGGAGGCAATGAGTCACGGTTCAAATGCTACGGACTCTCACTGTTCTTACCAAGTTTTACTAGATTTTCTTGAATAAATATTTCTTTACCTGTTATGCCCTAAGGACAATTTCCCGAGGCTTGTAAACGTTAAGATTTTAAGAATAATTTTCACTAGTTATGCTTGTTTCGCTGGAGACTGTGGCACTCTCCACTCTGTCATTCCAGAAGTAGAAATCTAAATGTTGTTTAAAGCTGCTAGGAAGTGTGGAAAACGATTCCATGAGGACCGAGTGCTGTACAAAATGTATTTTGAAAAACGCTGGAGTAGGCTAATCAAACATTAGAATAAATTGAGAATTCGAACAAGATGAAAGTGATGATGTCTAACGATTAATGGAAAAGATATTGACTGTGCCTATTTCAACAGTAAAACGTGATTTCTAGGATTTTAAAAGGAAGAGCATATTTATCTCATTTGGTAAAACATGCATGGCCAAAGCATCACCGCCATCTCATGCCAGTACATATTAATTACAGGAAGATACATTTTAGAAGGTTAAGTAAGCCAGCAGGTTCCACACTTTTGAATTTCACTGACCAGTTAATTTCCAAAAAAAAATTGGGAGACTGTTATATCCACGGTTGCTTACTTTTAATATTTGTCATACATGGACATCTTTGAAAGACCATCTATACGAACCATCACAATTTCAGAGAGAAGAGGGAATTTAAACATCAATAAAGAAAGAGCTATAATCTCAGGACTATGAAACATAAGCTTTCATTTTTAAAAAATTTTTAATGTTTATTTTTTCTTGAGAGGGACAGTGCAAAAGGGAGAGGGGCAGAGAGGGAGGGAGACACAGAATCCGAAGCAGGCTCCAGGCTCTGGGCTGTCAGCACAGAGCCTGAGGTGGGGCTCAAACTCAACCCGCAAGATCAGATCCAAAGACCTGCTCTGAAGTCAACCGACAGAGTCACCCAGGCCCCCCTGAGACATAATCTTTTAAATTGAATCCATTTAGGGGCACCTGGGTGGCTCAGTCAATTAAGCATCCAACTCTTGGTTTCAGCTCAAGTCATGATCTTACAGTTGGTGAGTTTGAGCCTCACATCAGGCCCTGCACTGTCATTGAGGAGACTGCTTGGGATTCTCTCTCTCTTTCCCTCTTCCCCTCTCCCTTGCTTGCATACACAAGCTCTCTCTCTAAAATATAAATAAATAAATAAATAAATACACACACACGCACACACACACACACACACACACACACAACTATCATAGTATATTTATATTTTTTTACATGCAAGTATTTGTCAAAGAAACTTGGAGAATTGAGAGATTGAAAGATAACAGTATAACATTGACATTCAACTACAAATGGAGATGAAGCAATTTTGAAATTATAAGGTATTGAATAGGGAAGTAGGATTGGGTATGCAACATTAGATTTAACACAACAATTTCCAGGAATAGAGTTGTTCTGTAAAATTTAGGAATTCTCATGTTCATTATTCACATAATTTAGGGTTAAATCCCAGGATACTTTTCTCTTAGCATAATATATCTCTGAGAAATTTTCTTGCACTTAAAGAGCAGTACAGCTGCTCTGGGCTTCATCCAACTTAGGCTAATATCTCTATAATTCTTTATACAACTAATAAAGTCTCTGGAGCCTTCTTACTGAGATCAAATGCTGGGAAAGGCCTTGCCAAAGCCACTTAGCAAAGAACTGGCATCGTGGGTTTCCAGTAACTGAGTGGCCATAGGCAGTCACAGCAAAGATCAGAATCAAATTCTGCGGAAAAAATGTCACATTTGCAAAAAAGGAGTCGACATTCATTTCTGGCATTGTGTATTCTGTGGTCAAGGCGTCCCCTACACAGTGTTTGCTGGAGGTAAATGGAATGTATAACTGGTGCCTCTTTTTCCATTTTTAATTCCATGTTGCTTCTCCAGAGAATTATGAGTTATTTTTCTCTTCCTTTTTTCCTTTCACAAGAGAAATCAGGTAATCCACTCATCCCACAAATTATTTGGGAGATGAGACATAACCTGAGGCAAAGCAAAATATCTTCCAAAACAAATAATGTGTCTTTTTACCCCCTTCTTCAGAATATAAAGTGTTTTGAAATAAATAACAATTCTGGCAAAAAGTCTCCTCCCTGGACTTCAGGGTGGGGAGTAAAGCTCAGATTCCATCAAGCCAAAAGGAGATCTGGGTTGATGACATTTCATGCTTCCTAGACAGATCAGACGGGCCTTTTCCTAAAGGGTTTCCTGCTTGAGAAGGTCTCACTCCTTAAAAGCCAGCAAATCAGGGTTTACTCTGCCATAGGCTTTCTGTTGCATCTTACAGCTGAACAGTGACATCATGGGGGAATCAGAGCTGTGGTGACCAGACAGTCCCTAGCACGGTTAGTAAGGAAGAAAGGACTCTAGCCCTGAGAGAATCAGAAAGTCCAGGTCAACCAGACATGTGTTGAAACTAGGAGAACTCAGGGGAACACGAGTTCAGGACCTAAAACCTAAATGATGAGGTGAATGCCAGGAATACGCAAGGCAAAGTCAGGGACTGAAGTGAAAAATGTCTGTTCCTGGACTTGTCCCAGTGTATCCTGGACTGACCCATCTTGTCACAAGCAAGGCTTATGAGAGGAGAGTTGTCATTTATAAAAGTCTACTTAAGAAACAATTGGACCTAGGGGCGCCTGGGTGGCTCGGGCAGTTAAGCGTCCCACTTCGGCCCAGGTGTGATCTTGTGGTTTGTGAGTTCGAGCCCTGCATTGGGCTCTGTGCTGACGGGTCAGAGCCAGGAGCCTGTTTTGGATTCTGTGTCTCCCTCTCTCTCTGCCCCTCCCCTGCTCATGCTCTGTCTCTCTCTCCTTCAAAAATAAATAAACATTAAAAAAAAATTTTTTTTAAAGAAACAGTTGGATCTAGAAACAGTGACCAAATGAAAAGATCATCCCTAGCCCCCAGATTGTGGTACTGAAATATCGTTTCCCACTTTAAAAAGAAAAACACGGAGGCTTTTTGAAATGGCCAATACCAGGTCTGAGGTGAGAAATGTACAAGATGGGTCTGAAACATGTAGTCATATCAATTAAAGATGAAGCTACCAAAAACTATCAAGATCATGTAAACAAGATCCGGGAACCAACTTGAAGAGGCTTTCACAAGCCAAAGACGTTATAGTATGAGTGTCGGTAAGGACAAGAGTTACAGTGGATTACAAATCCGTCAAATCTGTTCAAATCCATGGTTTATAATGATATTTTTAGAGAAACCTTAAGTGATCATCTGGAAGGATAATTGCAACTAATTCATTATTTTGAAAATTGATAAATGGAAAGAATGAAGCATTTATTCAGATTCTTTACACAAAAAATAGTAGCTGAGAAGATGGGGTGCCTGGGTGGCTCTGTCAGTTGAGCATCTACTTTGGCTCAGGTCATGATCTCATGGTTTGTGGGTTCACAACCCACAAGAGCACAGAGCCTGCTTCAGATTCTCTGTCTCCCTCCCTCGCTGCCCTTCCCCTGTTCATTCTCTCTCTCTCTCAAAAATAAATAAACATTAAAAAATTTTTTTGAAATAGTAGCTGAGAAGAAACCACTAAATGAAAAGGAACTGATAGAACTAAAATATCAACTTTATGTAATCTCCAATAAGTTAATGGACCTAGGGACTGAGCATCAGTAACAACTGTCATTAAAAGGGACACAACTGGATATTCTGTGCCTCGCAATGAAAAAACGTGTGACCACTTAGGGTTTAATACACTTGAAGCAAAAACTAACAAAACTAAAAGAGAGACAAATCTACAATCATAATTCAAGATTTTAGCATCCTTCTCCAAATAATTGATAGAAAAAGTAGACAGAAAATCAGTAAGGATGTAGAAGTCACTTAAGTAAATAGAATATATGTTGTTCTACATTTAGAACAACTCCATCAATCAACTTGATTTAATTGACCTTCATAGAGTAATCCACTCCAAACTGCAGAATATACTGTTTCTAAACATGAACATGGAAATATCTCTAATATAGACCATGTGTTGGGTCATAAAAATAAGTCTCAATAAATTAAAAAAAAATCTTATGAAGTATGTTCTCTGACTAAATGGAATTAAATTAGAAATCAATAATACTAAGCTATCAAAAAAACTCTTTTAATGTTTGGAAATTAATAGTCATACTTCTAAATAAGCCTGAATTAAAGAATAAGTCACTAGAGAAATTAGAAAATATTTTGAATGAAAATATAATGAAAATGCAATATGTCAAAGTCTAACTAAAAAACAAAAAAACAAAAAAGGGGGGGTCGCCTGGGTGGCTCAGTTGGTTGAGCATCTGACACGGGCTCAGGTCTTGGTCTTACTGTTCATGAGTTTGAGCCCCACATCCGGCTCTGTGCAGACAGCTCAGAGCCTGGAGCCTATTTCACATTCTGTGTCTCCTTTCTCTGCCCCTCCCCGCGCGCGCGCGCTCTCTCTCTCTCGCTCTCAAAAATAAAGGTCAAAAAAAATCTATCTGATGCAGCTAAAGCGATGCTTAGAGGGAATGCATGGCTTTAAATACTCATATAAAAAAAGAAAAAATATTTAAAATTAATTATCGTAATCTCCACCTTAAGCTAGGGGAAATATTAAAATCATTTTATTTTATTTTATTTTATTTTAATTTACATCCAAGTTAGTCAGCATATAGTGCAACAATGATTTCAGGAATAGCTTCCTTAATGCCCCCTATGCATTTAGCCCATCCCCCCTCCCACAACCCCTTCAGTAACCCTCTGTTTGTTCTCCATACTTAAGAGTCTCTTATGTTGTTGTCCCCCTCCCTGGTTTTATATTATTTTTGCTTCCCTTCCTTTATGTTGATCTGTTCTGTGTCTTAAAGTCCTCATATGAGTAAAATCACTGTATGCGAATTTTGATTCAACACGAATGAAAATAAACACATTTTTCAAAGTAGACCTCTCCCCGTTTTTTTTTTTAAAGAAACTTAACAGAAGATGCAAAAAGGTATGCTTTCAGTCTTGATCTGGCCTGGAATTTCTAACTATGTACAAATGAATTTTTTACATCTAAACCACAAGGGAAACTCAATGTGATGTCAATTCAGCTTGGTGTAAGCCTTTCCTAGCTTCCTTTCCTTCCAGCTTTCAGTCTCTCCCCACCACAGGGGAACAATATGTGGGAAAGCCCTTTGGCCTTTTTCCTCTTTCCACCGCATTCCAATACTCTTCCTGAGAGACTAACCTCCTTTTGTTTTGGCAATAGGCCTCTAAAAGCCTCACAATTCTTACAAGTTGATTCTGCCCAGCAAACACTGTCCAGATTAATTTTGTCCATCCAGCCCACCGTCACTGGCCAGTTCAACCCTCCTCATTTCTCACCTGGACAATCTCCAGTTGTCTGCCCCAGCAACACACACTGAGAAGATCTTTCCATCTAACATCTGAATCTGATTGTACAACAATCCTGCTTTAAACCCTTCTATGACCCCCTACCACCTGACAAACAAAATCCAAATTCCTACCATTAGAAAAGCCTGACTTCTACCTATTTTCCCAGTCACATTTCCTGCTCTGTACTGCTCTAAGACTATACGTCCTTTCTCATGGCTCCGTGCCCTCTGTCCTCTGCTAGGAGAGCCCTGCCACTCCTGTTCCACCCACCAATCGGGATGGTCAGGCAAACTTTTCATCCTGCAAGACCCGTATCAGAGAAAGCTTCCCCACCCTTCAAGCGGAGGCTCTCAATTTTCTACTTGACACACTGTAGGGTATGTATTTGTTAAGGAGCCTATGGGCTTCCTGAAGGCAGGGTGTTTTTGTTTTTTGTTTTCAGCTTCCTAACCTTTAGCACCTGGGTCAGGATCATTTGTGCAATGAAGAAATGAATGAGTAAGAGAAGGAGGAAGGAGATGAATGAGTTCACCCACTTCTGGAATTTTCAGGAGCCAGTTCTTAAAGTGTAGTTTCTCTTTCCATGCACAGGAAAGAGCCTCATCAAAGTCTACCTAGTTCTGGTTTCCACTTCAAAGAAATAAATAATTCACTCCTGTTCACTGTAACACCCACTTCTTCATAGCTATATAGCTAGCTTAAGACTGATCCAGGATTGCTGAATTTGTGCTGAGAATATTAACAGGTACATGAAGGGTCATAACTTTGGGGATTTTGGAGGGTCCTTCCCTTCTGACATCCACTTAGCTCTTCACAGCCCCTAAGGAGTAATTATTTTAAAAACTGCGTGTGTCATGTTACTGGAAAAATGATCTCCAGTTGGCGTTTTGGTGGTGACAAGCTTTGGGCTTGTTTTTATGGTTCTGCTTCATTGGTTTTAATATATGGTGCACGTGATCAGCTTCTCCATTGAACTATCTTCCCGGGGAAACGGCCCCACACCTATGATTTTCAGATGCTTTGAGATCATCTGGTCTATTTCTCATCACACAATCTGTTGAGTAGATGCTGTTGCCTTGTGGCGGGATAACTTCCAGGAGGACAAGGCAAGTAGGCCTTCCGATACCTTCATGCTCCCTATACATTCCAGGCGGGTATTGAGTAGTTAAAATACAAACCACCAAAAACTCCCTCCTATTACTCACTGTATTGATTCATCCCAGGAAGCTGAGCATCAGGAAAATGTTTTCTGGCTGAATTGGAAAGCAAAGAACACTGTGGAGCAAAAACAATGTCAGGGTGCCCAAACTGTGGCCACATGTCAGGGCCAGCCCAGAAGTGTCCCACAATCGCAGAGGCTGGAATACTCATCTTTGTTAGGCATTAAGTAGGCTTCTCCCCAGAGGGAGGTTAGAATTCTCTGCCACATCTTCTCAGGTCTCTGGACCACAGTGGAGGAAGGAACTCATCAATTACAGGCCACTCCGATCCCAGCACATTTTCCAAAGCACTTCTTGTTTTTCAAGCCCCGTATTCCCAGAACCAGCAAAATTTCCCTTCTCATTGGGCGGTAGGGAAAATCAGAGAGCGGCAAGTGGAAATCTTTAGCCACTGAGGATGAGTAAAGACTGGTGGAGTTCAGCCTTCCTAGAGGCAGCTGTGTGGATGGCTTCCCAGCCCCTGCTTTGCTCCAAGGCTGCAGCTGAACCCTCTCCCAGATCCTCAGCATGAAGACGCCGCTCCAGCCAAGCAGAGTCCCTCTCAGAGTTCACCGATATTCCCATTCCTGTTTTCGCTTTTCTATCCTCGAACGTTTCCATCTCTTGATCACAATCCATCTGAACTGACGGCCCTTTTTTCTGTCCTCAGGGGGAGGGGGCAGAGGATGAAGCCAAAAGTAGTTAAACTATGCCCAGTGTTTTACCACTTCCCGTCTTCACATAGGTGCCTCCATGAAGCAGACGACAAAAATTAGGCCAAGGTGGTTTCTTTGTGAGAGTAAGTGCAAAGGGCAAAGGTGATAGAAACATTGTCCCAAGGCTGCAGCAGGCTTTGGCCGGCATGTGGATCCTTGTGGAATATGGTGTGAGTGAGGAGGGTCAATCCACACTTCACCTCCCCCAGCTTCTGATGGCTGCTGGTGTTCCTTGGCTTGTGGCCACAGGGCCACTTCTTCAAATTTCTCTCTGCCCATCTTCGCATTACCTTCCCCTTTGCATGTGTACATGTGTGTCAAATCGCTTTTGCCTCCTTGTAGAAGGGCACATGGGATTGCATTTAGGGCTCTCTGGATAATCCAGGATAAATTCCCCATCTCTACATCCTTTAACTTGATCCCATCTGCAAAGACTTGATTTTCAAATGAGCTAATGCTTACAGATTCCAGAGATTAGAACCCGGGGTCTTTGGGGGCCATTAGTTTAACCTTTTACAATGTCTTTTGCCCATTTTCTGTCTGGACTGTTGGTTTTCTCCACTGTTGAATTTTCAGAGGGTTATATTTCAAAGTCTAGATACAAATCCTTAGCAGACATGTGGTTCACAAATATTTTTTTTCCCACTCTCTAGCTTGTCTCGTCACTCTCTTACAGGGTCTCTTGCAGAACAAAAGCTTTTTGTTGTGATGAGGATCAATTTATCACGTTTCCTCCTTCTAAAGCATGCTTGTAGCGCCAGGGCCACAAACTCTTCACCTCGCCCTTGGTTCTGAATTTTTCCCCCAAGTCACACCAGTTTATTTCTAGAAGTTTTATGGTTGTACGTTTCATATATATTTTTAAAAGTTTTATAGCCTTATGTTTTACATATGTTTTTCCTGTTGTTTGCCATAATGAACATTATTACAGTTACGAAAATCTCTAGTATATCATGGTGGACTGTATTGCTACTTGCATTATTCACTCTCCCTCTTTCTTTCTTTCTTTTTTATATTTTAACGTTAATCCATTTTTGAGAGACAGAGCGTTAGCGGGGAGGGGCAGAGAGAGAGGGAGACACAGAATCCGAAGCAGGCTCTGAGCTGCCAACAAGAGCCCGAGGCAGGGCTTGAACTCACCAGCCGTGAGATCATGACCTGAGCCAAAGTCGGACACCCAACCAACTTGAGCCACCCACGTGCCTCTACTCTCCCTCTTTCTTTTAGGAGGATTTTATATCGGTGCCCATTGACAGGCAGGAAATTGAGACTGGGAATGTCAGGTTCAAGGATATCTACCATAGGTGTAATCCAGGGGTCAAGAGACCACCATTGCCATGCAGATGTCTTTTAATGCCCACAGGAGTGAGTGACTACACACTAGAACACAGCTGCAGAAACTCCCCAAACCCCACAATCTGCTTACCAGGGGACAGAGGTGAAGGGGTAGGAAGGGCAATTCAACTCACTTCTGCCTTCCAAACTGCACCAAGTACATCTCAGTGGAGGTCAAAGTCAGAATCAGAGCCCATGCACTGTGTCCACTGAGCAGGTTACCCAACTTCTCAGCCTACCTTCCATCACACACTTTCTTCTCCTTCCTTTACTTTGTTTTAAAGCTCCTTTGTTGTAAAATATAACAAAGAAAGTCAGGGCGCTTTGTGTGTTCGAGTCCCGTGTGGGACTCTGTGCTGACAGCTCAGAGCCTGGAGCCTACTTTGGATTCTGTGTCTCCCTCTCTCTCTCTCTCTCTGCCCCTCCCCCACTCTGTCTCCCCCCAAAAAATAAACATTAAAAAAATTTTTCTTAACAAAGCAAGTACTCAAAACAAAAAGTTCAGCTCAATGATTGATCAAAGCCAGCCCTCAGGTAGCATCGCCCAGGTGAGGGTTAGAAGGCCAGCACTACAGAGCCCTTCCTGTTCTCCCAATCGACACCAAACCTGATTGTTATGGTGATCACCTTGGTGTTTTTCAGAAACATGTATACAGTAAAACCTTGGATTGTGTGTAACTTGTTCCGCAAGAGTTCCGCAGGACGAGCAAACATTTCTAATAAATTTTAACTTGATAAACGAGCGATGTCTTACAGTACGAGTAGTACATGACACCAAACACGACATGATCACAACCAAGCCAATGGCTTCTCTCTCTCTCTCTCTCTCTCTCTCTCTCTCTCTCTCTCTCTGTGGGATTGTGGGTCATCTTCTCCCATGCTCGGATACTCTGTCTCGGGCCATGTTGTTTGGCAGAAATCAGTGATTTTTCCAAATGTTGGAAGGTGCCCACAACAGGCACTAGTGTATTTTTTGTCACTTCCAAGAACTTATGGACAGTCCTTTGCTTTTCCATCCAAGAGTTAGCTCAGGAATGCTTTGCTTCATTCTGGATCATTGAATAGGTTCCTTGTTAAAGTTGCACGACAAGAAAAAGATTCCATTGAACCAATAGATAGCAGGGATTCCGTTAGTGATAGTGAAAGTCGTCCTACACAATAACTCTCCTGTCTCTTGTCTCCCTCACACCAGCCACTAAGGTTTTCAAAGGAAAGTGCAGGTTAATTTGTTTATTTTCCTTTCTATTTTGTAGTTTATTATTTTGTATTACATTACAGTTAATCATTTTTATATGGATATTTTTGAGTTGTGGAATGAATCATCTGAGTTTCCATTATTTCTTTTTTTTTTTAAGTTTATTTACTTTGAGAGAGAGAGTGTGTATGTGGGAGGAGTCAGAGAGAGAGGTAGAGAGAGAGAATCTCAAGCAGGCTTTACACCATCAGTGCAGAGCCTGATGCAGGGCTCGAACCCACTAACTGTGAGATCATGACCTGAGCTGAAACCAACAGTCGGACACTTAACCAACTGACCCACCTAGGCACCCCAGAGTTTCCATTACTTCTTATGGGCAAATTCACTTGGATATACAAGTGCTTTGGATTACAAGCATTATGTTTCCAGAACAAATTATGCTTGTAAACCAAGGTTTTACTGTATATATTGTTTGCCAGTTAAACACATACCTCTAAATACTATGGTTTCATTTTGCCTCTTTTTGAGGTTTATGTAAATGGAATTATGCCATATTATATTTTTGTGTTTGGCTTCTTTGCTCAGGATTCTGAGGTTAATCCCAGTTGGTGCAGATAGTGACATTGTTGTATAGTATTCCACAGTAGAAATATATTACCATTTATTTAGCCTTTCTACTGTCAATGGATGTTTGGGTGGTTTCCCAGTGTGACTATTACAGATAACACTGCCATAAACAGTTATGTCTTCTGGTGCACATACGTGCATTTCATCTGAAAATATATCTGGGTGTGGACCATGTTACATTCTGAGTTAACTTTTTTATAGGTGAGCTTTAGGTAAAGATTCTTCTTTCTTTTCTGTTCTTCTTGCCTGTGGATATCCAATTGCCCCAGCATCATTTGTGCAAAAGAAATGACAGGGTTGTTGGTTTTTCTTAATGTTTATTTATTTATTTTGAGAGAGAGAGAGAGAGAGAGAGAGAGAGAGAGAGAGAGAGAGACGGCGCATTAGCGGGGAAGGGACAGAGAGAGAGGGAGAGAGAAAATCTCAAGCAGGCACCTCGCTGCCAGCACAGAACCCGACATGGGGCTCAAACCCGTGAAGTGGAGACCATGACCTGAGCCAAAATCACAAGTCAGATGATTAACCGACTGAGCCACCCAGGTGCCCCATAACAGGTGTGTTTGTTGTTTTTTTTTTTATGTTCCCTCCAAAGTAATCTTCCTTAACCCAAAACCAGACCATGTTATTCTGCTGTTAAAATTCTTCAATGGCTTCTTACTGCACCAAGAGGCCGCTTAGCTCTCCAGCCTCATCCCGGGCCAACTTTCACGTACCTTCCACTATATCCCAGCCACCTTTTCCTCTCTCTTCTCAGCCCCATAAACAATCCAACCGCTTTAGCGCTCACCTTTCCTTCCACTTGAAAGGCTCTTTCCCTGGTTCTACCTGAGGCTGGCTCCTTCTGTTCCCCGAAGCCTGCGTTTAAAACCATTTCCTTAGATAAAGCTTCTCTGACTACCCTGTGATAGTAGAACCTTCTACATAAATGCCCATTATTCTGTGTCACAGCAGCCTACCTATGCTCTCCACAGCCTTGATCAGAATTTGCAAGTGCTTTAATTACTTATTTATTGTCTACCTTCCCCAGTAGACGGTTATACTCTAAGAAAAAAAGGGGCCAAGTTGTCGGTCACAGTTAAGGGCACACCTGGTTGGCTCAGCCAGTACAGCCTGTGACTCCCAATCTTGGGGTTATGAATTCGAGCCCTGAGTTGGGTATAGAAATTACTTTAAAAGATATTAGTTAAATGTTGTCATTAGACTAGAGTTTGATATACGTCCAATTTAAAAAAGAAATTTCCTGAAAACTAGAGCTGTGTGAGAAGAAACAGGCTGCTTGGCATATCCAAAGTCCTCTCCCTGGAAAGGGATGACACAGAGGCATTTCCACATCTTGGGAAGCCTGACAAACCGTTCCGGTTGCCTAAACAGCACCCTAGGGACATGTCGAATTGACTGGTTGGATATACGGATGTGAGAAGATGAAAATGTTGAAATGTATTTTTCTTCCTCTTTCCAAAAAGTTCCCACCATTCTTCTAGCCAATCATTAGATCCATATGGCCTCAAAGAAAATGCAAATGTGGGGCGCCTGGGTGCCTCAGTCGGTTAGGCATCCAACTTCAGCTCAGGTCACGATCTCTCAGTTTGTGGGTTCGAGCCCCATGTCAGGCTCTGTGCTGACAGCTCAGAGCCTGGAGCCTACTTCAGGTTCTGTGTCTCCCCATCTCTCATCCCCTCCCCTGCTCATGCTCTGTCCCTCTCTGTCAATAATAAATAAATGTTTAAAAAAAAGAAAGAGAATGCAAATGTAACAGCAGCAGGAAAAAATGTTAAGATTCTTTTTTTTTTTTTTTTTTTTTGCTTCCAACTAGGCTCTTGAAAGTCAGAAGAGGAGGCCTTGAACAGAGAAGCTGGAGTTTATGCCATAAAAAAGGTGACAATGCAGATATTCCTTTGGGTACAACCAGCCCAGAGCCAAATAGAGTCTGGGGTTCTTTTGCCTAAACCAAGGATTCCAGGCCATTTACACCCTGAAAGAAATAACCAGTCCAAGTGGGAAGCTGTTTCCATGACAACTGACTGGCATGCAGGATTTTGAGATTTAACAATTCCATTTCACAGGCAATAACATTAAGCTTATGAAATTCAGATGTTTCTCTCAATAATCTCTGGAGATACTTTTTTGGTTGCAAGATGGGAAACAGGATGGTTATAAGTCTTTACCCAAGGGCTTTCATTCTTGTGAATATTTTCTGCCTCATGTTACACCTGTGTCAATACCCTCATCTCCCTGGAGTTTTTTCCCACAAGTAGTGGTTAATGAAGCTCTAAGTCTCTAGCTTTAGGCAGGATTTTATTAGCCAGTAAGAATAGAAAATAGAGAATTGTAAAAAAAAAAATAGGATTTAATTAAAAATGTAGAAAATTATAGATTTTTTTAAAAAAAGATGACGAAATTAGAGGTGCCTGGGTGGCTCAGCCAGTTGAGTGTCTGACTCTTGATTTCGTCTCAGGTCAGCATACCAGGAGCATAGAATGGAGCCCCAAATTGGGCTCTGTGCTGAGCGTGGAGCCTGCTTAATGCTCTCGCTCTCTCTCTCTCTCTCTCTTTCTCTCTCTCTCTCTCTCTCTCCCCCTCCGGGTGCCTTAACTTCAATCAGTTAAGCCTTCAACTTTGGCTCAGGTCATGATTTTGGGTTCGTGGGTTCAAGCCCTGCATTGGGCTCTGAGCTCCCAACTCAGAGCCTGGATCTTGTTTCAGATTCTGTGTCTCCCTCTCTCTCTGTCCCTCCCCCACTCACACTCTGTCTCTGTCTCTCTCAAAAATAAATAAATATTTTAAAAAAGATGATGAGGTTTATATTATGCCTCTATAAAAAAAAAAAAAAGTTAGCGTGCAAATAGGAAGGTGCAATGAGATTATCTATGCTTAGCAGAGGGTGACCAAATTGGAAGGCCCTGGAGGTGGAGGGGTGTGTGTGTGTGTGTGTGTGTGTGTGTGTGTGTGTGTTGGAAGAAAGTTTGAGCACATTTGTTAAAGAAGGAATCCAAGTTCAACGTGGGTTCAAATTCTGATTCTACCATTTATTAGCTCTGTGACTTTAGGCAAATGACTTAACATCTCTGTGCCATAGTGTCCTTAATTGAAAAGTGAGTTTACGATCATAATGACCTACAAAATAGTCTTTTTTGTATAATGGTGTGTGTGTGTGGGTGTGTGTGTTTTCTTAGGGCATTTCCTCATCCCTCCCCTCCTCCTCCTACCCCACAGAGTCTAAGCTCTTCCTGTTCAGGAGGTCATTCTATGACTTCATCTGTGTGCCTCTTGTAGTAACTACTATAGTCCATCCTGTGCAGTGGCGTTCCATACACACCTGGCAAATGGTAGGTGCTCTATGAATGAAATGAACAAATGTTGAACTGAAAGTGGTCATTACAAGAGTTAGCAAGATTTCTAAATAACTATTTTTCTTCATAGCCAAAAATAATTGTTACTCGAGGCTAATGCATTTCTAGTTAGAGTGTTTCATGACCAAATAAATCTGTAATAAAAATTTATATAATGATCATCACACATTTTGAGACCACTGTTTGTAATTGGGGAAGAATTTCAGCCTTAGCTACATGTATAAATACTCTTTTTAACCGGAGTTGTCCCTGTGGAAGGCTGACCGTGGCTATAAAAATCAGTTTGTCCTTTCTTGAGCTTCTTCCTTTTATTTGTCTTCAAGGCGTCCCCGTTTGATAGCAAGATACGCTCGCGGAGACTAGAAAAGGCCGGGAAACGACTTGCGAGAACAAGCGAGAACGGCTTGTTATGTCCTTCGCGCCACCCCGTAGTTTGCGGCCTCGCAGGGGCGGCGCGCGCGGTTTTGAAAGCGGGGAGTGTCCCGTCGCAACGGCTGTTAACAAGTTCGCGTGTTGGTAGGTGGCGGGGCGCTGAGGCAGCCGCTGAGGGTCTTGTTGGCGGCCACGCGGGATCAGTGTTCAAGATAGCCTTGGCCTGGACCTCTCCACCCCAGCGCGGCTGCGGTAAGGGGAGCTTTTTGCGGACCCCCGACCACGCGTGGGCCCGGGTTGGAGCCGAACGCGCCCCCCCCACCCCCCCAGCCGACTCCTCTGCGTTTGCTTCGTGACCGTTCAGGGGCCTAGAGGGAAAGGTGAAGACGTTGGGAATGTGGCGTTACACTGGGAATGACTTTTCGAAAAATGTTTGCGACCCAAACCCGAGTCTGAATCACGGCTAGGGTGGGGATTTCAAGAAAGAAATTGCCTTTTCTCAAGAGCAGCCTAGCCATGTGTACTTTTAAGGAATATCCGCAGGAGAAGGTGATGGTGAGCACCCATCTAGCAAGGTGTCTGTATTTTACAGTTGGTTTTATAGACCGTGTAGGCCCGGGACTCTGGTGTCTGTCTGCTTGAGGCTGGACCCCAGTGTGTAGGTACAGCTTAGATGCACCAGATTCGAACACGGGGGCGCGTGCCTGGTGGAAACGGCGGTTCATTACCCCGCAGCCGAGTGAGTCTCAATTCCAGCTCTTAGGGGCGGCTGGAACTGGTGAAGGATTTCTGGTGGGAATGGAGAGGGTGGGGATTGAGAAAGAGGAGTAGGAAGCACACTTCCCCTCTTTGAACGTCTCACCTGATGTTGCTTTCATTTTTCAAGTGAGGTGACTGAGCAGGTGGAAGAGGGATTTTAACAACCAGCCCGCTATACGCTCTTGGATCAGGGGATGAACAGTCATGTGACTCTACGTGCAGGAATCCATAGCGTGTAAAGTGTACAGGACCCTAGAAATAATCTGGTCAGAACTTTGCCTTTCTTTTTCAGTCTACCTTTCCTGCCCATTTTCCTTTTTTCAATTAACGCTACCAATTCTCTCATTTTGTTGTTTTTTTTCTTTTTTTCCTGTCTATCTATACACTTTAGCTCTACCCAGTAGGATCCATGTATTTGTTTAGTCTTAGGGTGGCTTAGGGTCCAAAAGTTATTGACATCTGATCCAATAGATCTTTTGATTAGCTTGCTGAGCTCTGTTAATTTTTAAATACTGCTTCTTAAACAGTACTTGATTTTTTTTAAATATCCTAAATACTCCATAGACTATGAAATTTTGCCTAGCCCTACTACTCTCATTTTTAATGTATCTTCATGTAAGATAATCACAATTTTATGCTGTTACCTTCGTAAGGATTTTGTGATTTAGATTACAATGGTTATTTAGCAATTAATATATAGATAGATCTATATACAGAGAGAGATTATATATAATATGAGAGTTTGGGCTTGTGGCCAGAAGCCATCTGTCAGACTGAGACCTAAACTGTGTATAGATGCCTCAGGCATCTTTTTCCACGACAAAACACAGTTTAGGCATAGATAGGGTGTGGCCTCTTTAGATGTAAGTAGCTTGGAGTGGAAAGTGGAACTGAGTCCTAGAGTGTTCTAGAAAGTAATGTTAAAAGACTTGTTTAGGGGCCCTTGGGTGACTGTCAGTTAAGTGACCGACTCTTGGTTTCTGCTCAGGTCATGATCTCACGGTTCATGAGTTCCAGCCTCGCATCTGGCTCAGCATCCATGGTTACTCTTGGTTACATGAGTAACATGGTTACATCTCAGGTTACTCTTTTCCTCATTTCTTACATTCATTCCTCAGAGCTCTGTGTTTTCTATCTATATATACTCTTTAGGTGATCTTATCCAGTCTCTTGACTTTAATACCATATACATGCGAATGTGCCACAACTTTGTATCTTCAACTTGGATTTCAGACCTATATCCAGCTGCCTACTTCACGTTTTTACTCAAATGTTTAATCAAGCATTCAGAATTGAGTTCCTGATTTCAGTAATGGCACCTCTGTTCTTTCAGTTGCTCAGTCTGAAAACTTAGAGCTATCCTTGACTTTTCTCTCATTCCTAACAAAAATCCAAACATTAGGGAATCTTATTGGTTCCAGATTCATAATAACATCCAGAACCCAGCAAGAGCTGAAATCCTTATGGTGACCGAAGCTCTGTGAAAGAAGCTGAAGTCTTTATGGCTTCAGTGCTCTGCTTGATTTGCCATCCTTCATCCCCAAACTCTTGTTTCTTCATTTCCTTCTCCCTTTTCCTAGTCCTGCCCTCTCAGCTTTTCCTTGAACATTTATTTCTGCCTCAGGGCCTTTATATTCACTACTTTTGTCCTGCATACTTCCCCTAGATGCAGCTCCCCTGGGCTAGCTCCCTCACTTCCTTCAAAGGAATCTCTTCGGATGAACCTCCTTTGACCACCCTAACTCAGATTTCAAGCCCTTTCCCAATACTCTGCCTCCCTTCACTGGTGTATCTCCCCTGACTATATATCGTTATCTTATGTATTTCTTCTACTGTTTGTTTGGGTCTTGTTCACTGCTGGGTCTCCAGTGCCTAGAACAGTGCCCAGTACATGGTACATGCTCAATAAGTGTTTGCTGACTGAGTGAATGAAGAGTAGCTTCCTTTAGGTAGACAGAAGTCTTAGAAGGTCATCGCAGTGCCCCTTTTACAACTTCTCGTGAGGGTAGATGAATGAAGATGGATGAAGGGGAATCAGAACCACGTGGGGAAATTACTTCCAAAGTAGAAGTAGCTGCTTCAGCCCACTCTGTTAAAATAGTTTATCCTTCCTGAAAAGTATGAAACTTGTTCTGAAAAAACGTGTTCCTCCCTTCCAGTTAAACGTTTCACTTGGTAAAATTAGTGTATACTTGCATGGAAAGGGGATCTTTGGTGTTCTAAATTCAGGTAAATCCAAAGATAGTGGTGACTGTAGCTACTTTAAAAAAAAAACAACAAAGGTCTCATTAATAGACAAAGCTGGGCCTTTAAGGTGATTTTTCTTGGCAGAGTTTTTTAAAATGCTATTTCTTTGGGCTCTATACAAAATTTAAACATATGGTCTCTGTCTCCCAATATTTAATTAATTAATTTTTTAATTATTTTTTTTAACATTTATTTATTTTTGAGAAACAGAGAATGAGCAGGGGAGGAACAGAGAGAGACGGAGACACAGAATCTGAAGCAGGCTCCAGGCTCTGAGCTGTCAGCACAGAGCCCGACACAGGGCTTGAACCCACCAACCGTGAGATCATGACCTGAGCCAAAGTCAGTTGCTTAACTGACTGAGCCCCCCAGGCGCCCCATATTTAATTTATTTTTTAATTTAAATTCCAGTGTAGTTAGCATACAGTGAATACAGTTAGAATATAGTTATATTCATTTCAGGTGTACAATATAGTGATTCAGCAGTTCTGTATATTACTCAGTACTCAAGGTAAGTGTACTTTAAAAAAAATTTTTTTTTTTTACATTTATTTATTTTTGAGAGACAGAGTGAGACAAAGTGAGAGTGGGGGAGGGGCAGAGAGAGAGGGAGACACAGAATCCAAAGCAGCCTCCAGGCTCTGAGCTGTCAGCACAAAGCCTGATGCGGGGCTTGAACCCACAGACCATGAGATCATGACCTGAGCTGAAGTCGGAAGCTCAACCGACTGAGCCACCCAGGCACCCCAAGATAAGTGTACTCTTAATCCTCTTCACCTATTTCACCCATCCTCCCCATCCTTCCCCCTGGGAACCACCAACTTGTTCTCTATAGTTAAGAGTCAGTTTTTTCGTTTGTTTTTGTTTCCCCCTTCCACCTTTGTTCATTTGTTTTGTTTTTTGTAATTCCACATATGAGTGAAATCATATGGTATTTGTCTTTCTCTGACTGGCTTATTTCACTTAGCATTATACTCTCTCGATCCATCTATGTTGTTTTATGTGGCAAGCTTTCATTCTTTTTTAATGGCTAATATTCCATTGCATGTATAAACCACATCATCTTTAATCATTCATTTATTGATGGACAGTTGGGTTGCTTCCATTATTTGGCTATTGCAAATAATGCTGCAATAGACTTCAGGGTGCATGTATCCCTTTGAATTAGTGTTTTGATATTCTTTGGGTAAATACCCAGTAGTGAGATTACTGGATCATAGGGTAGTTCTATTTGCAATTTTTTGAGGAACCTCCATACTGTCCTCCATAGTGGCTGCACCAGTTTGCATTCCCACCAACAATGCATGCGGGTTCTTTTTTCTCCACATCCTCATCAACACTTGTTTCTTGTGATTTTGAGTTTAGCCATTCTGACAGGTGTGAGGTGATACCTCATTGTGGTTTTGATTTGCATTACCCTGATGGGGTGATGATGAACATCTTTTCATCATGTGCCTGTTGGCCATCTATGTCTTCTTTGGAAAAATTGTTCATGTCTTCTGCCCATTTTTAATTGAATTATTATTTGGTGTTGTATAAGTTCTTTATATACTTTGGATACAAACCAAGCAAGCTTATAGACATGTAGTGACAGTTTGCTTTACAATAGATCTGATATGAAACCTAACTTTTTTTTAAAAAGAAAAAGTAATATTTAAAGTTTTTATTTAAAAGATTCCTTAAGAAATATGTTACAGAAGAAATAAAAAGCTTAGATTAATTGCTTGTATATGAAGTATGTACATTTTCTGTTAATAGATAATTTTTACAGAATTTATTGAGATATAATTCACATAAAATAAAATTCAGTTTCTGAAAGGATATAATTTGGTGATTTTATTAGGAATAGTCAGAGTTGAATATGTTAAGTCAATACCTAATTTTAGTACATTTTTATCATCACAAAAGGATACCCCGTACCCACTAGCAGTCACTCTATGTTCTCCATTCTCCTCAGCTCCTGGCAATTACTAATCTATTTTCTGTCTGTGGATTTGCTTATTTTGGACGTTTTGTGTAAACAGAATCATGCATGTGGCGTCTTGTGTCTGGCTTCTTTCCCTTTAGCATAATGTTCTTAAGGTTCATTCACTTTGCAGTATACATCAGGACTCTTTCTTCTGACTGAATAATATTCTCTTGTGTGTGTTGTATACCGTATTTTGTTTTTTCATCATCTGATGAATACTTCTATTTCCTTTTTTTGGCTATTATAAATGAATGCCTCTTGCATAGACAAGTTTCTTTAAAGCTTATAAAAGACCTATGAACAATGGCCCCTGGGAAGTGTGAGAGGGAAACTTAACTTCACCTTTTTGTACTAGGTGATTTTTTTTAACCAAATGTATATATTACCTTTTTTTACCAAGTGCATGTATTGCTTTTTAGTTCAAGCAAACAAATAAATAAACAGTGACCTTGGGTAAGTAGTTGTACCTCTCTAGATTTTAATTTTCTCATTGTAGATAAAATTAAAGTAAATATTTGTTATGGTCTTTTTCAGTTCTCAAATTTTATGTTTATATGATAAAATGAGTCATAGTGTTATAGGATTTTTTTTTTCATGAATGAGAGTTGTATTCTGCAGAACTGGAGTGTAACTTTCAATTTGTTTTCATCATAGGACCTAGAGTGATTATTACAATGGAAGAAATCAATAATTTCAAGACACCAAGCAAATTATCTGAAAAAAAGAAATCTGGTAAGATATAAAATCTTTCTTCATTGTTACTGCTATTAGAAATGTCTTAGTATTGTTAGAGTTTGATCCTCTAGTTATTATTTATCATACACAAGTAATTTTAGCATAAGTCTTCTTTATAATGTTGATTTTAACAAGACTTATTTTGTAGGCCAGGGTTTGGCCATCTTTTGGCTAATTTTGTTGACCTCCTAATAGATTTGGAGGTTCTCCCTGGTGAAGAATCAATTTGAACCATTAAGGAACTACTTTATCTTTCCTCTTCTCATACATGCAGTGCTCCTGGGAGGGAAAGATATTTTCTAAGGCAATTCAGTGGATAAAGGGTAATCTTTTCAACAAATAGTATCCTGAAACCATGCTAAAGTCACTTATTCTATTAGCTTTTTTAGAGATTGCTGAGGCTATTATATACATAGTAGGTACTGTCTTAGATAAATAAATACAGTGTTACTTTTTTTCTTTACCAGTCTGTATTGTATTTCCTTTTTCTTTCTTTATGTCACTGGCTCTAGTATATTTTTTAATAGAAGAGGTGCAAGTGGATACTTGCTTATTCCTAGTGAAGTTAGATTTTGGTTTTTCATAGTTATCCTTTATCAGGTTGAGAGATTTACTTTTATTTTCTTCTATTCTCCTTCATCAGGTTGAGGGTTATTATGAATGGATGTTGACTTTGTCAAGAACTGTTTCAGAATCTATTGGGATATTTTGCTTTTTTAGTTTTCAAGGTGGTAAATTATGTTAATTTTCAAATGTTAAACCAACCTTTCATTCCTGGGGTAAAGCCAGTTTGGTCATGATGTATTTTATACATTGCTTCAGTCAGTTTGCTAATATTTTCTATGTTCATAAGGGATATTGGGCTGTAGGCGTCTGTTTTTGGAATATCTTTCTGATTTTGGTATCAACGTATTCTATATTCATAAAGTAAGGTGGAAAGTGTTTCTTTCTTCTTTAAGAGTGTATGTAGAATGATAGTTTTTCCTTAACTGGTTTTCTTCCTTTACTGATAGTAAAGCCATGTGGCCTGAAGTTTTCTTAGGAGGAAAATTTTAACTGTGCCTTCAGGGTTAGTAGGTATAGGGCTCTTCAAATCATTTATTTCTTCTTGTGTAAGCTTTGTTAGTGTTTTTCATAAAATTTTTTCACTTTCAAGTTGTCAAACTGTTATCCATGATATACTCTTAATACCTTATTACCCTCCTAATGTCAGTAGGGTCTGTGGTGATATCTCCTTTTTCATGTCTGATACTTGTATTTTACATTTTCTTTCTTGACTTGATGCTTATCTATTTTGGTGAATGTTTCAGGCACTTGAAAAGATCATACTTTCTGCTGTTAGGTACAGTGTTCCATGAATATCATTTAGGTCAAGCTGGTTGATTTACTTAGGTTGTTTCGTTCATCTTCTGTATCTTTACTGATTTTATTTATTCTCTTACTGAGAGAGGTGTCTACACCTACAATTGTGGATTTATTTACTTTTGAGTTCTATCAGTGGTTACTTTATGTATTTTGAAGCTTGTTGCTAGACACCTATACATTTAGGATGGTTATTTCTTTTGATGATTTACCCCTTTTTTTAATTAAAAATTTTTTTTCTAATGTTTATTCATTTTTGAGAGAGAGACAGAGAGCATGAGTGGGTGAGGGGCAGAGAGAGAGAGAGGGAGACACAGAACTTGAAGCAGGCTCCTGGGTCTGAGCTGGCAGCAGAGCCCAATGCGGGGCTCGAACCCATGAACCGTGAGATCATGACCTGAGCCAAAGTTGGACGCTCAACCGACTGAGCCACCCAGGCACCCCTGATGATTTACCCCTTTACTATTATGAAATGTCTTTCTTTATCCAGTGTTGTACTGTTTCAAGTTCACTTTATGTGATAGTAATAGAACCAATCCGGTTTAATTTTGATTAGTGTTTGAAGCATATGTTTTCCAACTTTTTACTTTTAACCCGTCTGTGTTTTTCTATTTAAAGTAAGTTTATTATAGACAGCATGTAATTATGTCTTGTTTTGCTTATATCCATTCTGAAAACTTCTACCCTTAATAGGACTGTTTAGTCATTAGCCATATGTGCTGATTTAAATTTAGGTTCAAATGGGGCGCCTGGGTGGCTCGATTCGTTAAGCATCCAACTTCAGCTCAGGTCATGGTCTCCCCATTTGTGGCTTCAAGCCCTGCGTAGGGCTCTGTACTGACAGCTCAGAGCCTGGAGCCTGCCTCAGATTCTGTGTCTCCCTCTCTCTCTGCCCCTCTCCCACTCACACTCTCTCTGTCTCTCAAAAATGAATAAACATTAAAAAAAAAATTTTTTTTTTGTTTAATTTAGGTTCAAATGAATTGAAATTAAATACAATTACAAATTTAGTTCCTCAGTTGTACTACTTTTCAAGTGCTCAGTAACCACATATGCTAGTGACTACCATAGTGGACAACACAGATACAGAATATTTCCATCATGACAGAGAGTTCTATTGGACAACACTGTTTAGACTATTTACCTTTAATGTAATTCCCTGTGATTGGATTAAATCTATTTTGCTATTGTCTAATAGCTCACTGGTGATTTCTTTATATTTTTCCTTTATTTTTACTATTTTTACACAGAAAGAGCATGAACACACACGAGAGCATGTGCGAGCAGGGGAGGGGCAGAGGGAGAGAGAGAAGCTCAAGCAGGCTCCACACACAGCAAGGAGCCTGACAGGGGACTCCATCTCACAACTGTGAGATCGAGACCTGAGCTGAAATCACGAGTCAGAAATTTAACTGACTGAGCTACCCAGACACCCCTGTATATTTTTCCTAATCTTTTTTTTTTTTTTCTGTGCTTCATCTTGGTAGTTTTTGTTGCTTTGTCTTAAAATTCAGTTACTTTCTCCTCTAAGATGATGTTATTCTTATCCATTGTATTTTTTATTCCTTGAAGTCCCATGAGGTTTTTGGTTTTTTTTGTTTTTTTTTTTTTTTTTACATCTTCTTTGCTTGTTCTTACATTTTCCTTTACATTACTGAGTATATTTTTTTAAGATTTATATTTTAAGGTTCTTAACCTCCGAAGTCTCCGTTACTGTTATTTTATGGTATATTTCTATTGGTTTATTTTTCTCCTGGTATGGATTATCTTTCTCCTTTCATGCCTGGTAATTTTTTTCGGCTGCTGGACATTTTACATTGTTGAGGGCTATATTTTCTTGTTCCTTGCAAGGGTGTGTGATTTTGTTATGGTCCAGTTACCTGCACATTATTAGCTTATTTCTTTTGAGGCTTTGAAGCTTTATTCTAAACCTTTTCCTTGGGCTAAAATATAGCTATACTATTAAATTGTGACCATTTAGAGGACTTTAATCAATACCCTGTGTGTTACAGAGTTACCACACTCTGGCTGATGGTGAGAGAACTATTCCTAGACCTGTGTGATCTCTGACTGTCGTTGAGTCTACTGCTTGCATTTGGTGCTTTTCTTGACTTTGGGATGTTCTATTCATCGTATGTCAGATAACCAAACACACAAAGGGAGACCTCTTTTCAGCTCTCTGGAGCTTTCTCTCTCATTTTGTGGCTCCCTGTAGTTCCCTGCTCCACAAATTCTAGCTTCTTAGGCCTCCTTGACCCCTGATCTCCATCTTCTAAATTTGATTAAGATTTCTGGGCTCTATTTCTTTGTGCTGCAGCCCAGAAAGTGCCTTCAAGCAATAAGTTAGGGCAGGGCTAGGCCTTACCTCATTTGTTTTTCTTCTCTCAGACATTTGTTGTCAAATGTCTGAAAACTTGTATCAAGTTTTTTAATTGTTCATGATGAGAAGATTGTTCAATTGTTCACGAACAAAAGTAGGACTCCTCTATCTCATCTTTTTTAATGACTGTATTATGCTCTGTAATACAAATATAGTATAATTATGACTCTAGTGATGACTATTTAGATGTTTTGTTTGTTTTTTGCAGTCACAAAATCAGATCCCCAGTATTCAAATATATATGTGTGCATGCATGTGTGTCTATGATGTCTTTCAATCATTGGCAAACAGCATACAGTAAATAGTTCAGGCTTTGTGGGCCACATAGGGACTCTATGGACTCTTTTATTTCTAAGTAATCTCTACACCAAACATGAGGCTCGAACTCACAACCCGAGATCAAGAGTTGCATGCTCTACTGACTGAGCCAGCCAGGCACCCCTCATATTCTTCTTTATTTCTTCACAACACTTTTATAATCTAAGAATAAATCTTAGCTTGTGGGCCAAACAAAAATAGGCTGTTTGCTGACCCCTGCTTCGGTGTTGCCATAAGATAGGGCTCCAAAAGTAGACATAGTCAAAGGATATCCATTTAAAATTAGGGTAGATAATAGTATCAGATTGCTCTCCAAAAGACTATGCCAATTAATACTCATATGTTGAAAATATTAGGATGCTTGTGTAGAGGTCTTTTCAAACATTTACTTTCTATTTTAATTTTTCTTTCTGACATCAGCACTATGTTCAACTCCATGTATAAATATTCCTGCCTCTCCATTTATGCAGAAGCTTGGCTTTGGTACTGGAGTAAATGTCTACCTTATGAAAAGGTGAGTATAACATTCCAGATTAACCTTTTCACATGAAATATAGTTGCACTGTACTTGGAGACAAAGAAGAATATGAAAATTTAAATATTTTGATTTGAGGTATGTTCCTGATCTTATCTGACTGCTATATTCCAGTCCTAGAACATTTTATAATTTGTCAAGAGTTTTTCCTGATATACTTTTATCCTAACTTCCTGGTGATGGGTTACTAAAGAAGTAATTTACAATTTTTCGTTGGCTTGTGTGGGAAGGGAAAGGGATAGAGGAAAGGGGTTCCTGTATGGTAACAATGCAGGATTCTCAATAAGAAAATCTCAGAAAGGATGCTAATATTGGGGGATGTCAGTGACTGCTTATCTCTGTTTGGAGAGTGGCCTTCTCAAGATGCTCTCATTTAAAGAAGTAAAGTTTTTTATTTCTTATGTCGTTGTTAAGTGAGAAGGGTATATACAGGATTTTAAAGCAGGACATTTGTGTTAAAAGAAAAATGAAATTATAAGTGTCAACAAACACATTCTTAAAAAAATTGTTTCTGTAGGGGCGCCTGGGAGGCTCAGTCGATTAAGCGTCTGACTATTGATTTCTGCTCAGGTTATGATCTCACAGTTTGTGGGATCGAGCCCCTTGTCAAGGCTCCGGAGCCTGCTTGGGATTCTGTCTCTCCCTCTGTCTCTGCTCTTCCCCACTCTCTCTCAATAAAAAAATAAACTTAAAACAAAAAATTTTTTTTCTTTGACTCATTACTCTGTACCTAGTTTCATGTTTCTTAAGTGGCAAACAACTTAGGTCAATATATATTCCTTAATGCATTCTTAGAATTAGCCTGACTTCCACCGTATCCTTAGCTTCATCCAGGTTTATGTTGTTTCCAAATAGAAATGCTTTCTTCAGTAAAAGCTAATGAATTGAGGGCCGCCTGGGTGGCTCAGTCAGTTAAGCATCCAACTTCGGCTCAGGTCATGATCTCATGGTTCATGAGTTTGAGCCCCGCTTGGGGCTCTGTGCTGCCAGCTCAGAGCCTGGAGCCTGCTTCAGATTCTGTGTCTCCCTCTCTCTCTGCTTCTACCCTGCTCGTGCTCTGTCTCTGTCTCTCAAAAATAGATACATGTTAAAAAAAATTTTTTTTAAAGCTAATGAATTGAGAATAACATAGCAATTATATATAAGTGGCTATTCTTGAAGAATTTTTGCAGTTTAAACACCTTCTTTGTGTGTTTCTGTGCTATTTGTTTTCTGGACATTCTTTAGTGTCTAAAAACTCTTGTCCAAACTATTTTGAAAGGAAAACATTTCTCACAGGTTCATGGTTAGTCTCGTTTTTCCCCCTTTTAAAAAAATGTCCTTAAATGTAAACTGTGTTGCCAACAAAGTTCTATGTATGAGAGACTTAATTAGAAAGCTTCACATTGTTGATACTGAAAAATAGCCCTCACTGCCTGACCATACCACTCCTAATGTGGCCCTGTCAACCTGGGATTTTCTTTTACTGGGAACCTGGACATTTCCTTTACTTCTCTAGTGAATCGGATCCTGTTTTTCTGTATCTTACATCTTACTGTTTCTTGGTTTACATTTCATTTTGATTGAGGGCATTAGTAGCTCCCCATGAAAAGATGCACAGGAAATAGATTTTTGAGAATTTGCATTTTTGAAAATGTTTTCATTTTACCCATGTACTTGAATGGCCCTTTTTGTTTTTCTGGATCACAATTCTCCTCTGGAAATAATTTTCCTCTAGAATTTCGGGGGCATTGCTCCATTGTTTATTAGCTTATAGTGGTGCTCTTGACATTTCTGAAGCTTTTTATATGATCTGTTTTATGTAATCTGTCCCTCCCACTGTCCTGGAACCTTGTATGATCTGTTTGTCACCAGTGTTCCTGAAATTTCACAGTGACATACATGGGTATGGACCTCTTGGAATCTGAAAATTCCTACTCTTAAATTTTAAGATACTATTTTTTAAATTACTTTGTTGATAAAACTATCAACCTTTTACCACCTTTCCCCCCTACCCCCCATTCTCTTCTCTATCAGGAATTCCTATTATCTACCTTTTTTGGGGGGGGGGTTCTTTTTTCTCTCTGTCTTTTTGCCCTGTTTTCTGGGAGATTTCTCCAACCTCATCTTCTGATATGTCTATTTTTTTCATTTTTGTCTTTTTTTTTTTAATTTTTTTAATGTTTATTTTTGAGAGAAACAGAGAGACAGAGCATGAGTGGGGGAGGGGTAGAGAGAGGGAGACACAGAATCCAAAGCAGGCCCCAGGCTCTGAGCCGTCAGCAGAACCTGAAACGGGGCTCAAACCCGCAGACCATGAGATCATGACCTGAGCCAAAGTCAGATGCTTAGTTGACTGAGCCACCCAGGTGCCCCTGTCTGTCTTGTTTTTAATGAACTATCTGAAAGTTTTCCATTCTAAAATGGCATCCTAAGTCTTTTGAGGGTGCTATAAGCGCTGTGTATCCGGATCTGGATATTAATATACACATGTGAAAACACATTGAGCATTTAGTGTGCATCTGGCCATGAATTACCCTTTCCTTGTGTGGTTCACAGGTTCTCAACTGTGCCAGTACTAAACTCAGTTAAAGACCCTCTGCCTTTATCCCTTCCAAAGCCAGTCTCCAGTCTTCAGAAGCCGGGGGATTAGGAGGTGGACAACTGCTAGTGATACAGAATTGGGGAGGGCATCTAGGAATTCATCTGCTTTTTTTTTTTTTAATTTTTTTTTTTTTAACGTTTATTTATTTTTGAGACAGAGAGAGACAGACCATGAACAAGGGAGGGGCAGAGAGAGAGGGAGACACAGAATCTGAGACAGGCTCCAGGCTCTGAGCGGTCAGCACAGAGCCGGACGCGGGCCTCGAACTCACGGACCGTGAGATCATGACCTGAGCCGAAGTCGGACGCTTAACTGACCGAGCCACCCAGGCGCCCCTGCTTTTTAAGTAACTTTCAGGAAGTTCACTGGGCCTGTTAAGTCAGTTACTTTAATCTTTTTTCCAAGCTTCCAGAAATGTGTTGTCTCCTCTGCATTATTTGGATATAGGTCTTAATATACCCATTTGCTTTTATTTTAGTGGGGCTTGGGAGGTATCAAAATCATATGTGTAGTTTCAAGCTATCATTTTAATCTAGAAGTCTATATTTTTTTATGTTAAATCAAATTTGCATTCCTAAATTAGTTGTGATATATTACTATTTTTTAATAAAACTGCTGGCTTCATTTTGCTCTTTAGGAGTTTTACAGATATGATTTAAGTGGAATTGGCTTGTGATTTTCCATTTTTGCTGTCCCTGTTTGATTTGTTTATTAAGGTTATACTAAATTCATAGTCCCCTTTCTTTCTATTCCCTGGAACAGTTTATGTAAGATGGAACGATAGCTTCCTTGAAAGTTTAATAAACTCACTTGTAAAATTATTTAGGCTTACTATTTGTTACAAGGATATTATAAACTCTTGATTATGTTTTCTTAGAAATTTGTCCATTTTGTCTTTTAATTTTATTGAGGTAAAAGTTGTATTTATTCACATATTTTTGTATCTCTGACAAATCTGTGGCTGTTTTTGTTAACAGTATTATTGTTCGGGTCTTCTTTTATCTTTTTTCCTACTGCGATCTCATTAAAGATCTGCCTGTTTTATCTTTTCAACAAACCAACATATAGTTTGGCAAAATATTTTATTCAGATTTCATATATATGTCTGTAGATTGAGATATGTTATGGAAAAAGCAAATATGGAATTGTTCACTGAATTCTAAAATTTTTTTAATGTTTATGTATTTTTGAGAGAGACACAGAGTGATCAGGAGAGGGGCAGAGAGAGAGAGAGAGAGAGACACAGAATCTGAAACAGGCTCCAGGCTCTGAGCTGTCAGCACAGAGCCCAACATGGGGCTTGAACCCATGAACCAGGAGATCATGACCTGAGCCAAAGTTGGATGCTTAACTGACTGAGCCACCCAGGTGCCCCTGTTCACTGAATTCTAAACACTCAGGAGTTGAGGGGTACCCTTTGAAACTTGAAATACATATTTTTCTTTTTTTTTTAATGTTTATTTATTTTGAGAGAGAGTGAGTGTGCATGTGCCTCATTGTGAAGATTCCAAATTTATTTCTAAAAATGACTAGCCTCAAGTAAAACCGTGGTGTATTATTTTTCATATTTTTAAGTTTATTTTGAGAGAGTGCGAGCACACACCAGCAGGGGAAGGGCGGGGAGAGAGGGAAAGAGAGAATCCCAAGAAGGCTCTGCACTGTCATTGCAGTGGAGCTCGATCTCAGGACCAAGAGATCACAACAACCTGAGCCGATATCAGGAGATGGGCGTTTAACAGACTGAGCCACCCAGGCACCCTGAAAAATATATTTTTCATAATAAAATGATATGGAAGAGGTCATCTTCAAATACTGTTATCTAAAACTGGAGGTTTAAGAATAGTTCGGATAAACTTGTGTATGATAGATGTATGTAAGTTAAATCTAGCAATCCTTTAAGTGCATGTTTTTTTGATTTAAAAAAAGAGAGAAAAAAGGTCCTGTGATCATAGAGCTGTGTTCATGAAGTAGTAAAAAGCTAAGTAGGTTCTTGGCTCCGTCTATTGTTTTATCTTCCTGTTGTTAAACTTTTTATCTCTAACTTCTGAGGCTCTTTCATTAGCTTTTGTGCCCATATGTCGCATATACTTTGTCCTTGTTAATTTGCTGTACCCATAAATAACTACCTACTTTATCAGGTAAGCTTTTCCCTGACTTTGTTTTACCTATTTATTTAGACTTCAAAATGTTTACACCTTAAATATTCTTAAAATGGCTGTATCTTCCTAGAAAATAGACACTTTATATTTTTTTCTCATTTGTATGTTTATTATCTCCTTAAACATACGTCTTTTGAGTAGATGGTGAACAGTATAGGATGGACTGGCTAGTGTAGGGACACAATATTTGTTGGTTAAGAACAATCTGTTATTCTTTGCGTGATCATATATGAGTCACATGTTTTTTGTACATCTCTTCTTTAAACTTCTTGGACATTAATGTTTATTATTTACCATTCTGTAACTTGCCTGTGGTACATATAGTTAAATGTTTGATAAGTAGTTGGTAGTCTGACATGCTGGAATGGAAAAATTAGAAAATAGTATAATAATTTTGAAGTTTAAAATTTATAACATTCCATCTTTTTCCTTCTAATTGCCTCTTTTTAACCCATCCCTTTCAGCAATAGATGTCAGACTCCTCTTATAATTAACAGATATATCAGCTAGATATCTTCCATTAAAAAGGATATGGAGCAGAGGTGTTGATAGTTGAAAATATTTTTTGAAAATGTTTAAAACAAATTATTATTGAGCTCTTTTCAAAATGTGTAAGTTCTTCCTAGTCATTTGAAATACATTGTGGTTCTTATTCTTTCTATATAATTTTTGATTATTTTTTTAAGATCTCCAAGAGGTTTGTCTCATTCTCCTTGGGCTGTGAAAAAGATTAACCCTAGATGTAATGATCATTATCAAAGTATGTATCAAAAGAGGCTAATAGATGAAGCTAAGATTTTGAAAAACCTCCATCATCCAAACATTGTAGGTAAGTTTAAATTTATTTCGTAGCAGTATGTGTGTTTATTCAGAAACTGTGTATATAATCTCTTAATCAGTTTCACTAATAAAAATGAAGATGATGGTGGAGTTTGGCAAGAATCAAATTATTGTGACTGTTTTAGAATATAAATTATTATGTAATATTTGTAATGTTTATATATATTTAAAATTTCATGGGAATAAATATAGTCATTATGATGGTGGCACTGTAAAGAATTCAGGAATATACAATGATCTTATTTAGAGAATTTCCTTATTTTCTAATATAATTAAGACTGGTGAAACCATTATATTTAGGAAGGCATAGAGCATTTCATTTAAAAATATTTTAATTTGCAATACTGTTGGCAAGCACTGAAGTCATTTTAAATTATATCTACTGAATTAGTTTCATAAATAGTGGTTTCATTGTATTTTGTCAGTGTTACTCCAGACATGTTTTTGATCACTGTAAAAAAACATAAATACAGTTGTTCTTCCCTATTCTAGTAAGAAAATATCCTGTTTTCTTTAAGGTTATCGTGCTTTCACTGAAGCCAGTGATGGTAGTTTGTGTCTTGCTATGGAATATGGAGGGGAAAAGTCTTTAAATGACTTAATAGAAGAACGAAATAAAGACAGCCAAGATCCTTTTCCAGCAGCCATAATTTTAAAAGTTGCTTTGAACATGGCGAAAGGGTTAAAGGTAACCATGCCATTATATTTTAAATGACTTCTGTGGGACTTTATATACCTAATTACAAGGTGGGATTTTTTTTTTCCCCAAAAGAGGTAGTTGCCTTAAGTTAAAGTCTTTACAAACTCACATATTGCATAGTGCACTATTTCCTTGTTTTGATCAGCAAAGTATTGTTTGAAGCCTTTACGTAGCCTGAAATAACCCAACCCAGGTAGTTTTGTTTATAGAGATCTTGTGTTAGGTGTAGTTAAAAGGATTAATCAGTTTAACACAAATTTAGTAATTATTCCTGGGGGTGCAGCCTAACCCTTCTTTCATGTAAATAAACCTCTTAAAATTGTCTTGTGGGATGTTAAGTTTTGAACATCAGTTTACATGTGTGGGTTAAATGAAAAAAGCTCTCTCAATGTTATGCAAATAAATTGTTGTGACTTTTGATAGATACTGTGTAAAGAAGGAAAACTTTTGTTTTAAAGTTTATTTATATATTTTTAGAGAGAGAGTGCAAGAGAGAGCAGGGGAGGAGCAGAGAGAGGGGAAGACAGAATCCAGAGCAGGCCCCATGTTGTCAGTGAGGAGCCTGACTTGGGGCTTGAACTCACAAGTGTTGAGATCATGACCTGAGCGAGATCAAGAGTTGGACACTTAACTGACTGAACCACCCAGGAACCCCGGGAAAAGAATTATTTATCCTAATAACCAAACAGAAGTAATGCTGGTTCTAAAACACCATTGAATGACTCAAAAGTGGATCATGATTGATACTGATATCAAAGTCGCATGTTAGGAGTTAGTATGTAAGCCAATTTGACAATAAATTATATTCTTTAAAAAATAAATAAAAGAAAAAAATAATTGTATTAGTTTTGGGGCACCTGGGTGGCTCAGTCGGTTAAGCATCTGACTCTTGATTTCAGCTCAGGTCATGAACTCCCAGATCGTGAGATCAAGCCCCATGTTGGGCTCCGTACTGACAGTGTGGAGCCTGCTTGGGATTCTTTCTGTCCCTCTCTCTCTGGCCCTCCCCAGCTCACTTGCACTCTCTCTCCCTCCCTCTCTCTCTTTCAAAATAAATAAATAAACTTTTAGAAAAATAATAAATTAAGCACAGTAAGTGTTCCAAGATACATACCAAAAATTGTCTCTGGAGTATTTTCAAACCCAGCTCACAGAGTAGATGCTCAGATGCTGATGAACAAATAACAGTGTAGCAAGATTATTTTTGATTATGGGTGAGTAGCATTACTAAGAAAGAGTTGATGTGTAAAACAAAATTTAGTCTTAGATTACACTTCTGCTTCCTCTTCTGCTTGTGACCTCTGTGTAGCCCTTAGTCATCTGTTCTGCATCACCTCAGTCATTTGAGAAAAGTGTGCCTCATTGTGAAGATCCCAAATTTACTTCTAAAAATGACTAGCCTCAAGGAAAATTTGGTGTATTTTTTAAAATATATTTGTATTATTTAGAGAGAGAGAGCCATGAGCAGGGGAGGGGCAGAGAGAGGGAGAGAGAGAATCCCAAGCAGACTCCCCACCCCGCCTTAGAGCCTGTTGGGGGGCTCAATCTCACGAACCATGAGATCATGACTGACTGAGCCACCCAGGTGCTCCAATTGTGGTATATTTTTAAAGCTGCAGTGTCTTCTTTTAATAGACAAGTATGAGATGAGTTTGAAAATAAAAAAGTTAGCTTACCTATAAATGGACATTGATTTTCAAAGACTCCTTTAGGTCTGGTCAGTATGGCGGACTATGGTAACAAAGGATGTTCCCTGGTCTGACTTCAGATAGTTTGAAATGATGAACAGATACAATCCTGCAGTTCAGGAAGGGAGTTCAAGTTGTTATTTTTGTTTGAAGGTTATCCTATATTTTTATCAGTTTATATATTTGCTCATATGTATTAAATTTCAACTGTTTTAGTATCTACACCAAGAAAAGAAACTGCTTCATGGAGACATAAAGTCCTCAAATGTTGTAATTAAAGGTGATTTTGAAACAATTAAAATCTGTGATGTAGGAGTCTCTCTACCACTGGATGAAAATATGACTGGTAAGTAGTATTTTTTTTTAACTTTATTTTTATGCAATTTTTAGGTTTCTAATTTTTACATATTTAAATAGGTAATAAGTTTATATACTTAAAATTAAAAACTATGTATAAAAAGTATACAATAAATAATACCACTCCTTTCCTGTCTCTCTTCCACCCAGCCTCCAGCCCCCTGCTTTGTCACACCAATATAAATTATTGCATTTTTATTAATATAATTTAACTGAAGATAACTTTAGGAACTATTTCTAACCTGGCTTGGGATTTTTATGTGGTAAAAGATCTGGGAGTAGAAAACAGTTTTAATAAGGTTTTATAAAGGAACTCATTTAGTTTCGCATAATGTTAAGATTGGGGAAACTGGTAGAAGAAGAAATGGGTGGAAGAAGGAGAGAGGGGTGCTAATAAAGCTAGATCTTCTGCTGCTTGCCCTTTGGCCTGCCCCGACTCCTTCTCTGATGTAAATACTGACCATTCTCGACTCCTTCTTCTCTGATATAAATACTGACCATTCTCAGCGAATTTAAGATCTTGGTAAGAACCAAGAGCCAGCATCATAAAGAAGTTCCCTGCTTTAAACGTGTTATTTAATAAATAACATTTAAATGTGCTTCTTCATATGAATATGTGGTAAAATGAAGGTTAATGAATGCTGTTTAGAACTTTTGTACGCTTTTTTTTTTTATGTTTACTTATTTTCGAGAGAGAGAGAGAGCACGAGCAGGGTAGAGGCAGAGAAAGAGGGAGACACAGAATCTGAAGCAGGCTCCAGATTCCGAGCCATCAGCACAGAGCCCGATGCGGGCTCGAACTCAAAAACCGTGAGATATGACCTGAGCCGAAGTCAGACGCTCAACCAACTGAGCCACCCAGGCGCCCCAGAACTTTTGTACACTTTAATTTCTAGTAAAAATCAGCGAGTTAAATGAAGAAAAAAGCCAAGATGAATAGAGTGACTTTATAAAGATGTCTGTATTCATTCATAAAGATAGGACTGTTATGAGCCTTTAGGCTATATAACTGCTACCAAGTTGAAACTTTCGAAAATAAAGGAGAAATTATGAAACAGGATGCAAGTAAGATATTTTTGGCATAATTTTCTCAATCCTTAGTAGGTCAAATAGACAAAACTAAGATGTAGAATATCTGAGTAGATAATAAGGTGAATCTCTACGCATCCAAGTATTTATTAAACCTGAACGCACATAAAGTTACGAGAACCTGAGATTACCTTGTCCTCAGTGCTGCAAATCTAGAAATTAGTGACACAATTGGAAACAAAACACCCACATTTTTTAAGAATTTAAAATATTTGTAAATAATTCTTAGCTGAAATCAAATTCCAGCTATACTGTATTTAGAAAATCAAAACCTATTTGATATGGTCAATAGTACTCAAAGCAAAACATTTTCATTATTTAACCTTTATGAAACTAAGTTTGAGTTCTGAATTCACATCAGGTAAAAAAATAATTGAAGCCTTAGAGACAGAAAGCAGAAGTAAATGAATAAATCCATAAATTCTGCATTATCCCAAAATGATCTGTTTTATTTTTGAACATGTCAAAGTTCATGGTTTGTAAACATGTGAAGTTCAACCTTGATACATGTTCAAACATAACCATGAAAATTTTGTGAAAGAATGATGAATGGGAATTTTCCTGAGGTGATGTTAAGTATTATAAAGCCACAGTAGTGAAAGCAGTGATATTCCTGCCAAAATAGGCAGAAAAATGTAAGGAGTCAAGTAGTCCCAAATATATCAAATTTATTATATAACACTGACGTTTAGTAGTATTGAGAAAGAAGTAGTTGAGTCAGTAAATGATGATGTGTGGACATTTTAGAAAAAATAAAGCTATTTTCCATTCTCAGTCTAATCCTTGTAGGATTAAGATGTGAGGATTAGGATTTTAAGATGTTAAAAAAGAGTAGTGAAAAAAATTACAGGTAAATAATTCATTAAAATTGGGCTTAAGAAGGACACTAAAACTAGAAACCATTTTATGTTATGTTATTTTTTCAGGAGTAGGATTTAGTGATTCATTATTACATCTAACACCCAGTACTCTTCCTAACAAGTGCCCTCCTTAATGCCTATCACCCATCTAGCCCATCCCCGCCCAACACCCCACCAGCAACCCTCAGTTTGTTCTCTGTATTTAAGAGTCTCTAATGGTTTGTCTCCTCTCTGTCTTTATCTTATTTTTCCTTCCCTTCCCCCATGTTCATCTGTTTTGTTTCTCAAATTCCACACATGAGTGAAATCATGTATTTGTCTTTGGCTGACTTACTTCCAAATTAGCTTAACATGTACTCTCATACGCTAAGTAGAAGTTGCAGTTCAGGTTATCATTCAGTATCATATCAGGTATCATTCAGGTTAGGATAAGTTTTGCTGTGGTAGCATACACCCTCAAAAACTTCAGTGGCTTAAAGCAACCACAGCTTATTCAAGCTACAGATCCATTATGGCTATGTTTCTCATTTTTAGGACCTAAGCGGCTAGAACATCCGCTATACGGAACACTGCCGTCACTGTACATATGGAGGGTAAAAAGGCTCCAGAGCTGTGCAGTACAGTAGCCACTAGCTACATACAGTTATTGAAATTAATAAATATTTGAAAAGTTTAAAAATTGATTTCCTCAGCCACCCTAGCCACTTTTCAAGTGCTCAGTAGCTGCCTGTGGTTAGTGCCTACCATATTGGGACAATGCAGATATGGAACATTTTTATTACCACAGAAAGTTCTGTTGGAAAGTGCTGCTCCACAATTCTTGCACTAACAATTAAATGCCCCAGATTAGAAATGACACAAGGCACTTCTTTCACAACTCACTGACCAGAACAAGTCAGATGGCTCCATCCAACCTTGACAGGCCAAAAAGTGCATCCATCTTTGTGTCCAGATGGGGGGAGAGTATGACCTACTTGATGAACAGCACTGGTAACTGCTACAATGGTACAGTCTTTTCAGAGGGCAATTTGGAAATCTATATTTAAAAAACAAAACAAAAAAAACCCTTTCAAAATGCCCTTTGATCCTATAATTCATTCCCAAGAACATATTCCAAAAAATAATTGGGCACTGCAGACATTTTTTATAGTAATCCGATATATTAATTTCTGCAAAACCAAGAGACTTAGGCTTGTAAAAGAAATAGAGTTAAGACAGAAGAATCAAAACTCATGCAGTGTTGAAAACACAGCAGTAACGAAAACGATAACTATCCTGATAAAAATACTAACACGTGAAATCTTCACTGGTGCCCAGCATCAGCCCATCCTGTGAAGCCATAAACCCTGGGTTTGTGCTTCCTTGAAGGTGTATATTTGAGGGCATTTATTTTCAATACATACTTTTAATTAAAAACTTGATCTGGCTTTCTCAAAAACACATGTGTAAGCCTGGGGGAAATGTCTCTGCAGCTCCTTTACCGGCACTCTCTGCTTCATCAATATATGCTTATAGTCAGCATAGCTGACTAAACCAGCCATGCATTAAGAGAAGGCAATTCTCTTCTTTTTTCTCTTGGGCTAAGGCTTTCTCTTTATGAGGAAGTTTACTCCTAAGCACTTTAAAAATAACAGGTGCTGGGAGAGAAATTAATCTTTTTTTACTGAATTGTGTATGTACTAACTTATAAAAATATACATTGTAGCAGAATAGACTATGCAAAACTTTAGGCGAATGTCCACCAGTAAGGGGTGGTTTAATTTATTGTACCACCAAACAATAGAATGTTATTAAAATGATACAGGTTTATATTTGTAGGAATGGTATATCCAGATATATTGAGTGAGATGAACAGATCGTAAAATAGCACTTAAATATGTACACATTAAGAAAAGTTTGGGAAAAAATACACCTAAATCTTTAAAAGTTTTCTTTTTCTTTTCTTTTTTTTTCTTTTTAACATTTACTCATTTTTGAGAGACAGATTGTGAGTGGAGGAGAGGTAGAGAGGGAGACACAGGATATGAGGCAGGCTCCAGGCTCTGAGCTGTCAGCACAGAGCCCAATGCAGGGTTTGATCTCACAGACTGTGAGATCATGACCTGAGCTGAAGTTGGATGCTTAACCAACTGAGCCACCCTGGCGCCTCTTTACAAGTTATTTTTAAGTTTTGTGTTTCAATAGGTGGTATATTCCCATGTTTCACAACTATAATATAAGGTGTGCTGTGACAAGCCCAGTTTTTAACAGTGGTTATCTCTAGATTATTTAACAAATATTGTTAATACTTAGTATGGCCAAGCGCTGTGCGAGGTATTATGAATATAGAGGAAAATAGGATAGACACAGTCCTTACCATTTCTTAAGAATTTTTGTATGTTATTTTTTTATTGATTTTAATTAATTGATTATAGTTTGATTTAATTATAGTTAGCACACAATATTATGTTAGTTTCAGGTGTATGATAAACCTACACATTACGCTATGCTTTCCCAAGTGTAGCTACCATCTGTCACCATACAATGCTATGCTGTAACTTTCATCCCTATGACTTATTCTTTCCATAACTGGAAACTGTATCTCCCTTTCACTCATTTTGCCCATGCCCCGCATCCCTCTCCCCTCTGGCAACCATCAGTTCTCTGAATTTGTAGGTCTGGTTTCTGCTTTTTGTTTGTCTTTAATGATGATTTTTAAAATGATTTAAAATGATTTTCTTTAAAAAAATTTTTTTAATGTTTATTTTTGAGAGAGAGAGTGAGCTGGGGAGGGGCAGGGAGATAGGCAAACAGAGGATCTGAAGCAGGCTCTGCGCTGACAGCAGAGAACCCAATGCAGGGCTCAAACTTAGAAACTGTGAGATCATGACCTGAACTGAAGTTGGACACTTACCTGACTGAACCACCCAGGTGCCCCTGGAATTGTTTTCTTAATTTCTTTTTCTACTTTGTTATTAGTATATAGAGAGCAACAGATTTCTGTATATTAATTTTATATCCTGAAACTTTACTGTATTCATTTATTACTTCTAATAGGTTTTTGGTGGAGTCTTTAGGGTTTTCTGTGCAAAGCATCATCTCATCTGCAGCTTACTTCTTCCTTACTAAGTTGGATGTCTTTTATTTTTTTTTTTTCTTGTCTGATTACAATGGCTTGGACTTCTAGTACTATATTGAATAAAAGTGGCACAAGTGGACATCCTTACATTGTTCCTGATCTTAGAGGAAAAGTTCTCAGTTTTTCATCGAGACTGATGTTAGCTGTGGTTTTCCATTTATGGCCTTTATTATGTTGAGGTATATTTCCTCTAAACCCACTTTGTTTTATGAATTTTCATCATGAACAGATGTCAAATTTTGTCAAAAGCCTTTTCTGCGTCTTTTGAGATGATCATATGATTTTTTTTTAAGTTTATTTATTTTGAGAGAGAGAGCACACATATGCAAATAGGGGAGGGACAGAGAAAAAAGGAGAGAAAGAATCCCAAACAGGCTTTGTGCTGTCAGCTCAGAACCCAACACAAGGCTTGATCTGATCTCACGGACTGTGAGATCACGACCTGAGCCAAAATGGAGAGTCAGACACTTTTTTTTTTTTTTTTTTTTTAAATTTTTTTTTTCAACGTTTTTTATTTATTTTTGGGACAGAGAGAGACAGAGCATGAACAGGGGAGGGGCAGAGAGAGAGGGAGACACAGAATCGGAAACAGGCTCCAGGCTCCGAGCCATCAGCCCAGAGCCTGACGCGGGGCTCGAACTCACAGACCGCGAGATCGTGACCTGGCTGAAGTCGGACGCTTAACCGACTGAGCCACCCAGGCGCCCCGAGAGTCAGACACTTTTAACCGACTGAGCAACCCAGGTGCCTCAAGATGATCATATGATTTTTATCCTTTGTTTTGTTGGTATGGTTAATCACATTGATTGATTTATCAATCTTAAACCGTCTTTGCATCCCTGGAATAAAATCCATTGATTATGGTGAAGGATCCTTTTAATTACACCATTGTATGCAGTTTGCCAATATTTTATTGAGGATTTTTACATATATGTTCATCAGGGATATTGGCTGGTAGTTTTATTGGGTTTTTTTGTTTTTGTTTTTTGTTTTTGTAGTGTCTTTATCTAGTTTTGGTATCAGGACAATGCTGACCTTGTAGAATACATTTGAATTTTTTTTTTAATGTTTATTTTTGAGAGGGAGAGAGACAGACAGAACATGAGCGAGGGAGGGGCAGAGGGAGGAAGAATCAGAACTTGAAGCAGACTTCAGGCTCTAAGCTGTTAGCACAGAGCCCGACATGGGGCTTGAACTCACGAACTGCGAGATCATGACTTGAGCCAAAGTTGGATGCTCAACTGACTGAGCCACCCAGGCACCCTGTAGAATATACTTGGACGTTCTCCTTCCTCTTCTGTTTTTTTCAGTTCTTAACCCTTTTACTGTTCATAATCTAGGACAGCAAGCTGCTCTTGAATAATGTACAGCATAATGACTGTTATGATAGAAGGGATTATATAAACACGACAGTGCCACTTAACACAGCCTAGATGTTGAGAAAGGCCTTCCTAAATAAATAATGTTTCGGCTAAGAATTGAAGAATGAGGAGAAGCTCCAGTTTAATTATTTTTCAGTTTGGCATAATGACCATGAGAACTAAATCAGGTAATGTCTGCTTATCCTTTTTGAATGTAGCAAAGGGCAATAAAATATCCGTTGTTTCTGTGTTGACAAAAAAGAATGAGTCAACCATCAGTTGATGATCACACCAGACTTTTGTCAGAACAATCCATCTTCACAGAGAAGCAGTCTTGATCAGTAACATATGTGGGGGAACCACGTCCATTATGTTTAAATTCTAATCTCACGCTTGGGCAAATATCCACGGACATATAGGAAATGCACTTGGCTGGCATCTCCAATTGGAGGTGATGTATTAGATCCTGAGCTCTAGAAAGCTATTTGGTGTGGTACATCCCTGTAGGAATTTGACCAACATAAAATGAGGTATGACTGACTCCTTAACCTTATCACCAGACTCACTGCCCTTGTCGACCATGTCTAGACTCTTACCTAGTCAGGCATTCTATTAGGTGCCTCTTAGGTACAAGGTGGGATGGGGGAAAACCTTCAGGGAGCTTATACTGGACATGACTGCCTTCCAATGTGTACTGTCCAAAAGCTGGTGTAAGTGAAAAGGCTCTCATAGAGACATCTTTCGTCCTTGCCACCCGATGCTGGGTGCTGCCCCAGTCTGGCTTCTTCGTTCTCACTCTGTCTTCAGAGTGTACTTATTAGATGTACCCCCCCAACCCAGAATGTTGAATGAATGAATTAATGAGTGCTTGTCTACTGACTCTTTGGTTTCCTGAGTGCGAGATTCTCATTTTTCCCTCTCCCTCCTCCCATTTGTTCTGTCTTTATTAATGTGAGAGGGAGAAAGGAAGGAAGGAAGGGAGGGAAGGAAGAAGGAAATGGAAATATGAGTAGGCCTATGTCATTCCTGGGCAGAAGCTTTCAGAGCCAATGTGTGATTTGACCCTTATCCTTTCCCCTGACATAGCAATTACAGAAGCAGAGAAATGGTACTTCTCTCTGCCTGATGACAGTATGGTTTGAAAATGGAGAAGCTGGAGCACAGAGATGCATTGATCTGTTCACAGTCACACAACTCGCAAATGCCTTTAAACCCAGGCAAGGCAGTCTGGCTCCGGAGTCTGTGCTCTTGACATCCACAGTCTCTCTGTATTCCTGCCCCCTCCTAAGAGAATTGCTATTTCTCTACACCCTTGCCAACTGACTAGCTTTTTAATATTTAACAATCTGATAAGGAAAAAGTAATTCTTACTAATGAGATTGAGTGTATTTTCGTGTTTACTGTCTACATTTCTTAACCTTTAAAACTACCTGCTAAATCATTTGCCCATTTTTCTTTGGGTTGCTTGCCTTTCTTAGTGATTTCTAGTGCTTGCCCTTATGACCGACTTACTTGTACTCATTTCAGTGACTGACCCCGAGGCCTGTTACATTGGCACCGAGCCTTGGAAACCCAAGGAAGCTTTGGAAGAGAATGGTATTATTACTGACAAGGCAGACATATTTGCCTTTGGCCTGACTCTGTGGGAAATGATGACTTTATCTATTCCACACATTAATCTTCCAGATGATGATGATGATGATGAAGGTATAGCCACATATTTTTTTAACATAAATCCCAGTCTCTTCAGTTTGAACTAAAGATTAGCTTATAAAATTATATTTTATCTATTACATTGAAACTTAAAACAGATGTTTGATTTAGTGGTAGTTGCATGAGATGTGGATTATATTACTACTGACTAACTTGGTGCTATCTCAGTTTTCTCTCATATAAATGAGTTGTAGCTTAATTGATAATAGGGAGATAAATTGAGAAAATCCTATAGAGCAAAACGTTTCCTTAAAAGTTCCTCTTGTCTTGTGGTAGGGTCCCCTCCCTAAGAAAATAAAAAAAAAAAACAAAACCAAAAAACCTCAAGGCAACCTGGCTGCATGCATATGTGACAACATCCCTCATGACCTTGTAACATGAGACCACTCAATCAGACTGCATGTTTGTGTGTTACCGTATATGGGAGACAAAGAAATAGAAAACATAAAAAAACTATGCCACGTGGCGTTCGGGGCTCAGTTCTTCGGGTACGAGCCCCACTGAGCCATGCCAGCACGAATAAAGTTGCTTCCTGGAAAGAAAAGCCTCCATGTCACGACTCTGTGTGAGAATCCTGCCACTACAGTCTAAGGAAAAGATTGGAAAGCTATCACAGTAAGAGGGTGGGGGTTGTAACCTATAAACCGTGACAGTATCTAATCTTCACCACGGCAGGATAATTGAAGAGATGGCCTGTGCATACCGAAAACATAGTGGACGAGGAGATCTTGTTTCGGGAGGGTGAGTTTGAGCAGTTGCTAAGCTTTTCCATGACTTAAAAGTTATTTTGTTTGTTTCAATCTCCAACGCCTTCACGAGCAGATAAAACTTTTGATGAAAGTGACTTTGATGATGAAGCCTACTATGCAGCTTTGGGGACGAGGCCACCCGTTAATATGGAAGAGCTGGATGAAACGTACCAGAAAGTAATTGAACTCTTCTCCGTATGCACTAATGAAGACCCTAAGGATCGCCCTTCTGCCGCACACATCGTGGAAGCTTTGGAAATGTATGTCCAGTGATCACCTCATATTCATGACTGCTGAGCTTTCCAGATGGCTCATGTGTATAACTGTTCTGTTTACTGTAATATATAGTTACTGTGATAATCCATAGTTATTAGACTTTTTGGAAGTGGCCTGTCTTAGGACCGTAGCACCTAGTTAACACTTGAACAATTACAATATTTCTTAACATGCTTATGATGATAAGCATTTGAGATTGTAGTAGGTTTTCTAGAAAGTTTAAGAAACTAGCTACTCAAATATTTGGATTTGTACATACATACAGATTTAAAACACTAGCAGTAATAAAATGCTGTAAACTGTATGTCTAACATTGATTTGGATTGAGTGACCATCACTCACATATTGTGTTTCTCACACATATTCTTTATTTTTAATGGATCTGTTGAAAGCACTTTGCGCAGTACAACTTAAGTCTACTTTTGCTTATCTTTTAAACCATTAACCTTTTTGCTGGCCTTTTTGGGCTGATGTGCTCCTTATTAAATATGGTCACTGGAAGCCACGAGAAATGGCTCAAAAGACTAGCTCCTTGGGTATTTCCAGACATTTTTGGTTAAGGCTTGTTTTGCGCTCTTGGGTCTCCCCCAATCTTTGGCTTTTGCTTTATTTATTAAATGTATTTTCTGTATTGAGATCCCTTTTTTATTTTTTGTTTAATCTATACCTTAAGCATATCACAGTTCTGGTGTAAAAATAATAAAACTAATAGAATGATATAGAATAAAGGAGACTGTAGTTACCAGGTGTCTTGTTTTAGATTTCATTAATTTGAGTGTCATTAGGTGTGTTGAGTGAATGTGGTAGGTTTGTTTCTCTCTTGTGGCCTCATTTGTTAATCTGAAATGAAGGTGATGATTTGGATCAGCATCTTCCATCTGTGTGCCACAGAAGCCACCTGGGAATTTTTAGTTAATGAATTGTCCCTGTGACTCCAGGTGATACACCCAGACTTGACTGTGGGAAGAGATGTGGAGAAACGGGAACCTTTTGCATTGTTGGTGGGAATGCAAACTGGTGCAGCTGCTCTGGAAAACAGTGTGGAGGTTCCTCAAAAAATTACAAATAGATCTACCCTATGACCCAACAATAGCACAGTTAGGAATTTACCCAAGGGATACAGGAGTGCTGATACATAGGGGCACTTGTACCCCAGTGTTTATAGCGGCACTTTCAACAATAGCCAAACTATGGAAAGAGCCTAAATGCCCATCAACTGATGAATGGATAAAGAAGATGTGGCATATATATATACAATGGAATATTACTTGGTGATCAAAAAGAATGAAATCTTGCCATTTGCAACAACATGGACGGAGCTGAAAGGTATGCTAAGTGAAATAAGTCAGAGAAAGATCATGTTTTCACTCATGTGGATCTTAAGGAACTTAACAGAAGACCATGGGGGAAGGGAAGAAAAAAAAAGTTACAAGCAGGGAGGGAGGCAAACCGTAAGAGACTCTTAAATACAGAGGACAAACTGAGGGTGGTGGGGGAGAGGGGGAAATGGGTGATGGGCATTGAGGAGGGCAATTGTTGGGATGAGCACTGGGTGTTGTATGTAAGTGATGAACCGCGGGAATCTACCCCCAAAAACCAAGAGCACGCTTTACACACTGTATGTTAGCCAATTTGACAATAAATCTTATTTTTTTTTAAAAAATAACCTTGGGGGTTCCTGGATGGCTCAGTCGGTTAAGCGTTCAACTCTTGGTTTCAATTCAGGTCATGGTCTCATGGCTTCATGGGTTTGAGCCCTGCATCGGGCTCTGTGCTGGCAGTGCAGAGCCTGCTTGGGGTTTTCTCTCCCTTTCTCTGCCCCTCCCCAACTTGTACTGTCTCTGTCTCTCTCAAAATAAATAAATAAACTTAAAAAATAATTACTGTCGGGGCGCCTGGGTGGCTCAGTCAGTTAAGCATCCAACTCTTGGTTTTGGCTCAAGTCATGATCTCTCGGTTCATGAGCTCGAGTCCCAAGTCAGGCTCTGCACTGACAGCATGGAGCCTGTTTGGGATTCTCTCTCCCAATCTCTCTGACCCTCCCCAACTCACACCTGCTCTCTCAAAGAAACAAACTTAAAAAAAAAAACCTGAAAGCTGACTTCTAGAAAAATCTGAACAGTTTTGCACCCTGATATTTAGTTACCCTCACTTTGACTTCTATGTGATTTCATTCTTAATAGGTCTGCTAAGCTCACAAGGTGGTGTCTCTCTTGGTCCATTCTCCTGAATTACAGCTCAGGGATACTTTTTATCCCTGAGAAATTTGTGTCCACTTCCTACAGTTGGAATATCTAAATGGGAACAAACTAATGCCCAAGGACCGCACATTGACCAGGCTTGTCGATGGCAGGCACTGCAAAATGATCCCGCATGCTTTCCATCTTGTGTCTGAATAGAGCCTTGAAGTCCTCAACACAGAGTTGCAGAAAATTTGCTACCAACTGTAAGAACATTTTTTATTCTTATTCTGGAACTTGTTCTTTAAGTCTCAGATGTTGCCTTCCTTTTGGCCATTTGCCTCATTTTCAGAAAAGTAATGTGACTGGTTGGAGGATACAGTGGGACTAATCTTTTTGCTGTATTAATTATAATTAATTATAGTTAGCAAATAAACAGGCTCCTCCCAAGTAGCTTTCTCACTTCCCAGAAAATCTCCCTTTGCTATCAGTGTAAGGCCTCCAAGAGCCTTTTGCATCTCTAGAAAATGGAGACAGGGGCGCCTGGGTGGCTCAGTTGGTTAAGCGTCCGACTTCAGCTCAGGTCATGATCTCACAGTTCATGGGTTCAAGCCCCGTGTTGGGTTCTGCACTGCCAGCTTGAAGCCTGGAGCCTGCTTCGGATTCTGTGTCTCCCTGTCTGTTCCTCCCCTGCTTGTGCTTGTGCTTGCGCTCTCTCTCTCAAAAAGAAAATGGGGATAAGTAGCTGCTCAAGAAATGCTGAGGATTATTTATTGCCTCCTGGTTCCTACTTCAATCGACAATTTGTTGATTGAAATTAGAGATTTATAAATAAAATACTATATATAGGGTGTCTATGTGGCTCAGCCCATTTAGTGTCTGACACTTGATTTTGTCTCAGGTTATGATCTCACGGTTGTGAGATGGAGCCCCGAGTTTGGATCCGCTCTGGGTGTGAAGCCTGCTTGGGATTCTCTCTCTCCCTTTCCCTCTGCCCTGTGTGCATGTGCTCTCAAAAAAAGTAAATAAAAAAATATATATATATAAACTTGTGGGATACAGCTGAAATTGTGATTATAGAGATTTATGGTCTTTTTTGTTTTTAAAGTTTATTGAGAGAGACAGCATGAGCAGGGAGAGGCAGAGAGAGAATTCCAAGCAGGCTCCACACCCAGCAAGGAACCTGACGCAGAGCTCGATCCCATGGATCATATCATGACCTGAGCTGAAATCAAGAGATGCTTAACTGACTGAGCCACCCAGGTGCCCCGAGATATATGGTCTTAAATGCTATTGAAACCTGAAAAATTGGTGAGCTAAGAATATAAGAAAAAGTAAAACTCCCTTCCAAAAGAAAGACGTATAAATTTAAAGACAAAACCTACAATAGAAAATGGAGAAATCTATAATGGATAGGATCAACAATGCCAAAAGTTGTTTCTGAAAATACAAATAAAATTTATAAGCCTAATAAGCCTTAGCAAGAGTCATCTAGAGAGTAAAAGAAAAAAAAAGCATCATAAATGAAAAAAGTAAACATCAGTGCATCTCCTATAGATACCCAATCGCTCTCATGAACAGATGAAGAAAATCCCAAACAAAATAGTAGTAAACCAAAGCCAGTAACATAAAAACCTCAGGGCCAAGTCGAGATTATTTCAGCAAGACTAGGTTGACTTAAGAACAATGTAATCACCATATTCATCCAATGAAGAAAAATCAGTTACCTCCAAAGAAGAAAAATTTTGATAAAATCCAGCGTTAAATGTTTAAAAGCCTCTTAGAAAAACAAATGCCTCTTAGAATCCTAGGAATAGAGAGGAGCTTCCTTAACATAAGAGTGTATATCTAACAAGCTATGGTAAATATTTTATAGTTGCTATGGATTAGAAAGTTTGTCCCTCTGAAATTCATGTTGAAGCCTAATCCCTAATGTGATGGGAGGGGGCGCCTTTGGGGGGTGATTATGAAGGCGGAGCCCTCATGAGAGGGATTAATATCCCTGACAGAGAGAGGAGCTCTGCCATGTGAGGATACAGCAAGGAGACCGCAAGCAAGGCAGGAAGCGGGCCCTCACCAAGTCCTGGATCTGCCAGTGCCTTGAAATTGGACTTAACTGGACTCGGGAACCAACCAGAGAGCTAAATTGTTAAGCCACCCAGTCTATGGTATTTCATGAAAATGGTATTTTCATGAAAAATGAAATGAGACATTACTTCAAAACTGAAAACCCAGGGGCACCTGACTGGCTCACGTCAGTTAAGCATCTGATTCTCGATTTCAGCTCAGGTCATGATCTCACGGTTCTTGGGATCAAGCCCTGTGTCTGGCTCTGCATTGGGTGTGGTACCTGCTTGGGATTCTCCGCCCCGCGCCCCCCCCCCCCCCCCCCCCCCCCCGCCTCGCACATGCATGCAAGCTCTCAAACTTAAAAAAAAAAAAAACCCAACAACCTGAAAATCCAAAAATAATCTGCAAATGAATCTTTAGAATTAAATAAATTTAGAAAGGCCGCTGAACCGAAGATCAATATGGAAAAGTCTGTTGTGTTTTATCAGCAAATGAAACTTTAACAATCTTATTTCCAGTGGTTTCAAAGAAAGTATCAAATGCTTTAAGAGTAAATCCTAAAAAATTACATAACTACACTGAAAACCCCAAATTGCTGAGAAACTAAATGGGGAAATACACCAGAAAAATATATCTTTTACATTCAATCCTCCCAAACGGATCTGTAGATGTGATGCAATTCCAGTAAAATCCCAACAGATTTTTTTTTTAATTGGTGATGGCTTTTTGAGGATCTTAAACCGATTGTAAACTGTACATGCAAATGCAAAGGATCAAGAATAGTCAAAATACTCCCGGAGAGAAAAAAGGTGGAAGAATTTACAATACCAACTTCAGGAATCTGATAACACAATGTGGTACTGGTGTAAGGATGACCAGCGAGGCTAGAGGGAATAAACAGGCAGAAAGAGACCCATACGTTGGACGCAGTTTATCACAAAGGTAGCATATAATATTAGGCAAAGGTAGCAATGCTTATCATCAGTAGTATAGATTATGGTATTTTTTTTAACATTTATTCATTTTTGAGAGAGAGCATGAGTGGAGGAGGAGCAGAGGGAGAGGGAGACACAGAACCTGAAGCAGGCTCCAGGCTCTGAGCTGTCAGCACAGAGCCTGATGTGGGGCTCGAACTCAAGGACCGCGAGATCACGACCTGAGCCGAAGTCGGATGCTCAACCGACTGAGCCACTCAGCCACCCCAATAAATTATGGTATATTCTTTTAATGGAATATACAACCATGAAAATGGGTGTCAACTAGACAGAATAACATGGATGCATCTTGACAACATACTCAATTTATATTAAGCTCAAAACCAGACGAAACTTTTAGACATCAAAAGGTAGTTACATTTGGGGAAAATGATGATTAAAGAGAATGTGTGGCGGACTCTGGGCAGCTGGCAGTGTTTTACTTTTTTGACCTGGGTAGTAATTACGAAGGCGTTGATAATGGAGATGTCCATTTTAGCTTTACAGGAAAACCGCAAAGAGAATTCCCATATACCCCACACCTAGCCTCCCCTATTACCCACGTCTTACATTAGTATATTTGTCACAATTAACATACCAATGAGCCAATACTGACACACTAATGAAGGTATACTTGATTCAGATTTATTTTGCCCTTCTGTGCCGGGACGCTGCGTTACATTTAGCTGTCGTGTCTCTGTGGCTATGATAATTTCTCAGGCTTTCCTTGTTTTTTTTTTTTTTGTTTTTTGAAGCTTTTATTTTTTTTTAGAGCAATTTTAAGTTCACAGCAAAATCAGAGGAAGCAGAGATTTACCACACAAACCCTTTGCCCCTCACATGCATGGCCCCCACTACCAACATCCCACCACTAGGGACACTTGTTGCAACTGATGAACCTACGTTGACAAATCGGGTTTCTTTACTCTTGGTGTTGTCCGTTCTATGGGTTTGGACAACGTTAGAGATGGACCCGTTTACAGTATCCTGCACAGTACTTTCCCTGCCCTCAAAGTCCCGTGCCCCACCTAGTTATCCTCCACTCCCCTCGAGCTCCTGAGCTTCTCACTGTCTCCAGTTTTGTCTTTTCCAGAATATCATACAGTGGGAATCATACAGTCTGCAGCCTTTTCACATTGGCTTCTTTCACTCAGTAATATTAAGTTTCCTATGTGCCTTTTTGTGGCTGACACCTTGGCTGCCTCCAAGTTTTGGCAATTATGAATAAAGCTGCTATAAACATCCAGTGTGCAGGTTTTCGTGTTGGCTATATTTTCAATGATTGGTTTTTGGAATCAAGGAGCATGTACTGTTTTTATAATCACAAAAATACAGAAAAAATCAATACATTTGGTTGTATAAAAAAATAGACAAAGAGAATATTGAGAAGAATTTTAATTGATTCATCACAAAAGCACTGAGCAAGCAAAATAATGTTAATAAAAATTTTTAAATAAAATATTTAAAACAAAAACAGCAGTGCAGAAAACAGCATTAAAATGTTTGCAAAATTACATCTTAACACTTCCATATTCTTTCTGGAATGCAGGCTTTTAAATTTTGGAAACATGTTACCTTACAGGCAAATAAAAGAATGCACGTGAACAGATTCTACCGAGTTATAACCTGGAAAACTACTTCCCTAGCGTCTTACCACCAGACAGCAGTTGAGTGATTTTTAGAATCAAAACAATATGAGTAATTCTTTGCTCTTCAAAGAAAGTATCCAAGAATTATACTAGAAAAATGTGTGCATACGGAGGTGTATTTACATAATGTTATCACGAGTTCTCCGGCCTAGATATATTCATTTACTAACCTCAGTTATATTACTATAAAATAGTAATAGTTCTATCACTATTCATTTTGTCACCACCTTTGCCAGATGTCTCAGAACAAGATGTATTTTAAACATGCAAAAATATTAAAAATGTAACCATATGAATCATCTAAACGAAATGGGCATCTATTGTGTTAATGACATCAATCCCCAGTAACAAGTGTACTAAAGATTAGTACAGTTAGCATTTTCACACTGAAATGAATGAAATGACAATAGTGCAATTACTACGGTTAATTTTAATTGAATCTGATGACAAGTATGTCTTGATTGATATGATTTGCAAAAAGATTAAAACATTAAGCTACAGAATTCTGTTCTACATCAAAGGATATGGAAATTTTGCCCATTCTTTATTTACCATAAAGATGGGAAAGCCCTATTACAAATTAAAAATTCGAAACACTTTCTAAATATTTTGAAACTCAGTTGCTACAGCCAATACCTATAAACTAAAAATTTTGTGTACAGAATTTGGGAATTACCATTAAAGATTGGGCATGGAAATTATTTGCCTATCTTTAAATTTTATTTGCTTCTGATGGGGCATGAGGTAATCCCTGTGCAAAAGTGTGCTTCATAAGAGAGAAATGGCCACATTTCTGTGGAAACCACCTTGCTTTGTCAATGTTTCGATGAAGGAGGCATGTCATTTTCCAGTTAGAGCTATCAAGTTTCATAATTAAGTATTCCAATGCTAGTCAGTATATATTATCCAAAGACTTTTCCTTTTTTTGAGTCCCCAGATACTTTTCAACAAATTTATCCCTCACTTTTTGATTCATAATAAAACTAATACAGGTTTATGTGTATATATGTGTGTCTTAGTATTTTTATTTTGGTATCTATGAAATAGTTCATATTATAGGATATGGGGCTGTCTGAAATCGTCCACACAGTAACTGTTCTATAGTAGAGACTGGCTTTAACTATTAAAATTATATACAAGGAAATTAGGGGTGTTGCAGTATTTGGTTGCAAATAACTTGCCATCTGGTGTTGGGTCAGAAAATGCTATTTCATCAGTCTTGAGAAAACAGCCAAACATGAAGCAATTCCTAAAAAAGAGGAAAAGACAATTTAACAATGGAACTAATTTAAAATTCTGATTAAACATTAGCATACGTATTTTAAAGCAGTCCAAATATACAATTTTGATCTCTTTAAGCACTTTTTTTTTTGGTTTATTTATTTTGAGAGAGAGAGTATACGGGAGGGTCAGAGAGAGAGGGAGAGAGAAAGAGAGAGAAAGGAGATGAAGACAAAAGAGCTAGGACAACTACATGCAATGTGATCTAGACAGGAAAAAGAAATGCTATGACGGACGCGGAGACACATGACAAAACTGATATATGGACCATACAGTAGAGGAAAGCATTACATCAACACTAAACACCCAGTATTTGATAACTCAAGTATGCTTACATGAGGAAAGATCTTTGGACTTAAGAAATACACGCTGAAGTACGAGGGACTAAAGGGGCGTAATATACATACCTTACCTTTAAATAATTCAAGAAGAAAGTAGATGTTAAAACTTGATGAATTTGGGCAAAGGTAAATAAGGGCTTCTTTTTCTATTCTTGCACTTTTTTATAGGTTTTATTTATTTTTGAGAGAGAGAGAGGCAGAACACAAGCAGGGAGGGGCAGAGGGAGAGGGAGACACAGAATCCGAAGCAGGCTCCAGGCTCCGAGCAGTCAGCACTGAGCCCGACACAGGCCTTCAACTCACCGACTGTGAGGTCATGACCTGAGCCAAAGTTGGACACTTAACCAACTGAGCCACCCAGGCACGCCACAGGTTTGAAATTTTAAAAATATAAAATTAAAGATTGGATTCAATTAGAAGTTAAGATTTAAGTATATGGTATACTATATAATTTCACACAAAGTTTATGGCTGAATTTACTAGAATCCAAAGCAAAATACTGGTTTGATTAAATAGAGCTTACTGTCTCACTTATAAAGTGACATCAGTTATAGAAAGAACATGAGATCTGTGGGTTTGAGTCCTAACTCTGTCCTTTTACTAGCCTGTCTGTGTAAACGTGTACTAATAATCCCTGGTGAGCCTCTGTTGCTTCTTATGTAAAACAACTAGGGGCGATATTCTACCTTTGTAAGGATTTAAACATATTTTGCCTGTATAAACCAGAGAGAATGAAGCCTAAGGCCCCTCATACAGGATAGCTGCCACTTATGTTACCTGTATTTCAACTCACAGATGTGAGAAAAGAGATGTGTTCTCAGATGCATGTTTTTATTTCTCCTTTAAGGGAAACTTCTGCTTATAGATAACCTACTTACTGCCTTAGTACCCGACGTATGATCTACACTCATCACCACCTGAGAGCATATCAGGAATGCAGAATCTCAGGCCCCACTCCAACCTACTCAATTACACCTGCATTTTAACAAGATCCTCAGGTGATTCCTATGCACTTTTAAGTTTGAGAAGCATTGGACTACTACTGCCTGGTGGAACTACTTTAGATACTGGTATTTCCCATGCCAAATTTGTATCTCTTAGTATAAAATATTTAACATAAAATATAAAAAATAGAGGTACTTCGGGGCACCTGCGTGGCTCAGTTGGTTAAGCATCCGACTTTGGCTCAGGTCAAGATCTCGTAGTTCACAAGTTTAAGCCCCCACATCGGGCTCTGTGCTGACAATTCAGAGCCTGGAACCTGCTTCTGATTCTGTGTCTCCCTCTCTCTTTGCCCCTCCCCCGCTTATGCTCTCTCTCTCAAACATTCAAAAAATAGAGATTTTTCATAATTAACTATCAAATAAAATCATTATAGACACTAATTCTCACTACTCCCCTTTATAAGGTATGTGCAGGTGACTAGGATTATGGCCCAACACTGGATCCCACAGCGGTCTTGGGTGTTCTTCCCTAAAAAGCGTACAGGACTCATAAGACTAGATCACTCCTCAAAGTATGGTCCCTGGATTGTAACCTGTTCTCTTAAGTATAGAGGTCGAGAGAGTAAGTGTTGTGAAACGAAACTCATCCATCCAACCTAGATCAGGTATGTTAACGAGCAAGTAAGTCATATCACTAACAGTTTAGTGAGTATGAAGTGGTATCTCACCATGGTTTTGGTTTGCGAATCCTTGGTGGCAGCCATATGTATTTCAAAGAAGAACTGTGTATTGGAATCCTTTGCCCATCTTTAATTGGGCCATTTGTCTTTTTATTGTTGTATAGTAAAAGTTCTTTTATATATACTGGTTATACTGGACTCTTATTAGATGAATTTCTCCCATTTTGTGGGTTGCCTGGCTAACTCATTTTTACATTTAGTTAGATTTATAAGTCTTCATCAATTACTGAGTCACACAGTAGTCAATGAACAATGAATGTACAATTTCTGTAGCTTTTTTAAGCCTGCATTTTGTTTGTATAAATTATATTTATTGCAATGTTAAAGTTCACATTTGCTGAATCTAATAAAAATGGGGACTTGTATTTCTCATTTTTTTATTTTGTTTTCCTATTTCATTTTCTAGCAATTCATTTTCATTTTATTAAAGTGTTGCTCTGCAATTAAACTCGTCTTTCACCACAGGTGGTTTAATAAGCACTGGGCTACAATGTTTCACATTTGGAATGTTGTGCCCTAAACTGAGTACATCTAGTGTATTTGCTTGTTTGTTTTCCAGTGCCATTGCTGGCCTTAGCCTGACTTTGGCAGTATTTAAACAGAAGTGTCTTTATAACATCATTCCCTTTGACTCATAAACCAGGAAAGGTTCTGGGAAAGCCAATCTGGGTCTAGATCCATTTTATTTTATTTTATTTCTTACCTGAGAGTATCCACCAGTCGTCTTGCAATGCGCTTTCTTCGTTTCAGTCTGAAGACCCAGATTCTACTTATTCCACAGACTGCAGGTTCTGGTACATCTGAACATTGCCAAGCCCGATGACATTCTTTAGAGCTTGGACCCGTTGGTTCGGACAGGACACGGAAGGCCTACAATGATAATACAGACGCATCTAGAGCTAATAGTACAGTTGAGTTCACATTTCTTTGTAAAAACCATTCCTCAAACAAGACTTAAGTATCTAAAATTAATCTTATTACCTTCACCAAAAATGTTAAAATTCTGATACTTCCTAGATTCTTATCCACTTATAGTCACACAATGCATGGGGGCACCTGGGTGGCTCAGTCGGTTAAGCATCCAACTCTTGATTTTGGCTCAGGTCATGAGATCAAACACCGCATTGGGCTTTGTGCTGTCAGGGCAGAACCTGCTTGGGACTCTCTCTCCCCCTCTCTGCCCCTCCCCTGTGTGCAAGCTCCCTCTCTCTCTCTCTCTTTCTCTGGAAATAAATAAATATGGTCACACAATGCTTAAAAAAATACTGGTGTTGAGATATTCCCATATTCCAGTGGATTACATACCATTATGAAACTTCCTTCTTCTATTGATTAAAAAATTATAAAAATCAGACTCTTACTTTTAATATAGTACATAAACTTCTCCCATTCTCTCCAGTCTAAACTGCATTTATTTATGATATCCTAAAAAAAAATGATAACACTAAAGATTTTTGCATATTAACTATGAAATTTGGGTGGTATTTAAGGATCTTTAAAATAGTACAGAGGATCCATGTATCCTTCATCTGGCTTCCTCCAATGATTATATATTCTATAGGTGCAGTACAATACCAAAACCAAGGGATTAACATAGGTATAATGTTTGCATATATTCCCATGTCACGGAACAACTTATCACATCTGTATCCATAACCAGCATACAGAGCTACTGGATCATCTCAAGGATCTTTCTCTTGTTGTCTCTGTGTAATAATGTCCACCTTTTCCCTCAACCATCTCTAAGCCCTGGCAACCTCAATCTATTCTCTAACTCTATAATTCTGTTATTTTGAGGATGCCATATAAATGGCAGCATACATCATGTGATCTTTGGAGATTGGCTTTTTTCACTAGCACAATGCCCTTGACGTCTGTCCAAGTTGTTGCATATATCAACAGTTTGTTCCTTTTTATTTGCTAATATTCCATTGAATGGATGTACCAGTTTGAGTGATCATTCACCTACTGAAGAACAGTTTCTTTGTTTCTAGGCTTTGACCACTACCAAAAAAGCTGCTATAAACTTTCAGGAATGGGCTTTTGTGTAGAGTAGGTTTTCATTTCTCTGGGATAAATAACCAGAAGTAGGACTGCTGGGTCATATAAATGTAGGATTAGTTTTTTAAGAAACTGTCAAACATTTTGTAGTCCTAACATTTTATGTTCTCTCCAACAATGTCTAAAAGATCTAGTTTTCCCTGCAGCCTTGCCAGCATTTGATATTGTCACTATTTTTTATCTTTTTTTGAGAGACAGAGAGGAAGAGAGAGAATCTTAAGCAGGTTCCACACTCAGCGTGGAGTCCAATATGGGGCTCCATCCCATGACCCTGAGATTGTGACAAGAGCCAAAATCAAGAGTCAGACACTCAACCGACTGAGCCACCCAGGTGCCTTGTCACTATTTTTTAATATAGCTGCTCTGATAGGTGGGTACTTAAGTTTTAACTACCATCAAGAAAACATTGCTCTTGAAATATGAAAAAGTAGAAGAGAATATATGTTATTTAGCTATATTTGCTTATTATCACTACATAAATAGTCTAGTTCTTTAGAATAAAAGGCCAAATTGACTACTAATACAAACCAGCTGCTTTTCTCTCCAGCTTCTGAAAAACACACGAGGGACACTATATTGTGTGTGTGTGTGTGTGTGTGTGTGTATACATATAGGTATATATATATATGTATATGTATGTATATATGTATGTATATGTATATATGGTGAAAAAAGAGAAAATAAGGAAGAGTAATAAAGATAGTAGAAATGAGGGAAGAAAGGGAACCACTTACACAAAGGTAAAAAATTTATGCTAGTATCATTTTCAGATGTATTGAGAAATCAAATATTTTTAAAAGGAAGGAGACCTAAGTGTGGGATCCTATAAAGTCAGGTAAAAAGAACACCTCTGAACTATAATTCTCCTTTGCTAAAGATTATACTATAAGCTCCTTGAAGGCAAAAACTCTCTCTATTCTAGAAAAAAAGCTGGCAACCTTTTTCTGTAAAGGGCCAAGTTATAAATATTTTAGGTTCACTGGGCCATGTGATCTGTTATACCTGTTATAAAAACAACCAGATAATATGGAAATAAATAAGCATATCTCTGTTCTAATGAAACTTTATAAAACAAGTGGTGGGCCACACATGGCCCAGGCGCTGAAGTTTGCCAACTCCTCTTCCAGAACATTGCTCATTAGTACCTAAAATAGATTCTAATTAAGGGACAATAATTATTTTGCCAAATATATTAACCTGCACTAAGCCACATCCTCAATATCTGGGCTCTACAGATTTGCTTATTTAAAATCACTAGTCCAGGTATGGAAATGACTACATGAACACAGGACAGACTTACTTATCCTGCTTTTATATACAGCAAAATACCAAATATGATAGAAATAAATGACTTCAATTATCTATATGGTCCAGGATACTTTAGCAGGGGAAAATGCCATCAATGGTAGCATTTTTTTATTATTATTATTTTTTAAGTTTACCTATTTATTTTAAGAGAGAGAGGGGGGGGGGGAGGGAGGGAGGGAGGGAGGAAGGGAATGAGCAGGGGTGGGGCAGAGAGAGGAGAGACAGAATCCCAAGCAGGCTCCACACTGTCAGCACAGAGCCCAATGCAGGGCTTGAACTCACAAACCACGAGATCATGACCCGAGCCAAAACCAAGAGTTGGACACTTAGCCAACTGAGCCACCCAGGCACCCCATCAATGGTAGCATTCTTAACTGCTTATTGAAGCCTTCACCCAATTACTTTATTTTGCTCACACATTATGCCAATAATTTAAAAGACATATACCACACCTGTTTGATGGGCTCTGCAATTAAACACCCAACTACTCTCTTTTCATCAGATATGAAGAGAAGAGTCTTGGTTTTGTTTGGACATCTGGGAACAACTTGGTGGAAGCCCAATTCATTATCAACAAGTTCCTGGACATCTTCTACCTAATGATGTTAAAAAACAAAAGAGATAAATTTGTTTTAAAAAGAACGGAAACTATATATACATTTATGTACAGAAAATGTGTACCTTTTACCTCTATTTCCTAAATTTGCACATCCCCAAAATTATTTTACTACTGATGCATGTATCTGCCACTTTGAAAACAGAGTCTGAAAATCCTATTTTAAAGAGCACTTTCAGCAGAAAGAAATGCAGATGCCTAGGGGGAGTAAGGGGTGGGAAGTGCCAAAACAGATTTTGTTTCAGCTTTATTCAATGTGCACTGAATACATCCAGCCCATGAGACACGCAGTAACAACATAAGAGAGAGACTCTGGGGTCATTAATTTCTCAATACTGAAAAATTTAGTTTATCTTTCACAAGTGAAGACGAAGGTAAAAGATAAGCAATAGAGCCTTATCTGTTCTCTTAAATCTTTGACTGTCACTTCATCTTGTAATTCTAAATTTAGTTTTGTATAAACCACTATGAATTTGACGCCTGCATGAGAACCAGAATCACCAGAATGAATTAGCTATCAGCAAAGGGATTTTACACTTCAACATGGGTTGAATTCTTGGTGAGAGGAGAGGGAGTAGGAGAACAAGGATTAAGAAACTAATGTTCCATACCTTTCTGATAGCATAACTCGGATCATGTGGCAGGACTAACAAAATTTTCCCATCCCAAAACTGTGCTACTATACGTTCTTTTTTCCAGCCCTGACGAAAGAAAAAAAACTCAGTTTAATCTGAAGAGAGAGAACACACACACACACACACACACACACACACACACACACACAAAACCATTAAACAATTTGGTCTAGAGAGGACAAAAAGATGAACAATGAATGATGCGAAAAAGGACAAAATCTGACTAAAGGAATGTGGGAAGGGAAGTAAAAGATGCCTGAAATAAAGTACCTGTCCTCAACAGACTGACTGACACCCTACGTGCTGGGAGACATTTATATTATCTACTATAAAATAATGGAAAGTCAATTAAGAGGACTTCATAAGAATATAGAGAAAAAATGATGAATTATTAGGAGTGGGAAGGTAGAAGAGGGCTAGGATAAGCAGAGTTTTAATAAACCACACTAAAAATATTATAGGAAAAAAAAAAGAAATGCATTTGAATAGCAGGTAGAACATAAAGGACAACAGGATGCATGATACCAGAAACGTGCTTGATGAAAAGGTGGGACCTCTCCTTTCAGAAAAGAAAAAGCCTGGAGAAATCACAGAAAAGCGGTTTTTCTAACCCTATCTACAAAGAATACTCCTAATAACGTGAGGAGGTATGGGGAAGTAGGGTCTCCTCAAGTCTTTGAGTTTTATATCCTAATTGTGCAGCTCCGCTCAAAAGGCTAGAGTTAAGGATGAAGGGTGTTCACTCAACCTAGAACAACACTTATATCAGGATAGAAAGTCTGAAATGGCACTTTTATTAAAAGTTAGCTTTTGGGGCGCCTGGGTGGCTCAGTCGGTTAAACATCTAACTTTGGCTCAGGTCATGATCTCGCAGTTCGTGGGTTCGGGCCCCATGTTGGGCTCCGTGCTGACAGCTCAGAGCCTGGAGTCTGATTCGGATTCTGTGTCTCCCTCTCTCTCTCTGCCCCTCCCCTGCTGACACTCTGTCTGTTTTTCAAAAATAAATAAATGTTAAAAAAGAAAAACTTTTTAAGTTAGCTTTTAAGTACCATCAGCCTCAAATATTAAGACAACAAAACTGTAGATGATATTTAAAGATACAGATCTTCCAATATTTAAGCAAAAGAAATGTACCTTTTAAACCAGTTTTACTTTTAGAACAAATTGAAAGACTGTTTTTGACTTACTGTATATTTGATCCCCTCCAGAAATCTGTGGTGATGCTGGACATGTTGCATTTCATCCTCAGGGCTGGATGCGGTGTAGATCATGCCACAGGACTTACACATGGTGGCTCCAAAATGTTTCTGACCTGCGTCCTGTAATTGGGAAAAGAACAAGTCCATCTAAACACATCACAAATAGCTCTATATTTAGTTCATGTAACCATTCATTCAAATTTCTCCCTATTTTTCTTTTATGCTGGCACAAGTGAAATACTAAATGAAAGTCTGGTTACTATGTCCCCTCCCTCCACCTCCTAAACAAAATGGAATGAGAAGAACCTAAAAATGCAATAAACTGATGCAAGAAGTGAAATGGTCTCTTTGATGGTATAAAAAAAAAATCAAGATTCTTTCGCTTGACCCATAGTTCTAAGAAGGAATCAAATCAAATCATAAAGATAATGGCTAAGATGAACAATAGAGCATAATTATTAAGCTCTTAAGTGAAGAGACCTGAAAAAGCCTTGTTTCAAAGACGCAGGGCAAAAATCCCAGGACTTGTATATTCATTATATAGTGTTTTTCCTTAAGTGATTAGGAATATTAAAATTCTTTGCCCCAAAAGTTGATAAAAAATAAATACAGTACATAATAAAAGTTCAGAAAAGCACAGATAAATTCATAAATATAGAAAAATCAGGAATATTCACTGTCATGGCTTATTAACTTCCATTCTATCTCATAACACATTGCCCAACACTATCAGTTTGAAAATCTACTTGACTAGTTTAAATGCTACCACTACAACAAAGCTGGCATATACACAACTCAGAATGTCTATAGACCATGTTAACTCTGCTAAGACAACATGTCTGCCTTCATGTTCTACATGAGAGCCACATACAGGAGGAGCTTTTAAATTTACTCACAATGATGAGCTGGTCTTTTGTTTCTTTATTTGTATCTCTAGTATTAGTACTTTTCTGTGTATTGATCTGTTTCAAGAGGTTAGCAGATATGATGGATCCCACAGAAGACTGTTCAACTAAAGATCTTTGAAATAAAAGTTAATAAACATTATTTAATAAATTGAAATGTCTGAGAAATTACGATGAAAACAGCTATGTCTATAACATTTGCAGAGCACCTTGCAATTTTTAATGCCTTCTATTGACAATAACTTAATGAAGCAATAGGGCTCAGAACAACGAGAAACCGGAGGCCCACTCAGAGAGGATCAATAACTTACCCAAGGTAACTAATAAAGAATAGCAGTTGACTTAACTCTTAAAAAGTGATTTTATTTTATTTTTTGCTTTACCAAATTTTAGGGCAATGCTTACCCTAAGCATAAAGAAATCCCTGTAACGCCACAGCAAATAAGAAGATTCTATTCTTGAATCTCACAGTTCCACAGGAAGTCAGCTACCAGTATATTATATCCAACAACTCTATACTTGGGCAGTGAGTGAGGTTAATATATTCACTTGTCCTCACACCTAAAGCATCACCCCACTATTTTCAAACTTAGGAAAAAAATATTTTGGCTGGATAGATGTTGTTGAGGCAACCTGTTCCAATTAGGAAAGAATGTGGGGACTGGCCTAAAGAGGTGGTAAACTGGAGGCTCTTGGGCCAAATACAGCTCACAGATATGTTTTGATTGGCTTACAGTGTTTAAAACTGTGGATTAGGGGTGCCTGGGTGGCTTGGTCGGTTAAGCGTCCGACTTCGGCTCAGGTCATGATCTCATGGTCCGTGAGTTCGAGCCCCGCATTGGGCTCTGTGCTGACAGCTCAGAGCCTGGAGCCTGCTTCCGATTCTGTGTCTCCCTCTCTCTCTGCCCCTCCCCTGTTCATGCTCTGTCTCTCTCTGTCTCAAAAATAAATAAACGTTAAAAAAAAATTAAAAAAATAAATAAATAAAACTGTGGATTAGCTACCAATATTTTAAAATCTAGAGATCTCACTTAAAAATGTGTATTTCCAATATTGCAAGAGACACTGTAAGATCACCAGACCATTATTTCTTCAAAGAATGTAACTAACACAATGCATGCTCTTTTATTTGAGGTATGCATTCCCCATTTGGCTCCAATCTCCACCCAATCTCTATAGGCCCTGAGTTTGTAACCCAAGTCTTATAATAAAAGGACCTTTGTTTTCCAAGGACCAAAGGAATAAAAATCTGTGGAGAGTAGAGGTTTAAAAAAAAAAAAAAAAAAAAAAGGCAAGGAAAAAAAAACAGGTGACCAAAGCAAGAGATTCAGAGAAAACTCACAAGAAAAAAAAAAAGAAAAAACACTAGAAAAATAAGTGTCCAGTGTTTTTTAAACTAAGCCAAACTATCCTGTCATTTGACGGTAAGAAATTTATTTTACATTATGACCAATATAGATACACATATAAAACTAAAACCACAAAGTTTTACTAAATAACTTACTGTTAATAAATAACTGTGAGAGATACAGTATTCCATTAAAAAAAAATGCTGGACATGACGCTCTTGAACTGCTTTGACAAACCACTAATGGTATGTGCCCGTAACACAAAACACACTCTCTAGGCTGCTTGACTCGTGCCGTTTATACAACCTTTGCTGAGTAACTCAGCAAATTCCCATCCCTGCATGTATGACCACAATCTCTTTA